>NC_042628.1:54414351-55024978 GCF_901001135.1 Rhinatrema bivittatum | reverse complement strand
GTCTCTGGAAGGTGGAAAGTTCAGCTGCACAATCTTGGCACGGAGTCCTCAGAAAGGTGGCGAGCAACACAGTCCGGGTTCCAGGCAAGGGTCAAGGCAGGCGGCAAGCAAACACAGTCCGAGTTCCAGGCAATGGTCAAGGCAGGCGGCAAACAAACACTGTCCGGGTTCCAATCCGAGTCAGGCCAGATAGACAGTATCCAAACCACAGGTCGGGGCAGGCAGCGAGCAACGAAATCCAAAACCAGGCTAAGGTCCAGGGCAGGCGGCGAGGAGCAAATCCAAATCCAATCCAAATCAAGCCAGGAAACAGGAAAGCCAGGAGAACAGCAGACAAGCACTGGAACCTGTTGCAAAGGCGTCCTTCCTTCCTCCGGGGAGTTTAAATCTCCCTGGCTGATGATGTCATCTTCCGGGGCCGGCCTGGTTTTGGCGTCGCGGCCCCTTTAAGAGGCGGGGCTTGCTGCGCCTTTCCCGAGGCTGTTCCCCTACGTCCAGGAGCAGTCGCGCCGTGGCCCGTGCGCTGCTGCCCGCCACGAAGAAGACCCTGTGCCGGCTGCGTGGAGGAGGTAGGGAGGTCTGGCCGCGGGTAAGCGCGGCCAGGACTCACAACAGGTTAATAGTACATTATCCTTGTCATTTAGTCATGTTTCAGTTATGCAGAATATTTTTGGTTGTTGTTCAATAATAATATAATTGATTAGTGGGATTTTTTTTTTAATTGATTGTACGTTCAGAAATAGGATGGAGAGCAGTAGGCAAGTTCTGATGTTTTGATTTTTGGTGTTTGTACAGTGTTGTAGAATTTAATTAGATTTGTTTGTATTTATATTTTTGTTGTTCATTAGGTTTTTTCCTTGACCAGGTGTAGGCTATGATCTGATTTTTAAATTTATTTCTAGCTGAGATTTTGTTGCTAAAGGCAGGTGGTGATGTCCATGGGTAGGGAGGTCAGCAGGTCCACGGGATCACGAATGATGAGGTTCGCAGGTGTTTAGGAATAGGTCGGTGGATTCACCCAGCTGACCATGGGTCCGCAGGTGAACTCAAGTCTGCCATTCGCAGATGGCCTCTTTGCCATCCACAGGATCAGTCAGCAGTCCGCACGTCCACAGTCCACACTATGTGGTCCCCGTCCGCACGCTATGGTCTGCAGACTGTAGTCAGCAGGTCCGCAGTCTGTAGGTCTGCAGGTGGAGAGATCCGTAGATGGAGAGGTCCGCAGGTCCTCAGATTTCAGTCCGTAGGTTCATGTGTGAAGAGGTCCGCAGAACCGAATGTGTACTACGATCAGTGGTCTCGGCAGGTTCAGGAACACTTCTGTCCTGCACTCAGCCTGCGCAGGTCCCATGCTCAGCCGGAGGACTCAGTTCAGCGCAGGCCCAACGCTATGCCGGTGGTTTCAGTCGGGGTAGGACCTGCACATGGTTGGAGGATTCAATCAGTGCAGATCCCACGTGCGGACGGTGGTCTCAGGTCGGCGCAGTCCCAATGCTTTGCCAGCATTTAAAATAATGCAGGGCCTAAGTTCAGCCAGCAGTCTAAGGTTAGTGCAGGTTCGACGCTTTCCTTGCAATCTCAAGTCGGTGCAGAGTAGCGAAGGACAAAGCAGGTCGGTGGTCAGCTGTCTCAGCTTGGGACCGGCTAACTCTGTCTGCACAGGTTGGCTGACTCAGTCGGAGGGCTCGGAAGGGATCGGGGGGGGGGGGGGGCTTTCTGGCGGGCACACATAGGGGATGTTGGCCTGGATCGGGGGCCTCAACCGGTGCATGCCAGGTCCATGACTCGTGGTCCCTGGAGTTTGAGAGGTTGGTGGTTGGTGGTTTTGGTAGTCGATCCCTCTGCCAGTGCAGGGGTGCGCTGCTCCAGCATTTGCTTGCTCACGCTTTCATTCGATCTTGAGGCTCCCTAACTGTTCACAGCAGCTTCTTGATTCCACCAAATGAGCACTGGGGGATCGGTGCTGAAATCAGCTGCTGTTTTCAGAGTCGGGCTCCCGAGATCAGTGGCTTAGGGGTTAGATCTCTGATCAAACCCATGAGATTTTCAGACTTGTTGCGTCTATATCACCGCCATCTTTTATATTGCACTCAGATAAACTCTAATGGAGTTGGTTTTCAAGCCAGTCTCCAATAGGTGTAGAAGGTAGTCAAGCACTTTTTGTGTGGGGCAGGAGAATGGATTTAGGGCCTTCTGCTCATACCACACAGAAAACCTCCTCCACTTCAGTCTATAGGACTGTCTAATAGAAGGCTTTCTGGAAACTACCAGGACCTGAGATACATCTTCTGAAAGATCAAGCAGCTGCAGAATCAACCTCTCAACATCCAGGCTGTGAGCGACAGGATCTGAAGTTTGGGATGCCACAGCCTGCCCTGATTTTGCATGATGAGATCCAGGGAAGTCCCCAGACTGATCAGTTTAGAGATGAACAACTCCCACAGGAGTGGAAACCAGACCTGTCTTGGCCAATGAGGGGCTATGAGGACCACAGTCCTTCTGTCCTTGCGAAGCTTCAAGATAGTCTTTGCCACTAAGGGAATCGGAGGATACGCATACAGAAGACACTTGCCCCAATGACGGGCAGGGTGTCCGAGCTGGTTTGCCAACTGACCTGTATAGGGAACAGAACCGAGGTACCTTCCTGTCACAGGGGGACATGAACAGATCTACGCCTGGGCTCCCCCAGAGGCGGAATATCCGATTTACTACCCCGGGTCCAGAGACTACTCATGGGGTCTGGATGCTCGACTCAGCCTGTCCGCTACTATGTTCTCTGTCCCGGCCAGGTACATGGTCCTGAGCACTATCCCGTGGGACAAGGCCCAGAACCAGATCTGGACCGCTTCCTGACACAGGAGATACTTCCTATGACCAGAGAAAATCTCAATATGGGTGTATGCATCCTTTAGGTCAAGTGAGCATAGCAATCCCCTTTTTGCAAAAGGGGGATCAAGGCAGCCAGGGAAACCATGAACCTTTCTTTTTAGAAAATTGTTCAAGGCCCTTAGTTCTAGGATGGGACGGAGTCATACTGTTCTCTTTAGAATCAGGAAGTACCTGGAGTAGAATCCCTGCTCTCTTTGTCCTGGTGGTACGGGCTCGACTGCTCTGGCCATTAAGAGGGAGGAGAGCTCCGTTAGAAAAACCTCCTGATGTGCTACCAGCCCCAAATATGGGCACAGAGGACAATTTGGTGGGACACCCAGAAAATTCAGTTGGTACCCCTGATGAATGATGGACAGAACCCACTGGTCTGAAGTTACACTGGGAAACTGGTTCGCAAAGACCCGCAGCCTGCCCCCGATCAGTTTCCCTTGCTTACACTCCCAGTGGCCCAGTCAAATTCCCGTGCCTGCAATTGACTGAGGAGCCAGCTGGAGCTTGGGAGCTCTCTACTGCCTCGGATGGCTGCAGGAGCTCTGATGGTGTTGACAGGAGTGAGGCGGTGGAGGATAGTACTTGCTTTGGTGAAAGCAAGACTTCCTTGGCCCTGGAATCAATGGCCTCTTGGATGAGGAGGACGGGTTCAGAGTATTGGCGGAGAGCTGTTGGAGGATTTCATGGTGGTCCCGGAGTTGGGCCACAGCATCCCTCACTCTGTCTCCGAAGAGATTCTCTCCAGCATACGGCATGTCAGCAAGTTGTTCCAGTATCTCTTGTTGGAGATCTGAGGCCCACAACCATGCCATTCTGCAGTCGCCAATTCCCACAGCAGAGACTCTTCGATGCCATCTCAAAAACATCATAGGTCATATGGACCTCGTGTTTCCCGCACTCAAGACCCTTTTGCACCATCAACAAACCTCCTGCACCTGTTTCCAGATGTCCTGCAAGTATTGATTCATCTGGAGTTGGTAGGCAGCCATGCGGGCAATAAGCATAGTGCCTTGGAACACCTTCCTCCCAAGAGTGTCCATTGCTCTGTAGTCCTTTCCCGGGGGTCCAAAGGAATGGGTCCAAAAGCACTTGGCCATCTTGAGGGCAGATTTGACCACTGCCAACTGGCAAAGCAACTGACACTTATCAAATCTGGTAGACTTTTAGGAGGTAGATTCCTTCCACCTTCTTATTAACGGCAGGCACTGTGAGGGGGTGTTCCCATATCCTCAGCAGCAACTCATGTACCAGGACCGCCACAATCTGCTTAGAAGGCTCCAGAAACTGGAGGATCTCAAGCATTTTGTGCCTGGCATCTTCCTCTGTCAAAATTTGAAATGGGATGGCCTCCGCCATCACCCTCACAAACAACTCTGCGAAGGTCAAGACCTCAGGTGGGCACTTCTTTCGCTCATTTGACGGGAGATCATCAGAATCCTTAGAGGAGGACTGTCAGATCATCTTCCCAGGGGTCTTAGGGAAACTCATCCTCACTGTAGGCTACAGGGGATGGTGCCCTAGGTGCTCGGCCTTCGTCCAAAGGTAAAGGCATTGGTAGAACTAGATAGGGGGGCTACAGGCCTCAGCATCTCTGCGACCTCAGTGGAGCTTCCACCTAGAAGGAACCTGCAATGACCACCTTATAGGTAGAGGAATGCCTTGGAACCTCATTGGGCACTGATGCCATCCTGGGAACTGGTGCCAGCTGGGTCTGTAATGCACCGATGAACACATTGAGCTTCTCCAGCAGCGGCAGGATGATAGGCAGGATCAGCTCCGGTGCCACAGGCCCGATGCCCTGTATTGCCTGATCCACCGCCAACTGGAATCGACACTCCAGCTCCTCCTCAAATGTTGCCAATGCCAATACTGACTGGGAGGAAGGAAGGGTAGTCAGATCTTCTTCGGACCCACGAGGGAGATCACAGACTGCTACCAGGATCAGTGGAGACTGTCGCAAAGCCCCGGCACCGATAGAGGTTGGGTTCTCCTCGCCATGTTGTCACTTAAGAGGCATAGCGGCAAAGCAGTGCATCCCTGCGCTCGGCACTGTGCATCGAAAGGGACTGGTGCCAATGCTTCTTAGGCTTCCCTCAATGCTTGGCCTGGTTTTTCCCCAGTTGAAGTCGAAGATGACGAACTGCATCCTCGTTCCGGAGGAGATCAACACTGGTCAGTCTCCAGCACCCCTAATTACTGGTAGCATCGACGGAACTGATGATCCCGCCAATGTCAATGGCATGGTATCCATTGGGTTGGCTCCAAGATCCATCGATGCCAATGCTGCCACTGTCGATGGCTTGGACCTCCTAGACCTGAAGCGCTGATCAATCTTGTCAAGTCAAAGCCAACGTCCCTTCAGGGTCATCTGGGCACTAAGCAGCAACCCCGAATGTCAGCGATGCCTCCAGGCAAAGGATCATGCCTCATGAGGATCAGTGATAAGACTGGTCCTTAGGCACTGGAGGCATCGGTGAAAAACCGGATGTGACCATGGTGGGGCAAAACAAAAGGGTCACAAAGTCGAAAGTGATGGCATCTGGTATCGCTGACTGGCAGGCAATGAGGCACCGCCACCCTGTGCGTAATCGACTGCGAAAGGAAACTTACCCAAAACGCTGAAAATCCTAACTAGAGATACTATGGAAGACACCGGGAGGGAAAAAACTGCAAAAAACTGCAAAGAGCAAAAACGTTTACCAAAGTGAGCTCAATCACACCATGAGGCTTACAGCTCTACAGAAAAGAAGAGAATGAAGAGGAACCCCACATGGACATGCAGTGTGCCTAGTCAAAGTTCTAGAAACTTTGACATAAGTTTTCCACATCAGGGTTCCATCTGATGATGTCACCCATGTGTGAGGACTACCATCCTGCTTGTCCTCAGAGAAACTAACACTCAACCTTGGCATAACACTGGTTATGACTTCCGCTGACAGGGCAGTTTTGAAAATTGTCTGTGTCAGACCTCAGATATGCTGTGCCACTTTTCACGATTAGTAGATATTTGCATGTAGTCTACACCTCCCCTCCCCCACACCCAGGCCCTTGAAGCTCTTCAACCTAGTACCTTGAATGGGCCTAATTATACTGGTATTTGGGAGCGTGCATATTTCAAAGAGTTTCAACTGGCAGAGAGGCTTAGGGGGAAGGAGTTTAGAGGCTGGTCCTAAAGAGGGGATGCTGGGAAGGCAGCAAGGGGGAATGCCAATGCCACCCCAATGCCATCGAACATTTTTGTTCTGCAGATTAATGGTTTGGTGGAAGGGTGAATGGCAGCATGTTGATTATACCTGGGTAGGGGGCATTACTGCAAGCACCCCTATTAGAGCGTCCCTTTTTGGAGACAGTGGCCTACTTTCCCTCTTATCTGTAGAACATATCCTGGTAACTCAGCATCGAGACTGCCACACAAGGCTGCATCATTTGAGGTTTATTCTGCCACGTGTACGCAGGTAGGTTAGGCCAACAAATAATCTGCCACATGTTGCTTGATACATTTGGTGTGCATACATTGAAGTGATGGCATATTTCTCTAGTTGATTATAGAAAGTAGGTTTTACTGCAGTCGCCGCATCACTTGTCTACTACCCAACCTTTGGCTTATGCACCTCTGTAGACTTGCTGGCTGCTGGAACCCTGTGTTAGCTACTGTCTGACAACTGAGGAGGAGTGAGGGAGGTTTACAGAGTAATGTATCTGGGTTGCGGTAATCCAAAAGAGCTGTATGTGATGGGGGGGGGGGGGGTGAAAGGCTGTTGTACATGGACCTTGGGTGATAGTGTCTAGTGATCTGAAGACAACGAAGCAATGAAACAAGGCGATAGCTAAAGCCAGAATGCTGGGCTGCAAAGAAAAAGAAATAATCAGTAAGAAAAAGGAGTGATAATTCCCTTGTAATAGGTCCTTGGTGAGGCCTCACCTGGAATACTGTGTTTGGTTCTAGAGACCGTATCTCAAAAGGGGCAGAGACAGGATGGAGGCGGTCCAGAGAAGAGCGACCAAAATGGTGGGAGGTCTCCATCAAATGACTTATGAGGAGAGGTTGAAAGACCTAAATGTTTGTACCCTGGGGGAGAGGAGGTGCAGGAGAGATATGATACAGACCTTCAGATATCTGAAAGATTTTAATGATGCACAATCAACAAACCTTTTCCGCTGGAAAGAAATCAGTAGAACTAGGGATCACGAAATGAAACTCCAGGGAGGATGACTTAGAACCAACGTCAGGAAAAATTTCTTCATGGAGAGGATGGTGTTTGCCTGGAATGCTCTTCCAGAGGAGGTGGTGAAGACAAAAACAGTGAAAGAATTCAAAGGGCAATGAGATAAACACTGTGGACCCTGAAGGCTAGAGGATGGAAATGAAGAAAAATGCATGGGGGTAACTTTCTGGTACAGCAGGTATCACCCTTAACGAATACGCTTTCATACTGTTGATGCAACTCCATCATTGCTCTCTGCTTCAACGGCAGGGGGGAAAGAGGAAAAGGGGAATTGGATTCAAACAGCAACCAGCAAGGACCTTGACTTTTACGGTCTGGAGAAACAAGCATGGCGGTAACTTCTACGAGAGGCTTCTACGAAAATTAAAAAGTCATGGGATAGGAGGTGATGTCCTTTCGTGGATTACAAACTGGTTAAACGACAGAAAACAGAGAGTAGGATTAAATGGTCAATTTTCTCAGTGGAAAAGGGTAAACAGTGGAGTGCCTCAGGGATCTGTACTTGGACCGGTGCTGTTCAATATATATATATATATATAATATTGTGGCGATGATGGTGCCCCTGGTGGCAGGTCCTCAGCGGTGACTTCGGGCTCTGGGCTAATTATCAAGGACTGCTTCCACAAAGTCCTTTAGCAGATCCCTTCCTGAAGTTTCTCCCACGAGACAGGAGTAGAGGATAACCATAAGGCAAGGAGGCTATGGGTCAGCACCACTTGTAAGGGAAGGCTCTCATACAACTAGGCCCCTGAGACCAAACTTCCTTCATTCTCCACTAGAGTAAGGGTCACCTCCCTTGGCAGCCCTTCCCTCCAGCTCTCCTCTCTCTCCTTTGGAGGGCTACTCTCTTTATGTCAGATAGAGCGCCCCTCCCTAGGAAGAAACCGCCCCTGTGTTTCCCTGCCCCCAACCCTTCCTGAGGCTGACTACCAGGGCACCTGGGAAATGTAGTTTCCTTCCTGCAAAGTAACCGTCCCATTGAGTAAAACACCTCAAAGCTTTACAGCACAGAGACTCCCCTCTGGCTCAACTCATCACACACCCCTCCCCCTTAAAAAGTCTCTGTGCGTGATATACAGTGTTTCCCCCTTGAACACAAAAGCCACTCTTGAGAAGAGATTATACTATCCCTTCTTCCAAACCTCTTAAAGTGTTACAGTGCAGAGACTCAGCTCTGGTTCAAATTACCACAATATATATATATATATATGTAAATGATCTGGAAAGGAATACGACGAGTGAGGTTATCAAATTTGCGGATGATACAAAATTATTTAGGGTAGTTAAATCACAAGCGGATTGTGATACATTACAGGAGGACCTTGCAAGACTGGAAGATTGGGCATCCAAATGGCAGATAAAATTTAATGTGGACAAGTGCAAGCTGTTGCATATAGGGAAAAATAACCCTTGCTGTAGTTACATGATGTTAGTTTCCATATTAGGAGCTACCACCCAGGAAAAAGATCTAGGCATCATAGTGGATAAGACTTTAAAATCGGCTCAGTGTGCTGCAGCAGTCAAAAAAGCAAACAAAATGTTAGGAATTATTAGGAAGGGAATGGTTAATAAAACGGAAAATGTAATAATGCCTCTATATCACTCCATGGTGAGACCGCACCTTGAATACTGTGTACAATTCTGGTCGCCGCATCTCAAAAAAGATATAGTTTGATGGAGAAGGTACAGAGAAGGGCAACCAAAATGATAAAGGGGATGCAACAGCTCCCCTATGAGGAAAGGCTGAAGAGGTTAGGGCTGTTCAGCTTGGAGAAGAGACGGCTGAGGGGGGATATGATAGAGGTCTTTAAGATCATGAGAGATCTTGAACGAGTAGATGTGAATCGATTATTTAAACTTTCAAATAATAGAAGGACTAGGGGGCATTCCATGAAATTAGCAAGTAGTGTTGCAGTTCGGTGCTGCAGTCAGGGTAGTGGACCCTTGGGCCGGTCTACCCAGGGAGACAGGGTAGGCCGGGAGGCGGAGCCACAGGCTAGCGGAGTTCACCCGGGAACCAGAAACCCCCCAGAGGAGCCCGTAGGGTCCTGGAACCGTGGGACTTAGGAGAACGCTCAGAGTCTATAAGCAGAGGAAGCCTGGGCAGCGGGTGTAGCAATGAAAGTCCAAAGAGAACACAAAAGTCTGTAGGCCAGCAATGCAGGTTGAAAGCCAGCTGAAGAGAGGACAGCGGGCAGCAACGATACCTGTGGCAAGCTGACCAGTGAGGCAAGAGTTGAAGACAGGCGGTGAACTGGAGCAAGCTGTAGCCAGGAATGGAGTATGTAGCTGGCTGTGGACCGGAGCGGCTGTAGACTGGAACGGAGTCTGTAGCTGGCTGTGAACCGGAGCAGGCTGTAGACTGGAACGGAGTCTGTAGCTGGCTGTGAGCTGGAGCAGGCTAGACTGGAACAGAGTCTGTAGCTGGCTGTGAACCAGAGCAGGCTGAAGCGGAGCCAGGAACGGACCAGGGTCAGAGGCAGGCGGCAAGCTGAAGCGAAGTCAGGAACGGACCAAAGTCGGAGGTAGGCGGCAAGCTGAAGCAAAGTCAGGAACGAACCAGGGTCAGAGGCAGGCGGCAAGCTGAAGCGAAGTCAAGGCAATCCAAAAGTCAAGTCAGGAGCGAGGAACAGACGAAAGCGCAACTCAGAACTACTAGGCAGTAGTGAACCTCGTTGCAAGGCAAGGAGAAGGCGTCCGGACGCCGGTTATATCAGACATAGGGCGTGGCGTCGTTAGCACAGGCGGGGCCAGACGTCCGGGAGCTGTGCGCACATAGTGTGCGTCCTCACGCGCGCGCGCGCGAGGCAGCGGGGAGACGGGCAAGCAATGGCGGACGCCATGAGGAACCGGCAGAGCTGCAGGGGTCCCGGGCATACGGAACGTGGCGTTTCCAGTAGTGGAGGTGAGCCCTGCTCAGAGTAAGAGAAGGGGAAGCGGTGGAGACTGCAACAAGTAGCACATTTAAGACTAATAGGAGAAAATTCTTTTTCACTCAACGCACAATAAAGCTCTGGAATTTGTTGCTAGAGGATGTGGTTAGTGCAGTTAGTGTAGCTGGATTCAAAAAAGGTTTGGATAAGTTCTTGGAGGAGAAGTCCATTAACGGCTATTAATCAAGTTTACTTAGGGAATAGCCACTGCTATTAATTGCATCAGTAGCATGGGATCTTCTTAGTGTTTGGGTAATTGCCAGGTTCTTGTGGCCTGGTTTGGCCTCTGTTGGAAACAGGATGCTGGGCTTGATGGACCCTTGGTCTGACCCAGCATGGCAATTTCTTATGTTCTTAACTTGCTGATGCTGCAACTCCAATTTTGCTCTCTGTTCAACAGCAAGAGATAATGGGCAATTGGACTCAGACAGCAATAAACAAGGGCCCTGACTTTTACAGTCTGAGAAACTAATAAGTATGGAGGTGACCTGAACAGCATTGCGGGTGATGCTGTGGGCTTGCTGGGCAGACTGGATGGACCTTTGGTCTTTTTCTGCCATCATTTATATGTTTCTATGTTCTATAGATTGGCCTTGGAGCCCTTTTTAAAATCTGGGGTCACATTGGCTACCCTCCAGTCTTCTGATACCATAGTCTTTTTAAATGTTAGGTCAGAAAGCTCCTTCAGAACTCTGGAGTGAATACCATCCAGTTTTGGTGATTTGTTATTCTTTAGACTGTCAATCTGCGTTATTCATCTTCTAGTTTCACAGTTACTTTGCTTAGTCAATCAGAGTCATCACCATCAAAAAATGTTTCCAGTGTTACCCACGACATACTCCTCAGTAAAGACAGAGGCAAAGAATATTTTTAGTTTTCTGCTATTTCCTTGTCTTCTCTGACCATCCCTTTTACCTCTCAGTCATCTAGCGGACCAACTGACACCCTTGCACAATTTCTGCTTTGAATGTACTTGAAAAGTTTTATTACTTGTTTTTACCTCTATGGCAACCTTATTTTCAAATTCTTTCTTAGCGTATTTAATTACTTTTATGATGTGAAACTACAGGGAGAGAAGTGTAGCGGAAACATGAAAATATACTACTTTGCTTGGGATGACTGATGACTGAAATGTCCAAAGTCACCAAAGCCAAGA
Source organism: Rhinatrema bivittatum (assembly GCF_901001135.1). Taxonomy (NCBI): domain Eukaryota; kingdom Metazoa; phylum Chordata; class Amphibia; order Gymnophiona; family Rhinatrematidae; genus Rhinatrema; species Rhinatrema bivittatum. The sequence goes on along the minus strand of NC_042628.1, from coordinate 55,013,783 downwards.
AAGAATGTGGCACAGACACAGAGCATTGTGGTTAGAAGCTGGTGAGAGACAGAAGTAATGAGAGGGGCATGCTTGGGGCAGTTGAGGAGGATGATGGTGGGAGCAGGTTTGAGGGGTTGGTTGAGGACATATAAGGGGAGCTTGTTTTGTTTTGAGTAGTGGGAATTTGTGTGTTCATCAATGCAAGGTAAATAACCAGATGGAAAGATTCTCAAAGATCTGGTCAGACTCATGGGCCAACTAGTCTTTATCTGCCGCTATTTAGTATGTTATCCAATGTAAACAGTGATCTTCAGGGAGGAGGGGTTTGGAGGGAGGTTAAGAAATTGGATGTGAGGTTTGGAAGAGGGGTAGCGCAGCACTGACAGTGCCTAGGGGTGCCAAAAGCCAAAATCCATCACTGGCCTTCCCTCTAACAGGGGTTGACCTAATTAGAGACACAAGAGGAATTGGAATTGAATCTTAACTGGGTTGCAGACAAAAAAGTAGCCTTTGGTACAAGTCACTCAGAAATTACTTATACTATAAGAAACAAATGAAAACAGCTGTTGCTGAGAACTGTGATTCCTCATTTGTTGCAAGCATTATGTTCCTGTTTAAGTTTTTACTGAAAATAAAATGAGTTTCTTCTAGAAAGACCTAGTTGTACTACTTCCTGAATTTTTAGGCAATTGGGAAAAAAAATTTTCTCTTCACAGTGAAGAGATATGGACATGTGCTGCCGCCCTGCAAAACACAATAAAAAACTGGAGAGCATGGTAACGATGATGATGACTTGAGTAAAACCCTGATCAACACATCTGCAAAAAAGTATTTATTTATTCATTTTATATACTGTCATTCCACGTGTAGATCACATGTTTTACAAAGTGACATTCATAGTTATAGATTCAGCAAACAAACGACAAAGAATGTTTATAGAGTTGGTATTTGTGGGTAGGTATTAAATCCATCTACTAAGAGTTTCTAATCCATATAGAATTAAACTAGTACATAAGGCAATGAATATTGATATTTACAAACTGGTAGTTTCTCATCTTAGTCTGTGGGTTGTTTGTGTGTCTTGCATACTCTCGTTTGATTTATTCTTCATGATACAATTATTATTTTTGTTCTTCTGGTTTTTGTGGTTCTGTCTAATCTGATGTTTCTAAGTTAAATTATATGCGTTTTTGAAAAGCCATTTTTTAATTCACTTTTGAATTTCTTTCTATCTGGTAAAATATGCAACGCCTCAGGTAGAGAATTCCAGAACTTTGGACCTGCAATTGAGAAAGCAAATGTTGCTTACCTGATGTAACAGGTGTTCTCACAGGACAGCAGGATGTTAGTCCTCACAAATGGGTGACATCGAGGATGGAGCCCACCACGGAAAACTTCTGTCAAAGTTTAACAGAACTTTGACTGGCCCCTACTGGGCATGCCCAGCACGGCACTGACCCTGCAGCCAGCAGGGGTCTCCCTTCAGTCTGATTTTCAAAGCTACAGGCAGTGCCTAAAAATAAAAGAAACGAACCCAACACCGCGGGGTGGCGGGCGGGTTTCGTGAGGACTAACATCCTGCTGTCCTGTGAGAACACCTGTTACATCAGGTAAGCAACATTTGCTTTCTCACAGGACAAGCAGGATGGTTGTCCTCACAAATGGGTGAGTACCTAGCTGAGGATGTCCTGACTTGCACCAAAGGCACCCAACGGCGTGCAACAGGCACAACAACTGGGGTGTAATTTGGGAAAAGGCATCCGCACCCTACCGGGAAGGTGGAAGGGTGTTGGTACATTATGATGGAAAAAGGTTACGCAAGACAGATTGGCCGAAGATGGAGTCCTGTCTTCCAGCTTTGTCCAAACAATAGTGGGCTGCAAAGGTATGGAGAGAACTCCAGGTTGCAGCTTTACAGATGTCAGGAAGCGCACCGATCGAAGGTGTGCTACTGAAGTCGCCATGGCCCTCACAGAGTGTGCCTTGACACGGTCTTGGAAAGGAATAGAAACATAGAAACATAGAAATGACGGCAGAAAGAAGACCAAATGGCCCATCTAGTCTGCCCAGCAAGCTTCACACATATTTTCTCTCATACTTATCTGTTTCTCTTAGCTCTTGGTTCTATTTCCCTTCCATCCCCACCTTTAATGTAGAGAGCAGTGATGGAGCTGCATCCAAGTGAAATATCTAGCTTGATTAGTTTGGGGTAGTAGCCGCTGCAATAAGCAAGCTGCACCCATGCTTATTTGTTTTACCCAGACTATGTTATTAGCCCTTATTGGTTGTTTTACTTCTCCCCTGCCGTTGAAGCAGGGAGCTATGCTGGATATGCGTGACGTATAAGTCTTCTCCCATGCCGTTGAAGCAGAGAGCCATGCTGGATGTGCATCGAAAGTGAAGTATCAGGCCCATTTGGTTTGGGGTAGTAACCGCCGTAACAAGCCAGCTACTCCCCGCTTTGTGAGTGCGAACCCTCTTTTCTTCTCCCCTGCCGTTGAATCAGAGAACTATGCTGTATATGCATTGAAAGTGAAGAATCAGGCTTATTTGATTTGGGGTAGTAACCGCCGTAACAAGCCAGCTACTCCCCTCTTTGTGAGTGTGAATCCTTTTTTCCACATTTCCTCTTGCTGTTGAAGCTTAGAGCGATGTTGGAGTCAAGCCTGTGTATGTTTATTTAATAAGGGTATTGACTCCAGGCAGTAGCCATCATTCTGGCGAGTCACCCACTCTTCATTGGCAGCCTCTTGACTTTATGGATCCACAGTGTTTATCCCACGCCCCTTTGAAGTCCTTCACAGTTCTGGTCTTCACCACATCCTCCGGAAGGGCATTCCAGGCATCCACCACCCTCTCCGTGAAGAAATACTTCCTGACATTGGTTCTGAATCTTCCTCCCTGGAGCTTCAAATCGTGACCCCTGGTTCTGCTGATTTTTTTCCTTAGGAAAAGGTTTGTTGTTGTCTTTTGATCATTAACACCTTTCAAGTATTTGAAAGTCTGTATCATATCACCTCTGCTCCTCCTTTCCTCCAGGGTGTACATATTTAGATTCTTCAATCTCTCCTCGTACGTCATCCGATGAAGATCCTCCACCTTCCTGGTCGCCCTTCTCTGTACCGCCTCCATCTGTCTTTGTCTTTTTGAAGGTACGGTCTCCAGCACTGAACACAGTACTCCAGGTGAGGCCTCACCAAGTACCTGTACAAGGGAATAATCACTTCCCTTTTCTTACTCGATATTCCTCTCTCTATGCAGCCCAGCATTCTTCTGGCTTTAGCTATCGCCTTGTCGCATTGTTTCGCCGACTTCAGATCATTACACCCTCACCCCAAGGTCCCTCTCCTGCTCCGTGCACATCAGCCTTTCCCCCCCCATTAAATACAGTTTCATTTGGATTTCCACTCCCCATATGCATGACTTTGCACTTCTTGGCATTGAATCTCAGCTGCCATATCTTCGACCACTCTTCCAGTTACCTTAGATCCCGTCTCATTCTCTCCACTCCTTCCGGCGTGTCCACTCTGTTGCAGATCTTAGTGTCATCCGCAAAAAGACAAACCTTACCTTCTATCCCGTCCGCAATGTCGCTCACAAATATTGAACAGGACCGGTCCCAACACCGATCCTTGCGGTACACCACTTAAAACCGCTCTCTCTTCAGAGAAGGTTCCATTTACCATCACACATTGTCTTCTGTCCGTCAACCAATTTGCAATCCAGGTAACCACCTCGGCACTCACTCCCAAGCTTCTCGTTTATTCACCATCTCCTGTGCGGAACCGTATCAAAAGCTTTGCTGAAATCCAAGTATAGATATCGAGCGCTCTTCCTCTATCCAATTCCTTGGTTACCCAGTCAAAAAGGTCAATCAGATTTGTCTGACAGGATCTTCCTCTGGTGAATCCATGCTGCCTCTGGTCCATCATTCTATTCTCCGGACTGTAGATAGTTCACTATTCTCTCTTTCAACAGTGACTCCATTACTTTTCCCACCACTGAAGTGAGGCTAACCGGTCTGTAGTTACCAGCCTCCTCTCTGTTCCCACTCTTGTGAAGCGGGACCAACCACCGCTCTTCTCCAATCACTCGGCACCACTCCCGTTTCTAGGGATCTATTGAACAGGTCGCACAGCGGTCCCGCCAGCACATCCTGAGCTCCCTCAATATCCTTGGATGAATCCCATCAGGCCCCATGGCTTTGTCCACTTTCAGATTCTTTAGCTCTCCCATACATTATCTACTGTAAATGGATTTTCCTCTGTTCCGCTTCCCTCCAGTTTCTTGTTGTGTAGGATGGTCCTTCTCCAGGGTCTTCTTTAGTGAACACAGAGCTGAAGTATTCGTTTAATATTTCTGCCATTTCTTCGTCTCCCTCCACACATTGATCATTTCCACCTTTCAATTTCACTATACCACTTTGGACCTTTCTCTTTTCGCTGATGTATCTGAAAAATGTTTTGTCACCATATTTTATCTCCTTGGCAATCCTCTCTTCTGCTTGACTTTTTGCCAACTTGATTAATTTCTTTGTTTCCCTCAGTTGATACAAATATTCTTCTTTGTGCTCCTTCCTTTGGGATCTTTTGTATTTCTTGTATGCAGTTCTTTTAGCTTTAATTTTGTCAGCCACCTCCTTTGAGAACCAGATAGGTTTCATTTTTCTTTTGCTTTTCTTACATTTCTAACATATAGAGCAGTTGCCTTGGTGATTGCTCCTTTTAGATTGGTCCACTGTTGATCCACATCTCTCTCCTTTTCCCATCCATTTAGTTCTTCCTCTAGGTACTTCCCCATTTCCTCAAAGTCTGTGTTTTTGAACTGTAAAACTCTGGTCTTTGTGCTCCTTTTCCATATTCTTTTAGTGATATTAAACCATACCGTTTGATGATCACTGGTGCTGAGGTGGGCGCCCACCTTGACATCAGAGACGATTTCTCCATTATTGAGCACTAAGTCAAGAATAGTTCAGCTTGCTGATAGCAAAAGGAAATGCAGTCCGCCAACCAGGAGGAAAGAGCCTGTTTACCCACAGGTTGTCCTAACTTGTTAGGATGGAAAGAGACGAATAATTGAGTGCTCTTTCTATGAGAAACTGTACGGTCTAGATAAAAAGCTAGAGCTCGTTTACAGTCTAGGGTATGCAGAGTCTGTTCCCCGGAGTTGGAGTGGGGCCTGGGAAAAAGATAGGTAGTATGATGGATTGATTAATGTGAAACTCCGAAACTACCTTAGGTAAAAATTTAGGGTGAGTGCGGAGTACCGCCCGGTCCTGCAGGAGCTTAGTGGGCGGATAGGTAAATAGGGCCTGCAATTCACTAACTCTGCGAGCTGAAGTGATAGCCAAAGGAATAACACCTTCCATGTGAGATATCTTAAGTCACAGGAGTGAAGAGGTTCGAAGGGTGGTTTCATTAGACGACCAAGACCAGATTAAGGTCCCAAGATGGGGCCGGAGGACGTAAGGGTGGCTTCAAATGGAGCAAGCCTTTGAGAAAGCGTGTTACCAGGGGTTGTACTGAGATAGGGACACCCCCGATACCCTTGTGGAAGGCGGCTACCGCACTGACATGCATCCTGATAGAAGAGGTTTTAAGACCTGATTCTGAGAGATGCCATAAATAGTCCAAGAAGTCAGAGATTGGACAGGAAAGGGGATCAAGGGACTGAGAAGTGCACCATGATGTATACCTTTTCCATTTGTATGAATAGATCTTCTAGTGGAGGGCTTTCGTGAAGCTATCAGGACACGAGAAACCGAATCCGAAAGGTTAAAAGGCTGGAGAACTAGCCTTTCAACATCCATGCCGTCAGGGACAAGGCTTGGAGGTTGGGATGGAGGAGGCATCCGTCGTTTTGAGTGAGTATGCGGATCCTTTCCCAAGGGAATGTGTCTGCGGATGGAGAGATCTCGGAGTATGGGAAACCACACTTGGCGTGGCCAGTGCGGTGCTACCAGGATCATGGTTCCCCTGTCCTGGCGTAGCTTCACGAGAGTCCTGGACAGAAGAGGAAGTGGAGGGAATGCGTAGAGAAGACCGGTTGTCCACTTGAGGGAGAAGGCAGATGGGCAGCCAACAGGTCGAGTGGGGTCCAGATGACGAAGGCAAGGTTTTTGTAGGAAGGCAGTCTTGAGTCTTTCAAATGCTTGTACGGCTTCACAAGGCCACTTCTTGGGGTCAGCTCCCTTCTTGGTTAGAGCAGTAATCGGGGCTACAATATGAGAGTAGTGTGGAATAAAGTTCCGGTAAAAATTGGCAAAGACAAGAAACCGTTGTATCGCTCGAAGTCCCTACTATTCGTAGTGGCCATTAAATGCGGTATTAAATGCGGTCTTCCACTCATCGGAAAATGTCATAATGCCTCTGTATCGCTCCATGGTGAGACCGCACCTTGAATACTGTGTACAATTCTGGTCGCCGCATCTCAAAAAATATATAATTGCGATGGAAAAGGTACAGAGAAGGGCTACCAAAATGATAAAGGGAATGGAACAACTCCCCTATGAGGAAAGACTAAAGAGGTTAGGACTTTTCAGCTTGGAGAAGAGACGACTGAGGGGGGATATGATAGAGGTGTTTAAAATCATGAGAGGTCTAGAACGGGTAGATGTGAATCGGTTATTTACTCTTTCGAATAGTAGAAAGACTAGGGGGCACTCCATGAAGTTAGCATGGGGCACATTTAAAACTAATCGGAGAAAGTTCTTTTTTACTCAACGCACAATTAAACTCTGGAATTTGTTGCCAGAGAATGTGGTTCGTGCAGTTAGTATAGCTGTGTTTAAAAAAGGATTGGATAAGTTCTTGGAGGAGAAGTCCATTACCTGCTATTAAGTTCACTTAGAGAATAGCCACTGCCATTAGCAATGGTTACATGGAATAGACTTAGTTTTTGGGTACTTGCCAGGTTCTTATGGCCTGGATTGGCCACTGTTGGAAACAGGATGCTGGGCTTGATGGACCCTTGGTCTGACCCAGTATGGCATTTTCTTATGTTCTTATGTTCTTAATTCGGACCAGGTTATAGGCACCACGTAAATCTAGTTTAGAGAAGATTCTGGCTCCGTACAACTGATCAAGTAGTTCGGGTATTAATGGAAGAGGGTATCGATCCTTGCGAGTGATGGCATTGAGTCCTCTGTAGTCAATGCAAGGTCTCAAAGACCCGTCCTTTTTAGGAACGAAGAAAAATCCTGCCCCTGCTGGAGACGTAGAGGGGTGGATGAACCCCTGTTCGAGGATTTCCTTAATATATTGTGACATAGCCTGTGATTCTGGACCGGAGAGGGGGTAAACCCGCCCCCTGGGAGGGCTGGTATTAGGAAGTAAGTTAATGGCACAGTCGAACCTTCGGTGGATTGGAAGGATTTCAGATTTCTCTTTAGAAAAGACGTCCATGAACTCAGAGTATTGGGGAGGTACTGGAAACCTAGTGGTGGTTACCGGTATCACTGGTTGAGGTCTCCGTCGGATACAAGTCCCAAAGCAGCCTGAACCCCAGGCAGAGATTTGGAGGGTCTTCCAGTCTATAGTAGGAGAGTGTTTTTGTAACCAGGGAAGACCCAGTACCACTGGGTGAACAGCTTTCTCCAAAATAAAAAAGGATATCTCTTCATGGTGGAGGATCCCGGTCTGGACAGTTATGGGAGCAGTACAAGAGGTGACACATCCGGGAAGATTCTCCCCTTGGATAGAAGAGATGAATAATGGCGTCTTGCGAGGAAGTATCGGGAGTTGTAGCTGATGGACCAATTCAGCCAAGATAAAGTCCCCTCCGGCTCCAGAGTCAACAAGAGCCTGAGTGTTGAGGGATCCTTGACCACACTGCAACGTAACTGGAAGAATGAAGTGAGGAGCCAGGTTACTCCCTAGGGTCTTCGCCTCGGAGACGCCTAGGTTCGGTAGTTTCCCGGGCGCTCCGGGCATTGAGCCAAGAGATGTCCCCGGTTCCCGCAATATAAGTAAAGTCCCATCCTTCTCCGGCGTTGCTCTTCTTCTGCAGTCAACCGACTTCTACCTAACTGCATGGGCTCCTCCCTGTTTTCTGCTGGTGCTTCAGTAGTGGTAGGGGTAACCAACAGTCGAGAGAAGCTTGGAGCCAGGGAAACCATACTTCGAGGTGGTCTTGCTTCCTTTGCGCGCTGTTGTAAACGTCGGTCTATACAGCCTGCCAGGTCGATGAGAGCGTCCAAATCCTCCGGAATCTCACGGCCAGTGAGTTCGTCCTTGATGCGGGGTGATAACCCTTCAAGGAATATGCCCCATAGACAGTCCGGACGCCATCCTAGTTCTGAGGCAAGGGTGCGAAAATCAATCGCGAAGACAGCCAAGGTACGGGAACCTTGTCACAGGTTGAGGAGTTCCGAAGAAGCTGTGGATAGCCGTCCAGGCTCATCAAACACCTGACGGAAGGTCTGGATGAATCTGGATAGGTCACTCAAAATGGGATCCCCCCATTCCCAGATGGGAGAGGCCCAGGCCATGGCTTTCCCATCCAGCAAAGAAATGATGAAAGAAGTCTTCCCCTGGTCAGTAGGAAATTGCTGCCCTTGCAAGGAAATTCTAATGAAACATTGGTTCAGGAAACCTCGACACTGTTTTGCATCTCCAGAAAAGCGAGGAGGTGTAGGCATGTGGGAAACCGAAGAAGAGGTACTTGGAAGTGTTGGTGCAGGAGCGGCCGCCTCGGCTCCATGAGCAGAATCAAGATGACGGACCAGGCGTTCCACAGTGGCAGTTAACGCCTCCAGACTCTGCTGCTGTTGCTGCTGCTGTTGTCGTTGCTGCGTAAGCTGTTGGGCTAGGCCTGGAATAGCCTGGAGACCAGTCAAATCCACCGGATCCATGGCCTTTGCAATTTGTTATAGTAGTGGATCCTTGGACCGGGACGAGGGATGACACCCACCTGTAGCGCCCAGGTGAACTCGTCTCTGGAAGGTGGAAAGTTCAGCTGCACAATCTTGGCACGGAGTCCTCAGAAAGGTGGCGAGCAACACAGTCCGGGTTCCAGGCAAGGGTCAAGGCAGGCGGCAAGCAAACACAGTCCGAGTTCCAGGCAATGGTCAAGGCAGGCGGCAAACAAACACTGTCCGGGTTCCAATCCGAGTCAGGCCAGATAGACAGTATCCAAACCACAGGTCGGGGCAGGCAGCGAGCAACGAAATCCAAAACCAGGCTAAGGTCCAGGGCAGGCGGCGAGGAGCAAATCCAAATCCAATCCAAATCAAGCCAGGAAACAGGAAAGCCAGGAGAACAGCAGACAAGCACTGGAACCTGTTGCAAAGGCGTCCTTCTCTTCCTCCGGGAGTTTAAATCTCCCTGGCTGATGATGTCATCTTCCGGGGCCGGCCTGGTTTTGGCGTCGCGGCCCCTTTAAGAGGCGGGGCTTGCTGCGCCTTTCCCGAGGCTGTTCCCCTACGTCCAGGAGCAGTCGCGCCGTGGCCCGTGCGCTGCTGCCCGCCACGAAGAAGACCTGTGCCGGCTGCGTGGAGGAGGTAGGGAGGTCTGGCCGCGGGTAAGCGCGGCCAGGACTCACAACAGGTTAATAGTACATTATCCTTGTCATTTAGTCATGTTTCAGTTATGCAGAATATTTTTGGTTGTTGTTCAATAATAATATAATTGATTAGTGGGATTTTTTTTTTAATTGATTGTACGTTCAGAAATAGGATGGAGAGCAGTAGGCAAGTTCTGATGTTTTGATTTTTGTGTTTGTACAGTGTTGTAGAATTTAATTAGATTTGTTTGTATTTATATTTTTGTTGTTCATTAGGTTTTTTCCTTGACCAGGTGTAGGCTATGATCTGATTTTTAAATTTATTTCTAGCTGAGATTTTGTTGCTAAAGGCAGGTGGTGATGTCCATGGGTAGGGAGGTCAGCAGGTCCACGGGATCACGAATGATGAGGTTCGCAGGTGTTTAGGAATAGGTCGGTGGATTCACCCAGCTGACCATGGGTCCGCAGGTGAACTCAAGTCTGCCATTCGCAGATGGCCTCTTTGCCATCCACAGGATCAGTCAGCAGTCCGCACGTCCACAGTCCACACTATGTGGTCCCCGTCCGCACGCTATGGTCTGCAGACTGTAGTCAGCAGGTCCGCAGTCTGTAGGTCTGCAGGTGGAGAGATCCGTAGATGGAGAGGTCCGCAGGTCCTCAGATTTCAGTCCGTAGGTTCATGTGTGAAGAGGTCCGCAGAACCGAATGTGTACTACGATCAGTGGTCTCGGCAGGTTCAGGAACACTTCTGTCCTGCACTCAGCCTGCGCAGGTCCCATGCTCAGCCGGAGGACTCAGTTCAGCGCAGGCCCAACGCTATGCCGGTGGTTTCAGTCGGGGTAGGACCTGCACATGGTTGGAGGATTCAATCAGTGCAGATCCCACGTGCGGACGGTGGTCTCAGGTCGGCGCAGTCCCAATGCTTTGCCAGCATTTAAAATAATGCAGGGCCTAAGTTCAGCCAGCAGTCTAAGGTTAGTGCAGGTTCGACGCTTTCCTTGCAATCTCAAGTCGGTGCAGAGTAGCGAAGGACAAAGCAGGTCGGTGGTCAGCTGTCTCAGCTTGGGCCCGGCTAACTCTGTCTGCACAGGTTGGCTGACTCAGTCGGAGGGCTCGGAAGGGAGGGGGGGGGGGGGGCTTTCTGGCGGGCACACATAGTGGATGTTGGCCTGGATCGGTGGCCTCAACCGGTGCATGCCAGGTCCATGACTCGTGGTCCCTGGAGTTTGAGAGGTTGGTGGTTGGTGGTTTTGGTAGTCGATCCCTCTGCCAGTGCAGGGGTGCGCTGCTCCAGCATTTGCTTGCTCACGCTTTCATTCGATCTTGAGGCTCCCTAACTGTTCACAGCAGCTTCTTGATTCCACCAAATGAGCACTGGGGGATCGGTGCTGAAATCAGCTGCTGTTTTCAGAGTCGGGCTCCCGAGATCAGTGGCTTAGGGGTTAGATCTCTGATCAAACCCATGAGATTTTCAGACTTGTTGCGTCTATATCACCGCCATCTTTTATATTGCACTCAGATAAACTCTAATGGAGTTGGTTTTCAAGCCAGTCTCCAATAGGTGTAGAAGGTAGTCAAGCACTTTTTGTGTGGGGCAGGAGAATGGATTTAGGGCCTTCTGATCTCATACCACACAGAAAAACCTCCTCCACTTCAGTCTATAGGACTGTCTAATAGAAGGCTTTCTGGAAACTACCAGGACCTGAGATACATCTTCTGAAAGATAGCAAGGCAGCTGCAGAATCACCTCGCAACATCCAGGCTGTGAGCGACAGGATCTGAAGTTTGGGATGCCACAGCCTGCCCTGATTTTGCATGATGAGATCCAGGGAAGTCCCCAGACCTGATCAGTTAGAGATGAACAACTCCCACAGGAGTGGAAACCAGACCTGTCTTGGCCAATGAGGGGCTATGAGGACCACAGTCCTTCTGTCCTTGCGAAGCTTCAAGATAGTCTTTGCCACTAAGGGAATCGGAGGATACGCATACAGAAGACACTTGCCCCAATGACGGGCAGGGTGTCCGAGCTGGTTTGCCAACTGACCTGTATAGGGAACAGAACCGAGGTACCTTCCTGTCACAGGGGGGACATGAACAGATCTACGCCTGGGCTCCCCCAGAGGCGGAATATCCGATTTACTACCCCCGGGTCCAGAGACTACTCATGGGGTCTGGATGCTCGACTCAGCCTGTCCGCTACTATGTTCTCTGTCCCGGCCAGGTACATGGTCCTGAGCACTATCCCCGTGGGACAAGGCCCAGAACCAGATCTGGACCGCTTCCTGACACAGGAGATACTTCCTATGACCAGAGAAAATCTCAATATGGGTGTATGCATCCTTTAGGTCAAGTGAGCATAGCAATCCCCTTTTTGCAAAAGGGGGATCAAGGCAGCCAGGGAAACCATGAACCTTTCTTTTTAGAAAATTGTTCAAGGGCCCTTAGTTCTAGGATGGGACGGAGTCATACTGTTCTCTTTAGAATCAGGAAGTACCTGGAGTAGAATCCCTGCTCTCTTTGTCCTGGTGTACGGGCTCGACTGCTCTGGCCATTAAGAGGGAGGAGAGCTCCGTTAGAAAAAACCTCCTGATGTGCTACCAGCCCCAAATATGGGCACAGAGGACAATTTGGTGGGACACCCCAGAAAATTCAGTTGGTACCCCCTGATGAATGATGGACAGAACCCACTGGTCTGAAGTTACACTGGGAAACTGGTTCGCAAAGACCCGCAGCCTGCCCCCGATCAGTTTCCCTTGCTTACACTCCCAGTGGCCCAGTCAAATTCCCGTGCCTGCAATTGACTGAGGAGCCAGCTGGAGCTTGGGAGCTCTCTACTGCCTCGGATGGCTTGCAGGAGCTCTGATGGTGTTGACAGGAGTGAGGCGGTGGAGGATAGTACTTTGCTTTGGTGAAAGCAAGACTTCCTTGCCCCTGGAATCAATGGCCCTCTTGGATGAGGAGGACGGGTTCAGAGTATTGGCGGAGAGCTGTTGGAGGATTTCATGGTGGTCCCGGAGTTGGGCCACAGCATCCCTCACTCTGTCCTCCGAAGAGATTCTCTCCAGCATACGGCATGTCAGCAAGTTGTTCCAGTATCTCTTGTTGGAGATCTGAGGCCCACAACCATGCCATTCTGCAGTCGCCAATTCCCACAGCAGAGACTCTTCGATGCCATCTCAAAAACATCATAGGTCATATGGCCCTCGTGTTTCCCGCACTCAAGACCCTTTTGCAACCATCAACAAACCTCCTGCACCTGTTTCCAGATGTCCTGGCAAGTATTGATTCATCTGGAGTTGGTAGGCAGCCATGCGGGCAATAAGCATAGTGCCTTGGAACACCTTCCTCCCAAGAGTGTCCATTGCTCTGTAGTCCTTTCCCGGGGGTCCAAAGGAATGGGTCCAAAAGCACTTGGCCATCTTGAGGGCAGATTTGACCACTGCCAACTGGCAAAGCAACTGACCACTTATCAAATCTGGTAGACTTTTAGGAGGTAGATTCCTTCCACCTTCTTATTAACGGCAGGCACTGTGAGGGGGTGTTCCCATATCCTCAGCAGCAACTCATGTACCAGGACCGCCACAATCTGCTTAGAAGGCTCCAGAAACTGGAGGATCTCAAGCATTTTGTGCCTGGCATCTTCCTCTGTCAAAATTTGAAATGGGATGGCCTCCGCCATCACCCTCACAAACTCTGCGAAGGTCAAGACCTCAGGTGGGCACTTCTTTCGCTCATTTGACGGGAGATCATCAGAATCCTTAGAGGAGGACTGTCAGATCATCTTCCCAGGGGTCTTAGGGAACTCATCATCCTCACTGTAGGCTACAGGGGATGGTGCCCTAGGTGCTCGGCCTTCGTCCAAAGGTAAAGGCATTGGTAGAACTAGATAGGGGGGCTACAGGCCTCAGCATCTCTGCGACCTCAGTGGAGCTTCCACCTAGAAGGAACCTGCAATGACCACCTTATAGGTAGAGGAATGCCTTGGAACCTCATTGGGCACTGATGCCATCCTGGGAACTGGTGCCAGCTGGGTCTGTAATGCACCGATGAACACATTGAGCTTCTCCAGCAGCGGCAGGATGATAGGCAGGATCAGCTCCGGTGCCACAGGCCCGATGCCCTGTATTGCCTGATCACCGCCAACTGGAATCGACACTCCAGCTCCTCCTCAAATGTTGCCAATGCCAATACTGACTGGGAGGAAGGAAGGGTAGTCAGATCTTCTTCGGACCCACGAGGGAGAATCACAGACTGCTACAGGATCAGTGGAGACTGTCGCAAAGCCCCGGCACCGATAGAGGTTGGGTTCTCCTCGCCATGTTTGTCACTTAAGAGGCATAGCGGCAAAAGCAGGTGCATCCCTGCGCTCGGCACTGTGCATCGAAAGGGACTGGTGCCAATGCTTCTTAGGGCTTCCCTCAATGCTTGGCCTGGTTTTTCCCCAGTGCTGAAGTCGAAGATGACGAACTGCATCCTCGTTCCGGAGGAGATCAACACTGGTCAGTCTCCAGCACCCCTATATACTGTAGCATCGACGGAACTGATGATCCCGCCAATGTCAATGGCATGGTATCCATTGGGTTGGCTCCAAGATCCATCGATGCCAATGCTGCCACTGTCGATGGCTTGGACCTCCTAGACCTGAAGCGCTGATCAATCTTGTCAAGTCAAAGCCAACGTCCCTTCAGGGTCATCTGGGCACATAAGCAGCAACCCCGAATGTCAGCGATGCCTCCAGGCAAAGGATACATGCCTCATGAGGATCAGTGATAAGACATGGTCCTTAGGCACTGGAGGCATCGGTGAAAACCGGATGTGACCATGGGTGGGGCAAAACAAAAGGGTCACAAAGTCGAAAGTGATGGCATCTGGTATCGCTGACTGGCAGGCAATGAGGCACCGCCACCCTGTGCGTAATCGACTGCGAAAGGAAACTTACCCAAAACGCTGAAAATCCTAACTAGAGATACTATGGGAAGACACCGGGAGGGAAAAAACTGCAAAAAACTGCAAAGAGCAAAAACGTTTACCAAAGTGAGCTCAATCACACCATGAGGCTTACAGCTCTACAGAAAAGAAGAGAATGAAGAGGAACCCCACATGGACATGCAGTGTGCCTAGTCCAAGTTCTAGAAACTTTGACATAAGTTTTCCACATCAGGGTTCCATCTGATGATGTCACCCATGTGTGAGGACTACCATCCTGCTTGTCCTCAGAGAAACTAACACTCAACCTTGGCATAACACTGGTTATGACTTCCGCTGACAGGGCAGTTTTGAAAATTGTCTGTGTCAGACCTCAGATATGCTGTGCCACTTTTCACGATTAGTAGATATTTGCATGTAGTCTACACCTCCCTCCCCCCACACCCAGGCCCTTGAAGCTCTTCAACCTAGTACCTTGAATGGGCCTAATTATACTGGTATTTGGGAGCGTGCATATTTCAAAGAGTTTCAACTGGCAGAGAGGCTTAGGGGGAAGGAGTTTAGAGGCTGTTGTCCTAAAGAGGGGATGCTGGGAAGGCAGCAAGGGGGAATGCCAATGCCACCCCAATGCCATCGAACATTTTTGTTCTGCAGATTAATGGTTTGGTGGAAGGGTGAATGGCAGCATGTTGATTATACCTGGGTAGGGGGCATTACTGCAAGCACCCCTATTAGAGCGTCCCTTTTTGGAGACAGTGGCCTACTTTCCCTCTTATCTGTAGAACATATCCTGGTAACTCAGCATCGAGACTGCCACACAAGGCTGCATCATTTGAGGTTTATTCTGCCACGTGTACGCAGGTAGGTTAGGCCAACAAATAATCTGCCACATGTTGCTTGATACATTTGGTGTGCATACATTGAAGTGATGGCATATTTCTCTAGTTGATTATAGAAAGTAGGTTTTACTGCAGTCGCCCGCATCACTTGTCTACTACCCAACCTTTGGCTTATGCACCTCTGTAGACTTGCTGGCTGCTGGAACCCTGTGTTAGCTACTGTCTGACAACTGAGGAGGAGTGAGGGAGGTTTACAGAGTAATGTATCTGGGTTGCGGTAATCCAAAAGAGCTGTATGTGATGGGGGGGTGGGGGGTGAAAGGCTGTTGTACATGGACCTTGGGGTGATAGTGTCTAGTGATCTGAAGACAACGAAGCAATGAAACAAGGCGATAGCTAAAGCCAGAAGAATGCTGGGCTGCAAAGAAAAAGAAATAATCAGTAAGAAAAAGGAGGTGATAATTCCCTTGTAATAGGTCCTTGGTGAGGCCTCACCTGGAATACTGTGTTTGGTTCTAGAGACCGTATCTCAAAAGGGGCAGAGACAGGATGGAGGCGGTCCAGAGAAGAGCGACCAAATGGTGGGAGGTCTCCATCAAATGACTTATGAGGAGAGGTTGAAAGACCTAAATGTTTGTACCCTGGGGGAGAGGAGGTGCAGGAGAGATATGATACAGACCTTCAGATATCTGAAAGATTTTAATGATGCACAATCAACAAACCTTTTCCGCTGGAAAGAAATCAGTAGAACTAGGGATCACGAAATGAAACTCCAGGAGGATGACTTAGAACCAACGTCAGGAAAAATTTCTTCATGGAGAGGATGGTGTTTGCCTGGAATGCTCTTCCAGAGGAGGTGGTGAAGACAAAACAGTGAAAGAATTCAAAGGGCAATGAGATAAACACTGTGGACCCTGAAGGCTAGAGGATGGAAATGAAGAAAAAAGTGCATGGGGGTAACTTTCTGGTACAGCAGGTATCACCCTTAACGAATACGCTTTCATACTGTTGATGCAACTCCATCATTGCTCTCTTGCTTCAACGGCAGGGGGGAAAGAGGAAAAGGGGAATTGGATTCAAACAGCAACCAGCAAGGACCTTGACTTTACGGTCTGGAGAAACAAGCATGGCGGTAACTTCTACGAGAGGCTTCTACGAAAATTAAAAAGTCATGGGATAGGAGGGTGATGTCCTTTCGTGGATTACAAACTGGTTAAACGACAGAAAACAGAGAGTAGGATTAAATGGTCAATTTTCTCAGTGGAAAAGGGTAAACAGTGGAGTGCCTCAGGGATCTGTACTTGGACCGGTGCTGTTCAATATATATATATATATATATATATTGTGGCGATGATGGTGCCCCTGGTGGCAGGTCCTCAGCGGTGACTTCGGGCTCTGGGCTAATTATCAAGGACTGCTTCCACAAAGTCCTTTATAGCAGATCCCTTCCTGAAGTTTCTCCCACGAGACAGGAGTAGAGGATAACCATAAGGCAAGGAGGCTATGGGTCAGCACCACTTGTAAGGGAAGGCTCTCATACAACTAGGCCCCTGAGACCAAACTTCCTTCATTCTCCACTAGAGTAAGGGTCACCTCCCTGGCAGCCCTTCCCTCCAGCTCTCCTCTCTCTCCTTTGGAGGGCTACTCTCTTTATGTCAGATAGAGTGCCCCTCCCTAGGAAGAAACCGCCCCTGTGTTTCCCTGCCCCCAACCCTTCCTGAGGCTGACTACCAGGGCACCTGGGAAATGTAGTTTCCTTCCTGCAAAGTAACCGTCCCATTGAGTAAAACACCTCAAAGCTTTACAGCACAGAGACTCCCCTCTGGCTCAACTCATCACACACCCTCCCCCTTAAAAAGTCTCTGTGCGTGATATACAGTGTTTCCCCCTTGAACACAAAAGCCACTCTTGAGAAGAGATTATACTATCCCTTCTTCCAAACCTCTTAAAGTGTTACAGTGCAGAGACTCAGCTCTGGTTCAAATTACCACAATATATATATATATATATGTAAATGATCTGGAAAGGAATACGACGAGTGAGGTTATCAAATTTGCGGATGATACAAAATTATTTAGGGTAGTTAAATCACAAGCGGATTGTGATACATTACAGGAGGACCTTGCAAGACTGGAAGATTGGGCATCCAAATGGCAGATAAAATTTAATGTGGACAAGTGCAAGCTGTTGCATATAGGGAAAAATAACCCTTGCTGTAGTTACATGATGTTAGTTTCCATATTAGGAGCTACCACCCAGGAAAAAGATCTAGGCATCATAGTGGATAAGACTTTAAAATCGGCTCAGTGTGCTGCAGCAGTCAAAAAAAGCAAACAAAATGTTAGGAATTATTAGGAAGGGAATGGTTAATAAAACGGAAAATGTAATAATGCCTCTATATCACTCCATGGTGAGACCGCACCTTGAATACTGTGTACAATTCTGGTCGCCGCATCTCAAAAAAGATATAGTTGTGATGGAGAAGGTACAGAGAAGGGCAACCAAAATGATAAAGGGGATGCAACAGCTCCCCTATGAGGAAAGGCTGAAGAGGTTAGGGGCTGTTCAGCTTGGAGAAGAGACGGCTGAGGGGGGATATGATAGAGGTCTTTAAGATCATGAGAGATCTTGAACGAGTAGATGTGAATCGATTATTTAAACTTTCAAATAATAGAAGGACTAGGGGGGCATTCCATGAAATTAGCAAGTAGTGTTGCAGTTCGGTGCTGCAGTCAGGGTAGTGGACCCTTGGGCCGGTCTACCCAGGGAGACAGGGTAGGCCGGGAGGCGGAGCCACAGGCTAGCGGAGTTCACCCGGGAACCAGAAACCCCCCAGGAGGAGCCCGTAGGGTCCTGGAACCTTGGGACTTAGGAGAACGCTCAGAGTCTATAAGCAGAGGAAGCCTGGGCAGCGGGTGTAGCAATGAAAGTCCAAAGAGAACACAAAAGTCTGTAGGCCAGCAATGCAGGTTGAAAGCCAGCTGAAGAGAGGACAGCGGGCAGCAACGATACCTGTGGCAAGCTGACCAGTGAGGCAAGAGTTGAAGACAGGCGGTGAACTGGAGCAAGCTGTAGCCAGGAATGGAGTATGTAGCTGGCTGTGGACCGGAGCGGCTGTAGACTGGAACGGAGTCTGTAGCTGGCTGTGAACCGGAGCAGGCTGTAGACTGGAACGGAGTCTGTAGCTGGCTGTGAGCTGGAGCAGGCTGTAGACTGGAACAGAGTCTGTAGCTGGCTGTGAACCAGAGCAGGCTGAAGCGGAGCCAGGAACGGACCAGGGTCAGAGGCAGGCGGCAAGCTGAAGCGAAGTCAGGAACGGACCAAAGTCGGAGGTAGGCGGCAAGCTGAAGCAAAGTCAGGAACGAACCAGGGTCAGAGGCAGGCGGCAAGCTGAAGCGAAGTCAAGGCAATCCAAAAGTCAAGTCAGGAGCGAGGAACAGACGAAAGCGCAACTCAGAACTACTAGGCAGTAGTGAACCTCGTTGCAAGGCAAGGAGAAGGCGTCCGGACGCCGGTTATATCAGACATAGGGCGTGGCGTCGTTAGCACAGGCGGGGCCAGACGTCCGGGAGCTGTGCGCACATAGTGTGCGTCCTCACGCGCGCGCGCGCGAGGCAGCGGGGAGACGGGCAAGCAATGGCGGACGCCATGAGGAACCGGCAGAGCTGCAGGGGTCCCGGGCATACGGAACGTGGCGTTTCCAGTAGTGGAGGTGAGCCCTGCTCAGAGTAAGAGAAGGGGAAGCGGTGGAGACTGCAACAAGTAGCACATTTAAGACTAATAGGAGAAAATTCTTTTTCACTCAACGCACAATAAAGCTCTGGAATTTGTTGCTAGAGGATGTGGTTAGTGCAGTTAGTGTAGCTGGATTCAAAAAAGGTTTGGATAAGTTCTTGGAGGAGAAGTCCATTAACGGCTATTAATCAAGTTTACTTAGGGAATAGCCACTGCTATTAATTGCATCAGTAGCATGGGATCTTCTTAGTGTTTGGGTAATTGCCAGGTTCTTGTGGCCTGGTTTGGCCTCTGTTGGAAACAGGATGCTGGGCTTGATGGACCCTTGGTCTGACCCAGCATGGCAATTTCTTATGTTCTTAACTTGCTGATGCTGCAACTCCAATTTTGCTCTCTGTTCAACAGCAAGAGATAATGGGCAATTGGACTCAGACAGCAATAAACAAGGGCCCTGACTTTTACAGTCTGAGAAACTAATAAGTATGGAGGTGACCTGAACAGCATTGCGGGTGATGCTGTGGGCTTGCTGGGCAGACTGGATGGACCTTTGGTCTTTTTCTGCCATCATTTATATGTTTCTATGTTCTATAGATTGGCCTTGGAGCCCTTTTTAAAATCTGGGGTCACATTGGCTACCCTCCAGTCTTCTGATACCATAGTCTTTTAAATGTTAGGTCAGAAAGCTCCTTCAGAACTCTGGAGTGAATACCATCCAGTTTTGGTGATTTGTTATTCTTTAGACTGTCAATCTGCGTTATTCATCTTCTAGTTTCACAGTTACTTTGCTTAGTCAATCAGAGTCATCACCATCAAAAAATGTTTCCAGTGTTACCCCGACATACTCCTCAGTAAAGACAGAGGCAAAGAATATTTTTAGTTTTTCTGCTATTTCCTTGTCTTCTCTGACCATCCCTTTTACCTCTCAGTCATCTAGCGGACCAACTGACACCCTTGCACAATTTCTGCTTTGAATGTACTTGAAAAAGTTTTATTACTTGTTTTTACCTCTATGGCAACCTTATTTTCAAATTCTTTCTTAGCGTATTTAATTACTTTTATGATGTGAAACTACAGGGAGAGAAGTGTAGCGGAAACATGAAAATATACTACTTTGCTTGGGATGACTGATGACTGAAATGTCCAAAGTCACCAAAGCCAAGAAAGAATGTGGCACAGACACAGAGCATTGTGGTTAGAAGCTGGTGAGAGACAGAAGTAATGAGAGGGGCATGCTTGGGGCAGTTGAGGAGGATGATGGTGGGAGCAGGTTTGAGGGGTTGGGTTGAGGACATATAAGGGGAGCTTGTTTTGTTTTGAGTAGTGGGAATTTGTGTGTTCATCAATGCAAGGTAAATAACCAGATGGAAAGATTCTCAAAGATCTGGTCAGACTCATGGGCCAACTAGTCTTTATCTGCCGCTATTTAGTATGTTATTATCCAATGTAAACAGTGATCTTCAGGGAGGAGGGGTTTGGAGGGAGGTTAA
This sequence comes from Rhinatrema bivittatum, assembly GCF_901001135.1. Lineage (NCBI taxonomy): Eukaryota > Metazoa > Chordata > Amphibia > Gymnophiona > Rhinatrematidae > Rhinatrema > Rhinatrema bivittatum. Next base: position 54,993,313 of record NC_042628.1, on the reverse strand, counting down.
GAAATTGGATGTGAGGTTTGGAAGAGGGGGTAGCGCAGCACTGACAGTGCCTAGGGGTGCCAAAAGCCAAAATCCATCACTGGCCTTCCCTCTAACAGGGGTTGACCTAATTAGAGACACAAGAGGAATTGGAATTGAATCTTAACTGGGTTGCAGACAAAAAAAGTAGCCTTTGGTACAAGTCACTCAGAAATTACTTATACTATAAGAAACAAATGAAAACAGCTGTTGCTGAGAACTGTGATTCCTCATTTGTTGCAAGCATTATGTTCCTGTTTAAGTTTTTACTGAAAATAAAATGAGTTTCTTCTAGAAAGACCTAGTTGTACTACTTCCTGAATTTTTAGGCAATTGGGAAAAAAAAATTTCTCTTCACAGTGAAGAGAAATATGGACATGTGCTGCCGCCCTGCAAAACACAATAAAAAACTGGAGAGCATGGTAACGATGATGATGACTTGAGTAAAAACCTGATCAACACATCTGCAAAAAAAGTATTTATTTATTCATTTTATATACTGTCATTCCACGTGTAGATCACATGTTTTACAAAGTGACATTCATAGTTATAGATTCAGCAAACAAACGACAAAGAATGTTTATAGAGTTGGTATTTGTGGGTAGGTATTAAATCCATCTACTAAGAGTTTCTAATCCATATAGAATTAAACTAGTACATAAGGCAATGAATATTGATATTTACAAACTGGTAGTTTTCTCATCTTAGTCTGTGGGTTGTTTGTGTGTCTTGCATACTCTCGTTTGATTTATTCTTCATGATACAATTATTATTTTTGTTCTTCTGGTTTTTGTGGTTCTGTCTAATCTGATGTTTCTAAGTTAAATTATATGCGTTTTTGAAAAGCCATTTTTTAATTCACTTTTGAATTTCTTTCTATCTGGTAAAATATGCAACGCCTCAGGTAGAGAATTCCAGAACTTTGGACCTGCAATTGAGAAAGCAAATGTTGCTTACCTGATGTAACAGGTGTTCTCACAGGACAGCAGGATGTTAGTCCTCACAAATGGGTGACATCGAGGATGGAGCCCACCACGGAAAACTTCTGTCAAAGTTTAACAGAACTTTGACTGGCCCCTACTGGGCATGCCCAGCACGGCACTGACCCTGCAGCCAGCAGGGGTCTCCCTTCAGTCTGATTTTCAAAGCTACAGGCAGTGCCTAAAAAATAAAAGAAACGAACCCAACACCGCGGGGTGGCGGGCGGGTTTCGTGAGGACTAACATCCTGCTGTCCTGTGAGAACACCTGTTACATCAGGTAAGCAACATTTGCTTTCTCACAGGACAAGCAGGATGGTTGTCCTCACAAATGGGTGAGTACCGAGCTGAGGATGTCCTGACTTGCACCAAAGGCACCCAACGGCGTGCAACAGGCACAACAACTGGGGTGTAATTTGGGAAAAGGCATCCGCACCCTACCGGGAAGGTGGAAGGGTGTTGGTACATTATGATGGAAAAAGGTTACGCAAGACAGATTGGCCGAAGATGGAGTCCTGTCTTCCAGCTTTGTCCAAACAATAGTGGGCTGCAAAGGTATGGAGAGAACTCCAGGTTGCAGCTTTACAGATGTCAGGAAGCGCACCGATCGAAGGTGTGCTACTGAAGTCGCCATGGCCCTCACAGAGTGTGCCTTGACACGGTCTTGGAAAGGAATATAGAAACATAGAAACATAGAAATGACGGCAGAAGAAGACCAAATGGCCCATCTAGTCTGCCCAGCAAGCTTCACACATATTTTCTCTCATACTTATCTGTTTCTCTTAGCTCTTGGTTCTATTTCCCTTCCATCCCCACCTTTAATGTAGAGAGCAGTGATGGAGCTGCATCCAAGTGAAATATCTAGCTTGATTAGTTTGGGGTAGTAGCCGCTGCAATAAGCAAGCTGCACCCATGCTTATTTGTTTTACCCAGACTATGTTATTAGCCCTTATTGGTTGTTTTACTTCTCCCCTGCCGTTGAAGCAGGGAGCTATGCTGGATATGCGTGACGTATAAGTCTTCTCCCATGCCGTTGAAGCAGAGAGCCATGCTGGATGTGCATCGAAAGTGAAGTATCAGGCCCATTTGGTTTGGGGTAGTAACCGCCGTAACAAGCCAGCTACTCCCCGCTTTGTGAGTGCGAACCCTCTTTTCTTCTCCCCTGCCGTTGAATCAGAGAACTATGCTGTATATGCATTGAAAGTGAAGAATCAGGCTTATTTGATTTGGGGTAGTAACCGCCGTAACAAGCCAGCTACTCCCCTCTTTGTGAGTGTGAATCCTTTTTTCCACATTTCCTCTTGCTGTTGAAGCTTAGAGCGATGTTGGAGTCAAGCCTGTGTATGTTTATTTAATAAGGGTATTGACTCCAGGCAGTAGCCATCATTCTGGCGAGTCACCCACTCTTCATTGGCAGCCTCTTGACTTTATGGATCCACAGTGTTTATCCCACGCCCCTTTGAAGTCCTTCACAGTTCTGGTCTTCACCACATCCTCCGGAAGGGCATTCCAGGCATCCACCACCCTCTCCGTGAAGAAATACTTCCTGACATTGGTTCTGAATCTTCCTCCCTGGAGCTTCAAATCGTGACCCCTGGTTCTGCTGATTTTTTTCCTTAGGAAAAGGTTTGTTGTTGTCTTTTGATCATTAACACCTTTCAAGTATTTGAAAGTCTGTATCATATCACCTCTGCTCCTCCTTTCCTCCAGGGTGTACATATTTAGATTCTTCAATCTCTCCTCGTACGTCATCCGATGAAGATCCTCCACCTTCCTGGTCGCCCTTCTCTGTACCGCCTCCATCTTGTCTTTGTCTTTTTGAAGGTACGGTCTCCAGAACTGAACACAGTACTCCAGGTGAGGCCTCACCAAGTACCTGTACAAGGGAATAATCACTTCCCTTTTCTTACTCGATATTCCTCTCTCTATGCAGCCCAGCATTCTTCTGGCTTTAGCTATCGCCTTGTCGCATTGTTTCGCCGACTTCAGATCATTAGACACCATCACCCCAAGGTCCCTCTCCTGCTCCGTGCACATCAGCCTTTCCCCCCCCATTAAATACAGTTCATTTGGATTTCCACTCCCCATATGCATGACTTTGCACTTCTTGGCATTGAATCTCAGCTGCCATATCTTCGACCACTCTTCCAGTTACCTTAGATCCCGTCTCATTCTCTCCACTCCTTCCGGCGTGTCCACTCTGTTGCAGATCTTAGTGTCATCCGCAAAAAGACAAACCTTACCTTCTATCCCGTCCGCAATGTCGCTCACAAAGATATTGAACAGGACCGGTCCCAACACCGATCCTTGCGGTACACCACTTAAAACCGCTCTCTCTTCAGAGAAGGTTCCATTTACCATCACACATTGTCTTCTGTCCGTCAACCAATTTGCAATCCAGGTAACCACCTCGGCACTCACTCCCAAGCTTCTCGTTTATTCACCAGTCTCCTGTGCGGAACCGTATCAAAAGCTTTGCTGAAATCCAAGTATATGATATCGAGCGCTCTTCCTCTATCCAATTCCTTGGTTACCCAGTCAAAAAGGTCAATCAGATTTGTCTGACAGGATCTTCCTCTGGTGAATCCATGCTGCCTCTGGTCCATCAATTCTCCGGACTGTAGATAGTTCACTATTCTCTCTTTCAACAGTGACTCCATTACTTTTCCCACCACTGAAGTGAGGCTAACCGGTCTGTAGTTACCAGCCTCCTCTCTGTTCCCACTCTTGTGAAGCGGGACCACCACCGCTCTTCTCCAATCACTCGGCACCACTCCCGTTTCTAGGGATCTATTGAACAGGTCGCACAGCGGTCCCGCCAGCACATCTCTGAGCTCCCTCAATATCCTTGGATGAATCCCATCAGGCCCCATGGCTTTGTCCACTTTCAGATTCTTTAGCTCTTCCCATACATTATCTACTGTAAATGGATTTTCCTCTGTTCCGCTTCCCTCCAGTTTCTTGTTGTGTAGAGATGGTCCTTCTCCAGGGTCTTCTTTAGTGAACACAGAGCTGAAGTATTCGTTTAATATTTCTGCCATTTCTTCGTCTCCCTCCACACATTGATCATTTCCACCTTTCAATTTCACTATACCACTTTGGACCTTTCTCTTTTCGCTGATGTATCTGAAAAATGTTTTGTCACCATATTTTATCTCCTTGGCAATCCTCTCTTCTGCTTGACTTTTTGCCAACTTGATTAATTTCTTTGTTTCCCTCAGTTGATACAAATATTCTTCTTTGTGCTCCTTCCTTTGGGATCTTTTGTATTTCTTGTATGCAGTTCTTTTAGCTTTAATTTTGTCAGCCACCTCCTTTGAGAACCAGATAGGTTTCATTTTTCTTTTGCTTTTCTTTACATTTCTAACATATAGAGCAGTTGCCTTGGTGATTGCTCCTTTTAGATTGGTCCACTGTTGATCCACATCTCTCTCATTTTCCCATCCATTTAGTTCTTCCTCTAGGTACTTCCCCATTTCCTCAAAGTCTGTGTTTTTGAACTGTAAAACTCTGGTCTTTGTGCTCCTTTTCCATATTCTTTTAGTGATATTAAACCATACCGTTTGATGATCACTGGTGCTGAGGTGGGCGCCCACCTTGACATCAGAGACGATTTCTCCATTATTGAGCACTAAGTCAAGAATAGTTCAGCTTGCTGATAGCAAAAGGAAATGCAGTCCGCCAACCAGGAGGAAAGAGCCTGTTTACCCACAGGTTGTCCTAACTTGTTAGGATGGAAAGAGACGAATAATTGAGTGCTCTTTCTATGAGAAACTGTACGGTCTAGATAAAAAGCTAGAGCTCGTTTACAGTCTAGGGTATGCAGAGTCTGTTCCCCGGAGTTGGAGTGGGGCCTGGGAAAAAAGATAGGTAGTATGATGGATTGATTAATGTGAAACTCCGAAACTACCTTAGGTAAAAATTTAGGGTGAGTGCGGAGTACCGCCCGGTCCTGCAGGAGCTTAGTGTAAGGCGGATAGGTAACTAGGGCCTGCAATTCACTAACTCTGCGAGCTGAAGTGATAGCCAAAAGGAATAACACCTTCCATGTGAGATATCTTAAGTCACAGGAGTGAAGAGGTTCGAAGGGTGGTTTCATTAGACGACCAAGAACCAGATTAAGGTCCCAAGATGGGGCCGGAGGACGTAAGGGTGGCTTCAAATGGAGCAAGCCTTTGAGAAAGCGTGTTACCAGGGGTTGTACTGAGATAGGGACACCCCCGATACCCTTGTGGAAGGCGGCTACCGCACTGACATGCATCCTGATAGAAGAGGTTTTAAGACCTGATTCTGAGAGATGCCATAAATAGTCCAAGAAGTCAGAGATTGGACAGGAAAGGGGATCAAGGGACTGAGAAGTGCACCATGATGTATACCTTTTCCATTTGTATGAATAGGATCTTCTAGTGGAGGGCTTTCGTGAAGCTATCAGGACACGAGAAACCGAATCCGAAAGGTTAAAAGGCTGGAGAACTAGCCTTTCAACATCCATGCCGTCAGGGACAAGGCTTGGAGGTTGGGATGGAGGAGGCATCCGTCGTTTTGAGTGAGTAGATGCGGATCCTTTCCCAAGGGAATGTGTCTGCGGATGGAGAGATCTCTGAGTATGGGAAACCACACTTGGCGTGGCCAGTGCGGTGCTACCAGGATCATGGTTCCCCTGTCCTGGCGTAGCTTCACGAGAGTCCTGGACAGAAGAGGAAGTGGAGGGAATGCGTAGAGAAGACCGGTTGTCCACTTGAGGGAGAAGGCATCCCTTGGCCGCGAGTGCTGGCTCCGAATGAGAGAGCAATAATGGTCCACTTTGTGGTTCTGAGGGGACGCAAAGAGGTCTATGTGTGGGTATCCCCACTCGTGGAATAGAGAGGTCGCTACTAGAGGATTGAGAGACCACTCGTGTGGTTGGAAGACACGGCTCAGCTGGTCTGCCAATACATTGTCTACACCCGGCAGGTAGGTGGCCCTGAGGTACATGGAGTGGGAGAGGGCTTCTGCCCAAATCTGCGCAGCTTCCTGACACAGAAGGAAGGAGCCTGTGCCTCCCTGCTTGTTTATGTACCACATGGCCACCTGGTTGTCTGTCTGGATCAAGACTTTCTGATTCGAGAGGCGAGCTTGGAAAGTTCTGAGCGCGTAGCGGATTGCTCGCAGCTCTAAGAAATTTATCTGGTGTTCGGCTTCTTCTCGAGACCAGAGACCCTGAGTTTGCAACTCGTCCACATGGGCCCCCCAACCGATGTGGGAAGTGTCGGTGGTTAGGATTACTTGTGGATCTGGTAGGAGAAAGGGTAAGCCCTGAAGGAGGTTGACTTGATTCGTCCACCAGATTAACGATAGGCGTAGCGCTTGTATAACTGTGACAATGGAGGACAGCGGCTGAAGAGCTTGAATCCATTGGTGTCGCAGAGTCCATTGTGTAACTGTCATGGCTAGTCGGGCCGTGGGAGTTACTTGAACCGAGGATGCCATGTGTCCTAGGAGAACTAGGAATTGGCGAGCTGTGGCAGTGTCCTGACACCGGAGCTGGCGAGCTAGGGATATCAGGGTTTGAGCTCTTTGAGGAGGAAGGTAAGCCTTTGCTCGTAAGGTGTCCAAGTCTGCTCCAATGAAAGATAAGTTTTGAGATGGGACTAAGCAAGATTTCTCGTAATTGACAAGAAACCCTAAGGAAAGGAGAGTCTGAATTGTCAATTTTAGGGAGGATTGAGCAATCTGTTGGGCGGAAGCCCTGATTAGCCAATCGTCCAGGTAGGGGTAGACGTGGACACCTTCCTTCCGGAGGAATGCTGCAACCACGACAAGGCATTTGGTAAAGACTCGTGGAGCGGATGCCAGGCCGAAAGGTAGTACTCGATATTGGTAATGGTTTCGGCCCACCAGAAACCGCAGGTACTTGCGATGGGATTGCGTTATCGCAATGTGGGTATATGCGTCTTTGAGATCGAGAGAGCATAGCCAATCCCCTCTTTGCAGCAGAGGGAGAAGCGAGCCCAGGGTTACCATCTTGAACTTTTCTTTTTGAAGGTACTTGTTGAGGGCTCGAAGGTCTAAGATGGGACGAAGCCCCCCTGATTTCTTTGATATCAGGAAGTACCTGGAGTAGAATCCCTTTCCTTGCTGAGATGGAGGAACGGGTTCTATAGCATTTGATTGCAGAAGAAGGGATACTTCTTGTTGCAACTGAGCCAAGTGATCGGTGAGACTCCATGCTTGTAGAGGCGGGGAGTCTGCAGGAAGAGTAGTGAAGTGGAGGTGGTAACCCTGTGCTATGATTGCTAGTACCCACTGATCTGAGGTGATCTGAAGCCAGCGGTCTAGAAAGTGGCACAGTCGACCTCCCACAGGGATGGCTGGAAGAGGGGTTTGGCACGTGCTCTCTACAAGGAAGTCAAAGGCCCGCCGTAGGCCCAGGGGGTGGGGCCACGGTAGGTCTTTGTTTCCGAGGCTGACGTGGCTGAGCTCTATTGGAAGACTGTGAAGGTCGAGGCTTAGCCGATGGAGGGTAATACCGACGTGGCCTAAAGAAAGACTTTTTAGAGTCCCTCTTAGGTGGTTGCTTGGCGGTCACCTCAGATGGAGTAGATGAGAGTTGTTTTAACGTCTCATGGTGATCCTTTAATTCGGCTACTATTTGCTGAATTTGATCTCCAAACAAGTTGTCGCCTAGGCAGGGTAAATCAGACAGTCGGTCCTGAACCTCTGGGCGTAGGTCTGAAGATTTTAGCCAAGCCCAACGTCTGGCTGAGATGGCTGTAGCTGAAACTTTAGTGGAAGCATCGAAGATGTCGTATGCGGACCTAATTTCATGCTTACCGGCCTCGAACCCTTTGTTAAGGAGGGCTTGAAGTTGTGGCTGATATTGGTCAGGCAAGGTGTCCGTATACTCTTGCATCTGTTTGAGGATGGCTCTGTTGTATTGAGTCATATAGAGCTGATATGAAGCTATGCGTGAAATTAGCATAGCTCCGTGATACACTTTTCTTCCTACACTATCCAGGAATTTGTTGTCCTTGGTAGGTGGGGTTGAAGAGTGTGGTTTTTGGCGCTTAGCTTTCTTTTGAGCCGACTCAACGACGACAGAGCGATGATCCAGCTGAAGCTTCTGAAAACCTGGTGCTGACTGGACTAAGTATGTGGAGTCAGCTTTTTTGTTGACTGGGGAAATCGATGAAGGAGATTCCCAGTTCTTCTTCAGAAGATCCAGAAACACCTGGTGAATAGGGATGGAAGCGATGATTTTAGGAGCATCCAGAAATTGGAGAAGTTCCATCATCTGGTGTCTGTCATCTTTTTCAGATTGTAGCTGAAACGGGACCACCTCTAACATCTCCTTCACAAAATTAATAAAGGAGAGATCCTCAGGAGGAGAACGCTTTCTACTCTCTGTAGGGGACGGTGGCGAAGGCAAATCCGTGTCAGAAGAGGTGTCATCTCCCCAGGTATCATAGGGATCCTGTGGGGCTTGAAGCCCTGAAGGTCCTGGATGAGGGTCCGGGATATTGAGAGGAATCACCGAGGGTATGGAGAATAATCTCGATGGCATCGGTGCTGAAGGCGGAACCGGAAACGGCATCGAGGGCTTCGGTGCTGTCGATGGAATCGGTGCCGGCCTTGGAATCGGTGGAGCCGACGGATATATCAGTGAGGGATGAGAAGGCACCGATGGAACCACCCCTGAAGGGGGAATAACAAACGGTGTTTCCCCTCCCGATGATAATCCCGTCGAAGACGGTGGTGTTGCAGGTGGTACTGGAATCATCGATGGAAGGGCCGTTAGCAGCGCTTCCATACGGTGCAGTAACGGTGCTAGTGTTCCCACTAGTGGCTCGACTGTCGGGTCCTTGCTCGGTGCCGGTGGAGGTTGGAACTTCTGCATCGCCTTTTCGATGGCCTCCTGAACCAGCCAGTCCAGTTCTTCCTGGAGACCAGGGGTAACGAGACCCGGCTCAACGGGAGAGGGAGGCGGAGGCAGAGCCGGAGGGACCACCGTAACCGGTGGGATCACGGCTCCCACACCCGGAAGGGGTGAGGGTTTCCTCGGTGCCTGCGAGCGAGACGCGGACGGTGCCAGGTCCGATCGAGGCTTTTTAGTCGGTGGCTCGGTCTGTGCGGAGGTCGATGGTTGTGGATCCTCGACAGGCCGAGACTTGTGCCGTCGGTGGCGATGTTTCTCTTTCCGATCCCCTCGCCCATCCGGGGAAGGGACGGGAGTCGACGGCCGTGAAGTCATCGATGGTGGACGGTCACCGGAGGGTTGACGATGATGGTGCAACTTCGACGGTGCCGGTTCCGATGACGTCGATGCTATCGATGGCGTTGGGGTGCGAGCATGGAAGAGGAGCCCCATCTTCTCCATCCTGGCCTTGCGACCTTTGGGCGTCATTAAGGCACATTTGGTGCAAGTCAGGACATCATGCTCGCTGCCTAGACACAAAACACAGACCCTGTGGGGGTCTGTGATTGACATAGTCCGGGTGCAATCCGGACATCGGCGAAACCCCGTCGCCATGGCCTTGGGCCAAAAATTTAGCCGCGGGATTAGCGACTGTCGACAGGCCTCAAGGGCCAAATTCGACGTAAGTCGACAAAAAACGGTAAAAAACTTACCGGAATTCCGCGAATGTAAAAATTTGCTGAAGGGAGACCCCCGAGGGGCAAATTTTCTTCAGAATATAGAAATTCAGATTTCCTGTCAGGAAACGTGGTTAGGAGCTCCTTTCACTGCGTGGCAACTTCTGCGCGGAAAAAAGAAGACTGAAGGGAGACCCCTGCTGGCTGCAGGGTCAGTGCCATGCTGGGCATGCCCAGTAGGGGCCAGTCAAAGTTCTGTTAAACTTTGACAGAAGTTTTCCGTGGTGGGCTCCATCCTCGATGTCACCCATTTGTGAGGACAACCATCCTGCTTGTCCTGTGAGAAAGCAAGTGTTGCTTACCTGTAACAGGTGTTCTCACAGGACAGCAGGATGTTAGTCCCACATATGGGTGACATCACAGGATGGAGCCCAATCACGGAACACTTTTGTCAAAGTTTCCAGAACTTTGACTGGCCCCTACTGGGCATGCCCAGCATGGCACTAACCCTGCAGCCAGCAGGGGTCCCCCTTCAGTCTTATTTGATAGCTACAGGCAGTGCCGAAAAAATAAAACAACAAAACGTTACGAACCCAACACCGCAGGGCGGTGGGCGGGTTTCGTGAGGACTAACATCCTGCTGTCCTGTGAGAACACCTGTTACAGGTAAGCAACACTTGCTTTCTCACAGGACAAGCAGGATGGTAGTCCTCACATATGGGTGAGTACTGAGCTGAGGATGTCCGAGCATGCACCAAATGTACCCAACGGCGTGCAAGGCACAACTGGGGTGGAATTTGGTAGAGGGCATCCTGAACCCCACCGGGCAGGCGGAAGGGTTTTGGTACGTCATGTTGGAAATAGGTTACGCAGGACAGACTGGCCGAAGATGGAATCTTGTCTTCCGGCTTTGTCCAAGCAATAGTGGGCTGCGAAGGTATGGAGAGAGCTCCATGTGGCAGCCCTGCAAATGTAAGGAAGCGGCACCGATCTTAGGTGTGCTACTGAAGTCGCCATAGCCCTCACAGAATGTGCTTTAACACGGTCTTGAAAAGGAATGCCTGCTTGCTGGTAGCAAAAAGATATGCAGTCCGCCAACCAGGAGGAGAAAAGAAAATTATTACTTACCTGCTAATTTTCGTTCCTGTAGTACCATGGATCAGTCCAGACCGTGGGTTATGTCCCCAATCCAGCAGATGGAGTCAGCCCAAAGCTTCGAGGGGGCGTCACCATAAGTACTACTACCCCCTCTGCAGGAGTTCAGTATCGAGAATATCAAAGCCCGAGTAAACAGAAAACCCCTGAATTGGATCAAGTTTAAAACAAGACGGCAACAATAAGCCGCTGAATTTAAAAACAGAGAGAACTGAACCATCCCACCAACGGATGGGAGGTCACAACTCGTGTCGACCCCCAAGAAAAACAGTCACAGACAGTGAAACAGGGAACACGTGAAAGAACATAGTAGAAAAGACACTACCATATAACATGTGAGTCGAATCAGACCCCAAATACAGCTGAGCAGGAGTAGAACCCAAATGTGGTGGGCGTCTGGACTGATCCATGGTACTACAGGAACGAAAATTAGCAGGTAAGTAATAATTTTCTTTTCCCTGTACGTACCTGGATCAGTCCAGACCGTGGGATGTACCCAAGCTTCCCTAACCCGGGTGGGGTCCTGCGAGGCCTGCTCGTAGCACCTGTTCGCCAAAGTGTCCCTGGACGAACGAGGCGAGGTGTAGTCTGTAGTGTCTCGAGAACGTGTGCAACGATTTCCAGGTGGCCGCTCTACAGATTTCTTGCAAAGATACCGATCGACTCTCCGCCCAGGAGGCCGCCTGAGAGCGTGTAGAATGTGCCACAATACCAGGTGGGGGAGTCCGCCCCGTCCCGATGTAGGAAGCGGCAATGCCGGCCTTCAGCCATCTGGCAATAGTCGTCTTCGAGGCCTGGGATCCCTTCCGGGGCCCAGACCAAAGGACGAAGAGATGGTCAGAAGTCCGAAAATCATTCGTAGCCTCCAGGTAGAACTGCAGAGTGCGCTTGACGTCAAGGAGACGGAGAGACCGCGGTTCAGACGAAGAGAAAGATGGCAATTCCACTGTCTGATTCACATGGAAGGCGGACACCACCTTCGGGAGGAAGGAAGGCACAGTACGAAGTGAAACGCCCGAATCGGAGAACCGGAGATAAGGCTCTCGACAGGACAGAGCCTGCAGCTCCGAAATACGCCGAGCGGAGCATATGGCCACCAGGAACACCGCCTTGAGAGTGAGGTCCTTGATCGTCGCACTTCTCAGTGGTTCAAATGGAGGTCCCGACATGGAACGTAGTACCAGATTGAGGCTCCAAGAGGGACAAGGATCCCGCAATGGAGGCCGCAAGTGCTTGACACCCTTGAGAAAACGGACGATGTCCAGGTGCTGTAGCAGAGATCCTCCTCCCCGCAGGAGGGAGCCAAGAGCGGCCACTTGAACCCGAAGTGAGTTGTAAGCGAGCCCCTTTTCCACTCCCGCCTGTAGGAACTGGAGAATCTGCGGGACAGACGCCTCCGTGGGTCTTGTGTTCCGGTCGGTACACCACAGTTCGAACACCTTCCAGACTCGCACATAGGCAACCGACGTCGAAGTCTTCCGAGACCGCAGCAGCGTTGACACTACCGCCTCCGGGTACCCCCGTCGGCGGAGGCGGCGCCTCTCAAAAGCCCGCAAGACAGAAGAGTTCTGCCTGGTCAAAAAATACCGGTCCCTGGTGTAGGAGGCGGGGAAGATGTCCCAGCCGGATGGGTCCGTCGATTACCAGGTGGAGGAGATCCGCAAACCAAGGTCGTCTTGGCCACTCTGGCGCGACGAAGATCACAGTCCCCTGATGAACCTCTATTCGTCGGAGTAGTCTTCCCACCAACGGCCAAGGGGGAAACGCGTATAGGAGCAGATCGGCCGGCCACGGGAGCGCGAGAGCATCTACGCCCTCCACCCCCCGTTCTCTCCGGCGACTGAAGAAGCGAGGCGCCTTGGTGTTCTGGGCGGACGCCATGAGATCCAGGTGGGGGGAGCCCCACCGCCGGACGAGCAGCTGCATGGCCGTGTCGGGGAGCGACCACTCTCCGGGATCCAGAAGCTGGCGACTGAGGAAGTCCGCCTGGACGTTGTCCACGCCCGCGATGTGCGAGGCCGCCAGGCGGCGCAGATGCCGTTCCGCCCACTGCATCAGCATCGCTGCCTCGAGCGCGACCTGCGGACTGCGAGTGCCGCCCTGACGGTTGATGTAGGCTACCGTAGTCGCGTTGTCCGATAAGATTCTGACTTCCCGATTTCGAAGGAGTGGCAGGAAATGGAGAAGCGCCAATCTGACCGCTCTGGTCTCCAGACGATTGATGGACCACTTCGATTCCTCCGCGGACCACGTCCCCTGTGTGGCGCTTCGGTCGCAGACGGCTCCCCAGCCTACGAGACTGGCGTCGGTGGTCACCACCACCCAATTTGGTAGGTCGAGGGACACGCCGCGAGCCAGATTCTCCGGGACCATCCACCAGGCCAAGCTGTTCCTGGCAAACTGGGGCAGCGGAAGTATCACCTGGTAGTCCTGCGAGAGTGGTTTCCAACGGGATAGAAGTGCTCTTTGTAGAGGACGGAGGTGCGCAAATGCCCAAGGAACCATGTCGATGGTGGAGCCCATCACCCCCAGGAGCTGAAGATAGTCCCAGGAGGTGGGAGCTGGTAATGCAGAGAATCGCTGTATGTGTTCCCGTAGGGCGTGCGCCTTGTCCTGCCGTAGAAAAACCGCGCCCAGACGGGTGTCGAAGGTTGCCCCCAAGAAATCCAAGCGCTGTGAGGGCACGAGGGAGCTCTTGGAGAAGTTCACCACCCATCTCAGGGACTGCAGAAACTCTATCACCCTGGCCACTGCCGCCTGTCCATGTCGAAAAGACTTCGCACGTATGAGCCAATCGTCCAAATAAGGATGGACTAGAATCCCCTCCTTCCGAAGGGTAGCCACCACGACTACCATGATCTTGGTAAAGGTGCGCGGGGCCGTTGCCAATCCGAACGGAAGCGCCACAAACTGGAAATGCTGATCCAGGATCTTGAACCGTAGCAGACGATGATGCTCCTGGCGAATGGGAATGTGAAGGTAGGCCTCCGTCAGGTCCAAGGAGGCCAGAAACTCCCCTCGATGTACCGCCGCGATCACCGAACGTAGTGTTTCCATGCGGAACCGGACCACCCGAAGGGATTTGTTGACTTCCTTCAAGTCCAGTATGGGGCGGAAGGAACCGTCTTTCTTCGGTACCACGAAGTAGATGGAATAATGGCCCGAGCCCACCTCTCCGGAGGGTACGGGCACAATGGCGCCTATCTCCCACAGTCTATCCAGTGTCAGCTGCACCGCCCGTCGCTTGATGGCCGAGCCGCAGGGAGAGAAGATGAACCGTCCCTTCGGAGCGCGGGCAAATTCCAACGCGTAGCCGTGTCCTATGGTGTCCAAAACCCACTGATCCGAGGTGATCCGCGCCCACTCCTCGTAAAAGAACGCCAGCCGCCCCCCGATCTTGGGGACGGCGGAGTGGGCGAGCTGAACATCATTGAGAGGACTTGGGCGAGGGCTGTCCCGCCTTGGGAGCGGCACGCGCTGGGCGGCGCCCGCGAAAGCAACGGGACCAAGGCTGAGCCCTGGAGGGAGGAGGCCGGGATACCGCCGGTCTGTAACTCCTGTAGCGTCTTTGCGCCCTGGCTCTGGTCCGGGAGGACGAAAACGCCCTGGTGGAGCGATATCTGTCTTCCGGCAGGCGATGGACCGCGTTTTCCCCCAGGGACTTGATGATCTGGTCCAGCTCCTCCCCGAACAGGAACTTACCCCTGAATGGCAGGGAACCCAGGCTCGCCTTGGAGGACGTGTCCGCCGCCCAGTTGCGGAGCCATAGGAGTCGACGCGCCGCCACTACCGAGGCCATGGAGCGGGCGAGGACCCTGAAGAGATCGTAGGAGGCATCCGCCCCGTATGCCACTGCGGCTTCGAGTCGATCCGCCTGGGCGGCCTCCTCGGGAGGCAGCACCTGAGAAGTGAGCAGTAGCTGTACCCAGAGAAGACTAGCCCTCTGGGCAAGCGAGCTGCACATCGCCGCCCGCAGCCCCACTGCGGAGACCTCGAAGACCCGCTTGAGGAATACTTCCAACTTGCGATCCTGCGTATCCCGCAGCGCCGCTCCACCCGTCACCGGAATGGTCGTCCTCTTCATGACCGCCGTCACCGCGGAGTCCACCCTGGGTACCTTGATGAGATCCAGAAAATCTTCCGGCAGCGGGTACAGCCTCTCCATGGCTCGGCTGCCCTTTAGCGCAGCTTCCGGGGAATCCCATTCCCTAGTGAGAAGTTGCAGAAACGACTCGTGAATGGGAAACGCCCGCGCCCGCGGACGAAGTGCTGCCAGGACCGGATCCCCCTTCTTCGAAGAAGTGACGACAGCGGGCGCAACGGGAGCTGGTGGGTCCGGCGGGGGATCGAGGTCCAACCCCTGAATGATTTGCGGGATTAGGTCATCCAGCTCTTCCCGCTGGAAGAGGCGCAGCGTGCGTGGATCCTCTCCCTCTGAAGTAGAGTCCCCTTGTCCCGAAACGGCCGGGTCCGATCCCGGGGAAACTGGGTCCGACCCAGTCCCCCCCGAACCCACAGGGAGCCGGACGTGGACGGGGAGCTGTGGGGCCCCCACGCCCCCCGGAGGGGGGGGGGCCGGGGAGAGGGACGAAGGCCGCGGTAGCTTGGGGGGTGGAGGCCCCGCGGGAGCAACCAGCTCCTGCAGGTACGCTGTGTGCATCAGACGAATAAACTCTGAGGAAAACCCCGGCCTACTCGGGGGGACCTCCGCGGGGGAGAGCCCCGGAGGACCCTTGTCCTGTGAGTCCACCTCCGGATCTTCCTCCGGCAGTAAGTTTGGGGGAGAGCCCTCTGAGGCATCCCCATCCCCCAGCGCTGTCCGATCTCCCTCGGGGCGCAGCGCGTGCAAAATGGCCGCCGTTCCCGCCAGGAATGGGGGAGGGGCCGGCCCACGCCGCCCGGGCAAGGCTGTCAACGCTGGAAAACGAGTGCGGGGCCCGGACGTGCCTTCCCCCCCTGGGAGGCACCTAGCACAGATGCCCTCCCTTGAAATGCGCGAACTGGGCTCACCGCAGGCCGAGCAACGCGACGGCCGCGGCATAGCAGGCGCGCAGAAAAACAGCCCCGGCAGCTAAATCACTCGGGGAGCCTCAGGGCGGGAGGGGGGACCCGGACGGCCCGGACGGCCTGCACAACCCGCGTGAAATTCAAGCGGCGCCGCGGGGGGGCCCGTCCTGGCCTCGCAACCCGCTGAAATCGCTCTCACTGCTCCCTGCTGCCCACGAGGAGCAGGCAAAATGGCCGCGGGAGCAAGTGAAACCGCTAGTAGGCCGGACTCACCGGCAGTCAGTACCTAGCTGAAAAAGAAAAACCACAGCCAAGAAAAACCAAGAAAAAAACAACTTACCCCGGTAAGAACACAGACTAGCGCTGGGAGAGGAAACAAAGGAGGCAGAGAGCCAGCACAACGAAGAAGCCCCGCCTCCCCAATTAACCAATTAACTTTTTTTTTTTTTTTAAATTGAAGTACAACTTGATCCAAGACAAAACAAAGCAAAACAACACAGAGAAGAAAGTCCCAACCAAGGGAAAACAGAATAGGTTATAGGAAATCGGGAGCAAGCCCAGATTCCCCTACTCGCATCTGCTGGAGTCAGAAGATACTGAACTCCTGCAGAGGGGGTAGTAGTTCTTATGGTGACGCCCCCTCGAAGCTTTGGGCTGACTCCATCTGCTGGATTGGTGACATAACCCATGGTCTGGACTGATCCAGGTACGTACAGGGAAAGTCTGCTTACCCACAGGTTGCCCTAATTTGTTGGGATGGAAAGAGACGAAGAACTGAGTGCTCTTCCTGTGGGCAAGTGTACGGTCTAGATAGAAAGCTAGAGCCCGTTTACAGTCAAGGGTATGCAGAGCCTGTTCCCCTGGATTGGAATGGGGCCTGGGAAAAAGGATAGGTAGTATGATGGATTGATTAATGTGAAACTTCAAAACTACTTTGGGTAAAAACGTAGGGTGAGTGCAGAGTACCGCCCGGTCCTGCAGGAGTTTAGTGTAAGGCGGATAGGTAACTAGGGCTGTAACTCACTAATCCTGCGAGCTGAAGTGATAGCTAAAAGGAAAATCACTTTCCATGTGAGATATTTTAGGTCACAAGAGTGAAGAAGCTCGAATGGAGTTTTCATGAGCCGACCGAGAACCAGATTAAGGTCCCAAGAAGGGGCCGGAGGATATAAAGGTGGCTTGATATGAAGCAAGCCCTTTAAAAATCATGTTACGAGGGGTTGTACTGATATAGGGACATCCCCGACACCTTTATGGAAGGCTGCTACCGCACTGACATGCATTCTGATGGAAGAGGTTTTTAGACCTGACTCTGACAAAATGCCAGAGATAGTCCAAAAACCTCGGGATTGGACAGGAAAAGGGATCAAGGGACTGCGAAGTGCTCCATGATGTGTACCTTTTCCATTTATAGGAATAAGATTTTCTTGTGGAAGGCTTCCATGAAGCAATCAGGACATGAGAAACCGAATCTGAAAGGTTAAGTGGTTGAAGGATTAACCTATCAACATTCATGCCGTCAGGGACAAGGCCTGAAAATAGGGATGGCGTAGGCATCCGTCGTTTTGAGTGATCAGATACAGGTCCGTTCCCAAGGGAATGTGCCTGCAGATGGAGAAATCCTGGAGTATGGGAAACCACACTTGGCGTGGCCAGTGAGGTGCTATCAGGATCATGGGTCCCTTGTCCTGACGTAGCTTCACGAGAGTCTTCGAAAGAAGAGGAAGTGGAGGGAATGCATAGAGGAGACCGGTTGCCCACGAGAGGGAGAATGCATCTCTGGCCTGAGAGTGCTCGCTCCGAATGAGGGAGCAGCAATTGTCCACTTTGTGGTTCTGAGGGGACACAAAGAGGTCTATCTGGGGGTATCCCCATTGGCGAAAGATTGAGGTCGCTACCGAGGGGTTGAGAGACCACTCGTGTGGCTGGAAGACGCGACTCAGTTTGTCTGCCAAGACATTGTCCACTCCCGGCAAGTAGGTGGCCATGAGGTACATCGAGTGGGAGAGCGCTTCCGCCCAAATCTGCGCAGCTTCCTGACACAGGAGGAAGGAGCCTGTGCCTCCCTGCTTGTTGATGTACCACATGGCCACCTGGTTGTCCGTCTGAATCAGGATGACGTGATTTGATAAGTGTTCCTGAAAAGCCCTGAGAGCATATCGCATTGCTCGAAGTTCTAGGAAATTTATTTGATGTTTGGATTCCTCTGGAGACCAAGATCCTTGTGTCTGTAGATTGTCCACGTGGGCTCCCCACCCGAGGTTGGAAGCGTCGGTGGTGAGAATGAGTTGAGGATCTGGCACTTGAAAAGGCAGTCCCTGGAGGAGATTGGTCTGATCTTTCCACCAGGCGAGAGACAGACAGAGTGAGTTGGTGATGTGGACAATGGTCGACAGAGGCTGAACAGCTTGAATCCATTGTGACCTCAGAGTCCAATGCATGAGTCTCATGGCCAGGTGGGCCATTGGTGTAACATGGACGGAGGACGCCATGTATCCTAGCATGACGAGGAATTGGCGAGCTGTTGCTGTATGTTGAGACTGCAACTGATGAGCGAGGGCCACGAGTGTTAGCGCTCGTTGTCGAGGTAGAAAGGCTTTTCCCTGTAAAGTGTCCAAGTCTGCTCCAATGAACGACAAGTTTTGAGATGGGATTAAATAGGATTTCCCGTAATTGACAAGAAATCCTAGAGAAATTAGAGTGTGTAGGGTGAAATCGAGGGACAACCGAGCGGCTTGCTGGGTTGGAGCCCTGATTAACCAGTCGTCCAGATAGGGGTAGAAGTGCACACCTTCTTTCCTGAGGAAAGCTGCTACAACTACGAGGCATTTGGTGAAGACTCGTGGTGCAGACGCTAGGCCGAAGGGAAGCACTCGATATTGATAGTGCTTTGGGCCTACTAAAAACCTGAGGTACTTGCGATGAGTTGGAGTGATCGCAATGTGTGTGTATGCGTCCTGGAGGTCCAGAGAGCAGAGCCAGTCTCCTCTTTGTAGAAGTGGTAGAAGCGAGCCCAAGGTTACCATCTTGAACTTTTCCCGCTGGAGGTACTTGTTGAGAGCACGTAGGTCCAGAATTGGACGAAGTCCCCAGGATTTTTTGGGGATCAAAAAGTATCGGGAATAGAACCCTAGGCCTTGCTGCGAGAGTGGAACGGGTTCTATTGCTCTTAACTGGAGAAGAAGGGAAACCTCCTGCTCCAGAAGGACAGAGTGGTCGGATACTCTCCATGCCTGCAGAGGTGGTGAGTCCGGTGGAAGAGCAAGAAAGTTTAGGTGGTAACCCTGAGCAATGATTGCAAGCACCCATTGGTCGGTTGTGATTGATTGCCACATGTTGTGAAAGTGGCACAATCGACCTCCCACTGGTATGCTTGGCAGAGGAATCAGGCTGCTGCTCTCCAAGTGAAAGTCAAAAACCTGAAGCAGGCCCCGGCTGGGGAGCTGCTTGTGGCTTTTGCTTTCGGGCCTGGCGAGGCTGAGGCTTTTGATAAGGCCTCGTAGTTCGGGACCTTGCTGGAGGAGGATAATACTTTCTTAGATGGAAGAATTACTTCTTAGAGTCCTTCCTGAAGGGCTGTCTTGAGGGGAAGTCGGAAGGTATCGATGAGAGCTGTTTAAGGGTCTCATGATGGTCCTTTAATTCAGCCACCATTTGCTGGATCTGCTCACCGAACAGATTGTCTCCTACACATGGTAGGTCAGATAGCCGGTCTTGTACTTCTGGGCAAGGTCAGAAGATTTGAGCCAGGCCCATCGTCTTGCCGAAATGGCCACTGCAGACACTCTAGTAGAGGTGTCGAAGATATCGTAAGCTGTTCTATCTCATGCTTTCCTGCCTCAAACCCCTTGTTGACAAGGATTTGAAGCTGGTCTTGGAATTGTTCAGGCAGGGTTTCAGAGAAGTCCTGTATCTGTTTGAAGATGACCTTATTGTATTGGGTCATATACAGCTGGTAAGCAGCAATTCTGGAGATGAGCATGGCCCCTTCGAACACTTGTCGACCAATCCCTCCTTAACAGGAGGGATAGATGAGTGAGGCTTTTGAGTGAGGCTTTTGAGCCGATTCTACCACAAATGAGTGGTGGTCAAGCTGAGATTTTTGAAAGCCGGGGGCTGACTGCACTAAATAGGTAGTGTCAGCTTTTCTATGGACTGGAGCAATGGATCCAGGGTTTTCCCAGTTCTTTTTGAGGAGGTCAAGAAGAACTTGATGAATGGGAATAGAAGTGATCACTTTAGGGGCATCCAGGAACTGGAGCAACTCCATCATTTATTTTTTTATTTATTTATTAAGGCTTTTATATACCGACTTTCTTGATACAAATCAAATCAATTCGGTTTACAATGAACTAAGCAGAATATACAATTAACCAATCAACAAGAGATACGGAGCATACAGTTACATTATAACAAGGAAGCCTTAACTTGGAGTAGGAAAA
The DNA here is from genome assembly GCF_901001135.1 of Rhinatrema bivittatum. Classification (NCBI taxonomy): domain Eukaryota; kingdom Metazoa; phylum Chordata; class Amphibia; order Gymnophiona; family Rhinatrematidae; genus Rhinatrema; species Rhinatrema bivittatum. The sequence continues at coordinate 54,973,141 of NC_042628.1, read as the reverse complement.
TAAAGAGGGGGTGAACGGAGCAATAAATATATAAAGTGAAGTAAAAATAGAATAAATACTATATACAGAAGAGGGGGCAAGGGGCCAACCTCTCTTTAATGAATATTATGCATGAAAAATTTAGAGAATTTTGTTTACAGAGAAGTGTGGTGCCTATCATCCTGCTCCATCTGAAGCTGAAAAGGGACCAACTCAGACATTTCCTACACAAAATTAATGAAAGAAAGGTCCTCTGGAGGAGAACGCTTTCTACTTTCAGTAGGAGAGGGAGGTGAAGGTAAGTCATCGGTGTCTGAAGAAGTATCATCACCCCAGGTGTCATAAGGATCAGCAGACTATCCTGTAGGACGAGAAGGGGGTTGGATACCCGAAGGCCCCGGCCGAGGCTCTGAGAAAATTGAAGGAATTGCCGGGGGCACCGTGGATGGCCTGGAGGGCATCGGTGCCGGTATCAAAGGCATTGATGGTGCCGATGTACGTGTCGCCCCCACGAATGAATCGGTGGCGAGGGACGAATTGGCATCGATGACTGAGGCAAAACTCCCGAAGGAGGGATGCGGAACAGCGTTTCTCCTCCCGATGAAGCTGTCAACGGGGAGCGTACCGGAGCCATCGGAGACCCGGGATCCACCGGTGTAAGGGCGGTTATGAGCGCCTCCATCCGGGATAGCAGCGGTGCCAGCGCTGCTGGAATCAGGTCAATGACCGGTTCCACAATCGGTGCCGGTGTCGGTGCCGAAGGGACCTGGAGTCATTGCATCGCCTTGTCGATGGCCTCCTGGACCAGCCGGTCCAGTTCTTCCCGGAGACCTGGAGCAAGCAGCCCCAGCTCGGTGAAGGGAGGCGGAGGCACAGTCGGAGGGACCACCTTTACAGGTGGAATCGCGACTCCCAAACCCCGATCAGGTGAGGGTGGCCTCGATGACCCGGTCGCAGGAATGATCGGTGCCATGCCTGGACGGGGTTTCTTTGATGATGGCTCGGATGGTGGCGAGGTTGATGATTTTGCTCCCTCGACGGTCCGAGTCTTACGATGCCGATGGCGATGTTTCTCCCTATGATCCCCTCGATCCTGAGGGGGAGTAACGGGCGCCGATGGCCGTAAAGACGTCGATGGTGGACGGTCACCGGACGATGTTCGACGCTGGTGCGACGTCGACGGTGCCGGTTCCAATGATGTCGATGCGATGGACGGCATCTGGATGTGAGCACGGAAGAGGAGTCCCATCTTCTCCATCCTTGTCTTGCGATCTTTGGGTGTCAATGAGGGTACATTTGGTGCAAGTCAGGACATCATGCTCCCAGCCTAAACACATTACACAGACACCATGAGGGTCTGTGATAGACATGGTGCGAGTACAGTCCAGGCACCGGCAGAACCCCGACGCCATTGCCATAGAAAAAAATTGAGCCGCGGGACGGACGACGGCCAGTAGGCTGCTAGGGCCAAACTCGACGGTAATTGACGGAAAACTGTCAAAAAACTTACCGGAGTACCGCCACTAGAGAGAAGTTAGAGGAGGGACCCCTGTGGGGCAATTTAACGTTAGTTAATTCCGTGAGGAAAATTCCTGTCAGGAATCTCCACAGAGCTCCTAAACCGCGAGGCTACTGCAGCGTGGAAAAAAGACTGAAGGGGGACCCCTGCTGGCTGCAGGGTTAGTGCCATGCTGGGCATGCCCAGTAGGGGCCAGTCAAAGTTCTGGAAACTTTGACAAAAGTGTTCCGTGATTGGGCTCCATCCTGTGATGTCACCCATATGTGAGGACTACCATCCTGCTTGTCCTGTGAGATAACTCGATCTCTTGTTTGCGTCAGATGTGTGATTTTGGCTCGAGCAAAATCCATAGTCCAGACTGGTGGAAAAATGTGAGAAGCTATCAGTTTTATTGTCTTCCTATACTGATTTATTTTGCCGCTAATGGTTTCTCTAGATCGTTATTGCACTAATATTCTGCAGAGGTTGGGAATATGGTATGTTATCAAGGTACTGTATATGAATTGCTATATGCCTGTGAAATGTTATGGTTAGTAATCTATAAGTTTGTTCTATTGCTAATTATACAGCATTTTTTGTATATCATTTTTGGAATGTATATTTGAATATTATTAGGGATAGGTAATGAATATAGTTTTAGCTATGTATGGTCTCTATTTTCCCTGTGGACTGTATTGTCATGACAATATAAACAAAAAGCTACCAAAAAATGAAAATTGGTTCTTACCTGCTAATTTTCGTTCCTGTAATACCACAGATCAGTCCAGAAAAGTAGGTTGTGTATCCCTACCAGCAGGTGGAGTCAGAGAACAATTAGAACTTTGGACACTGCTACATAACGAGAGTGCCACCTGCAGTCACTCAGTATTGACCTATACCCAAGCCCATGCTAACAGAACTAAATAATGAAGGATAGCACCCAACCAAATTTCCGGACTACCACTTCACCGCTGGCAAAAACCAGACCGAACAACTGCTAAAAACTGCTCCATGAATCATGTCTGCAAGAAAGGAACTTCAACAATAAATTCTTAAGCAGGTTCTGACCAAGACAGTTTTTCGGTATCTGAAGAAAGGGGTGGGCTTCTGGACTGATTTGAGGTATTACAGGAATGAAAATTAGCAGGTAAGAACCAATTTTCATTTCCTGAACATACCCAGATCAGTCCAGAAAAGTGGGATGTACCCAAGCCACCCTACATTGGGCGGGAACCCGAAAGACCCACACAAAGCACACTGTCCCCGAAGGACAGTTCATCAGAAGCCTTAACGTCCAATCGGTAATTTTCGTAAAAGTGTGAAAAGACGATCACACTGCCGCCCTACAGATCTCCTGAGGCGACAGTAGCTGACACTCTGCCCAGGAGGTAGCCTGAGCACCAGTGGAATGAGCTCTGAGACCCAAAGGCACCTGACACCCTCGGGCTATGCATGCCACGTAAATGGCTTCCTTAATTCACCGAGATATGGTCGCCTTTGACGCTTTGTCCCCCTTCTTTGGGCCACCAAAGAGAACCAAAAATGAACAGAACGTCTGAAGTCATTGGTAACCTCCGGATAACGCAATAAGGCGCGCCACATATCCAAAAGATGAAGGTCTCTGTTCTGAGAAGACTCTCGGGACCAGTTAGGAAACCCCTGAAGCTCCACAGTTTGATTGACGTAAAAGGCTGAAACCACCTTAGAGGCAAAGGACAGAACCGTGCGTAACGATGATTAGAATGTAGATAGCAGGGTGGCTGGTGGGCGTGAGGACCGCCTGGTAACTTGCCTGCCTGGTGCGAAGGTGGCAGAACTCACGCGTCACCTAGATAGGATTATAGACAGTGCTGGGGAGGAGCCGGCTGTCGTGGTACATGTGGGCACCAATGACATAGGAAAATGTGGGAGAGAGGTTCTGGAAGCCAGATTTAGGATTTTAGGTAGGAAACTGAAATCCAGAACCTCCAGGGTGGCATTCTCTGAAATGCTTCCTGTTCCACGTGCAGGTCCCCAGAGCTCCAGAGTTTCAATGCGTGGGTGAGACGATGGTGCAGGGAAGAGGGATTCAGCTTTGTAAGGAACTGGGGAAACATTTGGGGAAAGGGGAGACTTTTCCGAAAGGATGGGCTCCACCTTAACCAGAGTGGAACCAAGCTACTGGCACTAACTTTCAAAAAGGAGATAGAGCAGCTTTTAAACTAGAACAAAGCCAACAGTCACAAAGCAGTGCATGGTTCGGAAAAATGTATCCTTGAAGGATACTGATGAAACAGGAGAATTAGGGCATCCCAACAGAGAGGTTCCATTAAAAGCAAACATAGTCCATGTGCCTATATGTAAAAAATCACCAAAGCTAATAATTTCTGAATTATCCCTAACAACAGAAAAGCAGGTTGTTAATACAAACAAAAAATACACTTTGAAATGTCTGTATGCCAATGCCAGAAGTTTAAGAAGTAAGATGGGAGAGTTAGAGTGTATAGCAGCAAATGTTGAGATTGACATAATTGGCATCATAGAGACTTGGTGGAAGGAGGATAACCAATGGGACAGTGCTATATCAGGATACAAATTATATCGCAATGATAGGGAGGTCCGGGAGGGTATAGAGTCCAACAGGATAAAGATCATACAAGAGACTAAATGCTCAGTAGAATCTATATGGGTAGAAATCCCATGTGTGTTGGGTAAGAGTATAGTGATAGCAAATGTTGCTTACCTGTAACAAGTGTTCTCACAGGACAGCAGGATGTTAGTCCTCACATATGGGTGACATCATCAGGATGGAGCCCAATCACGGAAAACTTCTGTCAAAGTTTCCAGAACTTTGACTGGCCCCTACTGTGCATGCCCAGCATGCCACTAGCCCTGCAGCGAGCAGGGGTCCCCCTACAGTCTTATTTGAAAGCTACAGGCAGTGCCGAAAAATAAAATAACAAAACGTTACGAACCCAACACCGCGGGGCGGCGGGCGGGTTTCGTGAGGACTAAGATCCTGCTGTCCTGTGAGAACACCTGTTACAGGTAAGCAACATTTGCTTTCTCACAGGACAAGCAAGATGGTAGTCCTCACATATGGGTGAGTACCGAGCTGAGGATGTCCGTACATGCACCAAATGTACTCATTGGCGTGCAACAGGCATAACAGCTGGGGTGGACTTTGGTAGAGGGCATCCTGAACCCCACCGGGCAGGCGGAAGGGTGTAGGTACTTCAAGTTGGAAATAAGTTACGCAGGACAGACTGGCCGAAGATGGATTCTTGTCTTCCGTCTTTGTCCAAGCAATAGTGGGCTGCGAAGGTATGGAGAGAACTCCAGGTGGCAGCCCTGCAAATGTCAGGAAGTGGCACCGATCGTAGATGTGCTACTGAAGTCGCCATGGCCCTTACAGTGTGCCTTAACATGGTCTTGAAAAGGAGTGCCTGCTTGCTGATAGCAAAAAGATATGCAGTCCGCCAACCAGGAGGAGAGAGTCTGCTTACCCACAGGTTGCCCTAATTTGTTGGGGTAGAAGGAGACGAATAACTGAGTACTCTTCCTGTGGGCAGCTGTACGGTCTAGATAAAAAACTAGAGCCCATTTGCAGTCAAGGGTATGCAGAGCCTGTTCCCCTGGATTGGAATGGGGCCTGGGAAAGAAGTAGTATGATGGATTGATTAATGTGAAACTCCGAAACTACCTTAGGTAAGAACTTCGGGTGAGTGCAGAGTACCGCCCGGTCCTGCAGGAGTTTAGTGTAATGCGGATAGGTAACTAGGGCCTGTAACTCACTACCCCTGTGAGCTGAAGTGATAGCCAAAAGGAAAATCACTTTCCATGTGAGAAATTTTAAGTCACATGAGTGAAGAGGCTCAAATGGTGGTTTCATGAGCCGACCGAGAACCAGGTTAAGGTCCCAAGAAGGGGCCAGAGGACGTAAAGGTGGCTTGAGATGAAGCAAGCCCTTCAAAAAGCGTGTTACGAGGCGTTGTACTGATACAGAGACTGATACAGAGACATCCCCGACACCTTTATGGAAGGTGGCTACCGCACTGACATGCATCCTGATGGAAGATGTCTTGGGACCTAACTCTGACAGATGCCAGAGATAGTCCAAAAACTTTGGGATTGGACAGGAAAAGGGATCAAGGGACTGAGAAGTGCACCATGATGTGAACCTTTTCCATTTATACGAGTAAGATTTCTCGTGGAAGGCTTCCGTGAAGCAATCAAGACACGGGAAACTGGATCTGAAAGGTTAAGTGGCTGAAGGATTAACCTTAAGAACATAAGAACATAAGAAAATGCCATACTGGGTCAGACCAAGGGTCCATCAAGCCCAGCATCCTGTTTCCAACAGTGGCCAATCCAGGCCATAAGAACCTGGCAAGTACCCAATAATTAAGTCTATTCCATGTTACCATTGCTAATGGCAGTGGCTATTCTCTAAGTGAACTTAATAGCAGGTAATAGACTTCTCCTCCAAGAACTTATCCAATCCTTTTTTAAACGCAGCTATACTAACTGCACTAACCACATCCTCTGGCAACAAATTCCAACATCCATGCCATCAGGGACGAGGCCTGAAGATTGAGATGTCGGAGGCACCCGTTGTTTTGAGCGATCAGAAGCGGGTCCTTTCCCAAGGGAATGTGCCTGTGGATGGAGAGATCCTGAAGTATGGGAAACCACACTTGGCGTGGCCAGTGAGGTGCTATCAGGGTCAGGGTTCCCTTGTCCTGACGTAACTTCACGAGAGTCTTCGAGAGAAGAGGAAGTGGAGGGAATGCATAAAGCAGACCGGTTGCCCATGAGAGGGAGAATGCATCTCTGTGCTGAGAGTGCTTGCTGCAAATGAGGTAGCAGTGGTTCTGAGGGGATGCAAAGAGGTCTATCTGAGGATATCCCCATTGTAGGAAGATGGAGTTCGCTACCGAGGGGTTGAGAGACCACTCGTGCGGTTGGAAGACGCGACTCAGCTTGTCTGCCAGTACATTGTCCACTCCCGGCAAGTAGGTGGCCCTGAGGTACATCGAGTGAAAGAGATGCTCCGCCCATATCTGTGCAGCTTTCTGACACAGAAGGAAGAAGCCTGTGCCTCCCTGCTAGTTGATGTGTGTTGGGTAAGAGTATAGTGATAGGAGTATACTATCGTCCACCTGGACAAAATGGTCAGACAGATGATGAAATGCTAAGAGAAATCAGGGAAGCAAACTAATTTGGCAGTGCAATAATAATGGGAGATTTCAATTACCCCAATATTGACTGGGTAAATGTAACATCAGGACTTGCTAGAGACATAAAGTTCCTGGATGTAATAAATGATTGCTTCATGGAGCAATTGGTTCAGGAACCAACAAGAGAGGGAGCTATTTTAGATTTAATTCTTAGTGGAACGCAAGATTTGGTGAGAGAAGTAACGGTGTTGGGGCCACTTGGCAACAGTGATCATAACATGATCAAATTTAAACTAATAACTGGAAGGGGGACAATAAGTAAATCTGCAGCTCTAACACTAAACTTTCAAAAGGGAAACTTTGATAAAATGAGGAAAATAGTCAGATAAAAACTGAAAGGTGCAGCTGCAAAGGTTAAAAGTGTTCAACAGGCTTGGACATTGTTTAAAAATACAATCCTAAAGGCACAGTCCATATGTATTCCACGCATTAAGAAAGGTGGAAGGAAGGCAAAACGATTACCGTCATGGTTAAAAGGTGAGGTGAAAGAGGCTATTTTAGCCAAAAAATCATCCTTCAAAAATTGGAAGAAGGACCCATCTGAAGAAAATAGGATAAAACATAAGCATTGTCAAGTTAAGTGTAAAACATTGATAAAATAGGCGAAGAGAGAATTTGAAATGAAGTTGGCCATAGAGGCAAAAACTCATAATAAAAACTTTTTAAAATATATCCAAAGCAAGAAACCTGTGAGGGAGTCGGTTGGACCATTAGATGATCGAGGGGTTAAAGGGGCTCTTAGGGAAGATACGGCCATTGCAGAAAGACTAAATGAATTCTTTGCTTCTGTGTTTACTAATGAGGATGTTGGAGAGATACCAGTTCCGGAGATGGTTTTCAGGGGTGATGAGTCAGACGAACTGAACGAAATCACTGTGAACCTGGAAGATGTAGTAGGCCAGATTGACAAACTAAAGAGTAGCAAGTCACCTGGACCGGATGGTATGCATCCTAAAGTACTAAAGGAACTAAAAAATGAAATTTCTGACCTATTAGTTAAAATTTGTAACCTATCTTTAAAATCATCCATTGTACCTGAAGACTGGAGGGTGGCCAATGTAACCCCAATATTTAAAAAAGGCTCCAGGGGCGATCCGGGTAACTATAGACCAGTGAGCCTAACTTCACTGCTGGGAAAAATAGTGGAAACTATCCTCAAGATCAAAATTGTAGAGCATATAGAAAGACATGATTTAATGGAACACAGTCAACACGGATTTACCCAAGGGAAGTCTTGCCTTACAAACCTGCCTCACTTTTTTGAAGGGGTTAATAAACATGTGGATAAAGGTGAATTGGTAGATGTAGTGTATTTGGATTTTCAGAAGGAGTTTGACAAAGTCTCTCATGAGAGGCTTCTACGAAAACTAAAAAGTCATGGGATAGGAGGCAATGTCCTTTCGTGGATTACAAACTGGTTAAAACACAGGAAACAGAGAGTAGGACTAAATGGTCAATATTCCCAGTGGAAAAGGGTAAACAGTGGAGTGCCTCAGGGATCTGTACTTGGACCGGTGCTTTTCAATATATATATAAATGATCTGGAAAGGAATACGATGAGTGACGTTATCAAATTTGCGGATGATGCAAAATTATTCAGAGTAGTTAAATCACAAGCAGACTGTGATACATTACAGGAGGACCTTGCAAGACTGGAAGATTGGGCATCCAAATGGCAGATGAAATTTAATGTGGACAAGTGCAAGGTGTTGCATATAGGGAAAAATAACCCTTGCTGTAGTTACACGATGTTAGGTTCCATATTAGGAGCTACCACCCAAGAAAGAGATCTAGGCGTCATAGTAGATAATACATTGAAATCATGGGCTCAGTGTGCTGCAGCAGTCAAAAAAGCAAATAGAATGTTAGGAATTATTAGGAAGGGAATGGTTAATAAAACGGAAAATGTCATAATGCCTCTATATCGCTCCATGGTGAGACCACACCTTGAATACTGTGTACAATTCTTTCAAAAAAGATATAGTTGCAATGGAGAAGGTACAGAGAAGGGCAACCAAAATGATAAAGCGGATGGAACAGCTCCCCTATGAGGAAAGGCTGAAGAGGTTAGGGCTTTTCAGCTTGGAGAAGAGACAGCTTGGAGAAGAGACAGCTGAGGGGGGATATAATAGATATAATAGAGGTCTCATTCTCTCATCCTCACACCTATAAAGCCCTCATTCCCATTTTGGCGTCCCCCTTTACACAATTACTAGGGCTAACATTTTGCTCACTATTTCTATTCAACGCCCAATCCATCACTAAGAAAACCCCCATTCTCAACGATCTTCTCCTAGACGCAAATCCAGACGTATGCGCTATAACAGAAACTTGGCTCAAACCGACAGACACTGCACTAATTAACCAATTACCTACACATTCATATGACTTCTTCTCAATTCCCCGACAGAAAAGAAAAGGTGGAGGAATTCTTCTTGCTACCAAAAAAGATTTGAATTTCACCCAATACACAGTCAACTCTCCTAACAAACTGGAAACAGGCCTTTTCAAATCAAAATATCTTCAAATCCTTCTTATATATGCCCCCCCAGTCCTTCTCGACTCAGATTCCTCTCCTCTTCTGGAATTAATAGTCTCCCACATTAATCTAGATTCTCCAGCAATTATACTTGGCGACTTCAATTTACATGTTAACAATCCCTCTCTATCTACAAATGGGAAAACTTTCATTACCGCCTTATCTGCTTTAGGTTTCAACCAAATTATCAAGGAACCCACCCATAAAGCAGGTCACACATTGGACCTCATCTTCACTAATTCTGGTATCTCTAATTCAACTCAACCGATCTGCGAACCAGTACCCTGGTCGGACCACTTTCTAATCTCTACCACCATCACACTGGCACAAAAAAACAGCTCCCTCGCCCCTCAACAACAATTCTCCTATAGGAAAATATGTGCATCCGAGGACCTCCACAACCACCTAATTTTAGAACTACCCCACATGGACCTTTCCTCTCCAAATTCAGCACTTCATTCTTGGAATAATATCACAGAAACTGCAGCTAATAAACTCTGTCCTCTAACAACTAAAAAACTAAAACACAACCTTCCAAAAAAACAACCTTGGTTTAATGAAGAACTACAAAATCTAAAACTTTCCCTCAGACGGAAAGAAAGCAAATGGCGCAAATCTCCTTCAGCGTCCACCCTCTCTGCCTACAAATTTGCTCTCCACCACTACAAAAATTCCTTGCTAAAAATCAAAAGAGACTTCTATGCTCATAAGATCCGTCATATGATCTTTGATGCTAAAGCCCTATTCGCCTACATCTCCAACTTAACTCAAATCCAAATACCTGACATTCCATTTAACAAAGCCCAAGAAAAAGCAGAGGAACTTGCCCTCTTCTTCAACAACAAAATAGCCAACCTTCTTTCTAAGAATTTGCTCAATACCTCTTCCCCTCACAGTACCTTTATACACCATAACAAAAACATCTCACTCAATTCATTGGAACCCACTACAACTTCGGAAATCCATAGAATACTGAAAAATATGAAACCATCGACACACCCATTAGACCAAATCCCTTCCAAATTACTCCTCCTTATTCCGGACACCATATCCAAAGCTCTGGCAGACATAATCAACTGCTCTTTATCTAAAGGACTCTACCCTGACGACCTCAAAATGGCATCAATCAAACCGCTCTTGAAAAAACCAAAGTTAGACCCAAACGACCCCTCCAATTTTCGCCCTATCTCAAACCTCCCATTCATTGCTAAAGTCATGGAAAAACTGGTTAACTCTCAATTATCAGACTACCTGGAAGACCACAAAATTCTCTACCCTTCACAATATGGCTTCAGGAAATCGTTAAGTACAGAATCTCTCCTAATTTCCTTAACAGACTACCTCATCCTAGGCCTAGACAAAGGCCAGTCCTATCTTTTGATTCTCTTGGACCTCTCAGCCGCCTTTGATACTGTTAACCACTCCTTGCTCCTAAACCAACTATTGAACATCGGCATAACAGGCTCTGCTCTGTCCTGGTTCCACTCATTCTTAAAAAATAGAGGCTTCAAGGTAAAAATACACAGCAAAGAATCTAAACGCTACCCTTCATCTCAAGGAGTTCCCCAAGGTTCATCCCTCTCACCTACCCTCTTTAACATCTACCTCCTCCCTCTCTGCCAGCTTTTAACCAATTTGAACCTTAAACACTACCTGTATGCCGACGATATCCAAATTGTAATACCAATCAAAGAATCCATTAAAAAAACCCTCGAGCTTTGGGATTATTGTCTACAAGAAATCAACTCCCTCCTTTCCAGTATGAATTTAATCCTAAATTCCTCAAAAACGGAACTCCTTCTCATATCCTCTGAGATCTGCCACACACCCACAATTCCTCAAACTAATTTACAAACAACAAAAGTAAGAGATTTGGGCGCAATCATCGATAATAGGCTTAATTTAAAAGCTTTCATAAACCAAACTACTAAAGACTGCTTTCATAAACTGCATGTTCTAAAAAGAATAAGACCACTGTTCCACAACCATGACTACAGGACTATCCTACAAGCAATAATCTTCTCCAAGTTAGACTATTGCAATTCTTTATTATTAGGTACCCCATCAGCACACACCAAACCACTACAAATGGTTCAAAACACTGCAGCCAGAATCCTAACTAATACAAAGAGAAGAGAGCACATTTCCCCAATCCTTAAAGAATTACACTGGCTGCCAATTCATTTCAGAATTCTTTATAAGTCAATCACCATAATCTACAAATCCATCCAACAAATCGCTCCTCTCAACCTACAAATCCCTTTCATAAAGCATACTTCCTCCAGACCCATAAGAGAGTACTACAAAGAGTCTCTGCAAGTACCGCCTTCCAAAACTTCCCTCCACATAACTTACAGAGATAGAGCTTTCTCCACAGCAGGACCCACGCTTTGGAACTCCATACCAACGGAACTTAGACAGGAACCCTGCTTACTGACATTCAGAAAAAGACTTAAAACATGGCTTTTCAAACAAGCCTTCCCAGAATCAGATTAAAAACTATTCTATCCGATATTCAACCTCCAATCAACATCTTTTATTATTATAACCATCCTGGTATCCTACCCCTAAGCATTAAAATCATCCAGAATCTTCATTACTTATGATTTCGTCTTTATTGTTAAACTACATAATTGTACTGAACAATTCATTGTAAATCTCAAACATCCATTTTTGGAAATTCCTCCACTCTACAGGTTTATACACTTTGTTAAAGTTTCTATCTTGTCTTCTTCTTGCTCGTAGTTGTACGTCTCCTTGTTTATTGTAACTGCATCTATATTATTTATAGTTCATATTATTTCGTTCTCTGTTCCGGTTATCACCCATTGTTTATTGTAAACCGGCTTGATGTGATATTATCACGAATGCAGGTATAGAAAAAATTAAAATAAATAAATAAAATAAGATCATGAGAGGTCTTGAACGAGTAGATGTGACGCAGTTATTTATACTTTCGAATAATAGAAGGACTAGGGGGCATTCCATGAAGTTAGCAAGTAGCACATTTAAGACTAATCGGAGAAAATTCTTTTTCACTCAACGCACATTAAAGCTCTGGAATTTGTTGCCAGAGGATGTGGTTAGTGCAGTTAGTGTAGCTGGGTTCAAAAAAGGTTTGGATAAGTTCTTGGAAGAGAAGTCCATTAACTGCTATTAATCAAGTTTACTTAGGGAATAGCCACTGCTATTAATTGCATCAGTAGCATGGGATCTTCTTGGTGTTTGGGTAATTGCCAGGTTCTTGTGGCCAGGTTTGGCCTCTGTTGGAAACAGGTTGCTGGGCTTGATGGACCCTTGGTCTGACCCAGCATGGCAATTTCTTATGTTCTTACGCTTTATCCTATTTTCTTCTGTTGGATCCTTCTTCCAATTTTTGAATGAAGATCTTTTGGCTAAAATAGCTTCTTTCACTTCCCCTTTTAACCATGCCGGTAATCGTTTTCCCTTCTTTCCACCTTTCTTAATGTGTGGAATACATCTGGGCTGTGCTTCTAGAATGGTATTTTTTAACAATGACAACGCCTCTTGGACATTTTTTACTTTTGTAGCTGCTCCTTTCAGTTTTTTTCTAACAATTTTTCTCATTTTATCAAAGTTTCCCTTTTGAAAGTTTAGCACGAGAGCCTTGGATTTGCACACTGTTCCTCTTCCAGTCATTAAATCAAAATCTGATCATATTATGATCACTATTGCCAATCGGCCCCACCACCGTTACCTCTCTCACCAAGTCCTGTGCTCCACTGAGAATTAGATCTAAAATTGCTCCCTCTCTCGTCGGTTCCTGAACCAATTGCTCCATAAAGCTATCATTTATTCCATCCAGGAACATTATCTCTCTAGCGTGACCCGATGATACATTTACCCAGTCAATATTGGGGTAATTGAAGTCTCCCATTATTACTGAACTACCAATTTGGTTAGCTTCCCTAATTTCTCTTAGCATTTCACTGTCCGTCTCTCCATCTTGACCAGGTGGACGGTAGTATACCCCTATCACTATAGTCTTCCCCGACACACAAAGGATTTCTACCCATAAAGATTTCTACCCATAAAGATTCAATTTTGTATTTAGTCTCATGCAGGATGTTTATCCTGTTGGACTCTATGCCATCCCGGACATAAAGCACTCCCAGGAATTTTCTTCGGGGTCATAACCCTCCCAGGAGAGGAGGTACTCCCACCGATGGCGATGGAAACGAACATCCAAGACATCTTTCACCGTATACGTGTTGCCTTGTTCAGCGGTGGTGACAGTTGGTTCCGGGGGCCTGGACTGGAATTGAGAAAGGACCACAGGCTTGAGCAGGGAGACGTGGAAGACATTATGTATCCTTAGGGTGGATAGCAACCGTAGCCTGTAAGACACTGCCCCAATGCGTTCGGCCACAGTGAAGGGACCGATGTAGCGGAGTGCCAGCCTCATGGAAGGGATGCGCAGCTGAATATTTTTGGTACTTAACCATACCTTGGTCCCTGGTAAGAAGACCGGAGCGGGTCGTCGGGTCCTGTCTGCATACTCCTTAAATTTGGCAGACGTCCGAAGTTTCTCCTATTAGTTGCGCTGCTGGGGACAGCACTGTCAAAGGCAATGGCAACGGAGGCTTGGGAGACTTCCCATAGACCACTTGGAACGGAGACTATAGGGTAGCAGAGTGTTTATGGCGATTATAAGAGAACTCTGCCCAGGGTAAGAGAGCGACCCAGTCATTTTGCAGGTTTCCGACGAAGGCTCGGAGGAAGGCCTTCAGAGTTCGGTTGGTATGTTTGACTTGACCTTTGCTCTGGGGATGAAAAGCAGTGGTTAAAGCCAACTGTACTCCAAATTTTTTACAAAGAGCCCTCCAGTATTTTGCCGTAAACTGAGGACCTCGGTCAGAAGTAATGTGCAACGGAAGTCCATGCAGTCGAAAGATATACTGGGTAAACAGATTGGCCAACTCTGGGGCTGTAGGCAGTTTGGCAAGTGGCACGAAATGGGCCATTTTTGAGAATCAGTCGACCGTGACCCAGATCACGGTCTTCCCATCCGAGGGTGGCAATTCTACAATAAAATCTGTGGATTCGTGGGTCCATGTTTCCGTAGGTATGGGAAGTGGTTGAAGGAGGCCCCAGGGGCGACCCTGCAACGGTTTCTGTCGGGCGCAGGTAGGGCATGACTGGACATACAGACGAACGTCCTTCTTGACCCGTGGCCACCAATAGAACTCCATCAAGAGCTCTAGAGTCCGGGCCATCCCAGGATGCTCTGCCGTCAGGGAATCGTGGGCCCATGCTAATACCTTTTTTCGTGAGCGAGTGGGAACCACCGTCTTACCCGCAGGAACCAATTCAGACGCGGCTACGAGAACCTTGGCTGGGTGCAGGATGTATTGGGGCGTGTTGATGGTATCATCAGTCTCTGAAGTGTGGGAGAGAGAATCCGCCCTAACATTCTTGGCTGCCGATCTGTAATGGAGGGAAAAATTGAACCGGCTGAAGAAGAGGGACCAGCGCGCCTGCCGGGGATTGAGGCACTGGGCGCGGCACAGGTACTCCAAGTTCTTATGGTCTGTGTAAACAATTATTGGGTGTTGGGCCCCCTCCAGCCATTGGCGCCATTCCTCGAAAGCTAGTTTGATGCCAGTAATTCCTTGTCCCCTATGCCGTAGTTTCTCTCTGCGGGGGAAAACTTATGCGAGAAATAAGAGCATGGTAGGGATTTACCATTCTTGGAAAGCTGGCTAAGGATGGCTCCGACCGCCACGTCAGAGGCGTCAACCTCCACAATGAATTGGCATTGAGGATCCGGGTGTCGGAGGCAGGTGTCGTGCAGGAAGGCGCTCTTGAGATCCTGGAAGGCTTGTACGGCGGCGTGCGGCCACTTCCTGGTGTCGGAACCATTTCTGGTGAGGGCCGTCAGCAGGGCCACCAAGCTGGAATAGTGTGGGATGAATTGCTGGTAGAAGTTGGCAAAACCAAGGAAGCGTTGTAGCGCCTTAATTCCCACCGGTTGAGGCCAGATCTTGATGGCGGCGATCTTCTCGGGGTCCATATGGAAGCCTGTGGAGGATACAATGTACCCTAGGAAGGGTAGTGACTCTTGTTCAAATTGGCATTTTTCCAATTTGGCATAAAGCCGATTCTCTCTCAGTTTCTGAACTACTTGACGAACGTGTTGACGGTGCGTTTCTAGGTCCTGAGAGTATATAAGCACATCATCTAGGTAAACAATCACCGAGGTGTGCAGCATCTCTCAGAGTACCTCATTCATGAGGTTCTGGAACACAGCCGGGGCATTGCAGAGACCAAAAGGCATGACAAGGTATTCGTAATGGCTTTCTCTTGTGTTAAACGCGGTCTTCCACTCGTCTCTGGGACAGATTCTTACCAGGTTATATGCCCCTCTGAGGTCCAACTTTGTGAATACTTTGGCTCCTTGTAGGCGATCCAGTAATTCAGGAATCAAGGGAAGTGGATAGCGTTCACGCCGTGTAATGCTGTTCAGGCCGCGGTAATCAATACAGGGTCGAAGAGACCCATCCTTCTTACCTACGAAGAAAAACCCGGCTCCGGCCGGGGAATTCAGCGGTCTGATGAACCCTCAATCCAGGTTTTCCTTGATATAATCAGACATGGCCTGGGTTTCAGGGAGGGATAGCGGGTATACCCGTCCGCGGGGTGGCATGGAGCCCGGGATCAAATTGATGGCACAGTCAAAGGGCCCATACTCAGGGAGTAGTTCGGCTTTCTCTTTAGAAAAGATGTCTCGGAAGGCGTGGTACTGCGGAGGTACCGCTAGTGGAGCCGTTAAGAGTGGAAGCAATGGTTGAGGATGGACAGATAGACACTGATGGAAGCAGGTTGGGCTCCAAGACATAATCTGGAGGGAGTCCCAATTAATCACAGGCGAGTGCTTCCGCAGCCTTGGTAGGCCTAGGATGACGGGATGTATGGATTTCTCCAGGATCAGGAAAGAGATCTCCTCGGTGTGGAGAAGACCGACACGTAGCATAAGTGAACGAGTCCAGGTGGAGATGGTTCCTGGGAGTGGGGTCCCCTGAATAGAGGACACTCGTATGGGCAGATCCTGAGGTTGGAACTCAAGCTGGAGTTGCTGTACTAGGTCTCGGAGGATGAAGTTCCCCCCGGCTCCGG
The DNA here is from genome assembly GCF_901001135.1 of Rhinatrema bivittatum. Taxonomy (NCBI): domain Eukaryota; kingdom Metazoa; phylum Chordata; class Amphibia; order Gymnophiona; family Rhinatrematidae; genus Rhinatrema; species Rhinatrema bivittatum. The sequence goes on along the minus strand of NC_042628.1, from coordinate 54,956,769 downwards.
AGTCAAGCAGGGTTAAGGTGTCGAAACCCCCTTCCGGGAGGCCCAAGGTTACCGGAACGGTACATGGGGAGTTAGAGGTGGTGTTGCCTAGAGTTAACTCCCCGCTGGACTCTAGGTTCAGGCGTTTCCCGGACGCTCAAGACAACGGGCCAGGAAGTGCCCTTTGCCGCAGCAGTAGAGACACAGGCCCTTCTCCTCTCCTCTTGGGAAATGGGACCTTGACCCAACTGCAAGGGTTCTTCACTCTGGGAGTTTGGAGGAGCGGGAGGAGACTGCCCGACACGAGGAGGTGTGGCTCCGGGACCAGTAAATCCCCGAGTGGATCTCTGCTCCCGGAATCAGCTCTGAATGCGACGGTCCACACAGCCAGCCAAATAAGTTCATTGAGATTGTCGGGAAGATCTTTGGCCGCCAATTCGTCCTGAAGTCGTGGTGAAAGCCCCTCCAAGGATATGCCATGCAAACTATCGGCTCTCCAATCCAACTCGGTGGCAAGGGTCTGAAATTCCACAGCGTAGTCCTCCAAAGGGCAGTTCCCCTGCCGTAGCTGGAGTAGTTCGGACACAGCCGTGGAACCACGGGATGGCTCATCGAAGACCAGTCGAAAGGATTTGACAAACTGAACCAGATTGGCCAAACGAGGGTCCTGGCGCTCCCAGAGGGATGAGGCCCAAGTCAAGGGCCTCCCATCCACCAGGGAAATAATGTAACTCATCTTGACCTGGTCGGTGGGAAACTGAGCGGGCAGCAGATTGAAGCGAATGTAGCACTGGTTTTAGAAACCTTGACACAACTTTGCATCCCCGGAATACCGCAAGAGTGCAGGCATCTGTACTGGTACGGTTGGCCCGGAAACGAGCCCACGTGTACTGTTGCCATCAGAGCGTCGAGGCAAGTCTGTTGCTGCTGTAGCTTCTGGGCAATGCCCAGGATGGCTTTTAGGCCTGCGAGATCCGCCGGGTCCATGGCCTTGCAAACTGTTGGGATTGTGGACCCTTGGACCGGCCAAACCCTGCCGGTGAGGGTGGAATATGCCCACAGGAATGGAAAGGCCAGCAGGCGGCACCAAGGAGAGTTTTGAGGATGTCTTCACTGCTGGAAGTCCGAGGTTCCTTCAGGAGGAGCCCGTAGGAACCCGGACCTCTCGGACTTAGGTGGGCCCTATGCGACCAAGGGCCAGAGGAGCAGTTCCTCGAGACGACACAGCGACCGCGGTAGGAAGAAGCTTCACCCTGGGAAGCCCACGGTCCCGCCGGGAGGAGCTCGTGAGGACCCCAGCCGCTGGGACTTAGGAGAGGCCTAGGTGGCCGGTGAGCGGATACCTGCTGCAGTGGACGAAGAGGAAATCGGAGTCCGGGGATGAGCCAAGGTCAGGATCCAGAAGTCAGACGTCAATGCCAATGCCGAGAACAGAAGCAAGAGTCAGAGTCAGAGACAAAACCGGGTCAGGAGCCAAGAATCAGAAGACAAAGCCGGAACCAGGAATAGAGGCAGAAGTCGGAGTCGGAGGACGAAGCAAGGGTCGAAATCCAGGAATCAGACGTCAGGAAGAAGTGGGAAGCAGGAAACAGGGAACACAACTAGCTACTCCAAGAAGCTAACCTCGTTGCAAGGCAAGGGAAGGCTCCAGCTGCAGGGTTTAAATAGCCCTGCAGCGTCTGATGTCATCCGGAGGCAGACCCTAGTTTTCCTACGCTGGCCCCTTTAAATCTGGAGCCCTAGCGCGCGCGCGCGCCTAGGGGGCAGGGCCAGTCGCAGGAGGACGCCGGCATCTCCTCCGGCGTGAGAGCCCCATGTCTGAGGCCTGTGCAGGCCCGGTGAAGGTGGAAGCGGCCCGAGCCGGAGTGGCGGGCCGGGGGTCCGACCCGGGATCGCAACAGAAAAATAACCCTAGCTGTAGTTACACGATATTAGTTTCCATATTAGGAGCTACCACCCAGGAAAAAGATCTAGGCATCTTAATGGATAATACTTTAAAATCGTCAGCTCAGTGTGCTGCAGCAGTCAAAAAAGCAAATAGAATGTTAAGAATTATTAGGAAGGGAATGGTTAATAAAATGGAAAATGTCATAATGCCTCTATATCGTTCTATGGTGAAACCGCACCTTGAATACTGTGTACAATTCTGGTTGCTGCATCTCAAAAAAGATATAGTTGCGATGGAGAAGGTACAGAGAAGGGCAACCAAAATGATAAAGGGGATGGAACAGCTCCCCTATGAGGAAAGGCTGAAGAGGTTAGGGCTGTTCAGCTTGGAGAAGAGACGGCTGAGGGGGGATATGATAGAGGTCTTTAAGATCATGAGAGGTCTTGAACGAATAGATGTGAATTGGTTATTTACACTTTCAAATAATAGAAGGACTAGGGGGCATTCCATGAAGTTAGCAAGTAGCACATTTAAGACTAATCGGAGAAAATTCTTTTTCACTCAACGCACAATAAAGCTCTGGAATTTGTTGCCAGAGGATGTGGTTAGTGTAGCTGGGTTCAAAAAAGGTTTAGATAAGTTCTTGGAGGAAAGTTCATTAACGGCTATTAATCAAGTTTACTTAGGGAATAGCCACTGCTATTAATTGCATCAGTAGCATGGGATTTTCTTAGTGTATGAGTAATTGCCAGGTTCTTGTGGCCTGGTTTGGCCTTTGTTGGAAACAGGATGCTGGGCTTGATGGACCCTTGGTCTGACCCAGCATGGCAATTCTTATGTTCTTATGATACCCGATCGTCGTAAATCTGAAGAAAAGGATCCTGTCAAGACAGTGCCTGCAACTCTGAGATCCGACGGGCCGAGCAAATGGCCACCAAAAACACCATTTTCAAAGTCAGATCTTTCAGGGAAACTCCATGAAGAGGCCCGAAAGGAGCGCCACATAGAACTCGCAGGACTAAATTCAAACTCCAATCCGGACACACCGAACGGATTGGAGGGCGCAAATGTTTGACCTCCTTAAGAAACTGAGCAATATCTGGATGCGCTGCTAGCGAACAGCCGTCAAAGTTTCCCCGCAAGGCACCTAGAGCTGCAACTTGTACACGAAAGGAATTGAACGCCAAGCCCTTAGCGAGGCCCTGTTTCAGAAAGTCAAGCACCCGAGGAACATGCACCGCTAAATGGTCGCAGGAACGCTTATGCCACCACGTCTCAAAAAGCTTCCAAACTCTCACATAGGCCACAGAGGTGGCTGGACGTCTCATCTGTAGGAAGGTGGAAATGACTTGCTCTGAATAACCCCTCAAGCATAAACATCACCTCTCAAATGCCAAGCCGCGAGAGAGAAGCGATCCTCCCAATCCGAAAATATAGGCCCCTGATGGAGAAGATGCGTTAGATGAGCCAGCTGAAGTGGACCCTCTACAGCCAAGCGTACCAGATCCACGAACCACGGACGACGTGGCCATTCCAGTGCCACCAGAATCACCCTTCCCGGGTGCCGCTCTATGCAACAGAGAAGCCAACCTATGAGGGGCCAGGGCGGGAATTCATATAGAAGAATCCCCGTGGGCCAAAGACACACGAGAGCGTCTATGCCCACCGAGCCCTGTTCTCGGCGACAACTGAAAAAACGAACTGTTTTTGCATTTGCCTACGTTGCCATCAGATCCAGCTGAGGAGTTCCCCATCTGGCGCAAATGAGATTCCACGCCTCGAGAGATAGTTACCATTCCCCTGGGTCTAGTTGCTGACGGCTGAGATAATCGGCTTGCACATTCTCTACTCCCGTGACATGGGATGTGGCAATGCCCTCGAGATGGTACTCCACCCAGGTGAACAGAAGACATGCCTCCAGGGCTACGGTGGGACTTCGAGTCCCACCTTGCCGGTTGATGTACGCCACCCTTGTCGCATTATCTGAGAAGACTCGCACCATTCTGCCCTGTATCCAGGGAAGAAACGCCCGCAGGGCCAGACGTACAGCCCTGGTCTCGAGCCGATTTATGGACCAGGATCTTTCCATCGCCGACCAGAGCCCTTGGGCGGACCTGTCAGCACACACCGCCCCCCAACCTGAGAGGCTGGCATCGGTGGAGATTATCAGCCAATTCGGAGTGTCCAAATCCACCCCCCCCCCATTCCAGATTGTCCAGTGACAGTCACCATGACAGACTGGCTCTGGATTCCGGAAGTAGAGGCATTAGTAGATGGAATTGCTCCGACACCGGGCTCCAGCGAGACAAAAGAGCACGCTGTAAAGGTCTTAAGTGAGCGAACACCCAAGGAACCAAGTCCAAGGTTGAAGCCATGGAGCCCAGGACCTGAAGATGATGCCATAGTGTAGGATTGTTCCTTCGAAGAAGGGAATGTATTTGTTTCTGCAACTTCCCTATTCGGTCCGCCGCTAGAAACACTTTGCCCAGCAAGGTATCGAATATTGCTCCGAGATAAATCAACTTCTGAGTAGGTTCCAAGTGACTCTTCTGCACATTGATTACCAACCTAGGGATTGCAATGTGAACATCACCATGTGCACTGATCTCTCACAGTCCTCCCGAGACTTTGCGCGAATCAACCAGTCATCCAGGTATGGGTGGACCAAGATTCCCTCCTGACGAAGGAAGGCCGCCACCACCACCATCACCTTGGCAAACATGCGAGGAGCTGTTGCGAGACTATATGGGAGGGCTCGAAATTGGAAGTGTCGTCCCAAGTCCTTGAACCGCAGAAACCTCTGGTGATTCAGCCGGATTGGAATGTGTAAATACGCCTCCGTGAGGTCCAGAGAAGCGAGAAATTCCCCTTTTTGAACCGCGGCCATCACTGTCCTCAGGATTTCCATACGAAAGTGAGGAACCCGAAGGCAACGGTTCACCATCTGCAGATCGAGGACGGGCAGAAACGTGCCCTCCTTCTTGGGGACCACAATGTACACGGAGTACTGACCTCATCTCTGTTGAGCCTCCGGAACTGGGACAATAGCTTTGAGCTCGAGAAGTTGTTGTAGAGTCACCTGGACCCCCTCTCGCTTGACACTTGAGGCCTCTCGGGATGCCACCAAAACCTCCCGGACCGAGCTCAAGAACTCCAGTGCATACCCGTCTTTGATCACATCTAAGATCCAGCGGTCTGATGTAATTCTTGCCCATTCTGTGTAAAAGTTGGATAATGTGCCTCCGACAGCTTCGACAACGGAATGGGTGCTCATGGCTTCATTGGGGGTTTTTATTACTTCCTGCACCAAGATGTCCCAAATCTCTTCCAGGCCAGTGACCCCCTCGAAAGGACTGCTGGCATCCCAAAGCAGGTTTAGAAGCAGGAGGTGTGGAGTATCTACCCGCTCTGAAGTGGCGAGAGACCTGAAACCTAGCTCGAGGAGGGAAGACTTTCTTAGAAGATCTTTTATCTTCCAGCAACTGATTGCCCTTGGATTTGGCAAGTAGCTTTACCAGCTGTTCCACATCCTCCCCAAACAGGAGCTTGCCCTTAAAGGGTAGATTACAAAGCTGGGACTTGGAGGACAAATCCATCGCCCAATTTCGCAGCCAGAGGAGACGCCGCGCTTACACGAAGGACACCATACCTCTCGTCAAGGTCCTCACCAGATCATACAAAGCATCTGCAACATAAGCAATGCCTGCTTCTAGGCGGGCGGACTGCAGAGCTCCACTGTCACCCGTACCGGCCCCAGCAGCCGACTCCTGGACCCAATACAGACAAGCCCTCTGCATGAGGCTAGCGCAAACCGCCGCCCGAAGGCTAAGCACGGCAACCTTGAATGCTTGCTTCAACTGGATCTCCCGCTTGTGGTCCTGCATATCCTTAAGGCAGCTGCCCCAACAACCGGGATAGTGGTCATTTCGTGGCTGCCGAGACCACGGCGTCCACCTTTGGAACCTTCAGTAAATCCAAAACATCAGACGATAACGGGTACAGTTTCGCCATAGCTCTGCCCACCTTCTAGCCGGAATCTGGAGACTCCCACTCCCGGGTCACTAGTTTGCAAACCTTCTTAGGCAGAGGAAAAGATGTTGTGGGACCCCTAATGCCGTCGAGGACTGGATTGACGCCCTCGTTGTCAGACTCTTCTTGAGAAACCTTAAGTCCCAGAACTTCAAGGATCTGGGGAATAAGGGGTCTTAACTCATCCCGCTTGAACAAACGCACCACGCTGGGGTCATCCCCCTCCGTAGAAGGGTCATCGGGCTCATCCGGATCATCAGTATCCACATCAGCGGATCCGGCCGTGGATCCGGGTCTGCCGCCCCTACTACCCCAGAAGCCGGTATCGCCCCAGACCTTGGGATTGGATCTCATGTGCCCTGGGGAGAATCCCGTGGGGTGAGCCTGATCAGGGAGGCGCTGACGAGGATCCGTACCCCAACCTCTTTTCTCAGGCAGGTGCGAACCTGCGCCCAGGAGACCAGGACAACGCCGAGCGTTTCCTTGCTAGGAAAGCCTGGTGCATAAGGAGGACAAGTTCTGGGGAAAACCCCTCCGGGTCCCCCTCCCCCTCTGGAGAGTCGACTGAGGTGATATCATCAGTTCCCCTGGTAAGGTCTTCCCTCACCAGGGCTAGAACAGGCGGAGAATCCTCTTCCCGCGAAGCTGAAGGTGAGACAGACGTTCCCTCCCCGAGGGAGGAGGCAATTAGCCCTGAAGAGCCCTCTAACCCGGGGAACATACTGCGCATAAGGAGGCCGCATCTAATGCCTGGCCGCGTGACCCACACGCGCAGCAGGCCTGCGATTCTGTTTTCGGTCCCATCCGCAGCAGCGCGCCGATAGTCTGAAGTGAAATAGAAAAGGACGCAAATAAAAAAAGAAACGCTCGGAGCCGCGACGCGGAGAAAATTTCAGTCAGGCAGGACCAGAAAAACAAACATTTCGTGCTGCGGGCTAAGAGACTATCAGCTGAGGAGAAAAAACCATGCGCAGCCGTGTCGCGGGAAAGCAGCCTGTCTATAGTGAAATCGCAAGGCCCCCAGCAGGGAAGTGGCAAGTAAACGAGGTACACGGAGAAAAACTCACCCTTGCCCTCAGAAAACGACCCGGAACCCCAGGAGCTGAGGGGAACCCTGCTGACAGCTTCCCCGGCCGGCCTTAAAAGACCTGGTCCCTCTTGCACCTCTCCTTACCTCAGTACTGAAGACTGTCAGTCAGTCGCAGTGAAAACAGCTCTTTTTTTTTTTTTTTTTTAATAAAGTTTACCAAGACACAGAGAAAAGCTGTTGCAGGAGACAAGGGAGCAGCTGTAGCAGAGACGGTGGTGAGTAGCCAGGGGCCCCTGGTCGTCAGACACTGAACTGTGGCGGGCGAAACCCTGACAGGAATATCCAATTCCCCGGACGCCTGGCTTCTACTGATGGATGGCCCACGAAGGTGCCTAAGACCTCAGAAAGCAACCGTAAACCAAAAAATTAAATTCAAACTAACTAAATAAAAAATATAACTAAAGACTGAAGGTGTGCATCTGTACCACCCGCTGGAGTCAGAGAAATACTGAGTGACTGCAGGTGGCACTCTTGTTATGTAGCAGTGCCCAAAGTTCTAATTGTTCTCTGACTCCACCTGCTGGTAGGGATACACAGCCTAGTTTTCTGTACTGATCTGGGTATGTTCAGGAATACTGATTTGTGGTCACTTTTTCACATGCTGCAGGTGTATAATGTGCATACAGAAATGCTACTTAATGAAAAAATGAATTCCCAAGATATCATCTGGAATCTCTTGCCCTAAAGGTCACAAGTCTCATGTTAAATTCTGACCATACATGATGAGGGTCTTATAACAAAGTTTACTCTTTACTTGAAGATCTAGGTGTCCATTCTTCATCAGAATCACTGGAGTTATACATTTGCTTCTGATGATGCCGGTTATGAGACATGAAGGCTGGTCTAGGTACAGTCAGTCCTGAAAAATAATAATAATGAACTGTAGAAGAAAAATAGATGAACATCCTCTCAGCAACTTCCAATAGCTTAGTTTTGCTTATTTTCCCATTTTTCAAGAAAAGCCTTGTCAACATAACAGCACACGGTATGCACAAATATTGGTACAAACAAATCAGAGAACTGGACACTGAAGTGAGCTTACCTATCTCAAGCATTGTTTCATAATTTCTCTTCATGTTTCTGTAGCGGATTTTCTCCCAGTCTCCCATCTCTGCCCATTCCTCTTTATTGAAGTAAGCTGAAATGTCTTTAAATCTACCATATGTCTAGCAGATGAAAAAGTTGAGACACATAAGTTTGTTACCTTCAACTAATCCCACCTATAACCCACCCCAGTTTAGTTTTTCCAATCATGGCCTTACTATTATAACCCAAAGTCTCTTATTTATTTTTTGTCTATGTGTTTTGTTTGACCATCTTAATGAGCTGTAAGCTCCAAGGAGCAGGGGTTGTTTCTATGTGTTTTTGTAGAAGGTTGCTTATACCTGGTAGCGTTACACAAACAACAATATTAATAATACATACATACATACATACATACATAAATACATCCACTGAGGTCCATATTCAGCCAAAGGGCAGCCAGCAGTTAGCCAGATAAATTTATCTGGCTAACCTGACTGTGCTATTCAGTGGCGCAAATGAAACAGCTGCGTACTATGGTGCCACCCCCAGAGGCTCTCTCTCTCCTCTCATCTCAGGCCCTTGCCACATTTCAGGCCCTTCCCCACCCTAAAAATGCCCAAAATGGAATTTGTGAAAAAATAGCAAATTGCATTATGGGCATAACGCACGACATCGCACAGCGTAACGCAATTGAAAAAGGTGAAGTTATTTTTCGGCGATATCGTGCATTATGGCTTCGCGAAGCCAGCCCACTTTTGCAGAAATCCCATTCACAATCCCTCCCCTTTTAAAAATTTGCATTGCACAAGAAAATTATTCCTTACCTGCTAATTTTCGTTCCTGTAGTACCATGGATCAGTCCTGACAGTGGGTTATGTCCCCAGTCCAGCAGATGGAGTCAGCACAAGCTTCGAGGGGGCGTTCCCATATATACCACTACCCCCTCTGCTGGAGTTCAGTATCGAGTATATCAAAGCCCGAGTAGAAACCCCTTCTGGATCAAGTTTGTATGAACAGTCAATGCATAATGATTGCAAACACTCAACGATTAACGGTAACCAGCCTACCAACTTGTAGAGAGTTGTGAGAACATCGAAAACTGCATAACACAGAGCAGAGTAATAGAGGACGTTGAGTAGAGCCGAGCAGAAAAGAGTACCCAAACGCGGCGGGCGTCTGGACTGATCCATGGTACTACAGGAACGAAAATTAGCAGGTAAGGAATAATTTTCTTTTCCCTGTACGTACCAGGATCAGTCCAGACCGTGGGATGTACCCAAGCGTCCCTAAATCGGGTGGGGTTCTGCGAGGCCTGCTCGGAGAACCTGCTCGCCAAAATGACCCGAGGCCGAAGAGGCGAGGTGTAGCCGATAGTGTCTGGAGAACGTGTGTAACGATTTCCAAGTTGCTACTCGACAGATTTCCTGAGTCGAGACCGAGCGAGTCTCCGCCCAGGAGGCTGCCTGAGAACGTGTAGAATGAGCGACAATGCCCGGTGGGGGCATCCGCCCCGCACCAATGTAGGAAGCGGCAATGCCCGCCTTCAGCCATCTTGCAATGGTCGTCTTCGAGGCCTGAGCCCCCTTCTTGGGACCGGACCAAAGCACGAAGAGATGGTCAGAAATCCGGAACTCGTTGGTAGCTTCCAGATAGAGACGCAGAGTGCGCTTGACATCCAGGAGTCGGAGAGCCTTCGGTTCGGAAGAAGAGAAGGACGGCAATTCCACCGTCTGGTTCACATGGAATGCAGACACCACCTTCGGAAGAAAGGAGGGAACGGTGCGGAGTGACACTCCAGAGTCGGAGAAACGTAGATAAGGCTCCCTACACGATAGAGCCTGCAGCTCCGAAATGCGGCGAGCGGAACAGATGGCCACCAGGAAGACAGTCTTGAGAGTAAGATCTTTGATCGTCGCACTGCGCAGTGGCTCGAACGGTGGTCCCGACAGGGAACGAAGCACAAGATTGAGGCTCCAGGAGGGACAAGGGTCCCGTAACAGAGGCCGTAAATGTTTGACCCCCTTGAGGAAACGAGCAATGTCAGGGTGCTGTAGCAGAGAGCCGCCGTCACTCAACAGCAAGCCCAGGGCGGCCACCTGGACCCGTAGGGAATTATAGGCGAGGCCTTTGTCCACCCCCGCTTGCAAAAACTGGAGGATCTGAGGGACGGAAGCCGCAGTGGGTCTCGTGTCCTGGCTGGCACACCACAGCTTGAATACTTTCCAGACCCGAACATAGGCCACCGACGTCGACGTCTTACGCGCCTTCAGCAGCGTGGATACTACCGCCTCCGGGTATCTCCGGCGCCGGAGGCGGCGCCTCTCAAAAGCCAGGCCGCAAGACAGAAGAGTTCTGCCTGATCGAAAGATACCGGACCCTGACGTAAGAGACGGGGGAGGTGTCCCAGTCTGACTGGCCCGTCGATCACCAGCTGCAGCAGATCCGCGAACCAGGGTCGCCTGGGCCATTCCGGGGCGACGAAAATCACGGTTCCCTGGTGGCTTTCTATTCTGCGAAGCATTCGGCCCACCAGGGGCCACGGTGGAAAAGCGTAGAGCAGCAGATGTGTCGGCCACGGGAGAGCCAGAGCATCCACTCCCTCTGCGCCGTGCTCCCGCCGGCGACTGAAGAAGCATGGGGCCTTGGTGTTGAGAGCGGAGGCCATCAGATCTAAGTGAGGGGCACCCCACCGATGGACGAGAAGTTGCATCGCTTCCTGGGATAGGGACCACTCTCCGGGATCCAGCAGCTGACGGCTGAGGAAGTCCGCCTGAACGTTGTCCACACTGGCGATGTGCGAGGCCGCGATCCGGACGAGATGACGCTCCGCCCATTGCATCAGCAGCGCCGCCTCTAGCGCGACCTGCCGGCTGCGCGTGCCGCCTTGTCGGTAGATGTAGGCCACGGTGGTAGCGTTGTCCGAAAGAACTCTGACCTCCCGGTTCCGGAGAAGCGGCAGGAAATGTCGCAGAGCTAGCCTGACCGCCCTGGTTTCCAGGCGATTGATGGACCACTTCGCCTCCAGAGCGGACCACGTCCCCTGCGTGGCGCTTCAATCGCAAACTGCTCCCCAGCCCAGAAGACTGGCATCGGTGGTCACCACCACCCAGTTTGGCACATCTAGGGACACTCCGCGAGCCAGGTTCGACGGCTCCAGCCACCAGCCCAGGCTGTCCCTGGCGTTCTGCGGAAGTGGGAGGATCATCTGGTAGTCCTGCGAGATTGGTTTCCAACGGGAGAGGAGCGCCCACTGCAAGGGCCGGAGATGTGCAAACGCCCAAGGTACCATGTCGATGGTAGATCCCATCACCCCCAGGAGTTGGAGGTAGTCCCAGGATGTGGGATCCTGTAACGCAGAGAACCGCTGTATATGATCCCGCAAAGCCTGCGCCTTGTCCTGACGCAGAAAAACTTTGCCCAGCCGGGTGTCGAAGGTCGCCCCCAAAAAATCCAAGCGCTGCGAGGGAGCTCTTGGAGAAGTTCACTACCCATCCCAGGGACTGCAGGAACTGCACCACCCTGCTCACCGATGCTTGGCCCTGGCTGAAAGACTTCGCTCGGATGAGCCAATCGTCCAGATAAGGATGGACCAGCACGCCCTCCCTTCGAAGTGCCGCCGCCACGACAACCATGATCTTGGTAAAGGTCCGCGGTGCCGTCGCCAGACCGAACGGGAGAGCTACGAATTGGAAGTGCTGGTCCAGAATCTTGAACCGGAGAAGACGGTGCTGATCCGGTCGAATGGGAATGTGCAGGTAGGCCTCCGTGAGATCCAGGGAGGCGAGGAACTCCCCCCGATGTACCGCCGCAATCACCGACCGCAGCGTTTCCATGCGAAACCGGACCACCCGGAGGGACTTGTTGACCTCCTTGAGATCCAGGATGGGCCGGAAGGAACCGTCCTTCTTCGGCACTACGAAGTAGATGGAATAGTGGCCCGAGCCCACCTCTCCGAAGGGCACGGGCGCAATAGCGCCTATTTCCAGGAGCCTGTCCAGCGTTGTCTGCACCGCCCGTCTCTTGAGCGCCGAGCCACAGGGGGAGAAAATGAACCTCGTCTGCGGCGGGCGGACAAATTCCAATGCGTAGCCGTGTTGTATAGTGTCCAGGACCCACTGGTCCGAGGTGATCTGCGCCCACTCCTGATAGAAAAACGCCAGCCAACCCCCGATTCTGGGAACGGCGGAGTGGGCGAGCCTGACATCATTGCGAAGCCTTCGGAGAGGGGTTGCCTGCTCCGGGGGCGGTGCGCGCGGGCCTTCGTCCGCGAAAGGAACGCGACCAGGTCTGGGGCCTGGCGACGGCGGGTCTAGGGTTCGATGGCCTGTAGTTCCTGTAGCGTCGTTGTGCCCTGGCTCTGGTCCGGGAGGAGACATACGGTCTCGAAGGCCGATATCTATCCTCCGGCAGACGATGTACTGCGTTCTCCCCCAAAGACTTGATGATCTGATCCAGATCCTCCCCGAAGAGGAACTTGCCCCTGAAGGGAAGGGAGCCCAGACTCGACTTGGAGGAAGTATCCGCCGCCCAGTTGCGAAGCCACAGCAGACATCGAGCCGCCACTACGGACACCATGGATCTTGCCAGGACCCGAAACAGATCATATGAGGCATCCGCCCCGTAGGCCACCGCCGCTTCTAGCCGATCCGCCTGGGTGGCCTCATCGGCGGGCAAAGTCTGCGACGTGAGGAGTTGTTGTACCCAGAGAAGGCTAGCTCGCTGAGCGAGCGAACTGCACATCGCCGCCCGCATACCCAGGGCGGAGACCTCGAAAACCCTCTTGAGAAAGACTTCCAACTTGCGATCTTGCGTATCCCGCAAGGCCGATCCGCCCGTCACAGGAATGGTCGTCCTCTTCATGACTGCCGACACGGCGGAGTCCACTTTGGGCACCTTGATGAGTTCCAGGAAGTCCTCAGGCAGGGGATACAGCCTCTCCATGGCACGACTGACCTTCAGGGACGCTTCCGGGGTATCCCATTCCCTGGTGAGTAGTTGCATGAACGACTCATGAATGGGAAAAGCCTTGGCCCTCGGTCGAAGGGCCGCCAGAACCGGATCCCCCTTCTTAGAGGATGTTACTACAGCGGGAGCCACTGGAGCAGGCGGGTCCGGGGCCGGGTCGAGATCCAATTCCTGTATGATCTGTGGGATGAGATCATCCAGCTCATCTCTCTGGAAGAGGCGCAGGGTACGCGGGTCATCCCCCTCAGGCGTTCCATCGTCATGTCCCAAATCCGGACTCCCGGGGCCGTGCCCCACCGGGACCGCCGCCGCCCCCCCTGGAGCGGGTGGTAGAGGGACCCGGGGGGGGGGGGGGCCGGGGAGGCCCCCGGCACCCCCGGGTCAGGGGGAGTCGATGTTGAGGGCGCCAACCTGGGCATCTTCGCTGGGGGAGGTCCCGCGGGGGCTTCCAAGCCCTGGAGGTAGGCAGAGTGCATAAGCAAGATGAACTCTGGGGAAAACCCCGGCCTGCCCGGGGGGGTCCCCGAGGGAGGGGGTGCCGCCGTCCCCTGGGCTTGAGAGCCCTGCTGTGGCAACAAAAACGGTGGAAAAATGGCAGCACAATCCCCATCTCCCTGCGCTGCCTGCGTTTCCTCCTCGCGATGAGAACTCAAAATGGCCGCCGTTCCCGCCATAACAGGCAGAGTGGCCGGCCCGCGCCGCCCGGGCAACTCCTGTAAAAATGAAAATTCACTGAGGGACTGCGAGGTGCCTTCCCCCCGGGAAGGCACCTGGCGCAGATGCCCTCGCGGGAAATCCGGGACCCCGGCTCGCCGCAGGCCGAACAGAGCGACAGCCGCGGCATCGGGTCTCCCGGCGAAAAAGCAAAATAAAATTAAAGCCTCGGGGGGGGGCCAATCGCAGGGGGGAACCAAACGTGGGGGGGGCCCGTCGGCCTGCGCTGCCCGCCTTCCCAGAGCGCGAGTTTTGCCGCGGGGGGGGCCTGCACGGCCGCGCTGCCCGACGAAAAAGTTCCTCTCTGCCAGCTGCAGCCGACCACGCGGCGCAAGAAAATGTCCGGGTGAGAGGAAAAACCGCGGAGAGGCCGGCCCCACCGGCTTCCGCGGGGCACCACAAAGCTGAAAAGGAAACTTTAACAAAATACCAAACTTACCCCCGGTCCAAGACAAGTACGCGGGAGACAGCACAGAAGGAGGAAAGTGAAAGCCACGCCTCCCCAAAAATTGACAGGTTCTTTTTTTTTTTTTTTTTATAGATAAACTTGATCCAAATTGCAAACAAAACAGACAGAAATCAGAGGAAAAGCAAAGGCAGAAGAAATGAATCCTTGCCAAATTGGGGAAACTCCGATTCCCCTACTCGCATCTGCTGGAGTCAGAAGATACTGAACTCCAGCAGAGGGGGGTAGTGGTATATATGGGAACGCCCCCTCGAAGCTTGTGCTGACTCCATCTGCTGGACTGGGGACATAACCCACGGTCTGGACTGATCCTGGTACGTACAGGGAACATGTGTTATGGTGCTTATTGCATGCATTAAGGCATTTTTCACATGCGAAAACACCTTAACGCATGCGAAAATGCCATAACGCGAGTTGATAAATGACCCGGGAAGTTAGCCAGATAATGCCACTGTATCCCAAAACACCTGGATAATCGGATACGTTTTCAGCCAGCTAAAACGTATCCAGCTGTTTAAGGGGAGGTCATACTGGTGAGATTTTTAAATCCTATGGTTTGTCTGACCAAGTCCAAGACTTGGCCAGACAAACCTTTCAAATATTGACCTGTTTCTTCAAAAACTGAAATGCTGGGCAAATAACCACTTTCATCTGGTTTCTTTCCCTTTTTTAAACATTACAGTGTTGAAAAGAGTGTAGTTTGAGCTGCAGTTCAAATTACTTTAAACTCTAAAATCTAAGGGACAAATTTCAGTTCCTCCTCTTCCCTAAAAACTAAAAAACCAAACATGCAAGTCAGTTTGTATACACTATTTTGAAACCGTGAATCTTTTGTCCAGGGATTTGATTTCCTGAAACTTTAGAAAGAGAATAATCCACAAAAAACTTGTGCACACAAAATCTTAAGTAAAGAGCACAGGACTTTTTTTTTCCAAATACGCTAAATTTAAGAATCATAAATAAGTTCCACAGAACATTTTTTTTTAATTTTTAATTTTATTGAACCATTTAACAATAAACATGACACATTGTATTGATACATCCATATTGACTAATAGATCACAACAAGACAATGTTAAGCAAATGTTGCTTACCTGTAACAGGTGTTCTCACAGGACAGCAGGATGTTAGTCCTCACATATGGGTGACATCACAGGATGGAGCCCAATCATGGAACACTTTTGTCAAAGTTTCTAGAACTTTGTCTGGCACCTACTGGGCTTGCCCAGCATGGCACTAAACCTGCAGCCAGCAGGGGTCCCCCTTCAGTCTTGTTTAAAGCTACAGGAAGTGCCAAAAAATAAAATAAGAAACGTAACGAACCCAACACCGCGGGGTGGCGGGTGGGTTTCGTGAGGACTAACATCCTGCTGTCCTGGGAGAACACCTGTTACAGGTAAGCAACATTTGCTTTCTCACAGGACAAGCAGGATGGTAGTCCTCACATATGGGTAAGTACCGAGCTGAGGATGTCCAAGAAATGCACCAAACATACCCAAGATGTGCAATAGGCACAAGTACTGGAGTGGAATTTGGTAGAAGACATCCTGAACCCTAATGGGCAGGCGGAAAGGTGTTGGTACGTCAAGTTGCAAAAAGGATGCACAAGACAGACTGGCCGAAGATGGAATCTTGACTTCCAGCCTTGTCTAAGCAATAATGGGCTGTAAAAGTATGGAGAGAACTCCAGGTAGCAGCCCTGCAAATGTCAGGAAGTAGAACCGAGCGAAGTTGCGCTAATGAAGTTGCCATGGCCCTCACTGAGTGTGCCTTAACACGGTCTTGAAGTGGAATGCCTGCTTGCTGATAGCAAAAGGATATGCAGTCCGTTAACCAGGAGGAGAGAGTCTGCTTACCCACAGGCTGTCCCAATTTGGTGGAATGGAAAGAAACAAACAATTGAGTATATTTCCTGTGGGTAGCTGTACGGTCTAGATAGAATGCTAGAGCTTGTTTACAGTCAAGGGTATGCAGAGCCTGTTCTCCTGGATTAGAATGGGGCCTGGGAAAGAAGGTTGGTAGTATAATGGATTGAATAATGTGAAACTCTGATACTACCTTAGGCAAAAACTTAGGGTGAGTGCGGAGTACTACCCGGTCGTGCAGAAGTTTAGTGTAAGGCGGATAGCTAACTAGGGCCTGTAACTCACTAACTCTGCGAGCGGAAGTGATTACTCATTAGGGCCTGTAACTCACTAACTCTGCAAGCGGAAGTGATTCTTCTTCTTCCTGCTCGCGCTCCAGAGGTACAGCCGGGGAAGGCCTGTGCATTCGGCGCCAAAGCCCCTCCGGGGGAAGGTCAGTTGAATTCACCCCCCACCCGGGCGGCTTCAGCACCGACCGCGCGACCTCTCACGCCGCCAAAAAACCTGAAACAGAAAATCCGCACCAAAGCCCACCTACCACACGAGCGCCCACCCAATCAGAGCCAGCCCCGCTGGGCTTTAATCAGGGCTCTGCTAGGCGCCATCTCTTCTTCTTCCTGCTTGTGCTCCAGAGGTACAGCCGGGGAAGGCCTGCGCATTCGGCGCCAAAGCCCCACCGAGGGAAGGTCAGTTGAACTCACCCCCCACCCGGGCGGCTTCAGCGCCAACCGCGCGACCTCTCACGCCACCAAAAAACCTGAAACAGAAAATCCGCGCCAAAGCCCACCTACCACACGAGCGCCCACCCTATCAGAGCCAGCCCCGCTGGGCTTTAATCGTGGCTCTGCTAGGCGCCGTGCGCCTGCCCCTTTGTGCGCCCCTTCATGCACCCATGGAGGGCACCCCTCCCTGAAGTAAAGAGAAGTACCGAGTCGGAAGTGAGCGGTTATCTTCGACTAAGGAAACTCATTGCTTCCATTAAATGTCTCCTCAACCACAAGTACTGCAACTTGTCATTATAAGCCTATCCACTCCTCGACATAAACACCTTCCGTATTCCTATTCTCAAATACTCGAACTTCTCGCTCAATACAACGAGATCTAAACTTAACACACCATACGGCAAATCACTAATTCCTTTCATGACTTCACCCCTCACCCAAATCTTAGGACTGATGACATTCTCAATTTTGCTTATAAACACACAATCCATCCTAAAAAAAGGCGACTCTATTAGGCGATATCC
Organism: Rhinatrema bivittatum; assembly: GCF_901001135.1. Taxonomy (NCBI): domain Eukaryota; kingdom Metazoa; phylum Chordata; class Amphibia; order Gymnophiona; family Rhinatrematidae; genus Rhinatrema; species Rhinatrema bivittatum. The sequence continues at coordinate 54,939,501 of NC_042628.1, read as the reverse complement.
TTATAGATGAGTCCCCTGACATTTGTGCAATAACAGAGACTTGGCTAAAAAACACAGACATCGCTATTACTAATCAACTACTGTATACCTAGAACTAAAAAGAAAGGAGGTGGACTCCTCCTTGCTGCCAAAAAGAAATACAACCTCACCCTGCAAGCCATCTTATCTCCTCCCAAGCTCGAGATTGCTCTCTTTAAATCAAAGGCACTGCAGATCTGCCTAATCTATGCTCCCCTAGGCATATTGGAAAACAACCCTTCTCTACTCACTGAATATATATCCAAATACATCAACATTAACATACCTGCTATCATCCTAGGAGACTTAAATCTCCATTTCGACCGCACCCCACCATCACCATCCTGCAATGCTACCCTTACCACCCTTAATGCACTTGGATTTAAACAAATGGTTTCGGGCCCCACTCACAAAGCAGGACACACTCTTGATGTGATTTTCACTAACTCACTTATCAGCACTGACCCATCCCAATGCACCCCGATACCCTGGTCAGACCACTACCGAATAGACACATGCTGCACGATTAAATGCAATTCCCACACTCCTCACCTCAAAAAAAGAACCATAAATTTCAGAAAACAATGCAAAATTGAAGACATCGCTGACGCGCTATCAGAGGAATTCCATAAGTTAGACCTTTCTGATGCCAACTCGGCTTGCTCTTCCTGTTATCATATCACTAGCAGTGTAGCAAATAAACTCTGTGTTACAGTTTTGGCTGCAGTGCAACCGCCTTACCACCAGGGGTCCCTCTAGTGCTGGCTTTCCGGACAGGCCCAGTCCATCTCCTCTGTCCACTCTGTGCTCTGGGTGTGTCCTTATAACCCTGCCTGACAGTTGCCTCGGTGCTTCGGCATCGAGCTCACCTGGGCTCCCTGCTCTAGCCCTGCGCGGCCTTCGGGCCTTTCCTTGCCTTGCCCTGCGCGGCCTTCGGGCCTTTCCTTGCCTTGCCCTGCGCGGCCTTCGGGCCTTCTTCCTCGCTTTTCTTACCTGGCCTACGGGCCTTCTGACCTGCCTGCTCTGCTTACGGTGTGTGGCCTACGGGCCTTCTGTGTATGTGTGGCCTATGGGCCTTCTGACCTGCTTGCCCTGACTACGGTGTGTGGCCTACGGGCCTTCTGTGTATGTGTAGCCTACGGGCCTTCTGACCTGCCTGCTCTGCTTATGGTGTGTGGCCTACGGGCCTTCTGTCTGTGTGTGTGTGGCCTACGGGCCTTCTGACCTGCCTTGCCCCGCTTATGGTGTGTGGCCTACGGGCCTTCTGTGTGTGTGTGGCCTACGGGCCTTCTGACCTGCCTTGCCCCGTTTATGGTGTGTGGCCTACGGGCCTTCTGTGTGTGTGTGGCCTACGGGCCTTCTGACCTGCCTTGCCCCGCTTATGGTGTGTAGCCTACGGGCCTTCTGTGTGTGTGTGTGTGTGGCCTACGGGCCTTCTGACCTGCCTTGCCCTGCTTACTGTGCCCTGACCCAGCCTGGACCCAGACACTGCTGATTGCCGCCTGCCCTGACCCAGCCTGAACTTAGACACTGCTGATTGCCGCCTGCCCTGACCCAGCCTGAACTTAGACACTGCTTCTTGCCGCCTGCCTGACCCAGCCTGAACTTAGACACCGCTTCTTGCTGCCTGCCCTGACCCAGCCTGGAACCAGACACTGTTTCTAGCTTCCTGTCTCTCTCCACCTGGAGCCACCCTGCTGGGTGGTGTTCACGACTCCTGACCGGAGCCCAAGCGTAACACTCTGCCCACTACGTACCAAAGAGATCACCACAGAGAAGAAAGACAAGAAACCCTGGTACAGCCCTGACCTTAGAATAATGAAACTTGAGCTCTGTAAAATGGAAAAGAAATGGCCAGCGCTACTTCTAAAATTTAGATCACTTCTCCACGAGTACCGTAAAACGACAGATGAAGCCAAGAAAAACTATTATGCATCAAGGATCCACCAATACACCAATCCACCAAAAAATTTCGGTATATAAAAATGTTAAGTAAATAAATAATACCAATTTAACCCACGTGCACTCTTCCAATATGTTTCCAGCATCATTACCCCCCCAGCAAACTTTAATTCAGACAATGAGGATGAAAATAGATGTGAAAAACTAGCTGCCTACTTTCATGACAAAATTGATTCTATCCTGACTCGCTTCTCTACTTCCCCTCCCTACTAACTATTCACCTACTACTAACACACCCATTATTTCTCCCACCCACAGACCACCTACACACAATCCAAATCTACCCATCCTCTGCTCAGCTACCCTCACAAAATTCGAAACCACAACAGCATTAGAAATTGAAGCGATCCTCAAAAAGACCAAACCAGCAATGCACACTCTTGACATCATGCCCACAAAGACCCTCCTCTCCTTTCCAACAAGAATTGCTATACCCATTACCAAGATTCTTAACAAATCTATCACCTCTGGAATTGTACCAGCACAACTCAAGCATGCTATAATAAAGCCAACACTTAAGAAACTGGATTTGGACCCTACGGAACCAGCTATTGCCCAGTCTCGAACCTCCCTTTCCTATCCAAAATTATAGAGAAAGTCATCAACAAGCAACTCACAGAATTTCTAGATGAAAATCAATTACTCTTCCCATCCCAATAGGGATTCCGCAAGAACCATAGTACCAAAACCCTCCTCTTGGCACTCTCCGATGCAATACTAAAAACATTGGACACTGGTCACTCTTACATACTTGCCCTGCTTGACATTTCCTCGGCATTTGACACCGTCAACCACAATACCCTCATTACTCGCCTCTCACAAATTGGCATTACTGGCACCGCACTATGTTGGCTCCAATCTTTTCTGAATGACAGGAAATACAGTGTAAGAATTGGCCAACATGAATCCAAACCTAGAAATCTGCTACAGGGTGTACCCCAAGGATCCTCTCTCTCTTCAACACTTTTCAATATATACCTCACTCCACTCTGTTGACTTTTGATGAAACTGGGTCTTCCACACTGTTATGAATTGGCTCTGCCCGCGAGTCCCCCCGCGAACAGGCACAGACTTACCCACGTTGATCTTCAGCCGACGCGGCAGGATGCCGCCGTCGGCCCTCCCACGCGGCCGGAGCCGCGCTCTGCTTTCCATCAAGCGGCCAGGAGGCCGCCCTGCCTCTTCTGCAGCTCCGCAGGTGGAGCCGCGGCTTCCCTCGGGGCCCGGGACGCCCCCGAAGCCATCTTGATCTTCGCGGCGTTTAGGTCACAGCCCCGGGCTTGATTGGCGGCAGGAGCCGCCCTGGGGCCTCCCGCAGTGGCTGGAGCCGCTGCCGACGTCAGGGTCCACCTCCCAGGATCCCTCCTGCCTCTTCAGCGTCTTACGCGAAGACGCTGTGCAGGCCGCTGTCCGCGGTCCTGCACAGCCCTGCTCCTGCTCCTTAGACGCGCGGCCGCGTCTCTCTTCTATATTTAAAGGGCCAGACTCAGGAAGTGTCTGAGCCCCACCTAATGACTATTTCCTGGCTCCAGCCCTATAAAGGGCTGCTCCGTTCATTGTGCTTTGCCTTGCATCGTGGTCAGTCTTCACTCTGGAGGCTCCCGCCTGCCAGAGACTATGTAAGATCTTCTTCTTGTGGAGCTCCTCACTGATGTCGTCTTGTCATCCTATGCCATGTCCATGTCTTCGCCTGAGGTCCATGTCCAGGTTTCTTCAGCCTTCGTCTCAGTGTTCCTGCCTTCCTGGATGTTCTTCCCTTCACTCCGTCTCGTCCTCGCTCTGGAGCCTTCTGGTCCGGTAGGCCGGGGGTCCCTCAGATGCAGTATTCCTGGGTGGACGGTTGTCCTGTGCTCCTGAGCCGTGAAGCCTGCTGTGTCTTCCTGCGCTGTCCCGCTCCCGTCGTGGTCCGCGACCAGCCTTGGGGCTGTGTAGGGCGCGTAACGGACAGGGTGGTCCGCGACTCAGTCCCGCGGGTGGCCTGAGTAGGGCGCCCTGAGAGACAGTGCCAATGTCCTTGCCCTGTGTTAGCCTTTTGATGCCATGTGTCTTCGTCTGCCTTATCCAGCCATGTGTCTTGCTTCGGATGCCATCTGCATCATCCCAGCCATGTATCCTCGTCTTGGATGCCGTCTGCATCAACCTAGTCAAGTGTCTCGTCTGCGATGCTGTCCGCATCGATCCTGGTGTCTTGTATCCACAGCCCTGGTGTCATGTCTTCTGCCAAGTATCTTCGCGTCATGTGATGCCGTTGCATCAATTCAGTGTCTTCGTGTCAAGGCCCATCTGCCCTCAACCTCAGGCCAGGCCTGCTGCTCCATGCTGCTCGCAGCAGGTCCGAAAGGGCCCGGAATGGTCGGAGGACTATTCACCTTCCAACATCCTCGGATGTTTGGCCATGGGAGCTTGCCGGCCTGGCAGAGGGTAGACCGTCAGCCATGCGGGGCCACCGTCAACCCTTGGTTCGGCCCTGGACGGCCGGGGTCGGGCTGAGGCCCATGGGCACACTAAAACCACCCGAAACGTAACACACACTTCATATACGCATATACTTCATATATCCCCATCAATGACTCCCTACCCAACGCTCTCAAAATCTGGGATACTGCACTTGCAGAAATAAAGAATCTACTCACTGAAAACGTCTTGGCAATAAATACTAGCAAAACAGAGCTCCTCATCATCATGCCACAAAACAACATCCATTCTAACCCTAGTCTTCACTCACTATCTGATCCTCTCAATTTACAGCAAGTCCGCAGCCTTGGCGTTATCATTGACAAACATTTCACCTTAAAAAAATGTATTACTTCCACCATTAAAAATGGTTTCTTTAAACTCCATACATTAAAAAGAATTAAACCCCTTCTACACCCATATGACTTCTGGAGAGTTCTACAAGCTACAATCCTGTCAAAATTGGACTACTGCAATTCCATCCTACTAGGACTCCCAAAAGATTCACTACAACCACTACAGATGCTACAAAATGCAGCTGCACGCTTACTCACAATACTCACTGCCACGAACACATTACTCCAGCTCTACAATTCCTCCACTGGCTTCCTGTTGCATCTAGGATTTTATTCAAAGTCCTTACCCTTATACACAAGTCAATCTATAACCAAGATATGCATTGGTTCTCCAATCATTTTACATTCCATACATCAGACAGACCAACAAGAAAAATGCACCAGGCTAAACTCTCTATTCCAACATATAAAACATGTTTCAACGAGAGAACGATCATTCACGATCGCTGGAACCAACATCTGGAATAAAATGCCCACAGATCTGCGCCAGAAGCCCTGCCATAGGAAATTTGAACAGAACCTTAAAACCTGGCTGTTCAAACAAGCCTACACTTAATGAACATCTCCCCTTCAGAAATTGCTAAATATATGTTACACATACAATTTTCTTTCACTCTCCAAGCAGACATTATACAATAACTCCAACTACATTCAATGATCTAAATGTTGCGGTCCCCACCGCTTCCTCCCCCGTCGGGCTCGGGGCCTCTTACCTTCCTGCGGACCGCGGAGGAGGATCCCTTGCTCCTGATCTGCCAGACCGCGTGGTCCCCGTGCTTCACTCTGAGGACTCCTCGCTCGGCCCTGACCATGCTCCACTCAAGCTGGGGCTCTCTTGCCTTCCTCCGCTCCACGAAGAAGGACGCCGGGCTCCACCCGGGCCCAGCCGCATGGCTCCGGCCTTGCCTCACGAAAACGCCGCCGAAGCCTCTCTGGACTCCGCCCACCTCGAAGGCCTCGCGCGCGCAAGGGCTGGGTACTTCAGGTCCGGTACCCAGAAGTGCTGCTCCGCCCCCGAGGTGATGTCACTCTGCGGCTAGAGTATATAAGCAGACTCCTGACTTCCTCACTTTGCCTTGCAACGAGGTTCACACAGTTCCTCTGTGCCTTGAGTTGCTGCTTATCTTCCGTCTCGCTGCTGATCTTTGGTTTGACTTCTGCTTGTTCCTGACGACGCTCGCTTGCTGCCTGCCTCGACCCCGGTCTGCCTGCTGACTCCGGACTACGCTTCTGCTGCTGATTCTTGGCCTTGATTCCGGCTTGTTCCTGACGTTCCCGCTTGCTGCTTGCCTCGACCCCGGTCTGCCTGCTGACTCCGGACTACAGTTTTACTGCTGATTCTTGGCCTTGACTCCGGTTTGTTCCTGACACTTCTGTTTGCTGCCAGCCTCGACCCCGGTCTGTTCCTCGATCTTGGACTCCAGTCTTGCTGCTGATTCCGGAGGCCCGCTCCCAGTGTACTCCTGACTTCCCGGCTGGCCTCGGCCATGGCCCTGCTGGGCCCTTGACCTCAAGACTTAAGTACTCTGGCCGGCCTAGGCCCGCTTCTCCTTGCAGCCTCTGCTTCAGCCCACGGACTATTACAGACTCTGGGCTCCAGTCCTTGGTTACCTAGTTCTTGTTCTTCTGCGTGGCAGCTATTTCCTACATCTCACGCCTAAGTCCCCGCAGTCGGTCCCTATGGGCACCTCCTGGGGGGCACCGCACCGCGCGGGTGAAGTCTACAGCCATCCATCACCCTCTCTGCCTACCGGCCTCACTCTTACCAACCTCCAGGCCGGCCCAAGGGTCCACGACTCCGCTTGAACGCAACACTGTTTGCCCTACTTTTCTTTTGTAAAGACTATTTCTGATCCATGGATCTATCCTAAAATACAGACTCCCAAGTTATATACATCCCCTGTTATATATTCCCCAAATTATATTTAATTGTACCGTTATATACCCTTCCACTGTTAAATACATCTCCATTGTATTATATGATTTTAATTTGTTTACTGGTTTTAATTTACATCTGTTATGTTCCATTCTAAATTCATTTGATTGTAAAGCCTGTTGCTGAATTATTGTTCATTGTAAACCGAGGTGATGTTTTTTAATGTGCCGCGGCATATAAAAAAATCCTTAAATAAATAAATAAATAAATACTAGAAGAAAAATCACTTTCCATGTAAGATATTGAAGATCACAGGATTGGAAAGGCTCGAATGGTGGTTTCATGAGCTGACTCAAACCAGGTTGAGGTCCCAAGAAGGGGCCGGAGGGTGTAGTGGAGGTTTGAAGTGGAGCAAGCCTTTCAAAAAGCATGTCACAAGGGGTTGTACAGAAATGGGTACATCCCCAACACCTTTATGGAAGGCAGCTACCGCACTGCCATGCATCCTGATGGAAGACGCTTTTAGACCTGACTCTGATAAGTACCAGAGATAGTCTAGAAACTTCGTGGTGGAACAGGTAAAAGGATCAAGTGACAGTGAGGAACACCATGACGTAAACTTGTTCCATTTGTAAAACTAAGATTTTCTCGTGGAAGGCTTCCGCGAAGCAATCAGGATGTGGGAAACTGGCTCCGAAAGGCTGAGTGGCTGAATAATTAGCCTTTCAACATCCAGGCAGTCAGGGACAAGGCCTGAAAACTGAGGTGTCGAAGGCACCCGTCGTTCTGGGTGATCAGAAGCGGGTCCTTCCCCAGGGGAATGTGTCTGCGAATGGAGAGGTCCTGAAGAATCGGAAATCACACTTGGTGTGGCAAGTGAGGAGCTATGAGGATCATGGTTCCCTTGTCCTGACGTAACTTCACGAGAGTCTTCGAGATAAGTGGAAGTGGAGGGAATGCATTTAGGAGACCAGTGGCCCATGAGAGGGAGAATGCGTCTCTTGGTTGTGAGTGTTGGCTGCGAGTGAGAGAGCAAAAGTTCTCTACTTTGCGGTTTTGAGGTGACGCAAAGTGGTCTACGTGAGGATAACCCCAACATTGGAATGTTGAGTTCGCTACTGTGGGGTTGAGAGACCACTCGTGTGGCTGAAAGGTGCGACTTAGCTTGCCTGCCAACACATTGTCCACTCCCAGCAAGTAGGTGGCCCTGAGGTATATCGAGTGGGAAAGGGCCTCCGCCCATATCTGAGCCGCTTCCTGACACAGGAGGTAGGAGCCCGTTCCTCCCTGCTTGTTGATGTACCACATGGCCACCTGGTTGTCCGTCTGTATCAGGATGACCTGGTTGGACAGGCGATCCCGAAACACCCTGAGAGCATATCTGATTGCTCATAGCTCCAGGAAATTTATTTGGTGTTTGGCTTCCTCTGGAGACCAAGCTCCTTGGGTTTACAAATTGGCAACATGTGCTCCCCAACTGAGGTTGGAAGCATTGGTGGTAAGAGTTATTTGAGGATTTGGGGCCTGGAAGGGCAGGCCTTGGAGGAGATTGATCTGATTTTTCCACCAAGCTAGAGACTGACGAAGTGGGTCGGTAATGTGGATAATTATTGATAGTGGTTGAACAGACTGAGTCCATTGTGACCTTAGAGTCCACTGCATGACTCTCATGGCCAAGCGGGCCATTGGGGTAACATGTACCGAGGACGCCATGTGTCCTAGCAGAATGAGGAAATGGCATGCAGTTGAGCGATGTTGAGACTGTAGCTGGTGTGCGAGAAAAATGAGAGCGAGAGCTCGTTGTCGAGGCAGAAATGCCTTTGCTTGCAAGGTGTCCAAGTCTGCCCCTATGAATGATAAAGTTTGAGATGGGACTAAGCAGGATTTTGCGTAGTTGACGAGAAATCCTAGGGAAATCAGAGTGTGTAAAGTAAGACGTAGGGATGACAGAGCAGCTTGCTGAGTGGGAGCCCTGATCAACCAATCATCGAGATAGGGGTAGACGTGGACACCTTGAGTCCCGAGGAATGCTGCTACTACTACGAGGCACTTGGTGAAGACTCGTGGAGCAGATGCCAGGAGATTGATCTGATTTTTCCACCAAGCAGATGCCAGGCCGAATGGAAGCACTCGGTATTGATAGTGCTTGTGGCCTACTAGAAATCTCAGGAACCTGCGATGAGATGGATTTATCGGAATGTGCGTGTACACATCTTGGAGACTGAGAGAGCAGAGCCAGTCTCCTCTTTGCAGGAGAGGGAGGTTACCATCTTGAACGTTTCTCGTTGGAGGTACTTGTTGAGGGCACGCAGGTCCAGAATTGGACGAACACTGCCCAACGTTTTGGAGATTAGAAAGTACTGGGAATAGAACCCAAGGCCCTGTTGGGAGTAGGGCACTGGTTTGATTGCTCTGAATTGAAGGAGGAGGGAGACTTCCTGATCCAGAAATAATGAATGGTCTGATGTTCCCCACATCAGCCGAGGCGGAGAATCCGGTGGGACGGAGAGAAAGTTCAGGTGATACCCTTGAGAGATTTTGGCTAGGACCCACTGGTCCGAGTTGTTCATGAGCCATATGTTGTTGAAATGACACAATCAACCTCCCACTGGTACATGTGGCAGTGGAAGCTGGCTGCTGCTCTCTATACAGGAGTCAAAAACCGGAAGCAGGGCCCAGCTGAGGAGCTGCTTGTGGTTTTTGCTTATGAGGTTGTCTGGACTGGGCCTTTTGGAAAGGCCTCGTAGAGTGAGCTCTAGACTGTGGTGGATAGGACTTCTTTGGACGATAGAATGACTTTTTGGATTCCTTCCTAAATGGTTGTTTGGTCGAATATTCAGAAGGCATGGCGAAGGGTCTCATGATGCTCCTTGAGTTGTGCCACCATTTGCTGGATCTGTTCACCAAACAGATTGTCTCCGATGCAAGGCAGAGTAGACAATCTGTCCTGGACTTCAGGACGTAAGTCAGGCCCATCTTCTTGCAGAAATAGCAGCTGCAGAAACCCTGGAAGCGGTGTCAAAGATGTCATAAGAGGACCTTATTTCATGTTTCCCCACTTCAAAACCTTTGTGAACTAGGGCTTGCAGCTGTTCCTGGAATTGCTAAGGAAGAGACTCCGCAAAGTCTTGTATTTGCTTGAATAGGACCCTGTTGTACTGGGTCATATAAAGCTGGTAAGATGCAATCCGAGAGATAAGCATTGATCCCTGGAAGACACGCCGACCAATGGCATCCAGGAATTTCTGCTCCTTGCCTGGAGGGAAGGAAGAATGGGGCTTTGAGCATCATGCCCTCTTTTGGGCAGATTCCACCACTACAGATTGGTAATCCAGTTGAGGTTTTTGGAACCCTGGAGCTGACTGGACCAAGTATGTGGTATCTGCTTTCCGGTTGACTGGTGCTACCAAACCAGGGTGTTCCCAATTCTTCTTGAGAAGATCCAAAAGAACTTGATGGACAGGGATGGAGGTGATTTCTTTGGGAGCATCCAGAAATTGTAACAGCTCCATCATTTGATTTCTATCGTCTTGCTCAGTCTGTAATTGGAAGGGAACCAACTCAGACATTTCCTTCACAAAATTGATGAAGGATAAGTCCTCTGGAGGAGAACGCTTCCTGCTTTCAGTAGGAGAGGGTGGTGATGGTAAGTCATCGGTGTCTGGAGACGAATCGTCGGTCCAAGTGTCATAGGGATCAGCACCTGTCCCTCTAGGAACTTGAGAGGGACGGGACGATGGTATTCCAGAAGGTCCTGGTCTAGGTTCTGAAGGCATTGAGGGAGCTACTGGAGGCACCGATGAAGGTATCGAGGGCACCGATACAGGCATCGAGGGCATCGATCGATGGATCGGCATCGCCGATGGCCGCACCGGCATCGATGGTTTAGGCATCGGCAGGACTCCCGAGGAAGGAAGACGGAACGGTGTTTCTCCTCCCGATGACAGAGCAAGTAGAGAAGGCACCGGAGTCATCAGTGACCTGGGGTCCATCGGTGGAAAAGCGGCTATAAGCGCTTCCATTCTCGAAAGCAGCAGTGCTAGCGTTGCCGGAATGGGATCGGTGCTCGGTTCTGCAATCGGTGCCAGGGTCGGCATCGGAGGAACCTGGAATCTTTGCATCGCCTTGTCGATTGCCTCCTGAACCATCCGGTCCACCTGGATCAACCAGCCCCGGCTCCAGAAGGGAAGAAGGAGGCAGAGGTGTAGCTGGAGGGACCACCGTTAAAGGAGGAGTCGCGGCTCCCAATACCCATCCGGGTGAGGGTTGCCTTGGTGACCCGGTCTCAGAAAGGGTCGATGCCTTTTCTGGAAGGGGTTTCTTCGATGGCGGCTTGGACGATGGCGAGGTCGATGATTTCCCTTCATCGATGGTTCAAGGCTTTCGGTGTCAATGCCAATGCTTCTCTCTACGATCCCCTCGGTCCTGAGGGGGATTAGAGATAGTCGATGGCTGGGAGGTCGTCGATGCCCGATACTGACACGAAGTTGACGGCGCCGGTTCCAACGACGTTGAAACAATGGTTGGTGTCAGATTTTGAGAACAGAAGAGAAGTTCCATTTTCTCCATTCTGGCTTTGAAACCTTTTGGTGTCATTAAGGCACATTTGGTGCAAGTCAGGACATCATGCTCACACCCGAGGCACATTACACAGACTTTATGGGGGTCTGTTATGGACATGGTGCGAGCGCAGTCAGGGCACCGACGGAACCCCGATGCCATGGCCTTTGAAAATTGAGCCGCGTGCGGTCGACAGCCAGTAGGCCGCGAGGGCCAAACTCGACGGGAATTGACCGGAATTGGGTAAAAAACTTACCGAAGTACCGCGGAAGCAAAAATTTGAGAGGGAGACCCCTGTGGGGTATGAAAGTTTGCAGTAATTCCGTGAGGAAAATTCCTGTCAGGAATCTCTAAGAGCTCCTTAACCCGCGTGGCTACTGCTGCGCGGAAAAAAGAAGACTGAAGGGGGACACCTGCTGGCTGCAGGTTTAGTGCCATGCTGGGCCCAGTAGGTGCCCAGTAGGTGCCAGTCAAAGTTCTAGAAACTTTGACAAAAGTGTTCTGTGATTGGGCTCCATCCTGTGATGTCACCCATATGTGAGGACTACCATCCTGTGAGAACTCCTTTTACAAGCATAACTTCAAATATTTAACCTTCTCCCAAACACCCCCCCCCCCCCCGCTCCATGGTGAGACCGCACCTTGAATACTGTATACAATTCTGGTCGCCGCATCGCAAAAAAGATATAATTGCAATGGAACAGATCTCCTATGAGGAAAGACTAAAGAGGTTAGGACTTTTCAGCTTGGAGAAGAGAAGACTGAGGGGGAGATATGATAGAGATGTTTAAAATCATGAGAGGTCTAGAACGGGTAGATGTAAATCGGTTATTTACTCTTTCGGATAGTAGAAAGACCAGGGGGCACTCCATGAAGTTAGCATGGGGCACATTTAAAACTAATCGGAGAAAGTTCTTTTTTACTCAGCGCACAATTAAACTCTGGAATTTGTTGCCAGAGGATGTGGTTAATGCAGTTAGTATAGCTGTGTTTAAAAAAGGATTGGATAAGTTCTTGGAGAAGTCCATTACCTGCTATTAAGTTCACTTAGAGAATAACCACTGCCATTAGCAATGGTAACATGGAATAGACTTAGTTTTTGGGTACTTGCCAGGTTCTTATGGCCTGGATTGGCCACTGTTGGAAATAGGATGCTGGGCTTGATGGACCCTTGGTCTGACCCAGTATGGAATTTTCTTATTTTCTTAACAATTCTACCAAAATTCTACCATATTTATAATTGCACATGCATAGATATTGAGGACTTTACGAGACCACTTCGCCACCACGATTCTTTATGCTTATCCAAAACCATAGCTATGCAGGGCTCTGGTGGGTCACCCATAGCTTAAATGGTTGCCAGACCATCAACACTTGTAAAGCTTCTCTGTGATTGGAGAGCCCCACCATCTGCTGAACTGACTAGATGCTCTGCAACCGCTTTTGGATACGATCAATAGAAGGGATAGCATCTGACTGCCACACTAATGCCAATTCACATCTCGCTGCTATAATTACTTACAGCTCGATCCAGTATCGTCCGCTCGAGGATTGCCCGTCTGTAACGTGCTCGTAGCGCACAATTCGGGCGCGCAAGGCAGTTCGGCGATACAATCTCCAGTTTCACGCGTCCGTATCGCTTCTGAAAACAGACGCATAACCCTTTCCGCACCCGGCATGTAAATGAACGAAAAAGCTGTATAATGAAGGAATTATCTATTCCCCTGCGATACTGTAACGGGCGCTGATATTATCGCCTCCCTAACACGCTGTTCTGCCGCGGCCTTAACCTGCTAGTTTACCGCCTCCCCCTAGTAGGAGTTAGTGTAGTGTAGTGTAGGGTAAAAACATTGCTTACCCGCCCTGGTCCCGTCCGGTCTCCTGCAGCCCCGTCCGGACCGGACGGGGCTGCAGGAGACCGGACGGGACCAGGGCAAAAAAAAACAAACGAAAAAGTAGCAAGGCTCGGGCCTGCTATGGTAAGTGTAAAAAGTGTAAAAAACAAAAAACCCTGGTCCCGTCCGGTCTCCTGCAGCCCGGGGCTGCAGGAGACCGGACGGGACCAGGGCAAAAAAAAACAAACGAAAAAGTAGCAAGGCTCGGGCCTGCTATGGTAAGTGTAAAAAGTGTAAAAAACAAAAAACCTGTGTGTTATATAAAAAAATAAAACAATTTTAAATACCTGTCGGAGGGCCGTGGGTCCAGGCGGCCGGTGGGCGGCGGGCAGCCATCAGCGGCATCCGGTAGTCCCTTCTCCCTTCCTCCCCTGCCTGGATGAGCGCCAAAATCGCACGGGCGGGTCGGCAGGGGGGGGGGGGGGGCGGCAGCAGGATCCGGGAGCGGCGGGTAGGCAGCAGCGGGGTCCGCGGGGGCAGGGGCAGCGGCAGCGGGGGGGGGGGGGGGGGGCGGCAGCAGGATCTGGGAGCGGCGGGTAGGCAGCAGCGGGGTCCGGGGGTGGCAGCGAGATCCGGGGAGCCAGCAGCGGCAGCATGTTCGATCGCACAGGCAGGCAGGTGGCAAAGTAAAGATGGCCGCCTGCACGGGAAAATCGTGCAATTGGCCGCTGAAGACGTGACGTCACGACGTTTGGCGTCACGGGGTGTGACGTCACGTCTTCAGCGGCCAATTGCACGATTTTCCCGTGCAGGCGGCCATCTTTACTTTGCCACCTACCTGCCTGCGCGATCGAACATGCTGCCGCTGCTGGCTCCCCGGATCTCGCTGCCACCCCCGGACCCCGCTGCTGCCTACCCGCCGCTCCCGGATCCTGCTGCCGCGCCCCCCCCCGGACCCCGCTGCTGCCTACCCGCCGCTCCAGGATCCTGCTGCCGCGCCCCCCCCCGCAATTCGGCGCTCAAGGCGTGACTGCCTTGAGCGCCGAATCGCAGGGGTCGCACAGGCGCGCATTCATTCATCCAGGCGGAGGAGCCGGTGGCGAAAGCAGCCGGCTCCTCCGCCTGGATGAATGAATGCGCGCCTGTGCGACCCCTGCAATTCGGCGCTCAAGGCGTGACGTCACGGCATGTGACTGCCTTGAGCGCTGAATCGCAGGGGTCGCACAGGCACGCATTCATTCATTCACTGCCGGTGGGGGCTGCCGGGAGAGGCAGCCCCCACCGGCAGTGAATGTGCGCCTGTGCGGACCCGGCCTAGATTTAACACGCGACCGCCCGCCGGCCGTCTCGAACTAACGCGTGTCCCCCCGCTGCCGCCGCCGCCCGGAACAGGCGCCCACCCGCCCGCGGCCTAGATTTAACACGCGACCACCCGGCTCCCGCCGCCTGGACCCACGCCGGCCGCCTGGACCCACGCGGCCGTCTGAAACTAACGCGCGTCCACCCCCCGCCGCCCGGAACAGGCGCCCACCCGCCCGCGGCCTAGATTTAACACGCGACCACCGGCCCCCCGGATCCCGCAGGCCGCCTGGACCCACGCGGCCCTCCGACAGGTATTTAAAAATTTTGATTTTTACACTTCCTGGTACCTGTCATTTCAAATGTCATTTGAAATGACAGGTACCAGCGCACCCTGGTTACTGTATAGGCGCTGTATTAAGCGCCTATACAGTAAAATGGGTTACGCGGCCATAACCCTTCCCTACCGCTTTAAAGCCACGGCATGCATTTGCATGCGATTAGAGGAGAGTATCGGGGAGTTAGTGAAGAGAACTGTGCGTGCGGGGAGGAAGGGTGCGCCTGACACTACCTCACTGTTTTTACCGCGGCCTTACTGGATCGAGCCGATAAAAAACAAGCTTCCCCTGAGCAGGCTCCACATCAAACAGTAAGTTTAAGAGGACATGTTCTGGAGATAGAATAACTCCCACTATAGTTTGAATAAGTTGACTAATTTCTGCCCAATATTGAGTTACTCTCGGGCAAGTCCACCACATGTGAAAGTAAGTTCTCCTAGTACCACATCCCTTCCAACATCATGGGTCACGAGATGGATCAAATTTAAATAGACTGTCCGGAGTGTAATACAGCACATCAGCACTTTATAATTGTTTTCAGCTAATTGAGCGAAGGGTGATCCCTTTTTAGTGTGGAGAAAAACAGCATCCCATTCCTCCTCCGACAGTGTTTCACCCAAATCCACCTCCCATGCCTTCATGTATGCGGCTTTGACGGCCAGACCCTTGTTAATATAATTATAGACCTGTGATATAGCCCCCTTCAGCTTGTCTGCTTGATCACACCAGTTTTCCATTTGCGTTTTTCCAAAAACTAGATCATGGCCTAAATGATGTTGTTGTGTTCGTGCCTATTCTCGCCCTCGCTCCACCCTTTCTACCTTTGTGGCGACTCCCTTCGGCTCAGACGGCCAGTGCAGCCGGGGCTTCTCTCCGCCTCTTGGTCCCGGTATCCACGGGCTGGCTTGACGCCACGGATCCGCCATGTTCCTGAGGATGTAAAGGCACGCGCGCGCGCTCCAGACTTGTAACAGTAAGGGCGCGAACCTCGGGGGCGTCCCCTCGTAATGACATCATCCGTTTTCAATATAAAAGGTCTTTGTTTGCTAACCTTAAACAAGTTAGCAAGGAACTCCATTGGGACTTGCTTCGGCAGTCCACGCTACTTACAACAATGACTCGAGTCAGCAAGGGGAAACCTTTCTCCACTGCTCGGCCTTTTCAAACTTACCAGGAGTACCCTCTCCTCGGGGGCTCCGCTCTCTTCTTGATTTCAGATTGTTGGACGGGATCCGGTACTCGCTCCTCGGAGGGCCTACGTTCCCGAAGACTCAGAAGACTCCTATTGCCTGGAAGCGATCGCAGACGTGAACACAGTGAGTCCTATTACAGACAGGAACCGGTACTCGCTCCACGAGGGCCATTGTTCCTTATCTCCAAGACTTTCTTCCGCCTAAGACGTTATCACAGGTACAGAGATCGTGAGTTACCATTTCAGTTTGCAGAAAGGAACCGGTACTCACTCCACGAGGGCCTCTGTTCCTAATACCTTTCACAGACTCTCTTCTTTCTCTGAAGATATCGCTTACCTATATTTTATGGGTTACTATTACAGTTTAACAGATAGGAACTGGTACTCGCTCCATGAGGGCCTATGTTCCTAAATCTTTCCTAGCCTCTCTTCTATTCCAGAAGCCATCTCAAAGCCATCTCATACACAATTATTGTGAGTTCTATTTCAGACTGCCTACAGGAACCTCGCATGCGGCTCCTGTTCCTGAATACTGAAGACTGTTGCATAGGAAGACATTACAAATATCTACTATTGTGCGTGTATCATCTACCACTGGTTATGCCCTGCATACCTTGTCTACTCACTACCTATAGCCTCTCCTTACAGCTCAGCAACTCAGAGATCGTAGTTCCAGTATCAGAGGGACTTCAGCCCTGCCGGGCACCTCTACTCACTACTGCCACCTCTGGTGGTTCCATTTCCAGTCTAATAAAGAACTATCTATCGGGCCGATACAATAAAGCACGGCCGTGGTTACCCTGTTTTTAACCTGCTTTGGAAGCACATTTTGGACGCGTAAGGCAGACCCGTGATTCAGTATGGGCTTTTACGCATCCTTACTGCTTGCCGAAATGGACGCGTATCCGTCTCCGCCCGCCGCATGTATATGATATGTTAATGATCGATTTAGCTATTCCCTCCGATACAGTAACGTGCACCCAGATTATCGCCTTTTTAACCAGCTTATTTACCGCGTCTTTAACCAGAATATTTACCGCCTACCCTGACCTTGGCGTTAGTGTGGAGTTCAGTCAGCTTCGTACCGGACAGCGCCATGGACAACATGCATATTATTGTTCTGGCGCTATTTTTCATTTGGTTGAGAAGCAGAATGAGAAATGCTCGAATGAGAAATGCTCGAAATGCTCGGCAGATTGGAGAGGCCAACAGGGGAGCCCAGCAGCAAGGAGAACACGTCCAACCGGGGAGCCCAGCAGCAAGACCGGAGGAGGTATGTGTTCTGTTTGGGTGGACGCCTCTACGAACCATCCATCTCTGGGAGTCTCTGAAGCTCCGGACATGGACGCCTCTACGGACGCCGGAGAGATGGGAGCTGCGCCAGGCCAGGGTTCGACTGTACCGTCCATCTCTGGACGTCTCTGAGACTCCGGACATGGACGCTTCTACGAACCATCCATCTCTGGGCGTCTCTGAGGCTCCGGATATGGATGCCTTCATCCGGCATCAGCTAGGCGTCCTGAGGCTCCAGGGAGACATGGATGCCTCTACGGACGCCTCTACGGAGCCTTCCTCCTGTCTAGAATTAGGCTGTAGTAGACGCTGAAATAAGAACGCATAGCTCATTTAAGAATACAAACTTGAGAATACAGTGTTGCAGAACCTATCTACTGTTAAATAATTTATATGTGCTGCTAATCAAACTATCTACACCAGAGAATCCACAGTGTGGCATATGCATGTATGTACTAGGAAACTTTTTCTATTAGCCCTGCTAATAAACCAATGTCCCTGAGGCTGCTGATTGTTGTAGACGCTTAAATAATAACGCATAGCTCTTGAGAATACACAGTTGCAGATCCATGTATGTACTGTTACATAATTTATATATGCTGCTAGTCAAACTATAAATCCACAGTGTGGCATATCAATATGTACTGGGAAACCTTTTGTATTTGCCTGCTAGTAAATCTATGTGCACCCGAGAATCCACAGTGTTGCATATCCATGTATGTGCTGTTAAATGATTTATCTATGTGTTCATCAATTTATTTGAATTTCTTGTGTTTGCCTCTGTTGTATTCCATGCAGGCAGAGCACCGTGCCATTTGCAAGCCAGGCCATCAGCAGGCCAGGCCGTTTCATTCGCACACGGACAACTCTGTTAGGCATGTGTGAGCGAGATGTCTGAACCTACCGGCTGAGCTCACGGGCAATCTTGTTCCGGTATGAAGATCTGCGCTTCGACCTAGACCCTCTGGCCAATCGCCATCATGCTGTGCCAGGGCTGACTAAACTTCTCGGTGCCTTAAATTCTTTTGGTACCGGAAGTTTTCAAAACCTCGTGAGTGTCGTTGCAGGTATGACAAAGGCCTCTGTTTTACGGCATCTGTCACAGGTGTTGAAGGCCATGATGAAGTGGATGAGGAAGTACATCGTCTATCCTATGGATCCAGTGGAGCTGCAACAAATCCGCAGTGGGGTCATGTGTATTGCAGGGATGCTGAACGTGTTGGGTGCTATCGACTGCACCCATATTGCGTTTACCCCAAAGTCGGAGGAAGAGAGTGCATTCCGGAATCGCAAGCACTTCCATTCCATGAATGTGCAAGTGGTTTGCAATGCACATCTTTGGATTCTAAATGTTGTAGCAAAGTATCCTGGAAGCTGCCATGATGCCTACATTCTCGCACATTCTTTTTTTTTTAATTTAAACTTTATTCAATTTTCATTCAAAGATTCTTTAAACAAAAAGTTACATAAGTAATGATGATACCAAATAATTATCTTAGATATATTAATATATATATATCAATATCATGTATCTCATTTACATCTCCAATAAAAGGGGGAGAAAACATATATTACATCAATATAAATATCATTAAAGGAGAGAGAGATATTTAACTTTCTTTTGGACCATCTAAACTACCTCCTTCTATCTGTTTATCATGCAAAAACGTCTCCAAATGTAATGGGTCAGAGAAGCTATACTTATTACCTTGGAAGGTTACATAACAAGTAATAGGAAATTTCAAAAAGAAGGTAGCCCCTATTGCCAACAATTTTACTTTCAAGGTTAGGAAGTGTCTCCTCTTAGCCTGCGTGGCTCTTGAGACATCTGGAAACATAAATACGAACCATCCATCTCTGGGAGTCTCTGAAGCTCACAAAGGAACCCTTCAAGTTCCCCCAACTAAATCCACTCGACTAACCTCCACAAGAGAACGGGCACTTTCCACAGCTGGCCCCATCATTTGGAATAACCTTCCGACGGATTTAAGACTGGAACCCTGCCTGACCACCTTCCGGAAAAAACTCAAGACTTGGCTTTTTGTCCAAGCCTTCCCTCAAACATAACATTGCAACAGTGCACTCATTTAGCCCAATAGACTAAATGTCCAATCCAGTAATTGTATATCCATTCATGTTCATTCTCCAGTTTATTCTGTCCTTTACTTCCTGGCTACCCTAGCCTCCAAGTTCATTCCCCCTGTTATTTGTATCTGCGCCTCGGCCTTCTCGTTATATGGTTTTTTGTTCAGTTAACCCCCAAGTTTGATGTAAACCGGCCTGATATGAAGCTTGTCATGAAGTTCGGTATATAAAAATGTTAAATAAATAAATAAATAAATAAATATTCTCTGGCCACAAAAATTTATATCTTTATGTTTGAGAAAATCTCTAAACAATTTATCCTTGTCATTTTCCAATTGAAGAGAAACCAATAAAGAAGCTCTTTTCTGTATAATATCTACGGATTCCTCGAGAAAAGTAGAAACTCCAATAGTTGAAGACTCAACTTTTTCCTCGTTTTGCCTAGCCAACCTATCTGGAAAATAAAAGATCTTAGATATCGATGGAATATCTTTATCTTCATATTGCAATATTTCATGTAAATACTTTTTAAACATTTCCATTAGAGATAAAAGTCTCGTCTGAGGAAAATTAATCAGACGTAGATTTTTATATCTCATCATATTTTCTATTTTCTCCAATTCTTTATGTATAGAAAGACTATCTCTTATATGAATATTCTCAGTATCTTCCAGTAGTTTTATCTTAGTTGTAACTTTCACCATTTCACCATTCAATTTTAACACATCCTTTTTCTGTTCCTCTATCTGTAATCTATTTGAATTTACAATAGTTGACAAGGATATATTCATTTGAGAAAAGTTATCATTCATCTTAGACATCATTCTCCAAATGTCCTTAAGTGTAACATCCTCAGGAGGATCAGAGGGCCACTGCTCAGGCCTCTTTGAAACTCCTTCAGGATTAGTTGGTTGATCACATGTTTTTGAATCTTGAGAATCTACACAGTCACTTCCTTTTAGGGGGCTGCGAGGTTCTAGATGCAAAAAACCATCTGGTAATGTTGCCAAAGGTTGTGGGGGGAGTGGTGGTCCGACGCCAGAACTCAGGGAGGCTGAAAACTGCCCCCCTAAACTGTCCTCCAGTGGCAAGCCGACCCGTTGAAAGACATGGTCGTCCATCGGCCCTCTTGGTATTATAGGAGATATGGGGAAACATTTGACTTTTCTTTTCCTCCCCATGGAACTGGGAGGATATAGAGAAGCAAAGTTCACCAATATTCAGATTCCTGTACTCACTTTCTAGTTGTTTCCGCCGTCCTTCCAACCTTCCGATCTTCCCGGTCTCCCCGGGCTAAGCTGGGCAAAGCCGCGCGCCTCTTGAGTGAGCGTGGCTTAGGCGCGCGGCGGCAGTGTGCCGCTTGACTGCCGATTTTGTAGGCAGTCCCTCCGGCAATGTCACAGGTCCTGCCTCCAGCAGGCACTCAGCTGTTCACTCGGGTGGTAATTGTGCAGGTTTCAGCGCTGTTAGCATTCCAGGGACACTGAAGAGCCTCTCTCTCTCTCCTTTTCTCAGCCTCCCCAGTTCTTTCGCGGCTTGACTGCCGATTTTGTAGGCAGTCCCTCCGGCGACGTCACAGGTCCTGCCTCCAGCAGGCACTCAGCTGTTCACTCGGGTGGTAATTGTGCAGGTTTCAGCGCTGTTAGCATTCCAGGGACACTGAAGAGCCTCTCTCTCTCTCCTTTTCTCAGGCTCCCCAGTTCTTTCGTGGCTTGACTGCCGATTTTGTAGGCAGTCCCTCCGGCGACGTCACAGGTCCCGCCTCCAGCAGGCACTCAGCTGTTCACTCGGGTGGTAATTGTGCAGGTTTCAGCGCTGTTAGCATTCCAGGGACACTGAAGAGCCTCTCTCTCTCTCCTTTTCTCAGGCTCCCCAGTTCTTTCGTGGCTTGACTGCCGATTTTGTAGGCAGTCCCTCCGGCGACGTCACAGGTCCCGCCTCCAGCAGGCACTCAGCTATTCACTTGGGTGGTAATTGTGCAGGTTTCAGCGCTGTTAGCGTTCCAGGGACACTGAAGAGCCTCTCTCTCTCTCCTTTTCTCAGGCTCCCCCCATTCTCGCACATTCATCTCTGGGGACCCAATTTCCAGAGGGAAAAGTACGGTGAAGGTTGGCTACTTGGTAAGTGACAATGGCTACTGCCAGGGATTCTATCTGTCATGTGTTCAGGTCTGGGGATGTTCGGGATACAATTATGTTTATGATGTAATGTTTATGATGTTAGGCGCAGCGAAGTTGTTTTTGATGCATTCCGGTTTATTGATCCTATAGGTGAAGGCGGCTATGGCTGTAAGCCCTGGTTGCTAACTCCACTCCAGTCCCCACGCACAGCGGCCAAAAAACGCTACAATGAGGCTCATGGCAGCACCAGAAACGTGACTGAGCGCACTTTTGGAGTTCTGAAGGGCCGTTTCCGATGTCTGGATCACTCAGGGGGAGCCCTGCAGTACAGTGCAGAAAAGGTGGTGAGCATAATTGTTGCCTGCTGCATGCTACACAACATTTGTCAGAGATTCGGTGTGGATGCAGAGGTAGCCGAAAACTTGCCACCAAATCCGTCTGTGGAACTGGCAGCTGAAGCGGACAACACTGCATGGGGTCATGAAGTCCGACAAAGGATCATCGAAAGTTATTTCTCTTGTAAGTTATTAATCATACATTCGTTTTCCTAACTGCTCTTATTCTTTCTTAAAGCACCACTCCTGTCTCCAGGGCCCCATACTGATGTGGCGCTTTCATTGTAGTTCATCGTTCTGATTAATTGTAGATATAAATCATTTCTCTATCTGTTCGGCCTATTTACTCTTCTCTTGTTTTTGTTTCAGACTGGGATGCATCTATTTAACAATCCACCCCTCAGAACATTTCACAGCAAGATGGCCCCTCCATCAAACCTTTTAAAATCACAAACTTTTTCATTCTCTTCATTTTTTTTTTAATGGTATTTGTTGAAGTATGAAATGTTAAAATCTTAAAACCTTGTCAACCCATTGTAACCGAAGCTTCTTTCTTTCCTCTTGTATGGACATCTAGGCCTTTCCATCAACCAAAATATTCATAGTAGTATAGGGTTTTTAAAGGTTGAAGTTATATCCATTGGAGTGTTAAATCGAAATAAAGTTTATGAACATTGTACCGACATTTCTTTCTTTCCTTGTATAAATATCAAAGTTTTTCCCAGCAATAACAGATAATTGTGTTGTTTTTTTTAAGGTTCCCGTACTGCATGGTCTCGACCCTTGCCGTACCCATCCTATCCCCCATGTATAAATCTATAACAATTTAAAAATGTGATATTATGCTATGTTGTAATACTGTCAACTTTGATTACTTAACCTTTTTGGACATTTTCAGTGCTGGATGTGACATTAAAGGATACGTAGGTAAATTGCAAAAAATAACTTTTATTGAAAATGTTAAGATTGGTTGATGGAACGATAAGCTGAGGCTAGTTCTCGAATTGCGCCTATCAATTCCGCTATCGTTTCTCGAATTGCATTTGCTTGAGCAGCCATCCCAGCGTTGACGTCGGATCTTAGCAACCACACTTCCTGGAGGAAGAGTTCATTATGTCGATCCTGATGCGAGGTTATTCCACTCAAAAATTGCTCGCTCAGGCCATCATTTCCAAAAAGTGCCAGTTCTATGTCCTGCATTACTGACACTGTTTCCAGTACCGGTGCAGCGTCGGCCTGTAGCTGGGATGTTTGCGAATCAAGAAATGTTTGCAGGGGTGCTGAATCCTCGGGGGCCAGGATAATCGATGCTTCTGGTGATTGTCTCCATACTCTGGCCTTAACCAGTGGTCCCTCTCAGGATCTCCACTTGAGGGCGCTGTCATCTGCCATCGGTCCAGGGATTCACTATTTCTACTAAGTGTTACTCTTCTTTCTGCAGAAGCTGATCCATATCAGATAGCTATCTCCCTGTGGGGATCATACAGGTTGTCGGCTCATCATTCTACAGGAACAAGGCAAGGAACAGTTGCTACTCCTTCCCTCTGGGGAAGCAAAGCACTAACAGAAGCCAAGCCTATCATACAGTTAACTCCCTAACAAGATCTGTAGCAGATAGCTAACTCCATCTCCCTGGCGGGGTGGTCCTATACAGATTGCTACTCCGCAGCCTCAGTCATAACAGATTGCTATTGCTCTTTCTTCAAGAGCAGAACCGTAACACGTTGTTAACTCCCATCTGCTGGCTCCTCCCATCAGCATATGCAGATTCTAACAGATGTGACTGTACTAGGTGCCTCACTTGGATGTAAGCGAGGATATCAGTAGGAGAGAGTTGATATCTATCCTGCAGAGAGGGGAAGGATATCATAGTTCCGCTATCCCATAATTGTCCTAAATTCCAAATGCCTCTCTCTTTCCACATCCAGAAGGACCTGGACTGACTCACCACCGGAAAAGAAGTGAGGGAGTAAATATCCGTGCTGAAAAAATAGCTCCGGGCCCCTACCAAGTGTCGTCTCCATTTCTCCCAGATCCTCAGGGTAGTAGTAGTTGACAAAGGAATATATTGCAAGGGTAAACAGGTAGATTTTGGTTGCCATATCATGGCATAAAGAGGCATCTGACCTAACAACTCCTGTTCAATATTTACCCATTGTTTCTGTTCCCCCCTCCGATTCCAATCAAAGACTGCTCTGAGTTGGGCTGCCATAAGGTACCAATTTAGATTGGGGACTCCCAACCCTCCCCTCATTTTGGGCCTGAACGTAACCATCCTCGAGACTCGGGGGGCCTCCTCTTCCAAATATACGAGATGATGCGCCTCTGCCAGGACTTGATGAGCGCTGCGGGGATGATTATTGGTAAGGATTGAAATAAATATCCCAATCTGGGCAAGACATTCATCTTAACAGAAGCGATTTTGCCAAACCAGGATAAATATAACCCCGACCACCTATCTGTCCTTGAAGATTTTATGTATGTGGTGTTGCGGTCTCCGCCGCTTCCCCTCCCTTAAACCCGCACTGTACCGGCCTTCGTCGCTGGAGACGCCGCCTTCGGTCCTCCCACGCGGTCTGAAGGTCGCCCCGGACTTGCTGCAGCCTCCATGGCCGGAACCGCGGCTTCCTTCGGGGCTGGGAACGCCCCCGCCGTCATCTGGGTCTTCGCGGCTGGAGGCCGCAAAAGCCCCAGTGTTTCCTGGCGGCTGGAGCCGCCCTCGGGGCCTCCTGCAGCGGCTGGAGCCGCTGCACTCATCGGAGCCTGCGTTCAGGCTCTCTCCTGCCTTCTCTGCTGCGTCTGACGCTGCCGACGTACAGATGCTGTGCAGGCCGCTGTTCAGGGTCCTGCACAGCCCTGCTCTGCTCCTGCTTAGACGCGCGGCCGCGTCTCTCTACAGGATTTAAAGGGCCAGACACAGGAAGTGTCTGGGCTCCACCTGACGGTCCATTTCCTGCCTGAGCCCTATATAGGGCTGCTTCGCTCATTGTGCTGGGCCTTGCAACGAGGTTCGCTACTGTTAGTAGTTCTTAGTTGCGCTGCTGCTGTTCTACGTTCCGGTTGACCTCTGCTTTTTCCTGACTCCGCTTCTGCCTGCCGCCTGCCATTGACCTCAGCTTGTTCCTGACTCCGCTTCTGCCTGCTGCCTGCCATTGACCTCAGCCTGTTCCTGACTCTGCTTCTGATCGCCGCCGGTCTCCGACCATTGCTTGTTCCTGATTCCGCTTCTGCTGGCTGCCAGTCTGACTTGGGCCTGCCTCCATTCCTGCTTACCGCCTGTTCCAGTCCACAGCACGCTACAGACTCCGTTCCAGTTCCAGCTTGCTCCAGTTCGTGCTTGTACCCAACTTGCTTCAGCCCCAGGCCTGCCACAGTTCCCGCTTGTCACAGAGACTCAGTCACCCTTTGGACTTCCTTGTTCTCTAGCCCAGCCTATAGCCTTACCAACCTCTGGACTCTCTGGTACTATTGTCCAAGTCCCAAGGTGCCAGGACCCTACGGGCTCTTCCTGGGGGGTTCCTGGTTCCCGGGTGAACACCTCAAGCCTCAGGCTCCGCCTCCCGGCCTACCCTGTCTATCTGGGTGGGTCGGCCCAAGGGTCCACTACCTCGCCAGCGGTACCAGGCCGCAACAGATTGCAAGGCCATGGACTCGGCGGATGTTCCTGAGGTCCAGGGTCGTAGCTCGTACGCTCTACTTGGTTCCTTGCGACAGGCCGTGGCTCTCATCAACACCAGTCCTTACTCTATGGATGCTCCTGGTGCCTCTGGACATCAGGATGACCTGGAACTACGCTTTCAGCAGCAACAGGACTGTATCAATATGCTTGCTGCCACCGTGGAACAGCTGGTGTCCCGTCTAGAGACTCTTTCTTCGGCACCGGCACCCAGCTTGCAGGCCATCCCGGGAATGGCTCAACACCTCCAGCAACAGCAGCACTGCTTAGACGCCCTTACTGCCACTGTGGAACGATTGGTCTCTCGCTCGGAGGGTTCCACTCGGGAGGCGCTGCCAGCACCTGCTCTCTCCGTAACACAGTTACCCACGCCTACCCAGTATGCCGGAGACCCCAAGTCCTGCCGCGGCTTCTTAACGCAATGCTACGTGCGATTTGAGCTTCTGCCTGCACAGTTCCCCACCGACGCGGGGAAAGTAGCCTTCATTGTTTCCTTACTGGACGGTAAGGTCCTCGACTGGGCTTCTTCCCTGTGGGAGCGTCGGGATCCCTTACTGCAGAACCTCCAAGACTTTGCACGCAACTTCCGCCTGGCCTTCGACGACCCTGCACACCAGACCGTCGCTGCTTCTGACCTCCTGCACCTTCAACAAGGAACACGCCCGGTATCAGACTACACCCTCGAGTTCCGCACGCTGGCCTTGAAGGTGGGCTGGCAAGATGACTGCCTGCGGGGAATCTTCCTCGAAGGACTTGCCCCCCGCATTAAGGATGAGCTGGCAGGCCGGGACCTCCCGGGGGGTTTAAACGACCTGATTGACGTCGCTGGTCGGGTGGATCGCCACCTCCAGCAGCAGGACAGAGAAATCCACGTCCATCGGAGAGAGTCCGCACAGTTGTTTTCCTCTCCCAGAACACCGGGTCTCAAGGCCTCCTCAGGTTTGGCTGACCATGAGGAACCCATGCAGTTGGATAGGTCTCCTTTGACACCTGAAGAAAGAAGCAAACGTCGCTCAGGGGGGCTCTGTCTTTATTGTGGAGCCAAGGGCCACTTCCTTGCCCGGTGCCCGGAACGTCCCGAAAACCGACCATGCCTAGGTTATATCAAGCAGCGACCCCTAGGCGCGGCTGGTTCTGTCCCTTCGTGCACACTACCCGTGACTTTGAAATACCCCGGGGGGGAATTCCAGACCCATGCCTGCATAGACTCTGGAGCCGAAGGAAATTTTATTGCGGCCAAACTGGTGACCCAACTTGCCCTTCCCACTATACAACAGGTTCCTCCTCTGCGGATCTCCTCCATCCGAGGCACCCTACTCCCTGGGGCCATTACCCGCTCCACGGCCCCTGTGACTTTGCAAACCGGCCTGTGCCACTCAGAGGAGATCTCCTTGCTCATCTTGGAGCAAACTGTGCATTCACTGATTCTGGGATTACCTTGGCTACGTCAACATTCACCCACGATACAATGGAACGACTCCCAACTCGTGCGTTGGGGCCCAGCTTGCTTTAGACATTGTATACAACCACCACGCTCTCCCGAACCGTTGTACGCTTGCTCCTCGCAGTTATTGCCCGAGACTACTGCCGAGTCAGAGGGCTTTGTAAGAACTTCCTTTACCTGTCTCGCTCACCTACCAGAGCCATTGGGGCCAAGAAGGTCCAGGCCAAGACTCTCTCCAGAACTTTGTCCCGTGAGACGGGCCAAGAACCCCCAGACCCGCCTACTACCGCCATTGACGGCGACGCCTCCCGTCGGATACATGAGGCCCTAGACAGTCGCTTCCACGCTTGTGGACAGAGGAATGTATTTGCAGGGGAGAGCTGCGGTAATGAGGATGCCGCCTGGGAACTCAGCCGTCGCCTCCTCAACAGTCCCTTGTCTCGACGTTTCCATCTGGATCATCCGGGCCAACATGGGCCTCTCAAGAGGGACCGTAAAGGGGGGGGTACTGTTGCAGTCTCCGCCGCTTCCCCTCCCTTAAACCCGCACTGTACCGGCCTTCGTCGCTGGAGACGCCGCCTTCGGTCCTCCCACGCGGTCCGAAGGTCGCCCCGGACTCGCTGCAGCCTCCATGGCCGGAACCGCGGCTTCCTTCGGGGCTGGGAACGCCCCCGCCGTCATCTGGGTCTTCGCGGCTGGAGGCCGCAAAAGCCCCGGTGTTTCCTGGCGGCTGGAGCCTAGACTGGGTCCCAGACCCATGCCCATAGACTGGTTCCCAACGCCGGGGCCTCAGCCTGGAGTCAGGCCCAACGCCACGACCAGACTGCCGGGTCCTGCCACTGGGGCCTCGACTCGGAATCCTGGACCCAATGCTGGGTCCTAGGTCCAGACCCCGACCCAATGCCACTTCCTGGCCTGGAGGCTGGGTCCCGACGCCGGGGCCTTGGCCTGGATCCAGGCCTGATAGCATGACTCAACCCAGCATATTAACCCCAGCACACGCACCATTCTGATGTCCCCGATGGCAAGTCGGGCACGCACGTGCCTAGAGGATGCCCAAAGCAGTTGGTGGCGGCGTCCCTTTGAAGAGCGCATGGAGCCTGTTCAGACATGGCAGCTTGCCACGGTTCTGCCTGGGGAGTCTGCCCCAGCCTCAGGGAATTCCGGATATGGCTCGTTGCTGGAGGTAAGAGCGGCGGTCCATAGCATGAGCCCTCAGACCACCGAGCGCAACCCCCTCCCTTAAACCCTCCCCCCGAGGGTTTAGGTTTTCTGGGGTACGTGGCATGGAATTCCTTCAGGAGATTCTTATCTAGGATATTGTAAGCAGGCTCCCGAGTGTTCACCCTCCCAAGAGATAAGGTACTCCTATTTCTTTTCTCATTGATGGATGTTGAGAATTTCCTT
This sequence comes from Rhinatrema bivittatum, assembly GCF_901001135.1. Taxonomy (NCBI): domain Eukaryota; kingdom Metazoa; phylum Chordata; class Amphibia; order Gymnophiona; family Rhinatrematidae; genus Rhinatrema; species Rhinatrema bivittatum. The sequence goes on along the minus strand of NC_042628.1, from coordinate 54,911,251 downwards.
TACCTAATAGGTAGCATCATCCTCGGAGTCGATTTCTTGCAGTTTGGGTGGTTTCCTTGAGGGCCACAAGAGAATTGGTGGTTTCAGGATGGAGACATGGAAGACATTGTGGACGTCTAAGGAAGTAGGCAAACGTAGCTGGTAGGTCAGGGGACCAATTTCCCTAGGATGGGAAAAGGCCCAATGTATCTGGGAGCAAGGCGCATAGAGGATAACTAGAACCAAATATGGAGAGTGATAAGCCAGACCTTGTCCCCCAGCTTTAATTGCAGTGCAGCCCTCTTGTGTGCATCAGACATTTTCTTGGATTTGTAACATCTCTGTGGTGTGTACCCAGAGTTCCTGGAGTTCTAGAGCTGTCAGTTGGTCTGCAGGTGAAGGAACGGTAACAGGGATAGGCAATAGCGGTAGCAATTGCCTTCTATACACAATCTGGAAGGGTGAAGATCCTGTGGTTTCACTGACATGGGAGTTGTGGGAGAATTCTGCCCAGGGCAGAAGGAAGGCCAATTATCCTGCTCTGAGGAAGCTTTTCAAAGTGTGGTTGGTCTGCTTGGTTTAGCCATTGGCTTGAAGATGGTACGCTATTGTGAAGTCCAGAGATATATTACATTTTTTGTATAGGGACCACCAGTACCGGGCCATAACTTGGGACCCCTGGTTGGAGATAACTTGCTAGGGAAAGCCATGTAAGGGAAAGATGTGCTAAGTGAAGAACCAGGCCAGCTCTGGAGCCGTAGAAAATTCAGGAAGTGGAATGAAAAGGCCCATGTTTGAAAAACAGTCGATCACGACCCAAATGACAGAGCAGCCATTTGAGAGAGGGAGGTCCACCACAAAGTCGGTGGACAAGTGGGTCCAGAGTTCCTTGGGTGCTGGCAATGGCCGTAACAGCCCCCAGGGTCATCCCGACAAGGGTTTCTGCTATGCGCAGGTGGGACAAGAGTCCTCATAGGATCATATGTCAAGTTGCATCTGCGGCCACCAGTAGTATTGTTGGAGAAGGGCGAGCATCCAAGCCCGACCAAGGTGTCCTGCTAACACCTTTTCATGGAGTCTGCATGGGATGATTGTCTTCTCTGGTGGAGCAGTCAGATTGGTGGACAGAAGGACTCTAGCTGGATCAGGGATGTGCTGGAGAGGTTCTGAGATGTCTTCTGTCTGGAAGGAGCAAGAAAGGGCATTCGCCTGAGCAGTCTTGAGTGCCAGATGATACCTCAGCTTGAAATCAAAATGGGTAAAGAATAGAGACCAGCAAGCTTTCGAGCATTCAAACGTTGGGCATGCTGGAGGTGCTCCAGATTTTTATGATCAGTGTAGATGGTTGTGCGGTGTTGTGCCCTCCAGCCAGTGGTGCCATTCCTCTAAGGCTAACTTAAATTGCAAGGAGTTCCCTATCTCCAATTCCATAATTGCGATCGCAGGAAATAATTTTTTTGAAAAGGAACATGGGTACAGGGTGCCTTTGGCAGAGTGCTGACTTAAGATGACCCCTACCCCCATCGAGGAGGCATCCACTTCAACAATGAAGGGGCGAGTAGGGTCTGGATGATGGAGACATGGCTCTCGTAGGAAGGTGTCTTTTAAGTTTCGGAATGCCATCCCAGCCTCAGGTGGCCAGATCTTTGTGTTAGCCCCTTTTCGCGTGAGGGCAGTAAGAGGAGCGGCGATCTTGCAGTAGTTAGCAATGAAATATCTATAATAGTTGACGAAGCCCAGGAACCTTTATAGGGCCCACAACCCGCTTGGCTAGGGCCAATCACGGATACTTTTGAATTTGTCTGGGTCCATGGTGAAACCTTTACTGGACATAATGTACCCCAGGAAGGGAAGGCTCTCTTTCTCAGTCACTTCTCCAGTTTGGTGTATAGCTGGTTGTCACAGAGGTGTTGAAGTACCCGGTGGACATCACAGAAAAAATGAGGATGTCATCGAAGTACACCATGACACAGATGTAAAAGAGATCTCTAAAAATTTCATTCATCTATTTTTGGAACACTGGTATCACGAGGTACTCGTAATGCCCAACCCTCGTGTTGAAGGCCATTTTCCATTCGTCATTAGCACTGATGTGGATCAGACTGTATGCTCCTCAGAGGTCCAATTTAGTGAAAATTCTCACCCCTTACAAGCAATCGAACAATTCTGAGATTAAGGGCAGTGGGTATTGGTCCTGTTTGGTAACTGCACTGAGGTCCCGATAGTCAATGCAGAGACGGAGTGTCCCATTATTTTTGGAGACGAAGAAGGATCCTGCACCAGCTGAAGACGTGGAACAGCAGATGAACCACCCCCCCCCCCCCCCATCAGGGGGGACATCTCACGGATGTACTCCAATATCGCCCTCCTCGCTGGGAGCGACAATGGGTATACCTTGACACGAGGTGGAATAGCATCAGGCAACAGCTCAATTACACAGTCAAACTCCCTATGAAGGAGTAGAGATTCTGCCCTCTTCTTAGAGAAGACATCTGAGAAATCACCGTACAGTGGGGGAATGCTGGCCACCATGACTGCCAAGGAAAGATATGGTGGAATCTCCACGTTTTCTAGGCAAGAGTTGTGACAGTTGGGGCCCCATTTGGAGAACTACAGGGAGGTCCAATCGAACTATGGGGAGTGGAGTTGAAGCCAAGGTAGCCCCAGAACCATAGGGTGAATCGTTTTGTCGATGACATGGAATGTGATCTGCTTAATGTGTATAGCACCAGTGTGCAGGGTCACAGGTAACGTAGTAAGTATAATTCCTCCAAGTAACAGATCTCCATGAATGGAGGAAATTACTAGTGTGAGGATTTAGGTTATTTGTTAATTGCTGCTTTAAGAAAACTGCCCCATGTTGAATAAAAGGCCCAAAGAAAAAATATAACTGTCATCCCAGAGACAAAACAACAGAGGCTGTGCATTAGTGTGAAAAGAATGGTGCAGAGTAAATTCCTGATAAGAAGGTCGCCAAGACAGAACAAAAGAACTACTGAGTAAGCATGAGATGTAACATCTGAGGGGCGCATGAAGTAAAATTACCAACAAATGTAGGGGATGAGAGAGGGAGGAGGGAAAATTGTGCAAGCCATGTTTAACAGTGTATAAAAGACTAATGCAAATTCAAAACGATGAGTAGACTGGCACTGCCTGGTGAGCATTAATTCTGTGATACCTGGCTCCATTTACTCCCTTAAGGAAAACACAATCTTGATTTCCTTAAAGTTTCTGCTGTTTTAACTTTTGTATGCATGTATGAAATAAACAAACCTGCCAGCAATTATATATCTTTGCTACTTAATAAATGTTATGTTTTGAAACTGAAAAGCTGTTTCATCACTGGCTTTGTGTCCACTCTAGGGAGGAAACCAGGCGGGGTAAGTTTAAAGGTTTCAACAAGTGGAATGCTCTTGGGGATGGTGAAAATATGCAGCTGATCCACCAGGGCCTTTATAAGGAAGTTCCTTCCGGCACCAGAATCCACAATGGTCAGGACAGAGAAACTCAAGTCAACTATGGAGATGATTACGGGGAGTGTCAATTGAGGAGCTGGAGTCGTGAAGTCTAGGGTTAGCCCCACACTGGACCCTAGGCTCTGGAGTTTCCCGGTTTAATCGGGCACTGTGCTCTATGATGCCACAGATCACCACAGTAGAGGCACAGTCCAGATTGATGACGTTGTAGGCATTCTTCTGCATTGGTTCCTCTGTGCACCCCACTGTACGCTGGTCCAAAGTGGGTGGTGATAGTGGAGGTGGTGAGCAGGGATCTGCAGTGACGAGCCTCCGAGGCGAATGGAGCTCCCGGGTATGCTCTTGGAGGCGGCGATCTATCCCGCCAGCCAGGTCAATGAGGCCCTCCAAGAATTCCAGGAGGTCCCGGGCTTCCAGCTCGTCCTTGATTCGCGACAAGAGCCCCTTGAGAAAGATGGGGCGCAAGCAGTCCTCCCTCCAGTTGAGTTCCATTGCTAAGGTCTGGAACTCTATTGTATAATCAGTTAGGGACTGGATCCCCTGACGTAGATGAAGGAAATCCGTGCTGGATGCAGCCTGGAGCCCAGGGTCATCAAAGACCTTTTTGAAGGTGGAAATGAATTGCTGGAGATCTTGGAGAATTGGGTTAGAACGTTCCCAGAGTAGTGATGCCCACGCTAGGGCCTTGCCATCGAGATGGGAGAGAATGAAGGTGGCCTTGGTCACTTCTTCTGGGAATAGAACCAGCAGGAGAGAGAAGTGAATGTAGCAAGGATTAATAAAGCCCCGACATTACTTTGGATCCCCAGCATAACAGGGAGATGATGGCAAAGGAATAGAGAGGCAACTTGAAGCTGCTGGAGAGGTTGGGTGTGCCGCCGCTGGCAGCAATACAACGGGAATTGCCGTAAACTCCAGCTGAGCCTTGAGATGTTCCATGGAAGCTGCCAGAATCTCAAGGAAGCGCTGTTGTTCCTGAATCTTGTGGGCCCAGCCTGGAATGGCCTGAAAAGCAGAGGCCTCAGCTGAGTCCATGGCCTCAGCAATCTGTTACGGAAGTGGACCTTTATGCCAAGGTGGAGCTGGCGCAACTTGCAGGGAGGAGCCCTACAGGTTCCCACCATTGGCAGGCGGAACTGGCAGGACCAGAGGCCCAACTGGAGCTTCGTCAATACTAGCCCTCATTCCCTTTAGGTTGAGCTCTTGGCTGCCTAGCCGGCTGGACTTAGGCATGGGCCTCTGTGGAGGTGAAGATACAAAGTTTGGTAGACGAGACAGGCCAGCACAGCGAGGAAATGTAGTAGGATAGGCAACAGGCAGCAGAGTCTAGACAAGGCTGGGGTTGGAGGCTGGCAAGAGTTCAGTCGAAGGCGAGGGAGAAGTTATAGTCAGTGGCAGGCAGAGTTCAGTTGAAGATGAGGTACAGGCTATGGACAGAGGCAGGCGGAGGTCAAGCAACATCAGGGTCCAGTCAGGGGTCAAAGCTAGAAGATCAATCCAAACACGATGGCGAAGAGGAGGAGGAAGACGAGGGATCACAGGAATACAAGGAGACACTGAAGAGAGAGGAAGGGAAGACTGACCACAGATGAGAAACTCAGGAAAACCAGATGACCAGGGATCAGAACACATGGACACAGGAATCCCGCAGCGGAATCAGGATGCAAGAACAGAAATGCAGGCAATGCACTTCTCCAGAAGAAGCCGACCTATTGCCGAAGCATCTATGGAGTGCAGAAGGGAGCCTTAAATAGAGAGCAGTCCCTGATGACATCAGGAGGCACCGTGGGGGATTTCCCACCATGGGCCCTTTAAGAAGCGGCAAGTGGGACACACACACTCCTATGGGACGCTCAAAGCAGCTGGCAGTGGCATGTCTTTGGAGAGCATGATGGGCCTGATCAGACGCAGCGTCTTGCCGTGCTTGTGCCCGGGGAGTCTGTCCCAGCGTTGGGAAATCCCGGATACAACTCGTGGCTGGAGGTAAGAGCGGTGATCCTTGGCACAAGCCCGCGGACTGCCAAGCGCAACAGTCTTGAAGAAATAATTGGAGAATTACCTTGCTTACTTGGAACAACATTACTTATTGGCCACACATCTTCCTGTGAGGCCAATGTTTACTCCACTGTGTGTGCATGTTTACTCCACAACAACTGTGTGCACATAACATAATATTATATAACATACTGTAAATGCAAAATCTTTAAACAGAAAAATAATATAAAAGTGTACAAACATAAGCACATAAATATAGCTACCTGTGGTTGCGCCTTTTTCTTTTGTATGTTCAGAGTACTACTCATGTCAGAGAAACGTCCCTTGGTGTCAGTCATACCGAAACCTGTCCTCCTGATGGCTAGTAGCTTTCACCTCACCAATGATAAAAGGTGATCATCATTCTGAATAGAAGGATAAGAAGAAATGTAATCTTACCTATTAATTTCCTTTCCTTGAATTCTGCTAGACCAGTCCAGACACATGGGTTTATTCCACCCTGCCAGCAGGTGGAGATAGAGAACCACAAACTTCAGTGATATCATCACTACCAATAAGTAACAGTGCAGGAAGTCACCAAGAAAAAGCAGAACTGCTTATTTTTATTATCTCCTCACAATTAAGTATTAAATGAGAGACAGTTAATCGTAAATGGTAACCACACCCATTCCCCATTTAGAGTGTATTATTGAACTATGTAACCGTATAATAATGGCACCCCATGAATAATTTAGAAACCACATATTTGTGCCTAACTGTAAACCGTTGTGATGGTGCACCACTAAACGACGGTATAGAAAAGCTTTAAATAAATAAATAAATAAATAAATAAATAAATAAATGAATGAATGAATGAATGTCAAAGCAATGAAATAAAAATCTACTCTGAAATAAACTATAAAACCACAAAGAAACCTTGGGGAATCTGGAGTAACCCCCCAACAATTCCCCTCTCAAATTCTCAATAGGAGAGGCAAAAATGGAAACCAGCCAGAAGAACAAGATATGGCGAATCATTGGGATCTCTCCATAGGAAAGGGGCTCTGAAGCTTCCACAAAACCTGAAGGTTTCTCTGCCAAGGGCACGAGAATGCAGCTGTTGACTTCCAATGCAAGTCCTGTACTGGTCTAGCAGGTTTCAAGGAAAGTAAATTAACAGGTAAAATTAAATTTCTTCTTCATTATTATCCTACCAGACCAAGCCAGATGAATTGGAAGTAATCAAGCCCATCCTTAGTGGGTGGAAGACAAGCTTGCTCTGAGCATACCTGCCCCAAAAGCAATATCTCCCTTGGACTGCATACTTAATCTGTTGTGTTTCACAAACATCTTCAAGGAAGACAAAATGGTTGCCTTATTAATGAACTCCAGAGTAATCTCTATACATTCTGCTTAAAAGGAATTTGAAACCCTCATAGAAAGAGTAACAAAGCACCCCCAGAACCTGTAGCCCCTTCAGTTGCAGAATAAAAATTATGAAACTACTTCTCTCTTGCAAAGTCTGCCAATTAATCCCAAAAAATCCCATTGGTTTACTGAAAGGGAATGGCACCTGTAAATACCTAAAGAGGGTTTGACGAGAAGTGAAGAGAACTACCTTACCATACAATACCCTTTTTTTATATTGTTTTTTCTGGAAACAGTGGAAGAGAGATTGCCTGGTTTAACAGAAAGGATGAAAACAACCTTGGGTAAAAAGGACAACACAGGAGAAACTGTGACTGACTCCTTAGAAAAACTAGAAAGGGATTACTGTAAAATATGGCCTATAAACTTAAAATACACCCAGTAGACCCATATGGCCACTTGAAATACTGCCTTTAGAGGGATCCCTTGGGACACGTCTAAGCAGCTCAAAAAGAGGACTAACGAGCTCTGAGACTCAGATTCCATTGGCGCACCAGAGCCCGAATAGGGAAGGAATATATTTACCTTGTAAAGACAAACGGGCCACATGTATTTTTTATTTATTGTCATTTGATATTCTGCTTTTTACCATGAATGGCTTAAAAGCAGATTACAATAAGTTTAAAGTAGGTTATAATAATGTTAGATCAACAAACAATATTGGGTGAAGATCTATATATTTAAAGACAGATTCATAGTTAGGTTCTTTTGTTGTTGCTGTAGAAATAGGAATACTTCTGTGGTAACAAGGTTGATGGACAGGAAATCCCTCTTGGGAATGCTTGGCTAAAAAGCCATGCTTTAGCTTTCTTCCTGAAGGTGAGGTAGCTGGGCTCCAAATGCAGGGATAATGGAAGCATGTTCCAGATCTTTGGTAAAAACTAAAAGCCAAGTCTGGTGAGTTTGCACTAAACATCCTGAATCTGATCACTGATAAGCTGATGAAGCAGTCAGAAAGGTATATAGAGGAGACCTTCAGCAACATAGTAGCCAAGTCTCAACTCCAGTCTGGCAGTCCTAGTGCTGCCTTGGAGAAGGAAAGTCATCTAGATGTAGAGCATCATCCTAGTGTAATAGAAGTAATCCTGTAGCAAAGACCTGCTCTCCAGTTAATGCATTATCCTCTAGTCTCCCAGGGCTACTGCCCAGAAGGGAAGGGTTAGGTCAGCTGTCATAGTTAGTGATTCGATTATTATGTTGCGTCGGAGGCGGACCCTTGGGCTGAGGTGGGGTTGACACAACCCGTAGGTAGGGACCTACGGATCCCCACTGTTGGCAGGCGAAGAGGGCTAAAGGACGGAGGCTGGCTGGCGCTTCACCAGTACCAGCCCTCGTTCCACGCAGGTTGAGCCTTTGGGTACCGGAGCCGGCTGGACTTTAGGTGGGCCTCTGTACGTCGTCGATGGAGGGATCGAGGTCAACCCAGAGACAGCAGTAGGGATGTGCCTGAGCAAGAGCAGGCCGAAGCCTGAATAGACCAAGTCCAGGACGTAGGTTGAAGAGGCGTCGTGGAGCAAACTTGAATCAGGGCTGGCGGCAAACGGGAAGTAGTGGCAAGCAAGGCTGAGGTCTGGTCGTGGAGATAGTCAAACGTAGTCAGGGTCTGGAGAGAGGCAACGGAATAGTCAGGCAATGCAGAGGTCCGGGTCTGGAGAGAGGCAACGGAGTAGTCAGGCAATGCAGAGGTCCGGGTCTGGAGTCAGGCAACGGAGTAGTCAGGCAAAGCAGAGGCCCGGGTCTGGAGAAAGGCAACGACAAGATCAGGCAAAGCAGAGGTCAAGATCCGAGCAAGCAATACGAAGGTAGGTTGAAGAACAGGAACACAGGGACCAGGAACAGAGTCAACGAGGAACATGAACACAGGAACGAGATGAATTTCTCAGGAGGCAACGAGTACTCGACCAGCAAGGAGACCTGTTGCAAAGGCAAGGCTAGGGAGCGAAGCCTGGGCTTAAGTACCAGTGCTCCGCTGACGTCAACATCCGGGGCCGTGGCTTGGTTCCCGCCGCAGACCCTACTTAAGGTTCAGTGATGCGCACACTCGCGCCTAGGAAGGGGTGCGGCGCCAAGTAGCAGCATCTCCACAGGCCATGCAGAGAGGCCCGACGTGGAGCAGTGGAAGCGGTAGCTGGATTGGGGATGCCAGGGTCTGTAGCTGAGCCAGAGGCACCAGGAGTGGCCCGAGGACGGAACTGGCGCCTACTGCCGCTAGAGACGAGGAACCAGGCACTGGAGTTACTGCAGAGAGGTGAGAGGGCCTTGCCGCAGGTCTGCCGCGGATAGCATGTGAAACATATTAGGAATGTAGATAGCTGGGTAGCTGGTGGACGTGAGGATCGCTTGATAACATGCCTGTCTGGACAGTCCTCACATGTCACCTAGATTAAAAAATTAATACTTACCTGATAATTTCCTTTTCCTTAGACCAGGCAGATGAATTCAGAACCAGTGGGTTATGCACCTCTACCAGGAGATGGAGACGGAGCAAAACTGACCACACAGTATATATACTCCTGCAGTGATATTAACCTGCCAGTATTCTCTTCAAAAGCCAACTGTGGCCAGACTAGCAAAATCCTGATTAATATAGATAGCCATTTCAGTACTCAGTCAACAGGAAAACACTGAACTCAAAGAATTAACACTAGAATAGAGTCTGGACTAACACTTACCAGTAATCCCTAGAACACATAGCTACGCAGGAGGACCATAACACAATCATTCGTCTGCCAAGGGTGGGAGGTTGAATTCATCTATCTAGTCTAAGGGAAAGGAAATTATCAGGTAAGTAGTAATTTCTCATTTCCTAGCACCCAGACAGATTAATTCAGAACCAATAGGATGTACCCAAGCTACTCCTGAATAGGCGGGAGGCTGCCTGCGGTCTTGCCAAAACCACAGGTGCAAAGGCTGTGTCCTCCCGGGCCTGCACATTCAGATGATAATATGTGGAAAAGGTGTGTAAGGAGGACCACATCATAGCCCTGCAATTATCGATGAGAAACAACAATCTAATTTCTACCCATGTCACTCCTGAGCCCTAGTGAAAGGAGCCCTAATCTGACTAAGTAACAGCTGTTTAGCTCCTTAATCCTGAGAGCTATTGTAGCCCGCAAAGACTGTTCGCCCTGTTTACATCCACCATGGAGGATAGACAGGCGATTCGACTCATCCACTGTGTTATCTGGAGGTTTCTTGTGGCGATTTGTTCTGTGTGTAGAATTTACAGTGGTCTAATATTCAAATACGGAGAGTGCCCAAAACAGAGGGGTTTGAAGATGCTGACCTGGTCGTCCACAAGATATGCCGGGTTGTGCTCAATGAAGGAGATGATATTCATGAGCATTTGGATGAAGATATAATTCTGGATAGGGCGCACAGAGCCTAGGTGCCCCAAAAAAGAATGTGCCGAGGGACATTACTGCATGTGTTCATAGCTACTGCCTTAAAGAGGAGATAATGTAGCAAGTGAGGAAAATCGGTAACATCATTTGGGAAGGTCATAAAATTGCAATTTATGACTTAGCATCTGCTACCTTAAAGAAATGGAAAGATCTTCAAACCATGACCTTGTTGCTGTGAAAGAAAAACATCAGATATCGGTGGCTTTACCCGTGTAGCTTAGCGTTTACCATCAACGGAGTCACATCATGGATTCACACAGAGGCTGAAGCAGTGTTGATATTACAAGCAGCAGGGTTATTGATCCCGGAAGCCCCAGAAGTCACTCATAAGAGGTCTGAGATGGAGATACCCAAATGGCAGTGAGTTGGCAAAAATGGCACCCAACTACAGTGAAACACTGCTGACCATAGCTCACCTAGATGACCTTAAAGCCACTCCAATTACTTCAGAACGCCGCAGTGAGAGTCCTTACCGGCAAAAAGAAATCTGAACACATCACACCCGTACTAAATAATCTACACTGGCTTCCAGTTGAAAAAAGAATCGAGTTTAAAATGCTAACAATCCTACACAACGCTATCCACAACACAGATAACACTGCCTTTGACAATGTCATTCACATACATAGATCGCAACGTACAACTAGAACAACATACAAATTACAACTTGAAATCCCTCCACTCACTTTAGCCAAACTATCCACCACAAGGAACAGAGCCATATCCATCGCCGGCCCAAAATTATGGAACTCACTACCAGAGCACTTGAGCTCACAAAGCAATATTAAGTCATTTAAAAAAGAGCTCAAAACATGGATATTCGCCCAAACATTCAAAGACGGTATCGGTTAATCCTACACAACATAACATAACAGACACAATGCATAACCTTGATCGGAAATGCACTGGAACTACTGAGACCAGGACTCTGAACATGTTGAAGCTATAAATTAGTTGGTTGATCACAGCTACACCCTGTTATAACTGTTTGAAGTTCTTTTGCTTATTAATTGCGCTGGATTTTCACCTGTTTTAATTTCACTGTTAAATGTAATATGTTGTTGTACTTTTAAACCAGAGTGAAGGCTGCCAGCTATACTTCGGTATATAAAAAACTTTTAAATAAATAAATAAAATAAATAGATCGGGAGTCGAGTGAGACATCCTGTGATAAAGGATGGTCTGGTGTTACCTCATCGCTGAAGCAGACAAGCCCAATCTAGAAGGGCTTTTCTCTTGAAATATTATTATAGTGCTGTATTGGTATTATTTTATGATTGTCATATAGAGAGAATAAGGGGTGGGGATGGGGGGACTTATTCCCAGGAAGGGTAGCACTGCCAAGGCAGTGGTGACTGTATACAAGGCGTAGGGGGGTGGGGAGGATTCAGAGAAGGGATCTGGGGGTTGGTAAGAGGCATAATGGGGAGGATTTGATTACATTTGTGAACCCACGACTGTTAAAATGGTAGAGGGGGGATACAGACAGAGGGGTAATGATAATTGGTTTATGGTTACAAGGGGGATGAGAGTCTTTAATGATGGTGGATAATAGATTTGTATCATTGAATGTAAGGGGCTTAAATTCTCCCTATAAATGTAAACTTCTGTTTAAGGAACTGCTCTCTCTGAAAGCATCAATTGCATTTATACAAGGAACGCATTTGCGGAAACAAGATGAAAGATTGATCTTCTCCAGTCATTATAATCACATGTTCTTTTCTGGGACGTCCTCCGGCAGCCACTAGGCGGAGCTTTTCTTAGCAGTTACAGATCTTTGCTCTGTGCGGCTGAGTGCATCTTCCACGTGGTCTGGCATCCTCTCTTCCCCTTAGTTTTTATCATAGCAGTGAGTCCATCCGTGATGGAAATCGGAGAGGGCTGTCCAGGAAGGTGGGCGGGTCCGCATGGCTAATTCATCCTGCTATCTACGGAAACCATTTATGGTAAGCAAACTTGCTTTTTCCTGCCGATAGCAGAGCTGAATTAGCCATGCTGTCTGGGAGTCCCCAGCCATCGGGTTGTGCCTCGCGCACTTACGGTCTACTGAGCATGTGCTTCTGCCCCATCCTCTGCGAGCTCAACCCGACTTACCGTGGACAGCCCTAGAGAATCATCATTGCTTGGCATGTTGCAGCACTACCAACCTGAACACTGCATCTGAAGACGTCCACTGGTTCAGGCAGTAGTGCAACGTGAAACTATGCGGCGAAGACCATGTGGCTGCTTTTCAAATGTCCATTAATGGCACCTCATGGAGGTGAGCAATTCAAGTGGCTACTGCAAGGGGGTGATGGCTACCTTGCCAGGGGGTGATGTGGAGCGTTTAGCATAACAAAACTGGATGCACTGAGAAAGCCAACTTGTGATGGTTCTCTTTGCGACAAGACGTGCAGGCGAATTGGGATCAAAAGATACAAAAAGCTGGGACATCCTGTGATCAGCATGTGTTCTTCTTTTGTAATACGCTAATGCCCTTTTTCAGTCCAGGGTATGCAGCAGGTGCTCCCTGCTATTCTTGTGCGGTTTTGGGAAAAACATAGGTAGTTTGGTTGAAGTGGTGCTGCGGTCCCGGTCGCTGGACTCGTAACCGGGTCCTTACCTCCTCTCTGCCTGGAAGTCCGTGACGGGGTCCGGCGTTTTTCGGGCCTTCTCAGGCCTCTCCGCGGTGGCGTCTCCACGAGGGAGACGCCGCCGAGCTCCAACGCCAAGCTCTGCCCCCCGTAGGCACACGCACGAGGGGGGGCCATTTAAAGGCACAGAGGCGTGAAACCGCGGCCAGCCCCCAAGATGACGTCAGATGCCGGCAGGATATTTAAACCTGGCGTCTGACTGAAGACTTTGCCTTGCAACAGGGTTCACTCCTCAGAGTTGCTAGTTGCCTTGCATTCCTGCTCCAGTCTCCGTGTTCCTGCTCCAGTCTCCGTGTTCCTGCTCCAGCCTCCGTGTTCCTGCTCCATAGCCTGTTTTCCTGACCCTGCTCCTGAGCTCCTGAGCCTTTCTCCGCTCCAGCTTCAGTTCCCCGGACCATCGGACAGCCTTCCTGGTATTTGACCCGATACGTCTCTGGTTTCCTTATCTGCTGCCAGCCTTGACCTCAGACCGACCCTTCCGGTTGTTCTCTGCTCCTAAGTCCCAGCGGCCTGGGTCCTCACGAGCTCCTCTTGAGGGGACCGCGGGCTTCCAAGGGTGAAGCGCCTGACTGGTCTTCCAGCTCTCTGCCGCCTCCCGGCCATTCTTCACTGCGGAGACTCTCGGCTCTTCCATTCATCCTCTGCACGGCCGGCCCAAGGGTCCACAACCCCAGCGATAACAGGTGGAATGTCGAAACCACCTTGGGCTAAAAAGAAGGATGGGTGCGAAGCGTCACTTTGTCATGGTAAAACTATAGATAAGGGGCATAATGCACTAACGCCTGTAGTTCAATAACTCACCTGGCGGAAGTTAGTGCCACCAAAACTACCACCTTCAGGTTAAATATTTCATGTGAGAACTGTCCAGTGGTTCGAATGGGGGTAGCATCAGTTGCTCTAACACCAGGTTTAGGTCCCATAGCACTGGAGGCTTGGCAACTGATGGTCTGAGGTGTAAAAGCAAGTTTGCTTACCGTAAACGGTGTTTCCATAGATAGCAGGATGAATTAGCCATGCTGTCATGGAACTGTCCATCAGGGCCCAGGAGGCGGAGCTTAAGAAGCAGAGTGTAGAGTTTCGAGACTCTGTGGCTGCGCGTGTGTTCCCGCGCGGGAAGAACCAGTTCTCCTCAGTCTGTGATTAAGCTTGATGTAGTTGAATTAGTACGACTACCAGGGAGGTGGGAGGGTCAGCATGGCTAATTCATCCTGCTATCTACGGAAACACCGTTTACGGTAAGCAAACTTGCTTTTTCCCGTCGATAGCAGGGCTGAATTAGCCATGCTGTCATGGGAGTCCCAAGCTCCCGATCACGCTGTTGACTGATTGTCGCGTGATTATATGAGTGTGGTAGTCGGTTGTTAATGAGGTAACGCATGCAGAATTGCCTGACCCAGTGTTGCATCTGCTGCTGACTGTTTGTCTATGCAGTAATGAGAAGTGAAAGTATGTAGAGAAGACCATGTGGCCGCTTTACAAATGTCTACTGGGTTGACATTCTTAAGATGCGCTATAGATGTAGCCATAGAACGAACCTGATGCGCTCGTGGAATGGACGGAAGTGGGGAATTTCCCTTGTTGTGACAATACTGTATACATTGAACAATCCAGCTTGAAATTGTTCTTTTGGCCACGGGTAGGCCCGGGGCTCTTGGGTTGAAGGAAACAAATAATTGAGAGACTCTGCTCGTAGCATGAGTTCTTCTTTTATAGTAAGCTAGTGCTCTCTTACAGTCCAATGTGTGCAGCAAGCGTTCTCTGTCGTTTGCATGAGGCTTTGGAAAAAAGATGGGTAATTCTATGGATTGATTGAGATGGAATGCAGAAATTACCTTCGGAAGAAAGGTAGGGTGCGGCCGTAGGATCACCTTATGATGATGGAATTGTAGATATGGTTCGTAATGTACGAGCGCTTGTAATTCACTTACTCTACGTGCCGATGTTATTGCTACTAAAAACACCACCTTCCAGGTAAGATATTTACTATGTGCAGATTCCATTGGTTCAAATGGTGGGCGCATCAGCTGCTCCAGAACGATATTAAGGTTCCACGGAACTGGTGGTTTTGCTGTCGGTGGGCGAAGGTGCATTAATCCCTTGATAAATCTGGATAACAATGGGTGTTCAGCAATGGAATGGTTATCCACCGGTCGGTGATAAGCTGCAATCGCACTCAGGTGCACTCTGATGGATGAGGTCGCTAAACCAGCATCATACAGGGCACGCAGATAGTCTAATAAAAGAATTGGTGAGCAATCAATGGGTGGAATTCCTTTTTGAATACACCAGTTGGAGTATCGTCTCCATTTAAAGGTATAGTTGCGTCTAGTGGATGGTTTACGTGATGCGATAAGAACTACTTGTGCTACTGTTGATATGCCTTGTGCTGTCAGTAGTGCCCGCTCAATCTCCATGCAGTCAGATGGAGGGCGGAGTGGAGAGGGTGAATTAACATTCCTCTGTTCTGACGGAGAAGGTCTGGCCGGTCTGGAAGACGTATCGGGTCGGTTATTGACAGTCGCAAGAGATAGCTGTACCATGGCTGTCTTGGCCAGGCTGGAGCCACCAGGATTAGTTGACTGTTGTCCAAAATGCATTTTTGCAGCGTTTTGGTTATTAGTGGAATTGGTGGAAAGGCATATAGAAGATCTGCTGTCCATGGAAGTAGGAATGCGTCCTGGGCGAGGCGTGCTGAGCTGGGGCGAATGGAGCAAAATTGCGGTAGTTGTGCATTCTCTTCCGTTGCAAAGAGATCTATCGTCGGGGTCCCCCAGCAACGAAAGATCTGTTGAGTCACCTCTGGGTTGAGCGACCATTCGTGTGGATGGAAAATGCGACTTAACCTGTCTGCTCTGTTGTTTGCTAATCCTGGCAGATAGGTTGCCTGAAGATGTATTGAATGCCGGAGTGCATGATGAAAGATTTGAAGAGTTTCCCTGCAAAGGGTCCATGAACCGGACCCGCCTTGCTTGTTTATATAAAACATTGCCACTTGGTTGTCGGTGTAAATCATTACTCTTCGCCCCTTCAATTGTTGTTGAAAGGTTCTCAGTGCATTGCGTATTGCTCTGAGTTCTAGCAGATTGATTTGAAGGCATTGTTCCGATGGCATCCATAGACCCTGAGTTTCCAGGAGGTCTAAATGCGCTCCCCATCCTGTCCGAGATGCATCCATTGTCAGGACTGCATTGTGTGGCGGTGGATTGAATAGTGCTCCTTTGGTCAAGGTGTGGTCTAAGAGCCACCATTCTATGTCTTTCTTCATCTGAATCGTGAGTGTGACACGGTTCTGTAATTTATTTATTTATTTATTTAAGGTTTTTATATACCCGCAATCATGAAAACATATCTTGCTGGTTTACATAAAACAGGAGTGCAGTATATACATCAAACTGGAACTGTGGTGACAGAAGGTGCAGTTACATTTAACAGGGGTAGCAGAACTGGGAGAAGGAGGAAGAGAAAGGATAGAATAGTAACGGTTAAACAATATACAAATTAAGTGCTATATACAAAAGCATGGTTGAGGGCTGAATGTTTTGAGAAGGAGATAGTGGAGTCATTAGATTGTGTCCGGGAATGCTTGCTTGAACAGCCAAGTCTTAAGTTTATTTCTAAAAGTTAGGAGGCAGGGCTCCTGTCTGAGATCTGTAGGAATGGAGTTCCAAATGAGAGGACCAGCTGTGGAGGTGGCACGATCTCTTAGGGTAGCGTGTCTGGTAGTTTTCGCAGGGGGTACTTGGAGTGAGCCTCTATAAGCATCTCTGGTTGGTCTTGATGAATTGTAAATTTGGAGAGGGATTTGCAGATCAAGGGTGGTGAGTTGATGTATTGTTTTATAGATGACGGATATGGCTTTGTACAAGATTCGGAAGTGTACAGGTAGCCAGTGAAGCTCTTTCAGTATGGGAGATATGTGATCTCTTTTCCTGGTTCCTGTCAGTAGTCGGGCTGCTGAATTTTGTACCATCTGAAGCGGTTTAGAATAGGATGAAGGAAGACCTAGCAATAGAGAATTGCAATAGTCTAATTTCGAGAAAATGATTGCTTGGATGATCGTTCTGAAATCTTGAGCATGGAAAAGGGGTCTTATTCTTTTTAGTACATGGAGTT
Source organism: Rhinatrema bivittatum (assembly GCF_901001135.1). Lineage (NCBI taxonomy): Eukaryota > Metazoa > Chordata > Amphibia > Gymnophiona > Rhinatrematidae > Rhinatrema > Rhinatrema bivittatum. The sequence goes on along the minus strand of NC_042628.1, from coordinate 54,894,244 downwards.
TGTAGTCATTACAGAACCAAACAGTCTTTGGTTCTGTAATGGTTGTATGTGTTGCTTCCACTGCCTTTTGAGACCCCATTGGAGTCATCTCATGTGCAGTTTTGTGTTTGTTACCGTGAAGTTCGCTGCTGCCATGTGTCCTAAGACTGTTAGTATCTGGCGAGCTGTCGGGTATCTTGTTGTCTTCAGTGATTGAAGGAGATACCGTATTGTTACCTGCCTGTCCTGTGGAAGGAAAGCTCTCCTGGGAACTGTGTCCAGACGAGCTCCTATGAAGTGGAGTACTTGAGTAGGTTGTAAGTGGGATTTGGGGTAATTTATGAGTAATCCCAAAGTTTGAAGGCAGTTGATTGCAATTGTGAGATGCTGCATTAAAAGTGTCGGGACCAACGCTACCAGTAACCAGTCGTCCAGGTATGGAAATACTGTCAGACCCTTCATTCTGAGGTGGGCCACCACCACTATCATACACTTGGTGAAAACTCGGGGTGCTGCCGAGAGACCAAAGGGGAGCACCTTGTATTGATAATGTTGGCTGTTGTGTAAAAAACAGAGGTATCGCCAAGAGGATCTGTGGATTGGGATGTGTGTGTACGCTTCCTTGAGGTCTATGGAGCACATCCAGTCCTTGGGTTGCAATAGTGGAAGAATGGATTTCAACGAAACCATTTTGAACTTTTCTCGAACTATCCATTTGTTCAATTCCCTGAGGTCTAAGATAGGGCGGTTGCCTCCCGATTTCTTTGGAATTAGGAAATAGGGGGAGTAAAATCCTTTGTTCCATTCCTTTGGGGGAATATATCTGATCGCCCTTTGCTGGTAGAGGTGCGCGATCTCCTGTGCGAGCTGAGGTTGTGGTGTTTGGAAACCTCGTTGTGCTAAATGTGGAACTGGGGGATTGTTGATGAACTGAAGCTGATAGCCATTCTTCACTATTTCTAGTACCCACTGATCCGTAGTTATCGATTCCCAGGCAGGAAAGTGGGCTGTGATTCTGCCTGGGGGTGCTGCTGAGGGAGGTGGTGGTGGCCTGATGACTAAAAAGATTGTGAAGGTTTAACCGCAGTTGTTGCCTGTTGTTGCGGTTGTTGTCTCTGTGACCTCGGTTTACCTCTCCTTTGTTGTTGTTGAGGAGTCTGAGTTTGTTGCCTTTGGTACGTTGGATAAGGCTGCATTCTGAAGGGTTGGTAATTCCTATAAGGACGTCTAGAGAAAGATTGGCGACGAGACGTTTGATAGTACTTCCTTGAAGGAGTAGGCGTGGTTATCGAATGGACCGCCAGCACTTGTTCTTTCAACTTGCTTACGGTATCATGGAATCGGTCACCAAACAGATTGTCTCCCATGCAGGGAAGATTGGCTAGTCGATCATGTAAATCATCCCGAATCGAGCTAGCTTTTAGCCACGCCAGTCTGCGGGCTGCTATTGCAGTAGCTGATGCCCGTGATGAATTTTCGAAGCCTTCATAGATTGCTCTCAGCAAATGTCTGGAGCATTCTTCCATGTCAAGAATAGGGGAAGGAATGTCCTTTCCCGCAGTTAGAAACATCCCTTTTGTCGCTTGAACACATTCATACATGTATTGGACCATGTAGAATTGATGGTGACAAATGCGTGAAGTTAGCATCGCATTCTGATAAACTCGTTTGGCGAAATCGTCCAAGCATTTATTGTCCTTACCCGGTGGGTTTGAGGCGTGTGTCCTTGCCTTTTTAGCTCTTTGTAAAGCTGACTCTACGACTAAAGAGTCGTGTGGCAATTGGGTATTGGAGTATGCTGACGTTTTTTGTAACTTAAACTTTACGTCCGTCTTTCTCGAGACTGCTGGAATTCCGAAGGGCGTTTCCCACGATTTCTGCAGTACCTTGTGCAGCACACTGTGGGGGGGCAAAGATGTAGGTTCCCCTGGTGTGTCAAATATTTTTAATAACCCTAAGGTTTCCTCTCTGGGTTCAGGTAGCTTTTGAACTTCCACCTTTAATATGGAGCCCATTTTCTCAACGAATTTGGGGTAGGAGAGATCTTCCGGGGGAGAATACGGCTCCGCTGGTGCTTCTGGCGGGTCTGAAGGGTAGCCAGTAGATGACGAAGGTGAGGAGTGCGATGATAGAGATACATCCTGTGAGCCCTGAGAGTGAGCAGGGGAAGACGGATGTGTAGGCACATGCTCAGACCTTGGTAATGGATCTACCGGCCCTTCTAGTGTGGTGTCCGCCGGTTTTGATGGGGCAGACTTGTACTCTGGTGGTAAGACAAAAGAGGTTTGCAGTGTATCAAAAAATCCAGCTAGGGAATGCGAGAGATCCCAGAATGCCTTTTGGGTCTGTGGAGGCATATTGTGGCGAGTGTGAGGTGATAGTGGGAGTTCCAATCCCATGTGTTCCTTTCGAGGAGATGACTTAGAACGTCTTCTCTCTGCATCACTGGATCTTCTACGGGAGGAGTGTCTAGTAGAAGATTTAGAAGGTGTACGAGAGGATGATGATGATGTAATTTGAATAGTACGTCTCTTCAGCGGTGTCAATCTTCCCCTAGATTTTGAGGAAGATGATGCTATGGAACTACTTATTTATTTTATTTTATTTAACAGTTTTTCTATACCAACATTAAAATACACATCATGTTGGTTTACATTATAACAGCAGGTAGAAAATACATAGAACAGGGATGTGGGGGTGGATAACCAGCAAAAACAAGTGAAGAGAGGGCTCTAACAGGGAGCCCGAGGCAATAGTTAAAATTAAATAAAGATAGGGGCAGGGTAAGAGGAGATATTTACAGTGTAAAAGGGTGCGGGGAGGTAGGATGGGTGGCTATTTACATGGGGGGGGAGGGGGGGCAGATGTGTGAGGGGGGCAGAGAGAGGAAAGGTTGCTATTCCGGGGAATTCTTAGTGTAGGAATCAGGAGGATTGCATAATGCGGGGAGGGTGGGGGGGGGGGATAGAAGGGAGGCTATTTACAGGAGGAAAGAGGGGGAATTATTTAGTGAGGCAGGGGGAGGCAGGGGGGGGGCAGGGGGGGGAAGATTGCTAGTCAGGGAAGGCTTGGTGGAAAAGCCAGGTTTTTAGCATTTTGCGGAATTTATTAGGGCAGGATTCCTGGCGGAGGTTTGAGGGCAGTGCATTCCATTGGGTTGGGCCTGCAATTGATAGGGCGCGGTCCCTGGTCAACGTTAGTCGGGCCCTTTTAAGGGGTGGGACTTGTAGGGTATATTTATGGTTTGTTCTAGTGGGTCGGGCGGATTGTATGAAACGGAGGAGTTCACTGAGCCAGGTGGAGTTATCATTATATATAGCTTTATGTATGATAGTGAGTGATTTGAAGAGTATGCGTGATGGGATGGGAAGCCAATGCAGGTCTTTTAGGATAGGGGTTATATGGTCTGTTTTTTTAGCATTGCTGATTATCCTTGCAGTGGCATTTTGAAGGATCTGTAAGGGTTTAATGGTGGAGTAGGGTAGACCAAGGTACAGCGAGTTACAGTAGTCTAACTTGGATGACATGGTGGCTTGGATGACGGTTTTGAGGTCATGGGTATGGAGCAGTGGCTTGAGCTTTTTTATGATGTTGAGTTTATAAAAGCCACCTCTGAGTACTGAGCTAATGTGCTTTTTTAGGTTAAGTAATGGGTCAATTAGGACACCGAGGTTCCGGACTGCGGGTTGTGATATGAGAGAGAGGGCCATGGGGTCATTTGTGGGAATGGATTTGAGGGTCTGATGGCTATGAATAAGTATGAGTTCAGTTTTGGATGAATTGAGGGCAAGTTGCAGTGATGTAAGGAGGGAGTTGATGGATGTGAGGCAGTCCTCCCAATAGCTTATAGTGGCAGCTAGAGATACGCGTAGAGGGATGATGATCTGAACATCGTCTACGTAGATGTAAAATTTGAGGCCGAGTTCAGTGAGGTGATGGCAGAGGGGAAGGAGGTAGATGTTGAAGAGGGTAGAGGAGAGGGAGGAACCTTGGGGGACACCCTGAGAGAGGGTGAAGAGGGATGATTCGTGATCTCCGATTTTTACAGAGAAACGTCTGTTTGTCAGGTATGATTTGAACCAGAGGAGGGCTATGCCGGAGATACCTATGTCTGCAAGACGGGAGATGAGTAGGTTGTGGCTTATCGTGTCAAAAGCCGCAGATATATCGAGAAAGGCAATTAGGTAGTTTTGTCCATGGTCAAGGCCGGTGAGGAGTGAGTCGGTGAGTGATAGCAAGAGGGTTTCAGTGTTCAGGTTTTTTCGGAAGCCAAATTGGGAGGAGTGGAGGATGTTATTTTCTTCGAGGTAGTCCATCAGTTGGGAGTTTACTACTTTCTCTAAGATTTTTGCAATGAAGGGGAGATTTGAGATAGGTCGGTAGTTTGATGGGTCTTTGGTGTCTAAGGTGGGTTTCTTGATAAGGGGTTTGACAATGGCATGTTTTAGTGGATCAGGGACAGAGCCGGACGCTAGGGAACAGTTGATGATATCTGCTAGGGGTTTTGCTATGGTGTTAGGAATAGATAGTAGGGATTTGGTTGGTATTGTGTCGGATGGGTGGGATGCTGGTTTGATTTTTTTGAGGATGGACTCAATTTCCTTGGAGGAGGTGAGGTCGGTGGTAAGGAGTGAACTTTTAGGAGATTGAGGGGGTTGATTGTGGGAGGGAGTGTTTGCTAAGTGAGTGGTGGTGTGGGGGAACCTGAGGAGAATGTTGGCTATTTTGTTGTGAAAGTATTGGGCTAGTTCTTGACATTTGGAGCTGGCTTCATCATCATCTGTGATGGGGGGGGTAATGGGTTTGGTGAGGGCTGCAACGTAAGAAAAAAGGACTTTGGGGTTGAATGTATATTGGTGTATCTTGGTGGCGTAAAAGTCGCGTTTAGTTTTTTGGATGGTAAGGCGGTAAGTATGTAGGAATGTTTTGTAGGATGCGGAGAGCTGCAGCGATGGGTTTTTGCACCATGCTCTCTCTTTTTGTCTGAGAGTGAGTTTCATTTGGTGTAGTTCTTTAGTGTACCAGGGCTTGCTGTTGGGTGATGGGGCGTGTTTGTGGGTGGTGAGTGGGCAGATGGAGTTAGCTATGTCCAGGGAGAGTTTGCTCCAAGAGTTGAGTGCAGTATCAGGGGTAGTGCAGTCAAGTTTGTTTAGTGAGTCAGTGAGGGCTGTGGTGAGCTCTTCGGAAGAGCAGGGTTTGCGGGATGAGAAAGAGTTCTTTTGGGGCTGGTTGTGGGTGGGGGTTGTGTTTATGGAGAGGTGGGTTTCAATAAGGGAGTGGTCAGACCATGGTACGGGGGTGCATGAGGGTGGTGAGGGGATCTGAATGTTTGAGTTGGTAAAGACCAGGTCTAAGGTGTGCCCTGCTTTGTGAGTGGATGTAGTTATAATTTGGGAGAAGCCTATGGCATGTAGGGCAGCTAGTATGGTATCACAGGATGTTGAGAGTGGAGAGGAGTCAACGTGGAGATTGAAATCTCCCAGTAGAATGGCTGGTTTTTCATTGTTAATGTTGTTAGATACTATTTCAATGAGGGGGGAGGGGTCGTGTTCAAGAAGGCCTGGGGGGGCGTATACAAGGCATATTTGCAGGTTGGTGGATTTGAATAGGCCAACTTCGAGCTTGGGGTGGGGACAGGTCTTGAAGGGCCTGAGGTTAAGGTTTTTTTTGGCTACTAGAAGTATTCCTCCACCTCTTTTTTTCGGTCTGGGCTGGGAGAAGATGTCATATGTGTGTAAAGGGAGTTGGTTCAGGATCACGGTATCAGTGTCCTTAAGCCAGGTTTCGGTTATTGCAAATATGTCAGGTTTTTTGTCGTGGAGAAGGTCATTGAGGATATGGCTTTTTTTGGCAAGGGATTGGGAGTTGATTAGCATGATGAACAGAGTGGTGAGGCCAAGGAATTGGGTTATGGGGAAGATGAGGATGGGGAGGAGGGATTTGCGATGGGTTGGAGGGTTCATATGGATGAAAAGGGGAGGTCTGTGCGCCGGGTGTTGAATGTGGGGGATAGGGTAGGAATTGTGGGGGGAGTAGGCTTGAGGGGGCATAGTGAAAAGGGGGGGTGGGTACCTGGCAGAGGGATAGCAAGATCTAGAAGGGAGGAGTAGGGGTGATGGCGGAAGGGTGTATGAATGGATGGCACCCAGAGAGCGTAAGTGAGGTGGGCAGGGTAGGGGGAGGGATTCTTTGGGACAGCACAATAGTAACAGTAAGTTGCAGAGGGTACAATACAAAGCAAGTGGTTATGGTACAGTGCAGTGCATTTATCTAGGAGAGCAAGGGTGTTTCAGTACGGGTTAAAAAGCAAAAAACATTAAGAACAAGTTATTCATCCAGGTCCAAACTTTTCAGTAATGGAAGAAACATTAACAACAGGTTATTCATACAGTTCCAGGCGTTTCAGTAGCGGAAGAGATGGTCAATGGTTCGGGGGTCAGTTTAGCTGGGTAGGTAGTGGGGTTAACAGGGACGGTAAAAAGGTTGCAGTTTACTGTCAGTTCCTGCGATCTGCAGTTGGGTATTCGATTAAGGCGGTCGTAGTGGTATGCCAGAGGTGGGTAGAAGAATAAAGGGTTAGAGCCAGGTCTCAGCAGAGGATGCGTGCGCCTGGTCACAGTCAGGGGCTGCCCTGGGGGCTGCACGAAGGGGCGCACAAAGGGGCGGGCCCCTTTGTTGCGCTCCTTCGGCGCGCGACGCCAGGCGCGCGACGCCTCGGGACGCGCCTGCCTTTTGAGGGCCCTGCAGTCGCTTTGGTGAGGTAAGCAGGGGGCGGGACTAGCTGCAGCGGACGGCCGAGCTGAAAGTTAAGTGCCCGCGTGGTCGGCACGGGAGCCCAGCGGCGGTAGGGCGAGATGAAAGCCTTACCCTGGTGGGTTCGTGCGCCGATCGCGCGGCCCCTCTCCCAGCTCCTACGGACGGGTTTCGGACGGCGCTCCTACGGACGAGGACTCCTGCGGTCGCGATGTCTGCCGAGGAGACATGCCGTCGATGTCGCTTGGCATGTGCTGAGGACGATGAGGATGATCTATGGCGCGAGACTTCAGTTTGGGAAGTCTCGCTATCTGCCGGAAAATCTCTTCCCGGACGAGAAGGTTTGGATGGAGTGTGACTCCTATCGCCCGAGGACTTTCGGGAATGTCGCGATCTTTCCTGTCTTTTGCACGGCTTTGTTCCCGACGCTGGTTTAGGCGCCGACTGCGCCTGTATTATCGGCTCCGGATGTGTGTCCCCCGGCTCCGATATCGGTTCCGACGGCGCCGGTTTACTCAGCCCCGGTCTCGGCTCCAACGGCTCCGGTTTCCTCGGCCCCGTCTTCGGCTCCGACGGCGCCGGGTTTCTCGGCCCCGGATGCGGATCCGACTGCGCCGGTTTACCCGATCCCGGGTTCGGCTCTGACGGCGCCGGTTGTTTATGGCTCTGTTTCTGCTCCAGCGGTGTCGGTCCTCGATCCTTTGGCGCCAGCTGCGCCGTTGTTGTCTATGTCGGCTTCGATGCACGCGGGGATCTATGTGTCTGAGAGGAGAGTCTTTTAGCATGCTCCGGCCTACTATGGCCCGTCGAGCTGCGGCGTTTATCGGCGTCACGGTGACCTTTGGACGTCGAATGTCTAAGAGAACCAGAGCCCTGGTTGTCTTCTCTCCTTCGCTTACCTCCGGTCCCGGAGGTTTGTTGATCCCATGAAGATGACCTTCTTTTTTGAGGAGGCGTCCGTACTCCAGCACCGGGGGAGGAACAGATGGTTGACGGTCGATTAGTCAACTTCAGCTCGATCATCCGGTAGGCCCGATGACGCCGTGCCCTCGGGGACATCCGTCGACAAAAATAACAAGTCTCTTGATTATGGTCCGGTCCCAAGCAGCGGTAGCATCGATCATGTCCATCTGTGACAGACATGATCTTACCGCAGGGACAGGGTTTAAATCCAGACTGTTTTTTGGACATTTTGAAATTTTTTTCCTGAGGAGAAAAAAGCTCCGCGTGCGCTCCTGCACGCGGAAAAAAACAGACTGAGGAGAACTGGTTTTTCCCGCGCGGGAACACACGCGCAGCCGCAGAGTCTTGAAACTCTACACTCTGCTTCTTAAGCTCCGCCTCCTGGGCCCTGATGGACAGTTCCATGACAGCATGGCTAATTCAGCCCTGCTATCGACGGGAAAAAGGCCCTTCATGAAGCGGGAGACCAGTGGGTGGTTTGACACTGGGAGGCCGTCATGCGGTTGATGATAAGCCACTATAGCGCTGATGTGGACCTGTACTGAAGCCATAGCCAGTCTCTATTGGTATAGCATAAGGAGGTAATCCAGAAGAATCTCCGGTGAAAACGAGAATAGGTCCACACTATGCTTTCGACACCAGGTGGAGTAATGTTAACACTTGAACTGATAACTCCTTCTAGTGGAGCACTTACGGGAAGATATGAACACATTCTGGAGCTTAGACAGCACCCTGAGCTTACTTAGTATTGTCCTTTCAACCTCCAGGCTGTAAGATGATACGTGGATTGCATGGGGTGCAGCAACGACTCCCCGACCTGTGAGAGAAGGTCCGCTCTTCCCCCAAGTAATATGGGAGGAGCTATCTGCAGACAAACCAGATAAGTGTACCATGGCTGACGTAGCCACACTGGGACTATCATAATTAGGTCGGCGGTGTCTGCTATGCACTTCTGAATGGTCGGAGACAGGAGAGGAATTGGAGGATAAGCATGGAGAAGGCCCCTTGTTCATGAGATAAGGAAGGTGTCCTATGCAGATCTCTGTGGATTCAGAAACACTGAGCAGAATCTGCACGCTTTCCTGTTGTCCACTGTTGCAAACAGGTCCATTCTTGGGGTACTCCACTGGGCGAAAATGGCGTCTGTCACTGTCTGGTTGAGAGAGTACTTGGAATATCCTGCTGAGTCGGTCTGCTCTTGAGTTCGCAACCCCGGGGAGGTAGGTGGCCTGCAACAAGATGGAGTGCCTGTCCACCCACTCGAGAATGCGAATCGCCTCCCTGCACAGCATCCACAAATCGGACCCTCTTTCCTTGTTTATGTAGAACATAGCTACCTGGTTGTCCATGTGAACCATGATCTTCTTGCCCCGCACGTGGTCAACAAAGGTCAGGAGGATGTTTAAAATCGCTCGCAGCTCTAGAAGGTTTATCTATTGAGTGCTCTCCGCTGGCGACCATAAGCCTTGCTTCCGGAATAGAGCACCCTTTGTGAATGTTTGCGGTAGCAGCCACTGGGCTAAGTCCTTTCACATTGCTGGGATAAGGGATACCACATACGATAGGGGATGATGGAAAGTGTCCACTGAGCCTTCAGGCCCCACTGCAGATGACACATATGCAGCCTGGTCTGAGTCACTATTATGTAAATTGCAGCTGCCATGTGCCCCAGGATGGTGAGGATCTGGCGGACTGAAGGACGTGTAGAGGCTTGTAATTGTCTGGCCAATGCGCATAGAGTCTCTGCCCTGTCCTCTGGCAAGAACACTTTCCTCTCCGCTGTGTTGATCCTTGCTCCAATGAACTGAATGATCTGAGTCGGCTGAAGGCTGGACTTTTTGTAGTTGATCACGAAGCCCAGAATTTGTAAACAATCGATTGTGTCTCTCAGCTAGTAGGGAAATAGTTGGATCCTTTTTCTTCAGATGTGGGCCACCACCATAGCTAGGCACTTGGTGAATATTCTGGGAATAGAGGACAGTCCAAAGGGGAGCACCTTTTACTGGTAGTGCTGCCCACTGGATGGGAAGCACAGGTATCACTGTGAGGAGAGGTGCATGGGAATGTGGGAGTAGGCATCCTTGAGATCCAGCGAGCACATCCAGTCATTGGGTTGCAGGAAAGGAAGTATACTCTTTAGGGATGCCATGTTGAATTTCTCCTTGAGAAGGAATTTGTTGAGTTCCTTTAATTCCAAGATTGATTGGAGACCAAATAATCTCTTGGGAATAAGGAAGTATGGGAAATAGAATCCTCTGTTCCGTTGATGTGGTGTCAGTACTCGAATGGCTTGTTGAGCAAGCAGAGCCTCCAACTCTGTCTACAGTAATTGCACCTGTGGTAGAACTCAATGAAAGTCTGAAAGATGTGGAAGTGCAGGAACCTGCTTGAATCTGAGCTGGTAACCCCTGTGAATAATGTCCAGCGCCCAACGACTGAATGTTATTGAGGACCAGGAACTGAAGAACTGTGCTACTCTGCCCCCCACCAGTGTTGATGGGGGTGGCCCCGACAGTCTTAGGACTTTGAAGCAGGGATTGACAGTTGGCGCTGTTGATGTTAACCCCTAGGTTTACCCCTCTGCTCCTGTTGCTGGGGTTGCTGGTGAGGATGCTGAAAAGCTGTGGCCTGGTATGGTGATTATGGGTGGTACGGGCGTAGCTGGAAACTGGGCTTGTGGTAGGATAGAAAATACCTCTTCGTGCTCAAAGGCTGATCCTCCAGGGATATAACCACTAAGTTCTGTTCTTTCAGCTGCGCTATGGTTTCTCGTAGTTTATTGCTGAAAAAGTTATCCCCTATGCACCAACTTCTCATGGACATCCTCCCTGATCACGCTTGCCCTCAGCCTAGCTAGTCAACGAGCTCGGATGATGTCTGAAAAGATTCGTAGATGGTACGGAGGAGATGTCGTAGTCCCTCCTCCATGTCAAGTATCGGTTGGGGTAACCCGGAGCCTGAGGAAGCCTCCCCAAAGAGCAGTTTGAGTGATTGGAGGCATTCATAAAGAAATTACGTTATACAGAATTGGTGTTGTTGTATGTTTGCTCCTAGCATGGTAGATTGGAAGGACCACTTTCCAACCTCATCCAGGTGATGATTATCTTTACCTGGAGGCATGTTGAAGTGGAGTCTCATCTTTTTGGCTTTTTTCATAGCAGATTCCATCACAATGGAAGCATGTGGAAGCTGAGGAGTGGTGTAATAGGGTGATCTTATCATCCTGAATTTTAAATCTGTCTTTCTGGACATAGCCAAGGACGAGAAAGGGAACTCCCAAGTCTTTTCCAAGGGCACAACCAATATACTGTGGGAAGGCAATGCCGTCGGCTCAATCGGCACCTCAAAGATTTTCAGTTTACCAGATCCAAGCAGAAGAACTTCTGCTTGGGTCCGGTATCTTCCTGGTTTCAATGATGAGCTTCGCTCCCAACTTTTCAATAAACTTTGAGTAGGAAAGATTTTCATGTGGGGAGGAGGTGATCTGGCGGCTCCTCAGGTGGGTCTGATGGCAACCCCATGGAAGAACCCAGGGAGCTAAGTGGAAAAGCTGCTGAGGGCGAGCTTGGCTAAACATAGAAACATAGAAATGACGGCAGAAGAAGACCAAATGGCCCAGCCAGTCTGCCCAGCAAGCTTTCACAGTTATTTTTCTCATACTTATCTGTTCCTCTGACAGCTGAGTTCAGTGCCCTTATTCTTAACTTTATGGTTCTAATTTCCTTCCATCCCCGCCATTGATGTAGAGAGCAGTGGAGGATGTGCATCAAAATGAAGTATCAAGTTTAATTGGTTAGGGGTAGTAACCACCGCAATAAGCAAGCTACTCCCATGCTTATTTGTTTACCCAGCCTCTGCAATTCAGTCCTTGTTGGTTGTTGTCTGTTATGGTTATTGGTGTTTGGGTGGATCCTTGGACACTGTGGCAGCTGACCACACACACGGGGGGTAGTCCCGTGAGGGTCCACAGTGTCAGGCTAAACTCCGGACAGACAAACACAGATTTGAATCTTTTATTAAATAGTATATGGAACCACCAGAGGTGGCAGTAGTGAGTAGTGGTTGTAGAGCGAGTACCTGATTCCAGTGAAGCGGTACTGTAGACAGAGATGTTTCTTGTACTCACAGATGATGACTGTAGTTAGTTCTTCCAAGTAGAAGGTAGAAGTTGCAGGCAGCGACACAGGGAACATGGGCCTTCGAGGTGCAAGTACCAGTTTCCTGATAGCACCTGAAAGAAGCAGAGAGGCCCCCGAGGAGCAGGTACCCCTTTAGTGACCCCAAAGGGTAGTAAGAGTTCCAGTAGAGCAGGAGTGGCAGAGTAGCTTAGGAACGGAGAGCGAATGCCATCCGTAAAGTTCCAGTTGCTAACTCAACAAGCTAGCAAATGTAGTAGGCAGATATACCCTGGAGTCGTGACGTCAGAACAGGGGAACGCCCCTGAGGTTCGTGCCAACCTGGAAATAAAGATGAGGGCGGCATGTGCGCGCCCTAGAGGTACCTTGAAGGAGCATGGCGGGAGGCAGCACCAAAGCCGGTCCGGGGACACCGGAGAGGTCGGCAAACAGATGACGCGGCGGCCATCAGTCCAAGGTGAGTGGGAGGAACAGCAAGTAGAGAGAGGTAGAAAGGGTGAAGCCGTCAAAGACCGACAGACGCAACATTGTCTGAATATAAATCCTCCTTTCTTCATTCCCCCTGATGTTAAAGCAGTGAGCTGTGCTGGATATGTATTCAAAGTGAAGTATCAGGCATAATTGATACTTGATAATTGGCTGAGGAGAGAACTCTGGTTACGGCCATCTCTCTACCCCCTGAGTCATAAGTGGTTCCGCCTCTAGAAGGACCTCTTCAGATGAAGGGCTAGCTGGCTGACGTTCCTGCTCCTTCGGATCAAGGGAGGCAAAGAGTATGGTGAGGACTGCAGAAATTTGAGATATTGCTTGTTCCGCCAGGCTTTTCCATGGTAGAACTGACTTCACCTGGTGGTCCCCTTTTCTAGGGGTGCGCGCGCCCAACGATGACTTACTGGGAATAGCAGCGAGCAATATGTCAGGGTCTGGTCCCCGGGCCCTGTGCTTTTGAGGGGCCGACTCATATATGGGATCTTGGCACGCATTGTGAATGGTTCCTGCAATTGCAGAGACATTCTCTTCCTCTGGGAGTCTGAGGAGATGTCCAAGTACACTCTTGAACCAGTGGGATGTACCCAAGCTAGTTCCTAATAGGGCAGGAGGCTGCCTGCAGTCTAGTCAAACCTACACATGCAAAGGCTGCATCCTCCTGGGTCTGCACATCCAGATAATACCTGGAAAAGGTGTGTAAGGAGGACCATGACGCAGCTCAGCAAATGTCAACAGGAGACAACAATCTAACTTCCGCCCTTGACACTGCCTGAGTTCTAGTGGAATGAGCCCTAACCTGACTAGGCAACGGCTGTTCAGCATCCACATATATGGCCGTGACTAACTCCTTAATCCAGCAAGCTAGTGAAGTCTGCGAAGCCAGCTCGCCCTATTTACTTCCACTGTGAAGGACAAACAGGCAATTTGCTTTCCTGAGAAATCTAGAAGCCTCCAGATACTTCATGATATATTTCTTAATATCCAAGTGTTGTAATAGGCAATATTCCTCTTTATCTCTCTCCCTATCCAAAGATGTCAGGGAAATGAACTGATTCAAGTGAAAATCCAAAACCACTTTTGGGAAAAAGGAAGGAACAGTACACAGCTGTATCGCCCCTGGAGTCACACAGAACGGCTCCCGGTTGGCTCTTGGTTCCTCCCTGCCAAATGATGCAGGCCACTGTCATTGCATTGTCCGCTCAATCCTGCAACCTGTCGCCAAACTGCAAGCATGCCAACCGGACCACCCGGGTTTCCAGCCAATTGATGCTCCAAAGAGACTCTTTTGCACTCCAGCGTCCTTGCGCTATCAGTTCCTGACAATGAGCTCCCCAACCCTGTGAGCACTAGCCAATTCGGTGATTTTAGGGAAACCCCCTTCCTTAGATGATTGGATTGTAACCACCACTGTAGTGGAGAGCAGACCTCTATCAGCATATGGAGCCAAATCAAATAGTCCTGAAACCGTGGCATCCAACGAGACAGCAGAAAGTGCTGGAGAGGATGCATATGCGCCCTAGGCCCACAGCACCACTTCCAAAATCACCGCCGTCAATCCGAGCACCTGTAGATAATATGCATGACAGTGTGATCCTATGTTCATCAACAGATACACCTGCGCCAACAACGTCTGAATACGACCCTCTGGCAGTAAAACCCTGCCCTACTTTGTGTTGAACCCAACACTGAGATACTCTAGCGACTGAGATGGTTGAAGACTGCTCTTGGCCAGGTTCACCACCCAACAAAGCTCCTGTAACAAGGAGATCAACTTTCACGATACCAAGAGGCTCTCTTCCAAAGACCTGGCCTGAATCAGCCAGTCATCCATGTACGGATGTACCAGAATCCCATCCTTTCTTAACTCTGCTGTCACCACCACCATAACCTTGAAGAAAGTTCTGGGAGCAGTAGCCAGACCAAAAGGCAGTGCTCAAAACCGATAATGACATCCCAAAACCGTGAATCGCAGAAAGCTTTGGTGCTCTAGCCGGATGGGTATATGCAGGTACGCCTCAGACAGATCCAAAGAGGTCAGAAACTCACCTGACTGCACGGCCATTATCACTGAGTGCAAGGTTTCCATGTGAAAATGAGTCACTCATAAATGACGGTTGACCTCTTTAAGACCTAGGATGGGAAAAAAGAGCCCTCCTTCTTGGGCACAACAAATAAATGGAATAACGACCCGTATTTTCTTGAGACGTAGGCACTGGAACCACAGCCCTCAGACTAAGGAGCCTTGACAATGTACACTTCACTGCCTGCCTCTTCTGCAGGGAAGGGGACACCATGAATACTGCAAATTCCAGCGCATATCCATCTCATATCACCTCCAAGACCCACTGGTCTGACGTGATTTCGACCCACCTCTGATAAAAGAGAGAGAGGTGACCCCCTAATCTCGTGTTCCTGGGGCTAGGTCGGCACACCTTCATTGGGAGGCTCGAGAGTTCCATTACCCGAGCCTGTGCACCGTCTGGGCTGTCTGGGACGAAAGGACTGAGACCTACCGATAGGTTGAGTCCTCTGAAAGGCCACTCCTCTGTAGGGTCGAAAACTCTTGGATCCCCTAGCATGACCTCTCATGCTAAAGGAGCACAGCGTCTGCATCTTATCCTCCGGAAACCAAGGAACTAGGACTCGCCCCAATTATTGGCCATTTTCTCCAACCCGTTCCCAAACAAGAGCAAGCCTTTAAAGGGCAACTTCGTAAGGTTAGACTTGGAGGTCGCATCAGCCGACCAATTTCTAGCCACAACTAATGCCTGGCCACTATTACCAAAGCCATCCCTCTGGCTGAGATGCAGACCAAATCACAGCTGCATCTGCCAAAAAGGTGGCTGCTGGCTCCATCAATTCACACCAAATTCACTGACCTCCTGAGAGAGAAGTAAACAGGAGCAAGCCACCAGGGAGCAACAAGAAACTATCTGAAAAGTCATTGTCACTGCTTCAAACGCTTGCTTAAGGATGGCCTCAATCCTTCTATCGTGTGCATCCTTCAAGTCCGCTCTTCCCTCCACAGGATTATTCATCCATTTGGAGACGGCACACACAAGCACGTCCACTTTTGGAAAACGCAACTGCTCTCTCACCACTGGATCCAGGAGATACAGGCCTTCCAAGACTCATCCCTCTTTGAAATTAGCCTCCTAGGCATCCCACTCAAGATCAATCAATTCTTGAATGGCTTCCATACAGGGAAAAAACAAGAGGCTTTACGCAAGGAAATCAAAATGGGATTTTTCTTTGGCTCAGACATGGAATCAGCCCCAGGGACTCCAAGTATCTTTAATACCTGAGAAATCAGAGCCAGTATCTCATCTCTGTGAAAGAACCACAATATAGTCCTACATGGTTCCAATCCCGGAGGAATTTCCCCCATTCTCCAGAGAGTAAGGATCAGCTTCATCATCCATGCCATTAAGATCCCTATCGGGAAAACCAGCTGCCGATCTAGGTGTACTTCGGCGCTTAACCACAGCACCAACATATGGGCGACCACCTGCGACTCTGACCTAGCAAGATTGGTCGGGGCCGAGGACTGCACCTGCGGAAAGGATTGCAATCCTTGAAAAAATTCCACCCAAGAAAAGGCAGAAGGATCTATGCTAAAACCAGGAGGCACATGTCCTGTGTCCACTGAACTACCTTCCCCCGCTGACGAACCAGTTAAGGGAGCTCCAAGGACAGGCGCCCGTTTTGACATGTCTTTTCCCAAGCCCTCATCATGCTGGGAAGAACTGGACTTAGTAAAATCAGATGAAGGCAATTCTTCCTGAGCTTCCAATTAGCGCTGACACAAGTTAGAGGGATGGCCAGACTGAGATGCCTGAATATGAAAGGCAGCACAGAGGGTAAGGTGCTTAGGTTTCTTAGCTACAGGCACCATCTGTCAGTACGCTTGACAGGCAACTGAAAGGTGTGCATACACTTGAATTCATGTTGTAAAAAATAGGCTTCCAAAATTTAAGCATACAACCCTGTGCCTTGAAGAGCACCCAAAAACTGAGCACCCTCAATGCCGCTCAGATTCTGTGTACAGAAAAAACACGTGCCCAAATTAGATGCCGCTACCAACTGGACACCCAAGTAGGCATCCAACTAAGTGTCCAAAAACTGGGCACACAACTGGATGCACAGCCGAAAGAAGGCAGCTTAATGCACAGGAAAATGCGCGAAAACGCTATCATGGCCTACCACGCGGCGCAGAGAAAAGCCTAAAAGCGTGATCTAGCCCAAAAAGGCTGCTCAACTTGCCAGGCTCCTTACGTCCCTTAAACTCTTTGGAGGTGGGAACAAATGTTGGATTGGTGCGCCGAGCACAGAGACCGGAGGAAAGAGGAAGCCCTACAAAAAAGTCCTCTTTCTCTGTTCTGTTTTGTTTTTTTAAGCTTTACTTGAGCTCAGCCCATCCCATTTGAGTACAGAGTCGGTTTCCAGTTGCGGGGGAAGAGGGCATATACCTTCACCACTGTGCTCGGCTTCCTGCACCCGCTGCCTTTCAGCTTTCAACAGCTTACACGCTGGCTGAAAAACCAGCTACCGGAACAAGGCACTCATCTGAGGGACATAGTGGATAACACATTGAAATCGTCGGTTCAGTGTGCTGCGGCAGTCAAAAAAGCAAACAGAATGTTGGGAATTATTAGAAAGGGAATGGTGAATAAAACGGAAAATGTCATAATGCCTCTGTATCGCTCCATGGTGAGACCGCACCTTGAATACTGTGTACAATTCTGGTCGCCGCATCTCAAAAAAGATATAATTGCGATGGAGAAGGTACAGAGAAGGGCTACCAAAATGATAAGGGGAATGGAACAACTTCCCTACGAGGAAAGACTAAAGAGGTTAGGACTTTTCAGCTTGGAGAAGAGACGACTGAGGGGGGATATGATAGAGGTGTTTAAAATCATGAGAGGTCTAGAATGGGTAGATGTGAATTGGTTATTTACTCTTTCAGATAGTAGAAAGACTAGGGGGCACTCCATGAAGTTAGCATGGGGCACATTTAAAACTAATCGGAGAAAGTTCTTTTTTACTCAACGCACAATTAAACTCTGGAATATGTTACCAGAGGATGTGGTCAGTGCAGTTAGTATAGCTGTGTTTAAAAAAGGATTGGATAAGTTCTTGAAGGAGAAGTCCATTACCTGCTATTAAGTTCACTTAGAGAATAGCCACTGACATTAGCAATGGTAACATGGAATAGACTTAGTTTTTGGGTACTTGCCAGGTTCTTATGGCCTCGATTGGCCACTGTTGGAAACAGGATGCTGGGCTTGATGGAACCTTGGTCTGACCCAGTATGGCGTTTTCTTATGTTCTTATGTTCTTATGGACCACGGAAATCACCTCAAGAATTCTCAACTGGGGGAGGGACCATTTGGTATCAACGGAGGAGAGTGGCGCAAATTAAATTTCCTTTTTCTTTCTCCTTCTAAAACTTGAAGCAATCCCCAGTAGGGAGATGCATGTCCACCATGTACTGGAGACAGAGAATACTAGTGGGCTGTTGTCACTGCAGGGGTATATATACTGTGTTGTCAGCTTTGCTCCATCTCTATATGTTAGTAGACGTACATAACCCACTGGCTCTAGATTCACCTGTCTGAATGCTAAGAAAATTTCATCTGCCATTTAGATGCTCAGTCTTTAGTCTAGCAAGAATCTCCTGTAATTTATTACAATCTGCTTGTGATTTAACAACTCTGAATAATTTTATATCATGTGCAAATTTGATTACCTCACTCGGCGTTCCCCTTTCCAGATCATTTATAAATATATTCAAAAGCACTGGTCCCAATACAGATCCCTAAAGCACTCCACTGTCCACTTTTCTTCACTGAGAAAAATGACCATTTAGTCCTACTCTCTGTTTCCTATTTGTTAACCAGTTTGCAATCCACAAAAGGACATTGCCTCCTATCCCATGACTTTTTAATTTTCTTATGACTCTCTCATAGGGGACTCTGACAGCTGATCTAGGGCGTCCCACATAAAGCTGCGTTGGTAAGGTGCTTGGGGACTTGGGTAAGAAGTCCAATGCGTCAATAACTTGCTGAAGTGGAATGCCTGGAAGCTTTTGAGGAAAGCAGCTTTAAGAAGAAGCAGTATGAGGATGTTTAGTCTTTGCATGAGTTGAGTGTATCAGTAGTGCACCATGAGTTCTTACACTGTGCATCGTGGGGTCATAAAAGAGATGGCCAGTTGCACCGTGTGGCTGGTGTGTCAATGCCTCAAGATGCATCAAATATCGAGCCTCGTGCATCAGATGCTTTGATATTTCATGTGTCGTGTGTATGAGGACTGCGTGTTTCAAATATTCATCAGTGCACTGTGTGATTAATCTGTTGATGTGCCATATGCCAATGGTGATAATGAAGGGCGCTGATGCTCTTTGCACCGATGCATCATGTTTCATGCGTTTTTGCTTCTTCAACGCAGCAACCGAGCGCTCCAATGGCTGATGCTTCTTCTTTTTCAGTGCAGGGTAGCTGATGTCATTCAATACCTTGGCTTCAGTCTGAGCTAATGGGGGAGTTTTCAAGAAGCTCCTGCTCAACTCTTTTCCCGGCGAAGCAGACGCTGCATTGTGGAAAGAGGATCTGCTGCAACTCCAGAGAAATTTATGCAGCTCCTCAATCTTGATTGCTCTGAAATGTTGGGAGTGCAGGGATATCTGTCCACAGGTATAGCAATTCTTCTGATCATGGTCTGGCCTAAGGTTCCAATAGCAGAGCTCGTGCCAACAATGGGCATTACCTTGCCACAGATGCAGTTTTTGAATCCGCTCACCGTTGTCTTTTTCTTCTGGCCTGATCTTTCGATGAAGCAGGATTCAGTATTATGTTGTTGCTTTTTTTAGCACTAAAAAGAGCTGTTGTGGGTGCTGCAGAAGCAACGAGGCAATTAAAAAAATAGAAGACAAGAGGGAAAATAAAGAGAAAATATAATTCCAAGAGTTCTGAAGTGAAAACTTTATGGAGAGACTGAGTAAATGTTCATGCAGTACTCGGATAAAAATTCACTGAGGAGGCTCAAGAGGTAATACCAGCATGGAACTCCCACACATGCTCAGTAGAGCTCAAAGCTATAATAGCTAGGAGAGACAAGTCCATTCAGTGCCACCAGATGATGTCACCCACATGTAATGACTAATTCATCCTAATTATCGACAGGAAATACAATAATATTGCCTTGCATAGTAACTTGCAAACCCAAAAATGACAGCTGGATCGCAGTTTGCTGTGGTAGCTAGAGTTGGCCATTCCATCCCTGGGTCTACAGCTTCCCACACATGGAAAGGGAACATTTCTAGCACGTTGACTCCTCATTCCATGGTGATGGAGAGAAAGGCAAGCAGTGAGGGACCCCCTTAAGGGCTAGCCAAATCTGCAATGGTGGCAGCCCTCAGGATGGTGAACACCTAGAGCAGGCCAAATCCCCACGGAGGCAGTTCCCACCAAAATCCAACTCCTGGGAGGAGTAATAGTAGGCTGATAGAAAAATACTTGTGCCTGCTCAGAGAGCCTCCATAATGGAAGTCTCTTTTGCTGCTACTGGCAGCTTTCTTGTGCCTTTTGCTTTAACGTTTTTCTTAATAAGGCAGTTTTACTTCCCCTGCATAAGCCAGGACAAAGAAACTAAAAACCAGAGTGACGGGGTAGAGAAGGAATGGAATCGAAAGAGGGGATCGTGAAGAAGGGAAGGGCCCAAGCCCCAAGGAGAAAGAGAAGCGTGTCAAGCCTTCCTCCCCTGAACCCATCTGACCTCAACTGGCTCTGCCAGTACCCACTGAAGTCTTAGGAGCCACCTATCAGGTTTTGACTCCTCCATGCTCAACTAGGCCCCAAAGAAAACCTGAGAGCCATTTACCAGGCCCACCTCAACCAGAGAAATGTCCCAGCAGACCACCTGTGAGCTAGAAGCTGGGGCCCACTCCACTAGGGGTACAATTAAAGACAATTTGCCCTAGGAGCCAAGATCCTGCTCTTCCAGAAAAAGCAGTCTGCTATATGTTGCTATAGCAGCATGCTCCATCAGGGATAGGGTCCAAAGACGAGAGACCTGGGAGCCAAGAATCCTGCTACACCAGCCCAATACATGTACATCATCTGCTGGAGACAGGAAATACTGGCAGGTAACCAGTCTACACCACTACTTATAGGTAGTGATGATGTCACTGAACTTTTTGGTTCTCTTTCTCCATTTGCTGGCAAGGTGACATAAACTCAAGCATATAGACTGGTCTAGTAGAATCATAAAATCCTGTCTCCTAGACTATATTCTACTAAGATATTATCCAATCATCTGTGCTTCAATCATCTCATATTACTTCATTAACTAGCAGAATGTCATATAATCATGTTATAATGCTAGAGTTATTCTCCTGAGGTTGGCTCCAAGCCCCTTCTCTCTGTTATATTTCTCTACTTTGATTATCTTTCTCTTCATTTCCAATTCCAAGTTATTCACCCTTGTTATAATGTAACTTTTTACCTTCTGCTCCCAATCTGTCTCCTCTTTTGAGGTTTGACTAGTTATTGTTAATGTACTATCGTTCTATGTAAACCGGGTTGATTTGATCTGTATCAAGAAAATCGGTATATAAAAACCCTAAATAAATAAATAAAGAAAGAAAGAAAGAAAATTGTATATCCAACCATCTCCTAACATGCACAAATACCTATGGCAAAGAAGTTTCTTTTTAAAGTATTACTTTCTATTGCAGGACTAGTCCTTCCAAAAGGTAAGAGAGCAATTAGTGTACCGTGGAGGACCTTGGAATACCATATTTTTGTTGCTACACGTTGCGTGATAGCTCAACATTGGGGCTCGCCAACTATTCCTCAGTTATCTATGGTGCAGGATAAAGTTTCTCTAATTTATAGATTAAGTAAAAAAACTGCATCTCAAAATAAGAAAGTACGCGCCTTTACAAATATGTGGGCACCGTACATTAAGTGGAGAGCGCTTGGTGGGGTTTAGAAGTTGATATATAAAGCTGCCTATTTCTTCTTTTAATACAAGGGTCTGGTATTTTCAGAGCTGCAACATCCGCATGTTGAGCAGGGCAGGAGACAATGTCTGTTCTTAGAAAATGTCTTTCAGTGAGGGTCAGCGTTACACTGCATTGTATATATTGGATGCAGGCTAGTCGATCATACGTACCCTTTGCTTTCCATCTATTCGAGCAGGGGAGGGGGGAGGGGGCTATGGGGAATTTAGTGAAAATGTGTTGCATCTCTTTACATAAAACCTACAGCTTGTAATATACATGGTCATGGTTATGTAGTCTCCCTTGGGGACACATGGTCTTTTTCTGTGTGACAGAGATAACTGTTTAGGATATTTACTGGTGACTTTATAGGTGAATGTACCGTAATAACTGTTTCATTTATTTTACGGCTAAGTTGTACTGTTTTAATTGCATCACAATAAAAATACTATAATTAAAAAAAAAAAAAAAGACAGCAATTAGTAACCCAAGCACTAGATCCTTTTCTTCTAAATATACTCCACAGATTTCAGTAACACTTTTACTAATGTATAATTATAGAGTCTTATAATATAATAACAAGAATTATCCAGTACAATCATTATTTATTTATTTATTTATTTTAAAGATTTTGTATACCGTCTGAGCTTGGAAACCCCCTCATTAATAGAATTCCTCCATTTTGATCCTTGGGTATCAGATTACTCTAATTACCAGAATCATTCCATTATTAAAGTTATAAAATCTTTAGAACATTCAGCATCAACAGAATTATTCCTATACTATAAAAGTACCTGCCTCAGATTGCACTTCATTCATAAAATGAGCCATTGTTAAAATTGTAAGTCTCTGACTACCTCATTAAAACAAAAATTAAATTGAAATAACAAAATTAAATTTAACTAATATTAGATTGTTTTAAATAATGAGCCACAACTATGCAACATTCGAGGCAGGGTATACAACCATAAACATTCACAATCTAAAAAACAAAAAATAAAAACAAACTTAAAATATATAAACGCTTAGCCAGATGAAGTTCAAATATGAGATATATTCCCATATTTATCCACATTGTGGTTCGTAAAATTAACTATCTCTAACAAAGGCTGACAATAGGAACTCCCTTACATCACCTATTCCAGCTATTAAGCTAACTACTTGCACCAAAGGCCCGAGCAAAGAAAAATAGGGTAGATTTTAAAAGGTGTGCACGGGAGTAGATTTGTTCACGCAACCCGGCGCGAACAAATCTATTCCTGATTTTATAACATGCGCACGCTGCCACGCGCATGTTATAAAATACAGGGTCGGCGCGTGCAAGGCTGTGCAAAATCGGCAGCCTCTGCGCGCCGAGCCGCGCAGCCATCCTCCGTTCCCTCCGAGGCCACTCTGAAATCGGAGCGGCCTTGGAGGGAACTTTCTTTCTGGCCCACCCCCCCCCCACCTTCCCGTCCCTTCCCCTATCTAACCCACCCCCAGCCCTAACTAATTCCCCCCCACCTTTATTTTACAAGTTACGCCTGCCTGAGGCAGGCGTAACTTGCGCACGCCGGCCAGCTGCCGGCGCGCCATGTTCCAGTCCAGGGGCTGGTCCGGAGGCCGCAGCCATGCCCCCGGAATGCCCCTGGTCTGGAACCACGCCCGCAGCCCCGCCCCCGGACACCCTCGATGATGCGCTGGCCGCGACACGCCCCCGACACGCCCCTCCAGGAAAGCCCCGGGACACGCGCGTCCTGGGGCTTGCGCGCACCGCCGAGCCTATGCAAGATAGGCTCGGCGCGTGCAGGGGGTGGAAGGAGCAGCTTTTCGGGGGTTACGCACGTCTCTTACATGCATAACCCTTTGAAAATCTGCCCCAATGCTTTTAATTGTTTCCTAAAAGTGCATAAGGGAAACTTCTGCTCTAGGAAGAGAGCTCCATAGTTGAGGGCCATCAACCACAAATATTCTGGCTCAAGTTTCTATCAATCAAATCTGCCGCACAGAAGGAATATCTAACAGATTTTGGCCTGTGGAAATAAGCAGACTGGGCAGTCTGTGAATTAAAAGAAGTCAAGAATTTTACATGCCACTGTATCAGCAGCCAGTGTAGAGGGTGCAGAATTGGTGTAATATGCTCCCGCATATTGGTTCCCATCAAAAAAATAGCAACAGCATTCTAAATGGCCTGTAGAGAGTTTAATGTGAACACTGGAAATTTGTCTCTCAATAATATATTTATTCCATAACAATAACAATAGCAACATGTTGTCTTTCATTAATACTTCACAAAAAGAATAAGGGCAATAAAACATATCTAATTTAATGCAGTAATAGGTTTTTTAAATTGCCTTATTATTAGTCAAAAAACAGTGACACTTACATCATAGGTCTTAGTAAACTACCATGAAGACCACTTGTGGCACAAGTTGTAATAATTTACCAATGCAAAGTTTATGTCCTTGTTGGTGTTACATTCTTTATGTCAGTTTTTTCTTAAATACACAAAACAATACATTCCAAATGAAATGACAGAGTACTTAGCTCTAAAAAGGAGCTCCAAACATTTCCAGTTGCATAGCAGAGAAGCTGTCAGATGCTGCCACTGTCAATCTAAAAGCAGGAAAGTTGTCAAATCTGCTCACAACTAAAGCCCGACATTGTCAGTGTTTCCGCATCTCTTGCCTGCATAAGGGATGTCTCATATACTGTAATAAAATAAAATTATGAATTATCAAACATCAAAAATGTTCTAATGTTACTAAGGCACACCACTTTCTTACTTATAACTCATCAGGCAGTGTCTCATATCATTCAAAATGGCTACTTCTCCCTTTCATCCTTTGTATATAGCTACTTGTTATCTCAACAAGAGACAATCACCCTGCTCCCATATGATTCTTCAACATGATTGGTTCATAAAATCAAATAAGAGTTCAACTTTGCCCATCAAACCCCAATGTTCTAAATGCAAGCCACATAGGAATCAATAAAAATCTGTCTACTTTATTTATTTCTTTAACTCATTGAGGGTCACATTCCACAACCTGTCAATCCACCACTGTTCTTGTCTTAAAAGTTGCAGATTATTTATTTTATTTATTTAAAATATTTATTACCCACCCTTCCTATGTTCAAGGGCGGGGTACAGTAAATTCATACATAATTGGTAATACATAATACATAAATAAAAATTACACACGGAAAAATTCACCAAGTCTTTAAAATAACAATAAAATAAAATAAATTAAAATTTAAAATAAAATTGTAAAACATATAAAAACCGAATATATAGTTTAGGAAAGGCTTGTGGTGATTATGTCATGTCTGCCTGATTCGGGGAGGCTTTCTTAAAAATATATGTTTTTAAGGCTTTCCTGAAAAACGATTTTTCAGTGAGGTTTCTTAACTCATTTGAGAGGGAATTCCATAAAAGTGGACCTGCAGATGAAAATGTGCGATCTCGGGTTTCTTCTAAGTGGATAGTTCTAGGAGAGGGAATGCCAAGAAGTGATTGAGAGGAAGATCTTAATGATCTAATAGGAGTATGAATTTTAAGGATGGATGTGATCCAGGGAGAGTGAATATTGTGGATAACAGAATGTATAATTATAGCTAGTTTATATTGAATTTGGTATGACACGGGGAGCCAATGTAGATTCCAGCACAAGTGTAATATGTTCACGAATTGATACTGTCAACAGCCTAGCAACTGAATTCTGAATAATCTGTAATGGTCGAGTGGTATGGGCAGGCAGTCCAATTAAGTGTGAGTTACAATGATCAGTACTCGATATAAGAAGGGACTGCAAGATAGAACAGAAATCAATTGAAGTTAGAAATGGTTTTAAGTGTCGGAGAAGTCTAAGCTTGTGGAAAGAAAATTGCATTAGAGCTTTAACATGATCAGGCATTGATAGAGCAGGGACAATAAGGATTCCAAGGTTACAAACTTTCTGGGTAAATTGGATTGTTTGATTATTAAAATGGAAATTATTGGGAATATTTTGGTTTGGAAAACGAGATAAGATAATTTCAGTTTTAGAAATATTGAATGCTAGTTTATTATGGCTTAACTATTGTTGAATTGTTGATAGGCAGGTTCAAAGAAAAGATTCTGTTTGTGTCCAGGTTTCTTTAAGAGGAAAGAAGACGAGTATATTGTCAGCATAAAGTTTAAAGTGAATACCAAGATTAGAAAGGATACGACATAGAGGTGTTAAATAGATGATAAACAAAGTTGCAGAGAAAGCCGACCCCTGAGGAACACCATAATGTAAATCGTACCATAAGGAGGAATGAGATTGAATAGAAACTCGATGAGTTCTAATAGAGAGATAAGAAGAAAACCAAGAAAGAACAGCTCTAGAGATCCCAAGCAAGCATAACCTGGAAAGAAGTATTTGGTGATCCACAATGTCAAAAGCAGAAGAGATGTCAAGAAGGCATAGAAGAAAAGCTGAACCTTGATCAAAACCTCTTCTCACCATGTCAAAGGTAGAAAGAAGAAGCAGTTCCATACTATAGTGTTTTTCCTAAAACCAAATTGGTATTGGTCGAGAATATTATTAACTTCCAGAAAGTTATTAAGTTGATACAGAACTGCTGTTTCCACTATTTTTGCCAAAAATGGTAATGGAGAGATTGGGCGATAGTTTGAGAGTAGGGTAGGGTCAGCAAAGGCTTTTTTGATTATTGGACAAATTGTTGCTCATTTCAAGGAATCTGGAAGAAAGCTGTACTTTAAGGAAGAATTCATGAAATCAGAGATGAAAAAAGCTGTATCTGAGTTAAGTGTTTTCAGTAAAACTGTAGAGTGTGTGCGGTGAGACCCAAGATGGCCGCCACACGGTGAACACGGAAGCAATCTAGCTCCACGTTTTTCCTTTTCTAAATCTTGCTTAAGGTCTCTCTCTAAGTTTACCTAGTTTTTTCAATGCTTCAATGCCTCACACAAAACGTAAGGCTAGAATTAGAGAGGTTACAGCCTCAACTCCGGTTTTACCTTCTCGTCAGACGCGGATCAAAGATGTGCTTCCTGGTTTGCTGATAGAGCCGGTGAGGGGAGCCGCTGGCGTCGATGGTGGTGAGCGGACGCCACACGCCCTGGCCGAAGAGATCTCTCTTAGTCCCGGCGAGCTGACAACCCCCTCTCTCTCTTGCAACCCCCCGGACTACGAGGGGGGAGAACAACTGCAAGAAAGCTCGACGAACCAGCCTGTAAGAACTGTGGAGGAGCCCCAGAGAAGCGGCATGGATATCATGCAGGCTTCGGTGAGCCTGGTGAGTACAGGCTCCGGGGGAGGAGAGACTGGCTCGAAATGAGATGAGCGAGAGGAGGAAAGTCTTCAGGACAAAGGAGGTGAGGAAAATGAAATTCACGTAGAATTGAAACATCCATTAATCCTTCCAAAAAAAATAACTTCTGAAGAAATATGGAAGGCTTTAACAACAATGAATAAAGCTATAGTGGACTTAACAAATGTAGTGAAGCAGAACCTAGAGAAATCTAAAAATTTGGAAACGAGAGTTCAGAAAATTGATTCCTCTATATTAAAGGTGGAGAAGGATATTAAAGATATGAGAGAAGTCAATCTTAATTTAATAAAATCGGATTCGTATGTGAATGGAAAGATAGACTTTTTGGAGAATCAGTTGCGAAGAAATAATTTAAGAATATTGAACTTTCCAAAAACAAAATGGATGCCATTGAAGGATCTAATTAAGAGCTACTTCAGTAATATTCTGATGTTCTTAGAAGAGAAAATACCAACAGTGACAAGAGTGTACTATATTCCAGGAGGGAAAGTGAAAGAGAGAGAATTTCAAGACGTACAGCTGGATAAAGATGTTACTCCTGATAATTTGAATGATTTTCTTGAAAAATCGTATGAAGCAAAGATTGCAGAACGAGCAACAGTCTCTGTGACTTTCCTTCAAATGTCTGATAGAGATGAAGTATTAAGGAGATCCTTTAAAAAGCAGGCTGAGTTATTCTATGGATATCAAGTTAGAGTCTTCCCGGATGTCACCAAAAGAATTCAAGAAAAAAGGAAAGCCTTCTTAGCTTTGAGGAATGAAATTGTGACCAGAGGAGCAAAGTTTTATTTGAAATATCCATGTCGCTGTATTCTGGTTTACAATAATAATAAGTATATATTTACTGAACTGTATACGTTCAGTCCAGATATACGTGAATATCTGGACTCTCACTCCGATTAAGTTCCAGAAGTGTAGGCTAGAAGTAGAATATATCTGCAAATAACCGTGTGTCTATATTACTTTGTATAGATTTCCTATGTTACTGCTTTGTTTTCCTTGGGTCTCCCAATTTACTTATAAAGGGAGGAGGAATAGCCTAGTGGTTAGAGCAGTGGACTATGAACCAGGAGACCAGGGTTCAAGTCCCACTGTCACTCCTTGTGACCTTGGGCAAGTCACTTTACCCTACATTGCCTCAGGTACAAAAAAACTTAGATTGTAAGCCCTCTGGGGATAGAGAAATACATACAGTACCTGTATGTATCACTGGTGTGATATCTCAATTGAGATGAATGTTGGTATATTAAAATAATAAATAATTATAATGTTGGAAGATATTTTGCTTTTGGAAGTTGAATAACTTTAAAAAATTGGAATATATTGTTTCTTCATTTCTTCCTATTTTCCTTTAATGTAGTTTCAATTGTAATTGAAATGTGAAAACTTGATAAATAAAAAATTAAAAATTGTAGAGTGTAAGTTGAGTGGGTTAGAAGGATTAATTTTGCTGATGATACATATAATCTCAACTTCTGAGACAGATTCAAATTTGTCCCATACTGGTCCGTCAAAAATTAAATCATCAGGAGTATTGTTAGATAAAGCAGAAAAATTAGTCACATTTTTAGTCTTGTCATTGAAATATAAAGCAAATGTCTAAGCAATATTCGTTCCTTGGAGGGCCGAGGGAAAAACAATTGAGTTAGTGTTGTGTGTAACTATCTTTTTAATACAAGAATATTCAGGTGAATTTTAAATGGGCCATGCGTGTAAAAAATGGGGGTTATGCGCACATTTTCAAAGGGGCCTGACCATGCATGTAACCCCCATTACACGCGCTGACGTGCCGGGCCTAGAGAAAAAGGCAGTCCAGGGGCAGGGAGGGGCAGGGCTGGAGGTGGACAGTGCAACGGCCATTTGCTGCTGTGCCAGGGAAGCGCACGCTGGCAGTCGGCCAGTGCGCACAAGTTGCTTCTGCTCCAAAGGAACAACAACTTACAAAAAAAAAAGGTAAGATAGGTCAGATTTAGGGGGTGGAAAGGAGAAGGGGAGGGGATGGAAGGTTAGGCAGGGGTGAGGAAAGTTCCCTCCCAGTCTGCTCCTTAATTGGAGCAGACTGGGAGGGAACTGGGAGAGGCCCAATCTCGTTGTCGCACGTACCTTTATAAAATTAGGCCCCCTTCACATGCATGTGCGGATTATAAAATCCAGCGTGCATGTGTGCACAGACCCCAGATTTTATAACATTGCGTGCGCCGGAAGCACGCGCACATGGATGCACACATGCATCTTTTAAAATCTATCCCATAATGCTTTGAAGTTATTAAGTACAGTTGAAAGTATGGAGTAAATGTAAGCTTTCTTAGCAGTGATAATTGAGTCATGATAATCTGAAAGTTTTTAATTAAATAATAGTAAGATATTGTACCTGTTGCAATTTCCTTTCTGCCCTTTTCAACTCACATTTCTTTTTCCATAGGCTATTGTTAAACCATGAAGCTAAATTCAATCATTTCATATAAACATGCTTCAAAAGGTATAAGATTGTCACGTGTAGCTAATAACAAGGTGTTCCAGTGTTCTAGGAATTCTTCTGGTTGGTCACAGGTATTATTTTCTAATATGGATCTTAATCCTGGTGCTAAAAGCTGAGGCCCTATAGGGCCCCTCTTCATCACAGGTGTAGGGTTATGCATAGTCACCTGTTTCTTGTCAACAGGGATGAGTAAGAAGGATAGAAGAATGGTCACTCCAGGGAATCATAGAAACAGAAACACCAGGTTTATCTAAAGAAAAAACATTTAAGTTTATAAAGGCCAAATCCAAACAATTGCCTTTATTATGTGTTGGACTAGAAACAATTTGAGTCCATCCACAAGAGGATAGGGTATCAGTTAAAGTTTGTGCAGGGTAGGACAGAGATATAAGAACATAATAAATTGCCATGCTGGGTCAGACCGAGGGGTAGATTTTAGAAAACTACGCCCGAGCGTACTTTTGTTCGGCACCAGGCGCAAACAAAAGTACGCCGGATTTTAAAATCTGGGGTCGGTGCGCGCAAGGGGGTGCACATTTGTGCACCTTGCGAGCGCCAAGCCCTGCGCGCGCTGCCCGTTCCCTCCCCCCACCTTCCCCTCCCTTCCCCTACTCAACCCACCCCCCCCAGTCCTATCTACACTCCCCCCTACCTTTATCGCGGAAGTTACGCCTGCCCCAGGCAGGCGTAAGTCACGCGCACCAATCAGCCGCCGCCGCACAATTCCCCGGCCCGGGAGCGATTTCGGAGGCCTCGGCCACGCCCCCAAAACGCCCCGGAGCCGGCAGCACGCCCCAACACGCCCCGGAACGCCCCAAACGTCGCGCAGCGCCCCCGACATGCCCCCCTAGCAAAGCCCCGGGACTTCCCGGGGCTTGCGCCACCGCCGAGCCTATACAAAATAGGCTCGGTGCGCGCAGGGGTTTTTTAAAAGGGTTACGCGCATAACTTATGCACGTAACTCTTTTAAAATCTACCTCCAAGGGTCCATCAAGCCCAGCATCCTGTTTCCAACAGAGGCCAAACTAGGCTACAAGAATATCAAGATGTTCAAGATGTTAACTGAAGTCTCCTACAATGATGGTTTTAGTAGGATCAATATCTAGATTCAAAACAGTTTTAAGAAGAGGAGAGGAGTTATGGGAGAGGAGTCTGGGTGGACAGTAATTTAGACAGATGTTTATGTTTCAAGATTTAATACAAAGCATTTCATAGGGTAATGGTAGCGGGACATCTAGTTCATAAAACTTCAGAGATTTTTTTCAAAAATGGCAAGACTATCACCCCTTCTACCCTGTCTAGATTTAAAGAGATAGGAATAGTTGGGGGAACAGCAATGATTAAGGATGGGTACATCATAATCTTTCATCCAGGTTTCATTTATGCAACAAGTCATAATTCCCTGAAGCCAACAAATCATAGATTATTGCTGATTTCTTCGCAATTGACTGTGCATTAACAAGAATAACCAATGCACTAGTTGAAATGAAAGTAGAAAGAGATTTTAAGGTAACATTCTTGAAAGTTCTACATAATGGCTCGACGGATTCTGCTTGCAGCATAGCATCCTTGACCCATAATTATATGAATTGACATCTGATTCATGTTTGAGACATTAAGATACTCACAGATATTGGCCAAATCCATTTTGTGAAGACTGGAACCAAGGTTTACACAGACAAGAGGGTATGTTCACCTCTGCACAAGAAGGGGTACACAAAGAGGCAAACTCCTTTATTGTGCTCCCTCGGGGGCGTGCCCCATGACATGAGCGCCACTGGTGCTTGTGCCTTGGATTAATAGCCCGGCGCCCAAAGATAATGTCGACAGAGGCTTCGATGAGGCACAGGGAATCCTTTCCGACGCTGCCGCAATGGTAAGCAGCAAGAAACTACCTCTCAGGCCGGTGTCATAGACAGGTAGTCAGGAACAAGCAAGATGCTAGTAAGTCCACTGGCACCCGTGCCTCAGATTAATAGCCCAGCGCCCAAAGATGATGTCAATGGGGGAAGGGTTTCAACAAGGTGCGAGGAATCCCTTACGATGCTGTCACGATGGTAAGTGGCAAGAAACTACCTCTCAGGCCGGTGTCATAGGCATATAGTTAGGAACAGGAGCACCACCACAGATATTTACTCTTGTTTTTTTTCAATACTGTACATTTCAAACTATCTATAGAGTGTTGAAAAGATAGCCAACAATGGGATCACCAGCGGAGCTTCAATGACTGACGCAGAATGCAACTTAAATGTTCTAAAATACAAGCCTGCAGCTTTTTTATTATGCTGCTCACATATACAAGTGGGCATAGAAACCAAATCATGTTTGGCCCCCCCTTTGGTCTGGACTATGAACTGCCCCTATGCTTGGGTGTGAGAAGTGCCACATGAGAAATTATATTTACAAAGGAAAATTAGTTCTTACCTGTTAATTTTCGTTCCTGTAGTACCACGGATCAGTCCAGACTGTGGGTACGTACAGGGAATATGATTTATCTTCGGGTTCGTAGTCTGAGTGGAAGATGAGACAGGGTCCCGGTCACCCCGACATCACAATTCTGTGCCCTTCTCAAACAACCTCTCACTTGTGCACCACAGACCAGATAAAATCATCTCACCAAAATAAAACAGTAATTAACATTTTTATTAGTAATAAGTAGAGGGTAAATCCAGCCAGAACATTAAATGGGAAATGTACAGTAGTGAAGAATAAAATAATCTTGAAGTTTTCTTATTTTAAATAAGCAATGCAGAAATAACACAGGGTATGGCCTGTTAGCATAAGAACATAAGAACATGCCATACTGGGTCAGACCAAGGGTCCGTCAAGCCCAGCATCCTGTTTCCAACAGTGGCCAATCCAGGCCATAAGAACCTGGCAAATACCCAAAAACTAAGTCTATCCCATGCTACTGTTGCTAATAATAGCAGTGGCTATTCTCTAAGTCAACTTAATTAATAGCAGGTAATGAACTTCTCCTCCAAGAACTTATCCAATCCTTTTTTAAACACGGCTACACTAACTGCACTAACCACATCCTCTGGCAACAAATTCCAGAGTTTAATTGTGCGTTGAGTGAAAAAGAACTTTCTCCGATTAGTTTTAAATGTGCCACTTGCTAACTTCAAGGAGTGCCCCCTAATCTTTCTATTATCTGAAAGAGTAAATAACTGATTCACATTAACCCATTATAGACCTCTCATGATTTTAAATACCTCTATCATATCCCCCTCAGCAGTCTTTCCTCATAGGGAAGTTGTTCCATTCCCTTTATCATTTTGGTCGCCCTTCTCTGTACCTTCTCCATTGCAACTATATCTTTTTTTTAAATGCGGCGACCAGAATTGTACACAGTATTCAAGGTGCAGTCTCACCATGGAGCAATACAGAGGCATTATGACATTTTCCGTTTTATTCACCATTCCCTTTCTAATAATTCCCAACATTCTGTTTGCTTTTTTGACTGCCACAGTACACTGAACCGACGATTTCAATGTGTTATCCACTATAACGCCTAGCTCTCTTTCTTGGGTGGTAGCTCCTAATATGGAACCTAATATTGTGTAACTATAGTATGGGTTATTTTTCCCTATATGCATCACCTTGCACTTATCCACATTAAATTTCATCTGCCATTTCGATGCCCAATTTTCCAGTCTCAGAAGGTCTTCCTGCAATTTATCACATTCTGCTTGTGATTTAACCACTCTAAACAATTTTGTATCATCTGCAAATTTGATTTCCTCATTCGTCGTATTTCTTTCCAGATCATTTATAAATATATTGAAAAGTAAGGGTCCCAATACAGATCCCTGAGGCACTCCACTGCCCACTCCCTTCCACTGAGAAAATTGTCCATTTAATCCTACTTTCTGTTTCCTGACTTTTGGCCAGTTTGTAATCCACAAAAGGACATCGCCACCTATCCCATGACTTTTTACTTTTCCTAGAAGCCTCTCATGAGGAACTTTGTCAAACACCTTCTGAAAATGAAAATATACTACATCTACCGGTTCACCTTTATCTACAAGTTTATTAACTCCTTCAAAAAAGTGAAACAGATTTGTGAGGCAAGACCTGCCTTGGGTAAAACCATGCTGACTTTATTCCATTAAACCATGTCTTTCTATATGTTCTGTGATTTTGATATTTAGAACACTTTCCACTATTTGTCCTGAGACTTAAGTCAGGCTGTAGTTTCCTGGAACACCCCTGGAGCCCATTTTAAATATTGGGGTTATATTAGCCACCCTCCAGTCTTCAGGAACAATGGATGATTTTAATGATAGGTTACAAATTTTTACTAATAGTTCTGAAATTTCATTTTTTAGTTCCTTCAGAACCCTGGGGTGTATACCATCTGGTCCAGGTGATTTAATACTCTTCAGTTTTTCAATTAGGCCTACCACATCTTTTAGGTTCACTGTGATTTGGTTCAGTCTATCCAAATCATTACCCATGAAAACCTTCTATGATACCTCAACATCCTCTTCAGTAAACACTGAAGCAAAAAAATAATTTAATCTTTCCACGATGGCCTTATCTTCTTTAATTGCCCCTTTAATCCCTTGATCATCTAACAGTCCAACTGACTCCCTCACAGGCTTTCTGCTTCGGATATATTTTTTAAAGTTTTTACTGTTTTTGCCTCTACGGACAACTTCTTTTCAAATTCTCTCTTAGCCTGTCTTATCAATGTCTTATATTTAACTTGCAAACGCTTATTTATTTATTTTATTTATTTATTTAGAATTCTTATATACCAACATTCTTGTAAAATTAACAAATCATATCGGTTTACAATATAACAGAATAATCACGGCTAAGGCGTTACATTAAAACAAGGCTTCTAATAGAGTATATAGAACAACATAACAATAACAGCTAAGGGGTGGATTTTAAAAGCCCTGCTCGCGTAAATCCGCCCGGATTTATGGGAGCAGGGCCTTGCGCGCCGGCGCGCCTATTTTCCATAGGCCTGCCGGCGCGCGCAGAGCCCCGGGACTTGCGTAAGTCCCGGGGTTTTTCGAGGGGGGCGTGTCGGGGGCGTGTCGGGGGCGTGGCCGATCGGTGCGGCGTTTGGGGGGCGGGACGCTGCATTTCGGGGGCGGGCCCGGGGGCGTGGTTTCGGACCGGGGCGGTCCGGGGGCGTGGCCGCGCCCTCCAGAACCGCCCCCGGGTCGCGTCTCGGCGCGCTAGCGGCCCGCTGGCGCGCGGGGATTTACTTCTCCCTCCGGGAGGCGTAAATCCCCCGACAAAGGTAGGGGGGGGTTTAGACAGGGCCGGGGGGGTGGGTTAGATAGAGGAAGGGAGGGGAAGGTGAGGGGAGGGCGAAAGAGAATTCCCTCCGAGGCCACTCCGATTTCGGAGCGGCCTCGGAGGGAACGGAGGTAGGCTGCGTGGCACAGCGCGCGCCGGCTACACAAAATCGGCAGCCTTGCGCAGGCCGATCCAGGATTTTAGCAGATACGCGCGGCTACGCACGTATCTACTAAAATCCAGCGTACTTTTGTTTGTGCCTGATGCGCCAACAAAAGTACGCGAAGGCGCACTTTTTTAAAATCTACCCCAAGGCGTTACATTAAAACATAGGGTCTAATAAAGTATAAATATGAGAACAAGTGAAACAAGTATAAATATGAGAACAAGTGTAAATGTGAGAACAAGTGAACAAATCGAATGGAGCGTAAAGGGGACCCTGAAGGACATAGGAGAGATCTTAAATCCCAATTATATTCTGTTATGTCCTTTGACCTATGTCAGAATGGTCTTGGGAATCCGGGAAGGCTTGTCTGAAAAGCCATGTTTTGAGGTGTTTCTTAAATGTTTGATGACATGGTTCTTGACGAAGCTCCGGTGGCAGAGAGTTCCAAAGGGTGGGTCCAGCTGTCGAGATTGCACGCTTTCTTAATGAGGTTTTGACCGGTGGAGCATATAATGAACCTTTATATGCATTTCTGATTGGTCTGTCTGATGTATGCAGACGGAGTTGAGAGCTTAGATTGAGATGGGCGATGCCGTGAATGTCCTTGTGGATCATCATCAAAGCTTTGAAGGTGATCCTAGATTTTATGGGAAGCCAGTGAAGGAAATGAAGGATGGGTGTGATATGGGCTCTTTTATTAGAGTTGGTGAGTATCCTTGCCGCGGCATTCTGGACCATCTGTAGGGGTTTGGTAGTTGTCGCTGGGAGCCCTAGCAGTAGAGAATTGCAGTAGTCTAACTTTGTGAGGATAATTGACTGAACTACTAAACGGAAGTCATTAAAATGCAGGAGAGGTTTCAGATTTTTGAGTACTTGTAGTTTAAAGAAACACTCTTTGGTTGTGTTGAGGACGAAAGATTTTAAGTTGAAGTGGTTATCGAACCGAACCCCTAAGTCTCTGATGGAAGGGGAGTGGTTGATGAATGCTTTGGCAAATTGGGATGCACTTTGAGAGTTGAGGAGAACGTGGTTTTCGTCTGGTGAAATGATGAGGATCTCAGTCTTGTTAGAGTTGAGGATAAGGTTAAGGCTGGTAAGCAGACTATTGATGGATTGTAGACAACTGTTCCAGTGTGCCCACATTTTTTGCAGGGATTCTGTGATTGGTAGGAGGATCTGTATGTCATCGGCGAATATGTAATGCTTTAGTTCGAGGTTGGAAAGTAATTGGCAAAGTGGCAGCAGATAAATGTTAAAGAGTGTGGGGGAGAGGGATGATCCTTGTGGGACTCCCAAGTTCGATTTGATTGGGTGTGATTCCTTGTTATTAATCCTGACCTTGTAGAATCTGTTCTCAAGGAACGATTTGAACCAACTAAGTGCCTCTCCTTGGATACCGATATCTGATAAGCGCTCCAGTAGGATGGCGTGATTAACCGTATCGAAAGCGGCCGATAAGTCGAGAAGTGCGAGAAGGTAAGGTTGTTTTCTTTCCAGATTAAGAAGGATGGTGTCAGATAGTGAGGATAATAGGGCTTCAGTATTTTGCGATTTTCTGAATCTGAACTGGAATGGTGAGAGAATGTTGTTTTCCTCAAGGTAGCCAGACAGTTGTTTGTTTACAATTCTTTCCATGACTCTGGAGATCAAGGGTAGGTTTGCTATTGGTTGGAAATTAGCAGGGTCAGACGTCGGAAGGTTAGGTTTTTTTAGTAAAGGTTTTAGAATGGCTAGTTTTAGTTGGTCTGGAACCCTTCCTTGTGAGAAGGAGCAATTAATGATGTCTGCTAACGATTTTGAGATGGTGTTTGGGATGGAGAGAAGAAGATTAGAAGGTATTGCGTCCAACGGGTGAGAAGAAGGTTTTAACTTCTTGAGGATGGTTTCAATTTCCAGTGAAGATGGCGTCTCGAAGGATAATAATTTGACGTTCCGATTGGTTGTTGAAGTGCTGGAGGGGAGGGTAGTCAGTTGGGAGGTGGAGAGAGGCTTGAGGAGGTTGGTTATCTTCGTATCAAAGTAGATAGCTAGTTCTGTGGCTTTATTAGAAGCTTGCTTGTCGGGAATGATGGGGGGGCTAGGGTTTTGTGAGAGATGCAACGAAAGAGAATAGGCTTTAGGGTCGAAAGAGAAGTTATGGATTTTTTTGGAAAAGAAGTCTTTTTTGGCTTTGAGGATGGCATTCCTGTATGCGTTAAGGTGGGCTTTGTAGTTGGATAGGGTGGAGGTGGACTGGGTCTTGCGCCATCTGAGCTCTTTACTACGAAGTTCTTGTTTGAGGGCTTTAAGTTCCGGGGTATACCAAGGATTCCTGTTATCTTGGGGTGAGGGCAGAGATTTGGTGATGGTTGGGCAAGATTGTTCTGCGACCTCATTTGTTATCTTGATCCAAGAGTTAATAGCCGAGGAAGCTTCCGTGAGTTCAAGTCGATCTAGCTCTTTTAAGAGCAGTTTGCTAAGTTGGTCTGTGGAGCAAGGTTTCCTGTATTGTATTGTAGTTTTAGGGAAGACAGGCCGAGGATGATGTTTGATTTGAAGCTCAGATGAGATAATATGATGGTCTGACCACGGGACTGAGACACAAGTTAAGTGAGTGGTGGATGATAGACCATCGTTAAGGAAAATAAGGTCTAAAGTGTGGCCCGCTTGATGCGTGGGGCCTTTAACAATTTGTCTAAAGCCCAGGTGGCTGAGTGCTGTAAGTAGGATTTCACAATTTTGGGATAACCGGGAAATATCCACATGGAGATTAAAATCACCCATCAAGATGGCTGGTTTATCCCTCTTGACATGTTTGGCTGCAAATTCGATTAATGGAGAGGGATCAGAATCTAGGATTCCTGGTGGTGAGTAGACCAGAGCGATTTGGAGATGGTCCGAACTGAAGAGAGCTAGTTCAAGGTTGCTTATTCTGGTGGATAGTTGCAGGGAGAGTCCAAGCCCCTTTTTTGCAGCTAACAGTAGGCCTTCTCCTCTTTTTTTGAGTCTAGGGATTGAATGGATATCATATAGATGGTTGGGGAGATGGTTTAGTAGAACTGTGTCCGTTGGTTTCAACCACGTTTCAGTAATGGCGCAAAGGTCAGGGTTAGAGTCTGTCAGGTGGTCATTAAGAAGGTGAATTTTTTTTAGTAATGAACTGAGCGTTGAATAAGGTTAGTGTGAATAGAGTGAGACCGAGTATTTGGGAGATTGGAGAGATCGTGATTGGGATCAATCTTTGATGTCAAATACCTAGTATCCTCGGTCTGTTGGACATGAGCTTGGGAGAGTAGGGAATGGTAGGTATGGGGAGTGAGCGCATCTTGAGTGAGTGGATTACGTCCCTGCGCATTTTGGGAAGTCAATTAGTCGGGTCAGCGCAGCAAGCCTCGTGGCCGGTGGGGGAGCCGTCGGTGGAGGGTGAGTAAAATAACCACAGGCCTTACCCCGATGGGCTCTCGCGCCGGCTGCGCAGGCCCTGGCTCCCACCCCAATCCGGATGTCTAATGGCAGGTTCGGGCGCCCGAGTAAAAGGGCGCCTGGAGGGAGTGCTGGGGTTTAAAGCCTTACCCCGATGGGCTCTCGCACCGGCTGCGCAGGCCCTGGCTCCCACCCCAATAGGATAATGCTTATGCATTATTCTATTTTCTTCTGTTGGATCCTTCTTCCTATTTTTGAATGAAGATCTTTGGGCTAAAATAGCTTCTTTCACCTCCCCTAATAACTATGCTGGTGATCGTTTTGCCTTCTTTCCACTTTTCTTAATGTGTGGAATACATGTGGACTGTGCTTCTAGGATGGTATTTTTTAACAATGACCACAACTCTTGCACACTTTTTACCTTTGTAGCTGCTCCTTTCAGCTTTTTTTCTAACTATTTTTCTCATTTTATCAAAGTTTCCCTTTTGAAACTTTAGCACGAAAGCTGTGGATCATATTATGATCACTATTGCCAAGCGGCCCCACCACTGTTACCTCTCTCACCAAATCCTGTGCTCCACTGAGAATTAGATCTAAGGGGGTCATTTTTCAAAATGCGGTAAGGTGTTTACCGCATCCAAAAAGTTTTATCACCATTTCTGATGTGTCCTGTAAGGCTTATTTCAGGGGAGAGAGAGAGAGAGAGAGAGAGAGAGAGAGAGAGAGAGAGAGAGAGAGAGAGAGAGACTGCCCATAATATCATGGCCCATAGGCAGGTATTTGTATCCCTAGGGTAGGCCCACCTAGTAACTCGAGGTGGGGATTAGGTAAGTGTGTAGGGGGTTAGGGGCCACTTTGACATGCTACGTGACACCTACGAACAGAACAGTGGTCTCTTGTGAAGATTAGCTGGCCTTCGGAGTGAGGAAACTCACTCCAAGATGAGATTTGGGCAATGTTCTCTCAACCTAGCTTGATGGACTCTCTACCTGGGTAACATCAAGCTAGGTTGAGAGAACATTGCCCAAATCTCATCTTGGAGTGAGTTTCCTCACTCCGAAGGCCAGCTAATCTTCACAAGAGACCACTGTTCTGTTCGTAGGTGTCACGTAGCATGTCAAAGTGGCCCCTAACCCCCTACACACTTACCTAATCCCCACCTCGAGTTACTAGGTGGGCCTACCCTAGGGATACAAATACCTGCCTATGGGCCATGATATTATGGGCAGTCTCTCTCTCTCTCTCTCTCTCTCTCTCTCTCTCTCTCTCTCTCTCTCTCTCTCTCTCTCTCTCTCTCTCTCTCTCTCTCTCTCTCTCTCATATGTGTCTGGGATCATTGAAAAACTGGTCCTCCAGTGGTTGAATGCAGGACATACATCAGGTTTGGCAATGTGCATGAACTTAGCTCTTCACACAGGCAATAAAACACACC
This sequence comes from Rhinatrema bivittatum, assembly GCF_901001135.1. Classification (NCBI taxonomy): domain Eukaryota; kingdom Metazoa; phylum Chordata; class Amphibia; order Gymnophiona; family Rhinatrematidae; genus Rhinatrema; species Rhinatrema bivittatum. Next base: position 54,854,881 of record NC_042628.1, on the reverse strand, counting down.
CCTTTTGCTATCGCATGCAGTACTTACTGCATTTTGATAAATCCAGGCCTAAATTTGCTCCCTCTCTCGTCTGTACTGAACCAATTGCTCCATAAAGCTATCATTTATTCCATCCAGGAACTTTATCTCTCTAGCATGTCCCGATGATACATTTACCCAGTCAATATTGGGGTAATTGAAATCTCCCATTATTACCACACTACCAATTTGGTTAGCTTCCCTAATTTCTCTTAGCATTTCATTGTCCATCTCACCATCTTGACCAGGTGGACAGTAGTATACTCCTATCACTATAGTCTTCCCCAACACACAAGGGATTTCTACCCATAAAGATTCGATTGTGCATTTAGTCTCATGCAGGATGTTTATTCTGTTGGACTCTATGCCATCCCGGACATAAAGCGCCACACCGCCTCCTGGGTGCTCATCTCTGTCATTGCGATATAATTTGTACCCTGGTATAGCACTGTTCCATTGGTTATTCTCCTTCCACCATGTCTCTGAGATGCCAATTAAGTCTATGTCATCATTCACTGCTATACATTCTAATTCTCCCATCTTACTTCTTAGACTTCTGGCATTATATTACAAACATTTCAAAGTTTGTTTTTTGTTTGTATTTTTATTCTGCTTTTTAATTGATAGGGATAAGTTAGAATTTTTTAGCTCAGGTGAGCTTTTAGTTACAGGCACTTGGATTACTTTTCTTATTATTGGAACCTCACTGTCGGGATGCCCCGATTCTAATGTATCCTTTGAAGATACCTCCCTCCGAACCATGCGCTGCTGAGCGACTGTCGGCTTTCCTCTTTGTTCTTGTTTAAAAGCTGCTCTATCTCCTTTTTAAAGGTTAGCACCAGCAGTCTGGTTCCACCCTGGTTAAGGTGGAGCCCAAACCTTCGTAGGAGACTCCTCCTTCCCCAAAAGGTTCCCCAGTTCCTTACAAAACTGAATCCTCTTCCTTGCACCATCGTCTCATCCACGCATTGAGACTCTGGAGCTCTGCCTGTCTCTGGGGACCTGCGCGTGGAACAGGGAGCATTTCAGAGAATGCTACCCTGGAGGTTCTGGATTTAAGCTTTCTACATAAGAGCCTAAATTTGGCTTCCAGAACCTCCCTCCCACATTTTCCTATATCATTGGTACCTACATGTACCACAACAGCCGGCTCCTCCCCAGCACTGTCTAAAATCCTATCTAGGTGACGCGTGAGGTCCGCCACCTTCGCACCAGGTAGGCATGTTACCAGACGATCCTCATGCCCACCAGCCACCCAGCTGTCTACATTCCTAATAATCAAATCTCCAACTATGGAGACACATCCTTGGTGCAAAAGGACAATGCACCACCTGGAGAGCAGATCCTTGCTACAGGATCCATTCCTGCTGCACCAGGGTGACGCTCTCTGATCATGAGACCTTCTTCCTCCAAGGCAGCACCAGGGCTGCCAGTCTGAAGTTGGGACTTGGCTACTATGTCCATGAAGGTCTCATCTACATACTTCTCTGTCTGCCTCAGCTCCTTCAGGTCTGCCACTCTAGCCTCTAGAGATCGGACTCGTCCTCTGAGAGACAGGAGCTCTTTGCATCGCATGTACATGTACAATTTCTCACCGGCGGGTAAAAAATCATACATGTGACACTCGATGCAAAAGACTGAGAAGCCCTCCTCTTGCTGCTGGACTGCTGTCTTCATCTCAAATTTGTTCAGTTCCTAGTTTTTTGGGTTTTTTTTACTTTTTTTTGCTTTCTCTGTTAACTGGTTCCCCCTAGTTTATTGTAAACCGGTACGATAAGACCTGGTCTTGAGCATCGGTATATTAAAAGAATTTAATTAAATAAATAAATAAATAAATAGTTAACTTTTAGGTTGCTATGGGAGTAGGAATGTGTCTAATTAACGTCCTTTAAATGTATTAGTGAATTCACTATGGGCCAGATTTTAAATCTTACGCGCACGAGGTACATTTGTGCGCGCTACCCGGCGCGCACAAATGTACACCCGATTTTATAACTTGTGCAAGCTGCCGCGCGCATGTTATAAAATCCAGGGTCGGCGCGCGCAAGGAGGTGCACACAAGGGCACCTTGCGTGCGCAGAGCCCGAGGGGAGCCCCGATGGCTTTCCCAATCCCTCCAAGGCCGCTCCGAAATCAGAGCGGCCTTGGACGGAACTTTTCTTTCGGTCCCCCTACCTTCCCCTCCCTTCCCCTATCTAACCCACCCCTACCTAAATCCCCCCCTACCTTATTTTATTTTTTACGCCTGCCTCTTGCAGGCGTATCTTGCGCGTGCTGGCCAGCTGCCGGCGCATGAACCTCCAGCACAGCCGTTGTGCCGGAGGATTGCCCCCGGATCGGCGCCACGCCTCTGGCCCCACCGCCCCGACCTCGGACCGCCCATTTTTTAAAGCCCCGGGACATATAATTGCGATGGAGAAGGTACAGAGAAGGGCAACCAAAATGATAAAGGGGATGGAACAGCTCCCCTATGAGGAAAGGCTGAAGAGGTTAGGGCTGTTCAGCTTGGAGAAGAGACGGCTGAGGAGGGATATGATAGAGGTCTTTAAGATCATGAGAGATCTTGAACGAGTAGATGTGACTCGGTTATTTACACTTTCGAATAATAAAAGGACTAGGGGGCATGCCATGCAGTTAGCAAGTAGCACATTTAAGACTAATCAGAGAAAATTATTTTTCACGCATCGCACAATAAAGCTCTGGAATTTGTTGCCAAAGGATGTGGTTAATGCAGTTAGTGTAGCTGGGTTCAAAAAAGGTTTGGATAAGTTCTTGGAGGAGAAGTCCATTAACGGCTATTAATCAAGTTTACTTAGGGAACAGCCACTGCTATTAATTGCATCAGTGCAGATTGTGATAAATTGCAGGAAGACCTTGTGAGACTGGAAAATTGGGCATCCAAATGGCAGATGAAATTTAATGTGGATAAGTGCAAGGTGATGCATATAGGGAAAAATAACCCATGCTATAATTACACGATGTTGGGTTCCATATTAGGTGCTACAACCCAAGAAAGAGATCTAGGTGTCATAGTGGATAACACATTGAAATCGTCGGTTCAGTGTGCTGCGGCAGTCAAAAAAGCAAACAGAATGTTGGGAATTATTAGAAAAGGAATGATGAATAAAACGGAAAATGTCATAATGCCTCTGTATCGCTCCATGGTGAGACCGCACCTTGAATACTGTGTACAATTCTGGTCGCCGCATCTCAAAAAAGATATAATTGCAATGGAGAAGGTACAGAGAAGGGCTACCAAAATGATAAGGGGAATGGAACAACTCCCCTATGAGGAAAGACTAAAGAGGTTAGGACTTTTCAGCTTGGAGAAGAGACGACTGAGGGGGGATATGATAGAGGTGTTTAAAATCATGAGAGGTCTAGAACGGGTAGATGTGAATCGGTTATTTACTCTTTCGGATAGTAGAAGGACTAGGGGACACTCCATGAAGTTAGCATGGGGCACATTTAAAACTAATCGGAGAAAGTTCTTTTTTACTCAACGCACAATTAAACTCTGGAATTTGTTGCCAGAGAATGTGGTTCGTGCAGTTAGTATAGCTGTGTTTAAAAAAGGATTGGATAAGTTCTTGGAGGAGAAGTCCATTACCTGCTATTAAGTTCACTTAGAGAATAGCCACTGCCATTAGCAATGGTTACATGGAATAGACTTAGTTTTTGGGTACTTGCCAGGTTCTTATGGCCTGGATTGGCCACTGTTGGAAACAGGATGCTGGGCTTGATGGACCCTTGGTCTGACCCAGTATGGCATTTTCTTATGTTCTTATGTTCTTAGTAGCATGGGATCTTCTTAGTGTTTGTGTAATTGCCAGGTTCTTGTGGCCTGGTTTGGCCTCTGTTGGAAACAGGATGCTGGGCATGATGGACCCTTGGTCTGACCCAGCATGGCAATTTCTTATGTTCTTATGTTCTTACATACGAGCGTCCCAGGGTTTGCACGCGCAGCCGAGCCTATGCAAAATACGCTCGGCGCGCACAGGGGTAGGTTTTCGGGGGTTACGCGCGTAACCCTTTGAAAATCTACCCCTTTATGTCTGGAGTGGCCTACAGGGGAATGATCAAACTCTCAATAAGGTTTGGGGGTTTTTTGTTTGTTTTTTTTTGTGAAAGTGGCACCTACCTATAAATTAAAGGATGAGCTAGGGGTGGGTGGTGGGGAGTTGGGAAATACAAACAGTCTAACTTCAGTTAGTCAGCCAGAGTGACTCACTGCTCTCTTGATTAACCAATGTTGGTTCCTAATCAAACCAAATCACACTACCTTAACACCTTTCCGAGGTGAGTGCTGAAGTTTTCAACCTTTTTACTTCGGTATACACTGGTCCTAGCTTATTTTTAGCTTCTGGCTACTTTTTTTTTTTAATATACAAACAAACACTCTAACTTCTGCTGCCTTACAGACTATTAAAAATAAACAAATTAACTACCGTATTTTCCGGCGTATAAGACGACCCCCCCTTTTTTATACATATTTTTAAGAAAAATAATAATTTTACATTCAAACAGGAGCAACCCTATCTATGAAAAGGCAACACTACAAATACCGTATATCAGGCCCTAAAAACCAATACACCTCTTATTAGGAAAACAGAACTAGCAAGCAGCTATAGATCCCCACACAGAAATAATTGTAAAACTATACTAATAAGCAGAATAAATGTTTCAAAACAGCTATGAACAGAATAACATCCAACAATTAAAAACTCATAAAAACTATTAAACATTCTCCAAACACCAATAAAATATTTCAAAAAAGCAGACATCACATAATATTAAATAATTAAAATGGCAGTCAATCAAGAAAAATAAACTTAAAAAGCCACCTTTCCTTACTCCCTCCAGCAGCTCTCCTATTCCTCTTCCTCTTCCTTAGGGCCCATGTCTCTCACACACACACCATACCAGTCATGCCCCCATGACCAGTTTCTGTCTCTCACACACCAATCATTTCCCAAACAGTCTTTGACACACACACCAGACACCTTCCTGAACAGTTTCTCTCATGCCATACACACACACAGGCTTCCCACTCCCGTGTTCTGCTTACCGTACATATACGGGCTTCTCACTCTCATAATCACTTTCTCTGTCACACACACACCAGTCTCTCTCTCATTTCCATGCTCACTCTCCACGTGCATAGGCTTCTCATTCCCTGAATCACATTCTTTCTCTCACATTCACACACACCAGTCTCTTTCTCTCACACACACCGTCACCTTATCAACCAGTCTCTCTCTCATGCACGCACACACACACACACAGCCCTCCCGCTCCCATGCTCTCTCTCACATAATCAGGCTTCTTACTCCCATGCTTTCTCACATACCCAGATTTCTCACTTCCATGCTTTTTCTCTCTCTCACACTCACATACACATCAGTCATCTCTCTGAGCAGTCACTTTCATTGTCTCTCACATATACACACACATGAGCTCGCTGACCAGTTTCTCTCAATCACACACATGCTCTCAATCAAATGCATTCTCTCACTTACACACAGGCTGGCTGCTTCTCTCTCTCTCACTCACTTCCACCCCCCCCCCCCCCGAGCACAAATAGTAGCTGCAGCAGCTTCCTCCTCCAGCCCCCACAGGCCAAGAAAGAAGAAACCCATCGGCCGCGGGAGGCTCATGCTGCTGTCTCCTTTCCCGATTACCAGCTCCTTCGACTGCTCGGGGGCCGATGCTGCTGTCGCCGCTGCTATTTTTTCACGCGGCACGGCTCTTTCTTCCCGCGCATCACTTCCTGTTCCGGTTCAAGGGGGGGGGGGGCGGGAAGAAGAAAAGGCCAGCCGCGGATGCCACAGTTTTTTTTTTTTCTCACCGCTGCCGTTCCCGCTGGGCATGAACGTGCTGTAAGCCCAGCGGCAACGGCAGTGCGGTGCGCGGGAAGGAGAAAGCCGTGCCGCATGAAAAAATAGCGGCGACAGCAGCATCGGCCCCCGAGCAATCGAAGCAGCTGATAATAGGGAAAGGAGACAGCACCATGAGCCTCCCGCGGCCGATGGGATTCTTCTTTCTTGGCCTGCGGGGGCTGCAGCTACTATTTATGCTTGGGGGGCGGGGGAGAGGAAGTGAGTGAGAGAGAGAAAAGCAGCCAGCCAGCCAGCCTGTGTGTAAGTGAGAGAATGTATTTGATTGAGAGCATGTGTGTGATTGAGAGAAACTGGTCAGAGAGCAGGTGTGCCCTATATGACGATACCCGGCGTATAAGACGACCCCCGACTTTGGAGAAGATTTTCTTGGGTTAAAAAGTCGTCTTATACGCCGGAAAATATGGTACTGCTTATTAGCTTCCTTACTATTTAAAAATACAGTCTAACTTCAGTTTATTCCCTGCCTTACTGACTATTAAAAGCACAAACACACAGAAACACACTAAATAATATTCCCAAAGAAAATTTCCCACCAGACTCATATGGATAGTATAAAAAAAATAAGGAATGCTAACAGAGAAAGGTTAGGAGGAAAAGCAGTGAAGTACACAGCTTTCAAAAATTGTCTTTACCCCTGAATGTTCAAAAAGGTAGGGGAGGGGGAACAGATTTACCCCAATATCACCAGTTTGTAAAGGTTTCACCCTGTCCCAAACACAAAATTGTGTGTGAAAATACAATCACAAAAATGAAGAAGTCCATCTGGATGGTGGAGCTAGCTAGATAACTGTTATGGTCATGGACCCTTGGGCCGGCTGAGACTGCAGATGTTACAATGTGGGGACCCACAGTGAGCGTCGTAGCTGGGAAGCATCACTGAAGAGACTCCAGAGAAGACTTCGCCACTGGAAGTCCGAGGTCCCCCCAGGAGGAGCCCGTAAGAACCACGACCTCTTGGACTTAGGTGGGACCCTAGGCAACCAAGGATCTAGGCAGCGGCCAAAGAGATGGTCGATGAGGATGGCAGGACCCAGGGGGCTGGAAGAGTCTTCACCCTCGGAAGCCCGCGGCTCCCCCGGGAGGAGCCCGTGAGAGCCCGAGCCGCTGGGACTTAGGACAATCCCCTGGGCCAGCAAGAACCGGATACCTGAAGAGGCGGAGGAACAGAAGTCGGAGTCCAGGAACGAAGCAGGGCCAGAAGTCAGAGGTCCGAAGTCAAAGCCAGGGGCAGAAGCTGGAAACAGAGTCATAGGACGGAGCCAGGTCAGAAGCCAGAAGTCAGAAGTCCAAACCAAACCCAGGGGAGGCAGCGAAGACGAGGTCAATGGACAAAGCCGGGTCGGAAGCCAGAAGACAAGATCCAAAAGCAGCAACTAGCAACTCAGGGGACTGAGTGAACCTTGTTGCAAGACACTGAAGATGTACAGAAGCAGGGTTTAAATACCCTGATAGCGTCTGACGTCATCCAAGGCAGGGCTTGAGTTTTCCCACGCTGGCCCCGCGCACACCTAGGGGGCGGGGCCAGCCATGGCGGATAGACGGCATCTCTCCCGAGGAGGGAGAGATGCGTTGGAGGCAGTGCAGGCCAGGGGAGGCCTCGAAACGGCCCAGGCCGTCCCCGAGGTAGGTGGAGGGACCGGGGCACAGCCCGGGACCGTAACAATAACAAACCAAACAGATGAGCACTGCAGTGTGTGGAAGGTCTCTCTCTCCTGGGGGACTTCCCCAAATGGTTTACTTGGTACTAAACAGAAAGCAGGCCTGGTTTCAGTCTCTTACAGAAAGACCACGATCCATCAGATTCTCTTTCCCTGCCATATCTCGTGTGGTTATGGCAAGGGTTTATGCTTGACTTTGGCTGAAAGGCTGAAGCAATTCAGATGAGATATTGAATGTTATGGTTTTGAGGTGTTTGGGTGGATTCTTGGGTGCTACAGTGATGGCCACTCCCACGGGGAGGAGCCCCTTGGGGAACTGTAGTACCAGGCTAGACTCAGAATGCACAAACAAAGAGATGTTTTATTATGCAGCTTGTAGTAGTCACCAGATGTGGCAGTAGTGAGTAGATTCTTGCAGCAGCAGTCTGGGATCCACGGCTGAGGAGACCCGTTCAACAATGGTGGTGTAGGGTTTTATTATGCAGCTTGTAGTAGTCACCAAAGGTGGCAGTAGTGAGTAGATTCTTGCAGCAGCAGTCTGGGTCCTTGGCTGAGGAGACCTGTCCCACAATGGTGGTGTAGGGTACTCCAATGTAGGTTGCCAGTGAGGAGCTGGAGGTAAGACAGACTGAGAGATATTAGATTACTCACAACTCTTGTAGCTGTAATAATAGAGTTCCCAGGAGATGGAAGTAAGTGATTAACAGGCACCAAGGTAGACAACACAGGCCCTCGAGGAGTGAGTACCTGGATACTAGATAGGCACCTGGAAATAAGCATAGGGCCCCTGAGGAATGGGTACCCAAGTTAGCAGAACCCCGGAGGGTACAGCAAGAGCTTCCAGTAGCAACAAGAAACGGCAGAGCAGCTTAGACCGGACGAATCCAATCCTTGCCAGACAGTCAGCAAATAGGGCAGGCTAAATACCCGGAGGGCGTGACGTCAGTCGAGGGGGACGCCCCCGAGGTTCGCGCCAATGCCGGAATAAAGATGTGGGTGGCGCACGCGCACCCTAGGAGGCCCTCAGGTGCATCATGGCGAAATGTCTTGCCATAGCCGTTCCGGGCATGCCAGAGGGTGCGCCTAGCAGACGCGGCGGTTGCTATCTTCCCAAGGCTTGTGTAGAAAGCGAATAAAGAGGTGAGGCAAGTAGGACAAAGCCATCTGAGTCCGACGGACGCAACACTGAATTTATTTATTTATTTATTTATTTATTTAACAGTTTTATATACCGAATTTCTTGTAACAAGATTACAAATCAAAACGGTTTACATAAAAACAAGTTTGCTTACCGTAAACGTTGTTTCCGTAGATAGCAGGATGAATTAGCCATGCTGTCCTGGGATCTGTCAATCAGGTCCGGGAGGCGGAGCTTGATAAAGCAGAGGATAGAGTTTTGTACCCTCTGCGGCTGCGCGTGGGTTCCCGCGCAGGCAGTACAGATTCTCCTCAGTCTATGATTAAGCAGTAGTAGATCTAATGATTGGTGATTGCCAGGGAGGTGGGTGGGTCAGCATGGCTAATTCATCCTGCTATCTACGGAAACAACGTTTACGGTAAGCAAACTTGTTTTTTCCCGTCGATAGCAGGGATGAATTAGCCATGCTGTCCTGGGAGTCGCCAGCTCCTATCACGTTCAGTCTATTCTGTTCTTAAACGTGAAGCAGGTTGTGGCAATCACTTGGAGTAAGCTGATGCGGATTGTAGGATTGTTTGACCTAACTGTGTATCCGCTGCAGCTTGTTGATCTAAGCAATAATGTGCTGTGAAAGTATGCAGGGAAGTCCATGTTGCCGCCTTGCATATATCTATTGGTTGAATATGACTAAGGTGTGCCCAGGTGGTGGATAGGGCCCGAACTTGATGTGTCTTTGGTTTGTGAAGCAATGGCACGTTCTGTTTGTTATAGCAGAACTGGATGCATTGTATTATCCAGCTTGAAATGGTCCGTTTCGTGACCGGAAGCCCTGTCCCCTTAGGGTCAAAGGAGAGAAATAGTTGCGATGGGCGTGATGGAGCCGCAGTTCTATTTCTATAATAAGCTAATGCTCTTTTACAATCCAGGGTGTGTAATAACGCCTCGCGTTCATTGGTATGTGGCTTTGGAAAGAAAGTTGGTAGGTCAATGGTTTGATTAATATGAAACTGTGAAATAACCTTCGGCAAAAAGGAGGGATGCGTTCTCAGGACTACCTTTTGATGGAAGAACTGTAGATATGGTTCATAGTGAACTAATGCTTGAAGTTCGCTGACACGCCTCGCTGAAGTGACTGTGACTAGAAATACCACCTTCCAGGTTAGGTATTTTAAGTGCGATGATTCTATGGGTTCGAATGGGGCATGCATCAGTTGTTCTAATACTATGTTGATGTTCCACGGAACCGCCGGTTTCTTGAACGGTGGTCTAATGTGTAGTATACCCTTGAGGAATCGAGCTAGAAGGGGATGAGCTGCTATGGTGACATTATTAACCGGTCTATGGTAGGCCGCAATAGCGCTTAAATGGACACGAATCGATGCCGTGGCTAAGCCTGTCTCGTAAAGGGTATCCAGATAATCTAGCAATTGTTGCGGTGTGCAATCCACCGGAGATATGCGATGTGATGCACACCACGAGGAATATCTTTTCCATTTGTAACTGTAATTCAGTCTAGTGGAGGGTTTCCTAGACTCTAGAAGTATGAGTTGTGCACTCTGTGATACCTGTTGTTGTGTTAGTAGCCACCTGTCAGTCTCCAGGCTGTCAAGTGAAGGGAGGAGTGCATCGGATGGAGCAGGGTCCCCTGATCTTGAAGGAGAAGGTCCGCCCGATTCGGGAGCCGGATCGGGTCGTCCGTTGAGAGGCGAAGGAGGTAACTGTACCATGGTTGGCGCGGCCATGATGGGGCGATGAGTATCATCTGCGCTCTGTCCGTTATGCATTTTTGTATTGTCCTGGTGATGAGGGGAATTGGTGGAAAGGCGTAGAGTAGGCCTGTTGACCATGGAATCAGAAATGCATCTTGCGCTATTCTGAGTTTGCTTGGATGGATAGAACAAAACTTGGAAAGTTGCGTGTTGTGTTCTGTAGCAAAAAGGTCTATTGATGGAGTTCCCCATCTGTTGAATAATTGGAGTGTTACTTCTGCATTGAGTGTCCACTCGTGGGGATGAAATATGCGACTCAATCTGTCCGCTCTTGTATTTGCTATACCAGGAAGATAAGTCGCTTGAAGATGTATGCTCTGTCGATGAGCAAGTTGAAAAATTTGCAATGTTTCTTTGCACAGGGTCCAGGAGCCTGAACCCCCCTGTTTGTTGATATAGAACATTGCCACTTGATTGTCCGTATATACCATTAGTCTGCGGCCACGCAAGAATGTCTGGAATGCCTGTAAAGCCAGGCGAATGGCTCGGAGTTCCAGCAGGTTGATCTGTAGGGATTGTTCTGCTACTGTCCATAGGCCCTGTGTTTCGTATACCTCTAGATGCGCTCCCCAACCCTTCCTGGACGCATCTGTTGTTAGAATTGTGTTGTGCATGGGCTGGCGAAATAGAGCCCCTTTGACTAGCGTGGATGGAAGGAGCCACCACGAGATGTCTTTTTTCATTTCCTTGGTAAGGGTGATTGCTTTAGAGAGAGGTTGTGAGTGCTGTCTCCACTGTCGTTTGAGTCCCCACTGTAACCTTCTCATGTGTAACTTGGTATTTGGGACTAGGAAATTGGCTGCTGCCATGTGGCCGAGGACCACTAGCACCTGACGAGCCGATGTTATATGTTTTGTCTGTAAAGTCTGTAAGAGTTGTCGCAATTGAATTTGTCTGTCCAATGGCAGGAACGCTCTGTGTTGCGTGGTGTCCAGATACGCTCCTATGAATTGGAGTTGTTGTGCTGGTTGTAGCTGAGATTTTTGGAAGTTGACTACCAATCCCAATTGTTGTAAGCATTGCAGGATGTGATGCAGATGCGAGACGAGTAGTGCCCGAGTCGGAGCTACTACTAGCCAATCGTCCAAATAAGGAAAGATTGTTATTCCTTGTTGTCTGAGGTGAGCCACCACCACTACCATGCACTTGGTGAACACTCTGGGAGCCGCAGACAACCCAAAGGGGAGTTCTCTGTATTGGTAATGTCTGTGCTTGTGGTGAAAGCAGAGGTAACGCCAGGAAGAGGGGTGCATTGGAATGTGAGTGTATGCATTCTTCAGATCGATGGAACACATCCAGTCGTTGGGTTGTAAGAGTGGTAGGATTGACTTCAGGGATACCATTTTGAATTTTTCCTTCACTAGGAATTTGTTGAGTTCCCGTAGATCTAGTATGGGTCGCAGGCCTCCTGATTTCTTGGGAATCAGGAAGTAGGGGGAGTAGAAACCTTGATTGTGAAGGTTTTTGGGGAGGAGTGCTATGGCCTTTGTTTGGCATAGGTGAATAATCTCCTGTTGTAGCTGTGGTTGGGTTCTTACCTGCTTTGGATCGGTGAATTGTGGCAGGTTTGGTTTTGAGTGGAAATGTAACCGGTATCCCTGACGTACAATTTCCAGAACCCATTGATCTGATGTTATGTGTTCCCACATGTGTAGACACGACTGGATTCTTCCTGGCGGTGGTGAGGGATGTGGTGGTGGCTTCAGTTTCAAAAAGACTGAGCCGGCTTGGCTGCCGTCGGTTGCTGTTGGCTTTGTTGGCGTTGCGCTCGCGGTTTGCCTCGACGTGGAAGCTGAGATGGTTGTTGGTGACTCTGTTGTCTTTGGTAGTTTGGATAAGGTTGTGTACGGTAACCTTGATAAGGTCGGTAAGGCCTACGCCCATATGACGCCCTGTGAGAGTAAGGGTAAAAGCGTTTGGGGGCTTGGTAAGGCTGATGGGACTGTAACGATTGGACCGCTAGTGCCTCGTCTTTAAGCTTTCCCACCGTTTCTTGTAATTTTGTGCCAAATAGGTGTTCTCCTGTGCAAGGGAGATTGGCCAGCTTCTCATGCACATCATCTCTAATAGAGCTGGAGCGGAGCCACGCTGTCCTCCTTGCCGCTATAGCTGTCGCCGATGCTCTCGAGGAAGTCTCCATGCCCTCGTATACTGATCTGAGTAGATGACGTGAACATTCTTCCATATCGTGTAATGTTTGGGGCAGTTGTTCCCCTGTTGTTGAAAGTAATCCCTTTGTGGCTTGTATGCACTCGTACAAATACTGCACCATATAAAATTGGTGATGCATGATACGTGTAGTAAGCATAGCGTTCTGGTAGATTTTTCTACCTATTTCATCCAAGTATTTATGATCCTTGTTAGGAGGATAGGTGGCATGGAGTTTTTGTTTCCGAAATCTCTGCAACGCTGATTCTACAACTACCGATTCGTGTGGTAGTTGTGAGAGGGTATAAGGAATATCCTTCCTAATACGAAATTTGAGATCTGATTTCCTGGAGACCGCTTGTACTGATTGGGGTGTCTCCCAAGATTTCAGGAGGAGGCGATGAAGAAGATCATGTGGAGGAAGTGCGGTAGGTTCTCCTGGCACATCGAATATCTTCAACAAACCCAGAGTTTATTTATTTTATTTATTTATTTATTTAACAGCTTTTAATATACCGGTGTTCGTGCAAGCACATCACGCCGGTTTACAATAAACTTGAGAAAGGAGGAAATTACAAAAAACAGGGAGTGGGGGAGTGGAGCAGGAGCGAAAAGAGGGGGGGGGAAGAGGGGGGAGAGAGGTAAAGGAGGAAAGACAGCAGCTGAGAAAGGTACAAGGAACATATCAGTATTTACAGGATAGGTTGCTTAATGAGGTTAGAACAAGGTTGATTTTTTACAGCGGTTAATGAGGAATAAATAGATTATATAATGATATATATTAAAGCTTAATTACAGCAGTTATGGTGGATTATATAGATAACTTATTAAACAATTAAACACATATATATAAAGTATTAGCTTATTTACAGCAGTTACAGCAGGTAATAACGGAGTCTTGATTTCGACATATAGGTTGTAAGTTTTAACTGGGTTACAGTGGAGCACGGTGGGAGGGTGGCGGGGGTATAGGGAAAGGGTAAGGGGAGGGAGGGTGGGGGTATGGGTGGGTTGACGGGTGAGGCTCGGGTGGATTCAGGGTGGTGAAGCAGGGGAGAGACAGGGGGGAGCGATTGGGGGGGTTTTCAGGGGGGTAGACTATAGGGGGGCCGGGGCAGATTTAGGGGGGTGGACTACGAGGGGCTGGAGCAGTGGTAAGCCTGTCGGAAGAGCCAGGTCTTAATGCCTTTTTTGAAGATGGTTAGGGAGGGTTCAAGACGGAGGTATGTGGGGAGGGAATTCCAGAGGGCGGGGCCTGCGATGGTAAAGGCTCTTTCTCTGGTGGTGGATAGGCGGGCAGTTTTGAGGGGGGGAGTGTGGAGGGTGCCTGTGGAGGTGGATCTAGTCTGGCGGGTGGAGAGGTGGAAGTGGGGCATTTCTTTAAGCCAGGGGGAGTTGTTATTGTAGAGGGTGTTGTGAAGAATAGTAAGGGTTTTGTATTGGGAGCGGAACTGGATGGGCAGCCAATGTAGGTCTACTAAGATGGGTGTGATATGCTCTCTTTTACGTGTGTTAGTAAGGATACGAGCCATGGCGTTTTGAAGAGTTTGTAGGGGTTTGATGGTGGAGAAAGGGAGGCCTAGTAGGAGGGCATTGCAGTAGTCCACTTTGGAGAAAATAGTGGACTGTAGGACTAATCTGAAGTCTTGAGTATGGAGTAAGGGCTTGAGTTTTTTGAGGATCTGGAGTTTGTAGAAACCTGCTTTGAGGAGGGACTTGATGTGTGGTTTGAAATTCAGGTGTTGGTCAAGGGTGACTCCCAGGTCTCTTACGGAGGGGGGTAGTGTGGGGGAGATGTAGGGGGGGCGGTGGTGTGGTGGAGGTATCTTGTTCAGGTTGCTTGGATATAAAGAGTAGTTCGGTTTTGGTTGCATTGAGAGCAAGGTGTAGGTCGGTTAGTAGGGCGTTGATGGAGCCTAGGCAAGATTCCCAGAAAAGGATGGTTTTATTGAGGGTTTTTTGAATGGGTATGAGAATTTGTACGTCATCGGCGTATAGGAAGAAGTCCAGGCCTAGGTTTGAGAGTAAGTTGCAGAGGGGGAGGAGGTATATATTGAAGAGGGTGGAGGAAAGGGATGATCCTTGGGGAACGCCTTGTCTGAGGGGAATGTGGCATGATTCAAAGTTATCAAGTTTTATGAGGTATTCTCTGTTAGTAAGGTAAGAGGTGAGCCAGTCTAGCGCAGTGTCGGTGACTCCTATCTCTGTCAAGCGTGTGATAAGGATCTGATGATTGACAGTGTCGAAGGCTGCCGAGATATCTAGAAGGGCCAGTAGGTAAGATTTTCCTTGGTCTAGTCCGATGAGCATGGTGTCAGTGATGGCTAAGAGGAGATTCTCGGTACTTCGGCCTTTCCGAAAACCAAATTGTGAGGGGTGCAGGAGGTTGTGGTCCTCGAGGTAGTCGGTGAGCTGGGTGTTGACTACTTTCTCGAGGACTTTCGCGAGGAAGGGTAGATTGGATATGGGCCGATAGCTTGCTGGGTCAGAGGGGTCAAGGGAAGGTTTTTTTAGGAGGGGTTTCACAACGGCGAGTTTGAGGGGGTCTGGGACTTTGCCGAAGGTAAGGGAGCAGTTAATGAAGTTAGCTAGGGGTTTGGCGATGGTGGTGGGTATGGAGAGGAGGGTTTTGGAGGGGATTGCGTCTAGGAGGTGTGTGGCCGGTTTCATTTTTTTGAGGATGGTCTCAATTTCTAGCGTGGAGGTGGGGTCGAAGGCTTTGATGCAGGAGCTATCATTTTTAGGGGGGGGGGATGTGGTCATGGGGTTATGGGGGAAACGTTGGAGGATGTTCGAGATTTTGTGCTGGAAATAATTCGCAAGATCCTCGCATTTTTTCTTGGAGTTTTCTTCAGACGTGGCAGGGTGGGGGGTCTTGGTGAGGTTATTGACGTAGGAAAAGAGGGCATTGGCATTGAATTGTAGGTCGTGAATTTTTTTGGCGTGAAAGTCCCTTTTGGCGATGATGGTGGCTTGTCGGTAGTTGTGCAGTGAGAGTTTATACACTGCTTTGTGTTGGGTGGAGGGATGGCGGCGCCACAGGCGTTCTTTTGATCTGAGGTCTTGTTTCAGACTTTGGAGTTCGTTGGAGTACCAGGGTTTTTTTTTGTTCTGAGGGACGGGGATTTCTTTGTGTAGCACGGGGCAGAGTTTATTGGCTATGGATTTGGTTATATGATTCCAAGAGTGAAGGGCTGCATCTGGATTTGAGAGGTCCAGGTTTTCTACAGCTTTGTCGAAAGCTATGGCTATGTTTTCAGAAGAGCAGGGTTTATGGAAGGAAACAATTTTCCTTTGGGTTGGTGATATCTTGGTGGGGGGAGTGAGGTTGATTTGGGCATTGATGATGAAGTGGTCGGACCAGGGTATGGGGGTTGTTGCGGGGGGGCGGGGTGTAGATAGATGGGAGTTGATAAATAGGAGATCGAGGGTGTGCCCTGCCTTGTGAGTGGGGGAAGTGATGAGCTGTTTGAAACCTAGGGCTTCGAAGGTGGTTAGGAGTGTTTCGCAGGAGGGGGTGCGGGGAGTGGAGTCCACATGGAGATTAAAATCTCCGAGGATCACGGCGGGAGAGTCTGTTTTGAGGTTGTCTACAATGAATTCGATGAGGGGGGAGGGGTCGTGTTCAATGAGGTTGGGTGGGGCGTAAATGAGGCAGATCTGGAGGGTGGGTGATTTGAAGAGTCCGATTTCTAGTTTGGGCGGGGGGCAGATGGGTTGGAGTTTGAGGTTGAGGTGCTTTTTTGCGGCTAGGAGTTTCTGCTCTGGGGTCAGGTTCCTTCTGAATCTGTAGTTGGAGGATGTTTCCCATTTTCTCTAAAAAGCGAGGATATGACAGGTCCTCTGGTGGAGAATATGGTTCTTGCTGACCTTCCGGAACATCGGAGGGGTACCCCGTTGAAGAAGCGGGGGACTCTGAATGGAACCGATAGTGTTCCGGTGGGTTGGAGCGCGTTGGAGAGGGCTGCGGAGTTAGTTCCCCAGGAGAGGTTGGTGTGTCTCCTGTGTCAGCCCTTGGTGGTGAAGTCTTCTGTATAGAGTCTGTATTCGTGGGTTCTTTATCCAGTATGAATGACGACTGTAAGGTACTAAAGAAGCCTTCTAACGATTGTGACAGTTGCCAGAAGGCATCCTTGGTGGCCTGTGGCAGAACCGATCTTTGTTGCTTATCTACCGGCTCGTTATGGTCTCTAGTTGAACTAGACTTCTTAGATGGAGAAGAAGCCTGCGAGGATGACAGGTAGATAGGTGATTTTGAATGTCTTGAATGGGAGATCCTAGATGATCTTGAGGTTGAAGGACTGATTTCTAACCTATCTCTTCGTCTATAGTGAGATTCACCTGCATGCCTGTCATGTCTTGTTTTTGAGGCAGATGATTTGCGAGGTGTTTCTCGTTCCCGATGAGAGGAGGTTGTCCTTCTATCTGAGGAGTGTTCTGAAGACCTGCGTCTACGTTTAGGTGTCCTCTCGCCGAGTTGTGTACTGCCCGATAAGGAGTAGAGCTCTGGCCTTCTGCCAGAATGTTCCGTTATGAAGGCGCCTTCTGGGCGTGGTAGCTTCCTTGTTGATGCTATCTTGTGTTTGTAGGACAATCCTGTATCTGGTTGTCCCGTGGACTGTGGTCGGGAATGTGGTGCAGTAATCACCTTTGGTGGTTTTCGCGTCTTGTCCGCTGAACTCAGCGCCGACCTCGGCACCGTCTTTGGTGCCGTTGGTTCTGGCGTCTGTCTCGGCGCCGATGGCTCTGGCGCCCCACTCGGCGCCGGTGGCTCTGGCGGCGCACTCGGCGCCGATGGCTGTGGCGTTCCGCTCGGCGCCGATGGTCCTCTAGGTGCCGTTGATGGCGGCGCCGGTATTGAGGTTTTTGGATCCGGCGCAACGAGCGGTGGTTCCCGCGCCATATAGCCAGCAGTGTCCGGCGCCGTCTTGTGTTTGCGTTCTTTGTGACGAGAAGATATCGTTTTTGAATGTGCCGATACCTGCTTCGTGTGATGTTGTGGTACGGGCGCCTTTGGGTATGGCGCCGTACTGCTATGTTGTTTCGGCGCCGTTTGTGACCTCTTTGGAGACGGCGCCGTTGTCGGCGCCAGCGCGCCCTCCGAGGACTCAGACGCCATTTTGCGTCTTTTTGTTGGCGCTCGATCCTTCTGATGATGTAGGCCTCGTAGCGAGTCCTTACTGGAGTTACTCGACGCCCCTCTGCGGTCGGGAAGAACAGAGCCCTGTTTCCCTTGTACCTGCTTTTCCTTTGGGTGTGAGGAGTCGGAAGATGCCGTTCTGGGCATTGAACATTTTAATTGCTTCACCGGGCCCGGTGAAGAGTGAACCTCCAAGGGATCCGAGGTGCTTAAAAGTTCTTGTAGACGATAGGCCCTTTGGCGTTTGGCTCTCGGGGACATCTTTTTACAAAATTCGCAGTTGGGTACATCATGGCTGCCGCCGAGGCAGCGGTAACATCGGTCATGGCCATCCGTGACCGACATCACCTTACCACAGCGGCAGCGTTTGAAACCCGATTTGGACATTGAGGAGAATGTCAGCTCCGCGTGCGATCCCGCGCGCGGAAAGAACAGACTGAGGAGAATCTGTACTGCCTGCGCGGGAACCCACGCGCAGCCGCAGAGGGTACAAAACTCTATCCTCTGCTTTATCAAGCTCCGCCTCCCGGACCTGATTGACAGATCCCAGGACAGCATGGCTAATTCATCCCTGCTAGCGACAGGAAATAACAATAACAGTGCCTCAAATAGTGCAATTACATAAAACAGAGGAATACAGAACTAGGATCATGAAACTGTTGAAACAAACCAGGGTATATATATATAACGAACTATGATACATGGCTGGTAGAGAATGGTTAGGTTAAGACCATGGTATTGGCAAAGGGCCTTGGGAATTGGGGCTAAAGTAGGACATATAGCATTTGACTGAATCGAGAGAAAGCAGGCAATTTGTGATAAAAGGCAAGGAAAAAAACCTTCCACTTCTCCTAAGATTCTCTCTGTGCAAAGTTTAGATTACTTAACTCAGTCTCTTAAGAGGGTGATCCAGCCATGTGCTCCTGGGCCTAGATATCTTTGGAAAGGAAGTCTCTCATTCTCTCAGCTCCTGGCTCTCAGCATTCCTTTGGCTTCCTCCTCTGCTGGCTATGTAGTGCTGTTCTTTGGCAGGCTAAATACAAGAAAATTATTCCTTACCTGCTAATTTTCGTTCCTGTAGTACCATGGATCAGTCCAGACAGTGGGTTATATCCCCCGACCAGCAGATGGAGTCAGAACAGAGTTTGAGCGCGTCAGCATATAGAGTAGTGCACCCTCTGCTGGAGCTCAGTATTATGCATAGCAAAGCCCAAAAGCAAAACACAACATTTTGGATCCAGAACCGTTCTCAAAAAGGAACAGAGAAAGATATAAGTAAACAAACGGTCAACAGTCAACTTGTGAGGAGCTGTGAACAGTAACAATAATCAGAGACAAACAGAATTAAATTTACCTGGAAGAATCCGAGCAGGACCAAAAGAAATCCTAGAGGCGGGCGTCTGGACTGATCCATGGTACTACAGGAACGAAAATTAGCAGGTAAGGAATAATTATCTTTTCCCTGTACATACCTGGATCAGTCCAGACAGTGGGATGTACCCAAGCTTCCCTAAACCGGGTGGGGTCCTGAGAGACCTGCTCGGAGAACTTGATCGCCAAAAGAACCCGTGTACTGAGGCGCCAGGTGTAGTCTGTAATGTCTGGAAAAAGTGTGCAACAACTTCCACGTTGCTGCACAGCAGATTTCCTGGGAAGAAACGGAGCGAGATTCCGCCCAGGACGCCGCTTGAGATCGCGTGGAATGAGCTGACACGCTGCGAGGCGGCACCCACCACGCCGCAATGTAAGCCGACGAGATGGTGGCCTTTATCCAGCACGCAATAGTCGTCTTGGATGCCTGAGAACCTCTCCTCGGTCCTGACCAGAGGACAAACAAATGATCGGATACCCGGAAGTCATTGGTAACCTCCAGGTAACGGAGCAGCACACGCTTGATGTCCAGGAGCCGGAGAGACCGGGGTTCCTCTGGAGCGAACGCTGGAAGCTCCACCGTTTGATTGACGTGGAAGGACGAGAAGGATGGCACCGTGGAAGGATGGCACCGTACAAAGGGAAACCCCGGAGTCGGAGAAAAGCAGATAAGGGTCCCAGCAGGACAAGGCTTGGAGCTCTGAGATCCGACGAGCAGAAGAGATGGCTACCAGGAAAACCGTCTTGAGGGTCAGGTCCTTGAGGGAGGACCCCCTCAGGGGTTCAAAAGGAGAGCCCGAAAGCATTCGTAGCACCAAGTTGAGGCTCCAAGAAGGGAAAGGATCCCTGACCGGTGGCCGTAGGTGTTTGGCACCCTTCAGAAAACGAGCGATATCCGGCTGAAGGGGTAGAGAGCAGTCCTTCTGTACCAAGACATTCAAGGCCGCCACCTGAACCCGGAGCGAATTATAGGCGAGACCCTTATCCAGACCATCCTGTAGGAAATGGAGAATCAGCGGGACAGTCGCCTCCATGGTTTGGACCCCGCGGTCGGAACACCAGGCTTCGAAGACCTTCCAAACTCGAAAGTAAGCGACGGAGGTCGAAGGCTTGCGGGAATGAAGCATCGTTGAGATCACTGTCTCCGGGTAGCCTCTGTGGCGGAGACGGCGCCGTTCAAAAGCCAGGCCGCAAGACAGAAGAGTTCTGCCTGCTCGAAAAATACCGGCCCCTGACGCAGAAGATGAGGAAGATGGGACAGGCGAAGTGGGCCGTCCACCAACATCTGAAGTAGATCTGCGAACCATGGCCGACGAGGCCATTCCGGGGCGACCAGAATTACAGTCCCTCGATGATGTTCCAACCTGTGGAGAACCTTGCCGACCAGAGGCCAAGGAGGAAACACATAGAGCAGTTGATCCGACGGCCAAGGAAGGGCGAGGGCATCCACCCCTTCCGCGCCATGCTCTCTTCTGCGGCTGAAGAAGCGTGGAGCCTTGGCGTTGAGAAAGGTCGCCATTAGATCGAGGCGTGGAGTCCCCCAACGACGGATGATGAGATGCATTGCCTCGTCGGAGAGAGTCCACTCGCCGGGGTCTAGCTGTTGACGACTCAGGAAGTCCACCTGAACGTTGTCCACCCCGGCGATGTGAGAGGCCGCTATCCGAACGAGATTATTCTCCGCCCACTCCATCAGGGGAGTAGACTCGAGGGAGACATGCTTGCTTCCTGTCCCCCCTTGACGATTGATGTAGGCCACGGTGGTGGCGTTGTCCGAGAGGATCCTCACCTCTCTGTGTCGCACCAGGGGAAGAAAACGCTGGAGAGTGAAACGCACGGCTCTCGTTTCCAGGCGATTGATCGGCCACTTTGCCTCCTCTGGCGTCCAAGTCCCTTGAGTGGAGCTTCTGTCACAGACGGCGCCCCATCCTGCGAGGCTGGCATCGGTGGTCACCACCACCCAATTGGGAACCTCGAGCAAGACTCCCCGAGCCAGATGCGAGGGAACAAGCCACCAATCCAGGCTTTTCCTGGCTAAAGGTGGAAGCGGCAGGATCACCTGATACTCCTGGGAGACTGGTTTCCAGCGGGATAGTAGGGACGCCTGACGTGGACGCAGGTGTGCAAACGCCCAGGATACCATGTCGATGGTGGAGGCCATTACTCCCAGGAGCTGCAGATAATTCCAGGCAGTTGGTTCTTCCAAAGCCGAAAACCGAGACACGTGCTCTCTCAGGGCTTGCACCTTGTCCTGGCGCAGGAACACCATACCCTGCCGGGTATCGAAGCTCGCTCCCAAGAAATCCAGGGGTTGCGAGGGCACAAGGGAACTCTTTGGAAGGTTCACCACCCAGCCCAGAGAGCGTAGGAATTGTACTACTCTGGCCACTGAGGTCTGACCATGTGAGAAGGACTTCGCTCGAATCAGCCAGTCGTCTAGGTACGTATGTACTAGGATACCCTCCTTGCGGAGAGCCGCCGCCACCACTACCATGATCTTTGTTAAGGTCCGAGGTGCGGTCGCCAAACCGAAGGGAAGCGCCTTGAACTGAAAGTGTTGACCGAGAATCTTGAAGCGAAGATACCGCCGGTGAGCTGGCAGGATGGGGATGTGCAAGTATGCTTCCGAGAGGTCCAGTGAAGTGAGGAATTCTCCCTTGTGCACTGCGGCAATCACTGATCGAAGAGTCTCCATGCGGAACCGGCTGACCCTGAGGGCCTTGTTTACCTCCTTCAAGTCCAGGATGGGGCGAAAGGAACCGTCCTTTTTGGGAACGACGAAGTAAATGGAATAGTGGCCCAAGCCCACCTCGTCGAAGGGGACGGGAACGATGGCCCCTATTTCCTGCAGTCGGTCTAATGTTTGTTGAACCTCTATCCTCTTGAGATCCGAACCGCAGGGGGGAGAAGATGAACCGGTCCCTCGGGGAGCGGACAAATTCCAAGGCGTAACCGTCTCTTATGGTGTCCAGCACCCACTGGTCCGTGGAGATAACTGCCCACTCCTCGTAGAAGTCCATGAGGCGGCCTCCGATCCGGGGAGGTGAGGAGTGGGCTCCTTTGGCATCATTGGGATGACTTTGTGGGCGGATTTCCCTGCCCTGGACCCTCTCTCGCAGGCCTCCGCCCACGAAAGGAACGAGACCAAGGCTGGGATCTCGTCTGCTGTGTCCGGGAACCGGACTGCCGGTAAGACCTATAACGTCGCTGTGCCCTGGCCCTGGTTCTACCGGAAGAAAATGACCTGAAGGAACGCTGTCTATCCTCCGGCAGGCGATGCACCGAATTTTCCCCCAGTGACATGATGATCTGATCCAGGTCCTCTCCAAATAAAAACTTCCCCCGAAAGGGGAGGGAGCCAAGACTCGACTTGGAGGAAGCATCCGCCGCCCAACTGCGAAGCCACAAGAGCCGTCGGGCTGCTACAACCGAAACCATGGACCGCGCCAAAACGCGAAAGAGATCATACAAGGCGTCCGCCCCGTATGCTATGGCAGATTCCAGACGGTCCGACTGGGCGGCCTCTTCGGGGGGCAATTCCTGAGAGGTGAGAAGCTGCTGTACCCAGAGTAAGCTGGCCCTTTGCGCGAGTGAACTGCACATCACTGCCCGCATACCTAGGGCGGAGACTTCGAAGACCCTCTTGAGGAAGGTTTCTAGTTTACGGTCCTGCGTATCCCGCAGGGCCGTTCCACCCGTGACTGGGATGGTTGTCCTCTTGGTCACTGCCGACACCGCTGAGTCCACCTTGGGCACCTTGATAAGCTCCAAAAAATCCTCAGGGAGCGGATATAGCTTTTCCATGGCGCATGTGACTTTCAAGGACGCCTCGGGAGTGTCCCACTCCCTGGTGAGAAGCTGTAGGAAGGACTCATGGATAGGGAAAGCCCTTGCCCTAGGACGGAGGGCGGCAAGTACTGGATCCCCTTTGCGAGAAGAGGTGGCGACGGCAGGAGCCACAGGGATCGGCGGATCTGGAGGTAGATCGAGGTCCAGCTCCTGAATAATATGGTGGATGAGTTCATCCAGCTCTTCTTTTTGAAAAATCCGTAGGGCTCGAGGGTCGTCCCCCTCCGTATGTCCATCCTGATGTGCCTCTGGGGGTTCCGGGAGACGTCTCTCACCGGCGAAGCCGCCCCCGTGGTACGCCGGGGTGGCACGGGAGAGGGACCCGGCAGGGATCCAGGCGTAACGGGCGAGGCGGTGAGACCCACAGCAAGTTTAGGAACCTTGGGGGGAGGGGCCCCCAGGGGATTAGGCGCCTGCGCTCCCATACCCTGCAAATAAGCCATGTGCATTGCCAGAATAAAGTCAGGTGAGAAAAACGGAGAGCTGATTGAAATCCCTGGAGAGGGACCGTCCTGGGAGCCCCGGTCGGGCAAACCCCCCGCCGGGGGCAAAGCCTGTTGAGAGCCAGTGCAACCAATCCTGTCTGCATCTGGTAGCGAGTCCGTCTCACGCTGTCCCCCTAAAATGGCCGCCGTTCCCGCCAAAGGCGGCGTCGTGGCCGGCCCGCGCCGCCCGGGCTGAGGAGGAGGCAGGTCCGAAATCGCAGCGGAGGAATGCAGGGTGCCTTCCCCGTCGGGGAAGCACCGCTCACAAAGCCCCTACCTCAGAAATTGATTCCCCGGTTCGCCGCAGGCCTCACACCTCGAGGACCGCGGCATGTCAGCACCGGGAAAAAAGCAAAGCCTCGGGGGGGGGGGGCCAAAGAGGAGCTAGTGCCGCGGGGGGGCCTGGAAATGGCCCTCACAACCCGCCGGAGGGGTCCAGGAACTGCGGGGAAAACCCCCGTTTCAGTTGAGCACACACCCGCGGGCGGAGCTTGCGAACCGCGGGACCCCCAACGACGCGTGGAGCGGCCGGAACCACCGGCATCCACGGGGCACCACCAAAAAGAAGAAAACCTGTGGAGAAAGAAAATGAAAAACTTCCACTTACCCCAACGGAAGAGGAAAGAAGTACAGAATAGAGAAGGCAGAGCCACAGACACACGCCTCCTCAAAAATTGAAAACTTTTTTTTTTTAAACTTTAAGGATCCAAAATGAAGAGAAACATAAGACGGAAATACTGTGGAGAAAAAGAAAGAAATAACCAAAAATGAAGAAACCCTGTCAATCTGGGGGAGCTAGTGGATCCCCCCACTCGCATCTGCTGGAGTCAGAAGAATACTGAGCTCCAGCAGAGGGTGCACTACTCTATATGCTGACGCGCTCAAACTCTGTTCTGACTCCATCTGCTGGTCGGGGGATATAACCCACTGTCTGGACTGATCCAGGTACGTACAGGGAATACCCTTTTCTCAACTTGTTAATACTGTGAGTGCTGGGTGCTGGCTCTCTTACAGAACATTTGTCATTCACAGGAGAGCACACAGGGGTTTTGACATATTTCTATATTCCTTCACCTTGGCTGCGGCAGCTGCAGGGTTAAAAAAACCCTTTTTGACAGGTCCAAAACACATCACTCAGATCCATATTCAGCTCGGACCATATTTTAAGGATTCATCATATGATAGGCTTGTGGGGGCAGGAACTTGATTTATAGTAGCTTGCTACACTCCCCCCAAATAAATTGGGGAGCATGTCCTCACATCTCTGAAAAGGAAACGGGTTAAAACAACCTCTGTCTAATACAATTCAATCACTAACTAGTGAAACAGAAATATTAACAACTTTCACTTTATCAAATCAAGTTAAACCTATGGTTCTTTTTATACTAGCCACTAACCCCTGGGAGGCTGTTGGCTGAGGAATTACTGAGGGTAACCTCAACACCCTGTGAGTGAGCTACTGTGCTAGCTTAATCACCCTTTCCCCTAATGGTTCTTCCCCTCCCACACCATTTTCCAACTGGAAATCATCCTCCCATACCATAGCTATAGCATGGGGTGCCTAGTGCTACCTGGGGTGCCCCACTGGGTTCTGCATGTCCATGTGTTTTCGTACTGACTAAAACCTCACCCTCCCCACTCATTAGCTCAGTTAGTGGTTCGGTTCAGGGGTTTTTAATGCTGGAAGTTCACCCGGTTCATCAGGGGTGGCTCTAACAAATTCAAGCATATGCAGCAATGAAGTTACAGGAGGAGATGCATGAATTGGTGCAAGGCGAGTGTTAATGGGAGCCTCACATGTCTAAAGGCATGGCGCCCCCAGTGGTTTAACTGATGGTATTTGGGTGAAAAGCTTTACCAACTCAATGGGATCAGAATTCTTCCTTCGTGAGAATGTAGTAGAATATCTCATCTCTGACTGAGAGTCCTCACTGTCTGATGGTTGTACTAACTGGCCTGGGGAAATCTTTGTGTTCACTGGTGCATTATCCTTTTGGCCCCTCAATCGCCAGATTCTCTGTGGTTGGGGTGCAGATAAGGAAGCAGTGTCAAGTGAGGGCAATCGCACCATCTGCCTTAGGGGGAGCAGGTGATTCCAGTGTAATGTTCTTACAGGGCCAAACTCGGTAGACAGGTAGGTTTGGTGATTTGAAGAAAATAAGATATGGTTCTTTTTGCCACTGATTAGCCAACTTATGCTTTCCTAGGATACCTAATGCTTTCACCAGTACCAGATCACTATTACTCAGTTCATAATTCTTAACACTGGCATCATATCTGACACTCAGGCTGATACAGTAAAGCGCGGCTGCGGTTACCCTGTTTCTAACCTGCTTTAGACGCACAATTTGGACGCGTAAGGCGAACCCGCGATTCAGTATCCAGTTTTACGCGTCCTTACCGCTTGCCAAAATGGACGCGTATCCGACTCCGCCCGCCGCATGTATATGATATGTTAATGATCGATTTAGTTATTTCCTCCGATACAGTAATATGCGCCCAGATTATCGCCTTTTTAAC
Source organism: Rhinatrema bivittatum (assembly GCF_901001135.1). Taxonomy (NCBI): domain Eukaryota; kingdom Metazoa; phylum Chordata; class Amphibia; order Gymnophiona; family Rhinatrematidae; genus Rhinatrema; species Rhinatrema bivittatum. Next base: position 54,828,885 of record NC_042628.1, on the reverse strand, counting down.
CAGCTTATTTGCCGCGTCTTTAACCTGCATATTTACCGCCTACCCTGACCCTGGCATTAGTGTGGTGTTCAGTCAGCTTCCCGCTGCCTTGAGCGCCCGGCTGAAGCCCAGCATCAGTTCTCTGAATCTGAATCCGTTCTGTCGCGCTGCAGTTTATGCCACCTCTCGGCTCCGGCCGAAGAGTCATCACTGACTACTGGTTGAGTTGCACGCAGCAAAGAAAAAAAAAGCACCACATGCCAGCAACAAAGAGGACTGCTAGAACTTAGCTGCCCAGTCCCAAACCAACCCAATCCACAGAAAAAAATGCTTCTCGCACAAGGGGGAAAAATGTAACCCAACCTGGCACCACCGCACTTAACTTCAGAGTACTTCGTTTCCGTAGGGTTTAGTTTCTGTACGGAAGAACGGACACCGTTTCTGGGGTCTCCTCTGGCCTTCTTGTGGGTCTGGGCTCCTTGTCGCCGCTGACTTGCAGTGGGCACGAGCTCCTAACGCTGATAAGATGCTGTTGCGCTGGACCCGGCTGGCGCGCCGCTTCCCGAGTGTGGCCTGCATTGCAGGTTACAGGTTAATAACGATCATTCATGCGGTGGACCTTCCCGCAGCCTTGAGCACCCGGCTGTACGTCCAAGCCGCGACCTCGGACGTCTGGCTTGGACATCCAGCCGGGCGCTCAAGGCAGCGGGAAGGTCCATGAACGCACGCCGCAACCTGAGCACCCAGCTGGACGTCCGAGGTCGCGGCATCCGTTCATGGACCTTCCCGCTGCCTTGACCGCCCGGCTGGACGTCCAAGCCACGACCTCAGGCGTCCGTCTTGGACACCCAGCCGGGCGCTCAAGGCAGCGGGAAGGTCCATGAATGCACGCCGTGACCTGACTGGCTACGACAGCGGGAGCAAGCCCAGCAACAACCAGAACAGCAGCATCAGTATGGACTATGACCAGCGGCACGTCAGCCCCCACTCCAGCTATTCGGACCCGCGCTACGGGGCCCCAGGCAACCCTGAAGCTGATGGCGCCGGCCCACCGCGGGCCAGTCCACACTCCAGCCTGTGCGGCCAGTTCCTGGAACTGGAGAAGGAGCTGGAGCTGCACATGAAGAAAGAGTATTTCGGTGAGTAACTAGTGTGTGGTACTTGCTTCAGTGCGGACAGACATTCATGGGCCTTCCCCCTGCCTTGAGCGCCCGGCTGGACGTCCAAGCCGCAACCTCAGACCTTGGACGTCCAGCCGGGCAATCAAGGAAGGGATCTGTAGGAAAGAACCATCCACTTACCTGGTGGAATGACATTTCAAATGACATTTGAAATGACAGGTACCAGCGCACCCTGGATACTGTATAGGCGCTATATACAGTAAGATGGATTGTGCACGCCTACTGCTTCATTAACGTGCTTTGGACGCCACTTGGATTTGCATCTAATTTGAATACTGAATTGAGCGGTATGTGAACCAAAATATGCACACGGCAAACGAGGGTGCGCCCGGCACTGCCGCACTCTTTCTTACGCGTCCTTACTGTACCAGCCCGACTGTTATTAAAGTTTTGGCTTCCTGTAGCTTCAGAGACTGCCTGATAGGCCAGGTTTAATTGCTTCCTCAAGTCCTCAATATACTTAACATGGCTTCTTGCGGAGTTGCGTCAACCCCATCTCAGGCCAAGGGTCCACCATCAGCGCAACACTCTTGGTTCCGCCCTGATGATTTATGTAGGCCACAGTTGTCGCATTGTCTGACATTATCCGGACTGTCCAAGCCTCTAGGCGCTTGGCAAACTGCAAGCATGTTAGACGAACCGCCCAAGCTTCCAAGTGTTTGTTATGGTGGATCCTTGGACACTGTGGCAGCTGACCACGCCTAAGGGGGGCAGTCCCGTGAGGGACCACTGTGTCAGGCTAGACTCCGGACAGACAAACACAGATTTGAATCTTTATTTAAACAGTTTGAATGGTGAGTAGTGGTTGTAGAGCCCGGTTGGGCACGTCTCAAACAGAATGCTTGAACAGCAGATCTTCTGCAGGGCAGTGTTGTAGTGGAAAGAGACTTCCTTAGCTATGAGCACACAATAAGATTAACATTCAGAGTCCCAATGTAGAAATAGGAGAAGCTCCGAGGCAGGGAGAGCAGGCCCTCGAGGAGCGAGTACCTGATCCCTTACAGCAGAGAGACTCAGTGGCGTTTTACTCACTTAGCAGTAACAGAGATTCCACTAGACGAGAGGTCTGGCACCAGAGCAGAGAGCAGGCCCTCGAGGAGTGAGTTCCTGGTTCCAGTGAAGCAGTACTGTGGAAAGAGATGGTATCTGTACTCACTGATGGTACTTCTTCCAAGAAGTGTAGAGGTTGCAGGCAGCGACTCAGGGAACATGGGCCCTCGAGGATCGAGTACCGGTTTCCTGATAGCACCTGAAAGAAGCAAAGAGGCCCCCGAGGAGCGGGTACCCCGTTAGAGACCCCGAAGGGTAGTAAGAGTTCCAGATAGCGCTGGAGAGGCAGAGTAGCTTAGGAACGGAGAGCGAATTCCATCCGTACGAATTCCGTTGCTAACTCAACGAGCTAGCAAATGCTGTAGGCAGATATACCCTGGAGTCGTGACGTGAGAACAGGGGGACGCCTCTGAGGTTCGTGCCAATGTAGAGTTAATGACGAGGGCGACTTGCGCACGCGCCCTAGAGATACCTTGAAGGAGAATGGCAGGAGGCAGCACCAAAGCCAGTCCAGGGATGCCGGAGAGAACGGCAAGCAGATGCCGCGGAGGCCATCAGTCCAAGGTGAGCGGGAGGAGCTGCAAGTAGAGAGAGGTAGGCGGGGTGAAGCCATCGAAGACCAATGGACGCAACAGTGGTTGATGCACAATTACCGTTCCTTAGCATTTCAGCAACCTTGCACCATCAACTCCAGATAGTGAGCCCCGCAACCCAGGAGGCTCGCATCTGTTGTGAGCGCTAACTAATCTGGGGTCTCCAAGGAAACTCCCTTCCTGCGGTGATCTGCTTATAACCACCATTGCAACTAGGCACTCACTCCCAATGGCAGGAAAAGTCTCAGACATAGTCCCGTGACTGCGGGTTCCAGCAGGTTCCAGAGGGAAAGCAACGCATGTTGAAAAGGTCGCATATAAGCTCTCGCCCAGGGAGCTACTTCCAATGTCGCCGCCATCAAACTCAGAACTTGTAAATAAGACCACACTGTCGGGCAAGTAGCACTTATCAAGGTGCGAATATGAGCAATCAACTTTTGAATTTGACTCTTCGGGAGAAATACTTTGCCCTTGCTTCGTATCGAAGTGAATACCTAGATACTCCAAGGTTTGAGATGGCTGTAAGTTGCCCTTGGCCTCGTTCTTTTAGTAAGGAGACTACCTTGTTAAAAGCCTGGAGACTTTCTTCCGCGCTCTTGGCAAGAATCAACCAGTCGTCAAGATACGGGTGCACAAGAATGCCATCCTTACGCAAGAATGCTGCTACCATCATGACCTCAGAGAAGGTCCTGGGCGCAGTGGCCAGCCCGAAGGGCAAGGCCTGAAATCTGTAATGGCGACCCAGAACGGCAAACTGTAGGAACCGTTGATGTTCCTGATGAATGGGAATATGCAGATATGTCTCTGTCAGATCCAGAGACGTGAGGTATTCCCTTGATTGTACTGCTATTATTATAGCACGTACAGTTTCCATTCAGAAATGAGTGACCCGCAAATGATGATTGACTAACTTGAGATCAGAATGAGTCAAAAGAACCTCTTTCATGGGTACGACAAAATAGATGGAATAGCAACCCGTATTTTGTTGTGATATGGAAACAGAAATCATGGCCTTCAGAGCTAATGATCTTCTCAATGTAGGGTCTACTGCTATCCTCTTCTGAGGGGAGTTACATAGAGGAATGCGAAGAAAATTAGCATAGCCACCCCAAATCACTTCGAGGATCCATTGATCCAATGTGATCTGGACCCACCTGTGATAAAAGCAAGAAAGGGGTCCACCCATCTCTTGCACCAACAGGTGAGCCCACAAATCTTCACTGACAGATCGACAGGCTCCACTCCCGAAGCCTGCATCTTTCTGAGTGTTATGGTTTTGAGGTGTTTGGATGGATTCTTGGGTGCTGCAGTGATGGCCACTTGCATGGGGAGGAGCCCCGTGAGGAACTGCAGTACCAGGCTAGACTCAGAATGCACAAACACAGAGATAGGTTTTATTAGACAGCTTGTAGTAGTCACCAGAAGTGGCAGTAGTGAGTAGATTCTTGCAGCAGCAGTCTTGGGTCCTCGGCTGAGATCCGTCCCACAATGGTGGTATAGGGAGCTCCCATGCAGGTTTCCAATATGGAGCTGTAGGTGAGACAGATAGGTAGATATTAGATTACTCACAACTCTGTAGCTGTAATGGTGGAGTTCCCAGCAGGTAGAAGTAAATGATTAGCAGGCACCAAGGTAGACAGCGCAGGCCCTCAAGGAGTGAGTACCTGGATACTGGATAGACACCTGGAAATAAGCATAGAGCCCCCGAGGAGCAGGTACCCAAGTTAGTAGAACCCCGGAGGGTAGAGAGAGGGCTTCCAGTGGCAGCAGGAAGCGGCAGAGCAGCTTAGACCAGATGAGTCCAATCCTTGCTAACTCAAAGTCAGTCAGCAAATAGGGCAGGCTAAATACCCGGATGTCATGATGTCACTCGAGGGGGATGCCCCCGAGGTTCGCACCATGGCTGAAATAAAGACATGGGTAGCGCGCGCGTGCACCCTAGGAGGCCCTCAGGTGCAACATGGCGGAATGCCTTGCCATAACCGTTCCGGGGATGCCAAGGAGTGCGGATTGCAGACGCGGCGGTCACCATTTTCCCGAGACTGGTGGAAAAAGCGAAAATTGAGGTGAGGCACATAGGACGAAACCGTCTGAGTCTGACGGACGCAACACCGAGGCCTTCTGGGGTGAAAGGACTGAGACCTATTAAAGGAATGGGAACTCCGAAAAGAAGCTCCACTATAAGGATGAATTCGCCTAGTCACAAGAGCAGTCACTTGCCCAAAAGGGCCTAAAAGCAGGCTTCTTATCCTCCAGCAAATGAAGAATCTGAGCTTCCCCCCATCTATTTTCCATCTTTTCCAACTCACTGCCAAACAAAATGGAACCCTTGAAGGGCAACATGGTTAGACTGAATTTAGACAGTGTCAGGCAACCAATTACGCAGCCACAGCTTACGTCTAGCCGCTATTATGGAAGCAACTCCTCTGGAGGCTGTGCAAACCAGGTCTCATCCTACATCAGCCAAGAAGGCAGCCCCGGGTTCTATCACCAAAAGGGCATTGCCAGAGTCTTAAGAAAGACGCAAGGTAGCTCGAGCCACCAAGGCACAACAAGAAGCAATCTGCAATATATTGCCTGGCCTCAAAGGCTTGCTTAAGTATAGCCTCCCATCTTGAGCATCCTTTAGAGCTGCCCCTCCTTTCACTGGGAAGGTGGATCACTTAGTAACCGAACACATCAACTTTTGGGAAATGCAACTGCTCTCTGGCCTGCAAATCCAAGGGGTATAAACCTGCCAAGGCGCATCTCCCTTTAAAGGTCACCTCTGGTGTTGTGAATGAGCTGTTTAGTGGACCCTTGGCTTCCAGGGTGAAGCACCTAAGTCCCAGCGGCCGGGCTCCTACGGGTTCCTCTCGGGGGAGTACTGGCTTCCAGGGTGAGAGACTGAGGAGAGGTGTACTATAGTCTCTAGTGAGTGACAGGTCGGGAGGCGGATACCAGGCAGGAGCTGGGCGTGAGCTTCACCCTGGAAGCCAGTACTCCCCCGAGAGGAACCCGTAGGAGCCCGGCCGCTGGGACTTAGGTGCTTCACCCTGGAAGCCGGTACTCCCCCGGGAGGAGCCCGTAGGAGCCCGGCCGCTGGGACTTAGGTGCTTCACCCTGGAAGCCGGTACTCCCCCGGGAGGAGTCCGTAGGAGCCCAGCAGCTGGGACTTAGGAGATCACGGAAGCTGGAGCTGGAGCGGGCAGGCAGGGAACAGAAGTCAGGCAGGAACTGAAGCTGGCTGGAACTGAAGCAAGCAGGAACTGAAGCAGGTCTGGCTACAGGAACCAGACAGGAGCTGAAGCGGGACTGGCTACTGGAACCAGACAGGAGCTGAAGCAGGACTGGCTACTGGAACCAAGCTGGAACTGAAGCAGAACAGGTTACTGCAAGCAAGCCAGACGGAAGCAAGACTTGGGCATGGAGTGAAACAAGTCTCAGGCAGGAACGGAGTTGCTAACGCAATAGCACACTCCGGGGCACTGCGCAACAGAGAACCGCAAGGAACCCCGTTGCAAAGCAAAGTCCTGGGCTCCGCAGCGGCCTTATATAGGCTGCGGCGTCTGACGTCGCAGATAGGGCGAAGCTTTCAGTGGCGGGAAACGGCCTTCATAAGCGCGCCTAGGGAGAAGGCGTCCAGGCAGAGCTTCTCGGCGGCGTCTCCCCCGTATGGATGCCGCGAAACAGGCCGCAGACCCTTGGAGACGGGCCGGGACCAAGGAGGTAAGGGCCTAGTCACGACTCAGCGACTGGGACCGCAACATCTGGTGTGCTCCATTCAAAGTCAATCAACTCTTGGAATATCATCCAGGGGGGAACGAAAATGAAGCCTTGCGAGGGATGACCAATATGAAGTCCTTCTTCTGCACATCCAAAGAGTCACTCCCAGCCACTCCAAGGGAGCCACCCAAATCATCATCAGTGTCCTCCTGAGCCACATCAAATCAAACACCACAAGAATGCACAGCTTCATGGCATTTGCCCATAGTGGCAGATGCAGGGGAACTTCAAGCATGTGATCCTGATTTAGACAGTATTGACAACTCAGAATGGCACCCCTGTAGAAAGGTCTGTAATCCCTGGAAGAATTTCACCCAGAAAAAGGAAGATGGATTCATACCAGGCCCCATGGGCCTGAACCTGATGTCCTGAGGGCGAGTCTCTCCTGAAGGCCTTTCATCTAGTGGATCGACCAAAGAAGAGATACCCTTGTCATGTTGCCCTCAGCCCCATTCCTCTCAGGCTGAGGGGATGGGCCATTGTCGGCAAAATCAGAAGAAGGCAAATCTCCTCGAGCATCCAGGCCTCGCTGAAACAGGCTTGAAGAAAGCTCCGGCTATATCGCCCTAATATGGCATGCAGCATATATAGCTAAGCGCTTTGACTTCTTTGGCACTGGCACTCAATATAGACACAGTGGCAGGTACACACTTAACTATGCCCAAAGTTATGTGCTTAGCAAAACATGCTGAAATATGTGCACAGAAAATGCACAGGTACACACACGCAAAACATGCTCAGTGATGCACTTAACTACACACACAATATATGCATAAAGTATGCGCAATAGGGAACACAGATTTAGGTGCACAAGAAGGCACGCAGATGCGTGCTGACATTACACACAAAAATGCACGAAGGAACTGACATGGCCTACCATGTGGCCCGGGAAGGAAGCCTGAGTGCGGGGCCTAGCCAAAAGGCTGCTCAACCCGCCATGCCTAAGCTGCCACCACACTCACAAAACTCCAGCGGGAGAAGCTGAACACCAAGGAGAAAGACCCGGTAAGAAGTAGCTTCACTAACGCCAATCTTTTTTTTTTTTTAAATGAAAACTTTTACCTGAGCTCAGCCCTCCCTGCTGAGAGCAGAAACGGGTTCACGGCTACGGAGGGGAGTGCAAAAGCCTTCACCACTGAGCCTCTTTTGGCCTGCAACCGCAAATTTGTTTTTTAAGTCCACGCCAGAACAGGGCTACCAGACCAAGGATCTCAACTGAGGGAGAAACCCAATGGTATCACCTCAGGAGGCAAGCAGTGCTATATAATCGGCCTGTCAAATCTTCTGTTTTCTTCTATTTCTCCCTTTTTCTTTTTTTGCAGGCAATCTCCGGTAGGGAAATGCATTTCCACTATCTGCTGGAGACAGAGAATACTGGCGGGCTGATATCAGGGCTGGACTATATATCCATGTCAGCTTCTTACTCCGTCTCCATCTGCTGGCAGAGGTGCATAACCCACTGGTAGGGATTGGCCTGCCTGAATGCAGAGGAAGTCAAATAAAATCCCCTGATTTCTGGTATTTTCAATCTTCTCCTTCCCTCCCTGTTACCATATTCCCAGCTCTTCTTTGAGCCCATCATAAATTGGTAGGAGCAGTGCTTAATTCCACGTCAGTTTCCTTTAATGAGTAAGCTCAGTCTTGTAATATGAGCCTTGAGCTAAATGATCTTGTGACTGATACGCAAGACTGACCCCACACAGCAGAGAAAGCTGAAACACTATTATAAAAACACCACTCCTGTTGGGGGAATGCTAGGAAGTGATCCCGATTCCAGGGAGATTGAGTGAGCCCTTAGGCCACGGCACAACCACAGAGGACTCCAGAGAGCGCAGAGGCAAGATGTGCTCCAGCACAGGCGGACAGGCAGAAGATCAGGAAATCTGATCTCTGCCAAACCCATCGCACGAGAAGAGACCCAGCAATGCAATGGTGGTCTCTGGGGTAGCTCTCCGGCCACTCGATAGCCCTTTTGGACCTGCCGCTTGGGAACAGCAGATGCGATGGGATGGATGGAAGTCAAGGACAGGCGATGGTGCTGGAACAGAAACAAGACGTAGGTACCTGGAGACTTGGACGAGACAAGGAGACGTGGAGATTTGGACGAGACAAGGAAACTAGAACTCAGGCAAGGATTCAGATGTGGACGAAGGTTCAGGATGCTCAGATGTGGATGAAGATACAGGATGCTCAGAGGATTCAGACAGGGATTCAGGTTACTCAGAACACTCAGACGAAGACTCAGCAGACTCAGACAAGGATACAGGTTACTTGGAATTCTCAGGCAAGCATTCAGGACTCGGGCTAAAGTACTGAGTGTTATAAATCTGCTGTTAGTTAGACTGCAGAGTAGCAATCTGTTATTATTGGCTCCTAAAGAAGGAGGTGTCAGCAATCTGATAGGATCTCCGTGCGGAGCTAGCAATCTGTTAGGAAAGCTCTGATATAGTTGTGGGTGGATCCCTGGGCCAGTGGCAGATGACCACGCCCCCGGGAGGATACCCCAAGATGGACCACCGGCTAGGCTTGAGTATGGAGACAGACACACATTAGTTCTTTTATTAAACAGGTTTTAGAAACCACCAGAGGTGGCAGTAGTGAGCTGATATGCCCAGCAGGGTTGTAGTCCCTCAGGTACTGGAACAGCGATCCAGGATGGCTGAGCGGTTGAGAAACTGTAGAAAGTGAGTAGGCAGTGTTCATGAACAGAACTAGATGACAAAACTCACGTAAGGTCTCAAGGAAGCTCAAGTGCTGAAAAGGTTTAGGCCCTCAAGGAGTGAGAACCTGGTTCCAGGGAAAGTTCTGAGAGAGCGATGATAACTCACAATTGTTTGTAGCAACGATAGCTTCCAAGCAGTAGAGAATCTTCAGAGTATCCAGGAACATGTGCCCTCGAGGAGCGAGTACCGGTTCCTATCTGTAATCTGAAAATAAAGAGAAAGAGCGAGGCCCCCAAGGAGCGGGTACCTCTGGTAAGTCCGAGGAGGAAGAGTAGCTTGGATAACCAAAGCAAGTCCTTAGCAAATCTTCATAGCGAATCCTTGCTAACTCAGATTGTTAGCGAAATAGAGACCTTTAAATATTGGAAGCGGAACGCCCCTGAGGTTCGCACCCTTGCTGGTACTTCAATCAGAGCACACGCATGCCCTAAGTCTTCAGGCAACATGTCAGATCTGCAACGTCGAGCCAGTCCGGGGACGCCGGAGGGAGACGGCATGGAGTCGCCGCGGCAGCCAGCCGTCCATCAGACCCGGAGGGAGTCGCCACAGAGGTAAAGAGGGCGGAGTGAGGACATCGAGCAGTGACGGTCGCAACAGTACCCCCCCTTCAAAGGGCGATCTCCTCTTCGAGTACCAGGCTTAGGTTTTGAAGGATGTGCGAGGTGGAACTGATGAAGCATCTCTTTGTCCAAGATATTGGTCTGAGGCTCCCAAGAGATTAAATTGGAGCCGAAACCTTCCCAAATCAGAAGGTATTCAAAAGTCTTGCCTCTATTATGAACATCCAGAATCTCTTTGATCTTAATTTCTAATTCGTCTTCTGCATTGATGACAGATGGATCTTGAGATTTGGAAGAATCTTGCAGAGTGTTATTGATGATATCAGCAGCAATAGATTGAGCTGCTGTGGACGTCACTGAAGGTTTCAGTGGAAGTGGTGATGTTAGGTTACGTCCAAGATCCACTTCCAAAGATGATTCTCCAGTTGAAGTTGCTGGATGAGAGATGGTGGCATCACCAGCGGAAACAGACTGGCTGGTTCCTAGAGATATCTTCTTCGGATCTATTATGGGCTGTGGTTCATCAAGCACATCTTCTGAGTGAAACAAGCGAGACAATGCGTCTGCTCTGGTGTTTAGATCTCCAGGTCGATACTTAAGCACAAAATCGAAATGGTTGAAGAATAAAGACCACCTTACCTGTCTGTAATTCAAACATTGTGCGTGGCGGAGATACTCAAGGTTCTTATGATCCGTGAAGACGGTTATTTGATGTTGAGCGCCTTCGAGCCAAGGCCGCCATTCCTCGAATGCAAGCTTTATTGCCAGGAGCTCCTTATCGCCGATCCCGTAGTTCTTCTCAGCTGGAGAGAATCTTCGTGAGAAGAATGAACAGGGATGTAAGGCTTTCGAGTCTCCAGCTTGGCTTAACACAGCCCCTACCCCCACATCCGAAGCGTCGACTTCTACTATGAAGGGTTTATTGGGGTCTGGATGCCGTAAGCATGGTTCTGTGGAGAAGACAGTCTTCAATTTCTCGAACGTGGAAATGGCCTCTGCTGACCATTTTGAAGCATTGGCACCCTTGCGAATCATAGCAGTCAAAGGTACAGTTAACGAAGAATAGTTCTTTATGAAGCTTCGATAATAGTTGGTAAACCCCAGGAATCTCCTTAGGGCCTTCAGGCTGGTGGGTTAAGACCAATTCTTGATACTTTCAAGTTTGTGAGGGTCCATTTGAAAGCCTTCTTTCGATACTATGTAGCCTAGAAAAGGCACAGAGTCTTTGTGAAATTCACACTTGGAGAGTTTGGCGTACAGCCGGTGTTCGCGGAGACGGTGGAGTACTTGCTTGACATCTGCAATGTGGGTATCCAAATCCTGGGAGAAGATTAATATGTCATCCAGCTAGACCATAACGTTCTTGTATAGCAGATCCCGCAAGATGTCATTCATCATATTTTGGAATATGGCGGGCGCATTGCACAACCGAACGGCATTACAAGATACTCGAAGTGGCCGTCTCGCGTATTGAAGGCCTTTTTCCACTCATCGCCACTCCGTATGTGAATAAGGTTGTAGGCCCCATTCAGGTCAAGTTTTGAAAATATCTTGGCTCTTTGCAGCCTGTCAAACAGCTCCGAGATTAACGGCAAGGGGTAATGGTCTTTGATCGTGATCTCGTTTAGACCTCGGTAATCGATACATGGGCGTAGGATACCATCCTTCTTCCCCACAAAGAAAAAGCCTGCACCGGCTGGCAACTTAGATGGTCGGATAAAACCCTTCTGGAGATTTTCTTCAATGTATTCCGACATAGCTTTATTCTCAAGATCTGAAAGAGGATACACCCATCATTTTGGTGGCTCAGTATTGGGCTTCAGTCTTATGGCACAGTCATAGGACCTATGTGGAGGAAGAATATCAGCCGCTTCTTTGGAGAACACATCCCCGAAGGATGCATATTGGGGCGGCAATCCTGGCATCGCTGGAGTCGTAGGCATGCAGATGATAGGCGAGATCTCCTTAAGGCACCTCCCATGACATTCTGGGCCCCATCGTGAGAGATCCAAGGATGCCCAGTCAAATTGGGGTTGATGCATTTGCATCCAGGGTAACCCCAGGACGATAGGGTGCATAGTCTTTTCCAGTACATAGAAGGAGATTGTGTCCGTATGGTGCACTCTGGTGCGAAGCGTAACTGGTACGGTTTTGCAAGTTACGTTGCCTGGTAAGGGCTCCCCGTGAATGGAGGATAACAGTAATGGATCTTTTAATTTGATGAGAGGGATCCTCAAGTATTCCACTAAACGTCTGAGAATGAAGTTGCCTCCTGCCCCTGAGACCACCAGGGCAGGAGTCTGAACCATGACTGGTCCGTAGGTCAAAGAGACTGGGAAAGAGAGCGGAGGAGAGGATGCGGTAAGGCCTAAGAACAGACCTCCGGTAGGACTTAAGTCCGTCCGTTTCCCAGACAACATGGGACATGAAGAGACATCATGGCTGGGCTGACCACAGTACATGCACAGGCCGCGTTTCTTCCCAAATCTTCTCTCCTTAGAGGTCAAGTGTCCATGACCAAGTTGCATCGGTTCATCTTTATCAGCAGCAGAGGTGACTGGAACCATCCGAGGTGCAGTGGTAGTATTAGCCTGTTTCAACCCAAGTAACACCTTAAGCCGGAGTTCCTTCACCTTGCCTCGGAGCCGGTGATCAATCCGAGTGGTCAAGGCTATCAATTCGTCCAGCGAGTCAGGTGTCTGGTGAGCGGACAGCTCGTCTTTTAAGCGGGTATAAAGGCCTATGCAGAAGAGTGTCTTGAGACATTTGGGGTCCCAGCAAAGTTCTGCTGCAAGGGTCTTGAATTCTATGGCGAATTCAGCCAGTGATTTGTTGCCTTGCTTCAAGTCCACCAAAGCAAAATCGGCAACAGAATTACGAGCAGGGTCATCAAAGACGGATTTAAACAAGTCCATAAATCCTTCTATGTCCTGCAAAATAGGGTCCTTGCATTCCCACAAGGTAGATGCCCACGACAGGGCTCTTCCATCTAAGTATAGCAGGATGTAGGTGGTCTTCGAAAGAGCCGTGGGAAATAAAGTTGGCTGTAAGGTGAAGTGCATGCAGCACTGGTTCAGAAAGCCCCGGGTCTTCTGGATTTCTCCGGAAAAGCGGATAGGAGCTGCCAGTGGTACAGCAGTCTTTAAAGTTACCTCCTGTAACTGACCTTCTGGGTTAGAAGCTGTGCCTTGAATCTTCTGTGTGTGTAGCTGATGAAATGCTGCAGTTAGTTTCTCCAAAGTTTCTTGCTGCTCTGAGATGCGTTGGCTAGGCCCGGTATAGCCTGCAAGGCAGAGAGATGTGCCAGATCCATGAAGTTAACAACATCCCATAGTTGAAGCCAGAACCACTGGAGTTAGCAATCTGTTATAAATCTGCTGTTAGACTGCGGAGTAGCAATCTGTTATTATTGGCTCCTAAAGAAGGAGGAGTCAGCAATCTGATAGGATCTCCGTGCGGAGCTAGCAATCTGTTAGGAAAGCTCTGATATAGTTGTGGGTGGATCCCTGGGCCGGTGGCAGATGACTACACCCCCGGGAGGATACCCCGAGAGGAAACACCGGCTAGGCTTGAGTATGGAGACAGACACACATTAGTTCTTTTATTAAACAGGTTTTAGAAACCACCAAGGGTGGCAGTAGTGAGTTAATATGCCTGGCAGAGCTGTAGTCCCTCAGGTACTGGAACAGCAATCCAGGATGGCTGAGCTGTTGAGAAACTGTAGAAAGTGAGTAGGCAGAGTAGGCAGAGTTCATGAACAGAACTAGATGACAAAACTCACGTAAGGTCTCAAGGAAGCTCAGGTGCTGGAAAGGTTTAGGCCCTCGAGGAGCGAGTACCTGGTTCCAGGGAAAGCTCTGAGAGAGCAATGGTAACTCACAATTGTTTGTAGCAACGATAGCTTCCAAGCAGTAGAGAATCTTCAGAGTATCCAGGAACATGTGCCCTCGAGGAGCGAGTACCGGTTCCTATCTGTAATCTGAAAATAAAGAGAAAGAGCGAGGCCCCCGAGGAGCGGGTACCTCTGGTAAGTCCGAGGAGGCAGAGTAGCTTGGATAGCCAAAGCGAGTCCTTAGCGAATCTTCATAGCGAATCCTAGCTAACTCACAGGCCGATTCAGTAAAGTCCGCAGGAGAGCGGACGAACACCCGCGAAGAACAGAGTGCCCACGAAGAACAGAGTGCCTTGAAGAAGTGAGGTGAAGCAGAGAAGACTCCTGGAACGAAGAGCTGGAACCATGGAGAATCCAGGAGCTAACCAACTCCTTGCAAAGGCAACGACTGACTGAAGGAAGGCCCTCTATATAGAGCTGAAGAGGGAGACACCTAGGAAACGTCATTAGGTGGAGTCACAGGGTCCTGCCCAGCGAGGGCCCTTTAAATGAAAGGAAGAGGTGCGGCCATGCACCTAGGAGGGCAGGACCTCGGAGAGTGGCATCCATGCCGCAAAGGAAGAGCAGGCCCTGACGTCAGCGTCTCCCTGCCGTGAAGACAGAAGAAGATTGATGGCGGCTCCCTGCCGCAAGAAGAGGAGATGATGGCGGCCTCCATGCCACATGAAGAGGAGCTCCGGGGTGGCCTTCTGGAGCCGAAGAGCGGAAGAGAATGAAGGAAGCGGCCTCCTGGCCGCGGAAGAATGACGCTGGTGGCGGCCTCCAGGCTGCACCATGGGAAGCTTCAGCAGCGACCTAGCCATGAAGAGGGCAGCGACTCTGGGCTGCGAAAGACAAGTAGTGCTCGAGGGCGGCCTCCGGGTTGCAGGAGGAGCAGCAGCGGTGCAGCAGCGGTGGAACTAGCATCGGCAGCAGTGGCCTCCAGGCCCCGCTGAGGTGAGCCCACAAGCAGAATCATAACAACTCCTTCTACAAGCAGGGAACCTGGCTGATGGTTGGCTGGAGAAAAATCTGGCCTAGCCCAATGGGCAATACTGACAATGTTAGGGTGCCCATTGTCTCATACTGCCCAGCCTACCTTAAGGTCTGCCCTGCTAGCAATGCCAGAGCTGTAGCTCAGTATGGTTCTGCTGTCTGATAATCCCCTACTGAGCTGAATTATTAGTGTTCTTAACCAGTATCCTATACAAGGGCGGATCCATAATGAGGCAGAGTGAGACAGCCGCTTCAGGCGGCAAACTTTGGAAGCGGCAAAAACTGCCCCCCAAACTCCTCTAGCGGCCTCCTCACCCTGCCATCAAAACAAGAAAGGACCCACGCAGAATTTCCTCCCCTGCGCAATCTTTGCCATTTTCTGCGCAGAAAATGCAAAGATGGAGAAGATCCCAGCATGCCGCGAGCGGTGCACAACCCACTTGCAGTGAAAGAAGACCCCTGGTGTGCTGTGAGCGGAGCACAACCCGCTCGCAGCGAAGATGAGGGCCCCAGTGAGAGTGTGTGTAGAGAGGTGTGTGAGTGTTTATGTGTGTGTGTGTGTGTGTGTGTGTGTGTGTGTGTGAGAGAGAGAGATTGAGAGCCTGGGGGGGATGAGAGAGCATGTGAGAGGGTGCTTGGGGGTGTGTGAGAGAGAGCATGTGCGAGGGTGCTTGAGTGTGGGTGCCAGAGAAAGGGAGCCTATGGAGGGGCAGAGAAGGCAGCAGGGGGGGGGGAGGGGGGCAGAGGAGGGGAGGCGTCATCCCTGCCTCAGGCAGCAGATTGCATTGAGCCGCCCCAGATCCCATACAAAAACTGAAATTGGCATACACACACTCACCCACCTGGCTTTAGCACAATATACTCTTCTCTCTCTTACTCAGCATCCCCTTTCTCCTCATGGTCCAGCAGTCTGCACTTTCTCTCTTCTCCCTATCCAGTTTCCTGTCTCCTGCAAGCATTTTCTCTGCAGTTTGCAGCAAGCAGTAGTTACAGCATGCACCTGTGCATCTGAATCTCAGCACTGTTTGTGGCATCACAATTAATGGAAATGTGCTGGCAGAATGCCCCCTCATAAATGATGTCCTATGCAGGTACACAACTTGCACACCTCAAAAACCATCCCCGAACATTAACCTCTCTTAATAAAGTTTTGCACTACTATTATTAATAAAATAATTCCAGTAGTATTATAACCTTCGACTGCCATCATTAACAAAGTTTATTCATGATTTTAATAAAACTTCAGGCTGTCCATAGCGAGTATATTTTATATTACAAATTGTACTATTTGAGCCTGCACCCTTATTGTAATTAATGCTTCAGACCCCCTCTCACTTATGGCATTATATTACTATAAGTATTATTAATGCCACATTACAGCTCATTATTATAATAATTATGTTATTACTATAATAAGAATACATTTACTGTCAGACATCTTCCTCCAGCCATCGTACCTTACCTCAGTTTCTATTTTCCCGCTCTCAAGTCACCATCTCTCCCTCAGGCTCCGATTTCCGTAACTTCAGCGATGTGCTGTGGACCCGACACACAATCACTCTACTTCAATTCGACATTCTCTCAGCAGGCAAAATATTCCAGCCAATCAAGATAGGCCAACTGGACTCAGCCAATCGCTGGGGAGATCAGCATTGCACATGGGCAGACCTGGCAGGCCAGCACGGCAATGCAGCAAGCAACAGAGAAGGAAACTTCTGTTCAGCTGCAGACTTGAATGCTGAAGAGAGTGTAGCACTCAGCTGGCTACAGCCAAGTATCAGGAGGGGAGGAATGAGTGTGGGGACCAGAGATGAGCTTGGAGACGGGTGGGGAGAGGGGAATGAGCGTGTGGGGGCCAGGGATGTGCTTGGAGGGGGTGAGGAAGAGGGAATGAGCATGTGCGGGCCAGGGATGTGCTTGGAAGGGGGAATGAGTGTGTGGGGGCCAGGGATGTGCTTGGAGGGGGGAATGAGCATGTGGGGGCCAGGGATGAGCTTGGAGGGGGAAATGAGCATGTGGGGGCCAGGGATGTGCTTGGAGGGGAGAATGAGCATGTGGGGGCCAGGGATGAGCTTGGAGGGGGAAATGAGTATGTGGGGGCCGGGATGAGCTTAGAGGGGGGAATGTGTATGAGGGGCAGATGTTTTTTAATTTGTTCTACACCACTTGATTTCATCTATTTTTTTTTTCACATTTCTTCTCCCTGCAGCAGATGACCTATGTAAGAAATCCTTATTTTGACAAAAAGAAAGCTTGTCCATACCTGTTGACTACAGGTAAAAAAATAATGTGACATGGTAACTTGTAATGCTATTTTTTTTATTTGTTCTACACCACTTTTGCTTTCTTCTAATTTAGCTTTTTTTTCTTTCATTTCTTCTCCTTGCAGAAGATCACCTTTGTAAGAAAGCCTGTCCATACCTACTGTTTCTGTCCTTGGCTGCTACGCTACTGAATGGTTTTGATCTACTATGGTTAAAGTAAGGAACTGGGCTAAGTACGGTAAAAGGTACTGCAAAGCTTGGGAAAAGGAATGTGAACTAAAAGCATGGATTCAGCCTGCAATGAGAGGAGGGGGGAATAAGAACATAAGAACATGCCATACTGGGTCAGACCAAGAGTCCATCAAGCCCAGCATCCTGTTTCCATCAGTGGCCAATCCAGGCCATAAGAACCTGGCAAGTACCCAAAAACTAAGTCTATTCCATTTTACTGTTGCTAGTAGTAGCAGTGGCTATTTTCAAATCAACTTAATTAATAGCAGGTAATGGACTTCTCCTCCAAGAACTTATCCAATCCTTTTTTAAACACAGCTATACTATCTGCACTAACCACATCCTCTGGCAACAAATTCCAGAGTTTAATTGTGCTTTGAGTAAAAAAGAACTCTGATTAGTTTTAAATGTGCCACATGCTAACTTCATGGAGTGCCCCCTAGTCTTTCTATTATCCGAAAGAGTAAATAACCAATTCACATCTACCCGTTCTAGACCTCTCATAATTTTAAACACCTCTATCATATCCCCCCTCAGCCGTCTCTTCTCCAAGCTGAAAAGTCCTAACCTCTTTAGTCTTTCCTCATAGGGGAGCTATTCCATTCCCCTTATCATTTTGGTAGCCCTTCTCTGTACCTTCTCCATCGCAATTATATCTTTTTTGAGATGCGGCGACCAGATTTGTACAGAGTATTCAAGGTGCGGTCTCCCCATGGAGCGATACAGAGGCATTATGACATTTTCCGTTTTATTCACCATTCTGTTTGCTTTTTTGACTGTTTTATTCACATTCTGTTTGCTTTTTTGACTCCTGCAGCACACTGAACTGACGATTTTAATGTGTTATCCACTATGATGCCTAGATCTCTTTCTTAGGTTGTAGCACCTAATATGGAACCTAACATTGTGTAACTATAGCATGGGTTATTTTTCCCTATATGCATCACCTTGCACTTATCCACATTCAATTTCATCTGCCATTTTGATGCCCAATTTTCCAGTCTCACAAGGTCTTCCTGCAATTTATCACATTCTGCTTGTGATTTAACTACTCTGAACAATTTTTTATCATCTGCAAATTTGATTATCTCACTCGTCGTATTTCTTTCCAGATCATTTATAAATATACAAGCCGTTAAGCCCGTTAAAACGGGCTACATCCCTCTGTCTCTCACCTCCCCCTCTTTCTCTCTCCCCTCACTCTTCACCACCCCCTCCCTCACCCACTCCTCCCCACCCTCCCTCTCCTATCACTCAGTCCCTCCCTCCCACTCAGTCTCACTCACTCCCTCCCCCCTCTCTCCCTCCCTCTCACTCACTCAGTCCCACTCACTCTCACTCAGTCCCCACTCCCTCCGTCCTCTACCTCAGTCCCACTCCCTCCCTCAGTCCCTCCCCCTCACTCAATCCCTCCCTCCCACTCAGTCACTCCCTCCCCCCTCCCTCTCACTCACTCAGTCCCACTCACTCTCCCTCAGTCCCACTCCCTCCCTCTCTCTCCCAGTCCCACTCCCTCCCTCAGTCCCCCCTCTCCCTCTCACAGTCCCACTCCCTCCCTCTCACTCAGTCCCTCCCCCTCTCAATCCCTCCCCCTCACTCAATCACTCCCTCCCACTCTCTCTCTCCGTCCCTCCCTCCCACTCAGTCCGTCCCTCCCTCTCTCTCTCTTCTCCCTCCCTCGCTACCGCCCGCTACCGCCGTCGCCGCCCGCTACCGCCGTCGCCACCGCCGCCGCCGCTACCGCCGTCGCTCGCTACCGCCGTCGCCGCCCGCTGCCGGTACCGCCGCTGCTGCCACTGGACGCCGCCATTTTTTTTTTCTTTCTGAAGCTGCCTCAGAGCGACGTGCTCGCCCGCACATGCGCGGTAGAGCTGGTCTCTACTGCGCATTTGCGGGCCGTCGGTCACAGGCCATTTATAAGGTAGATTGAAAAGTAAGGGTCCCAATACAGATCCCTGTGGCACTCCACTGCCCACTTCCTTCCACTGAGAAAATTGTCCATTTAATCCTACTCTCTGTTTCCTGTCTTTTAGCCAGTTTGCAAACCAAGAAAGGACATCGCCATCTATCCCATGACTTTTTACTTTTCCTAGAAGCCTCTTATGAGGAACTTTGTCAAACACCTTCTGAAAATCCAAGTATACTACATCCACGGTTCACCTTTATCCACATGTTTATTAACTCCTTCAAAAATGAAGCAGATTTGTGAGGCAAGACTTGCCTTGGGTAAAGCCATGCTGACTTTGTTCCATTAAACAATGTCTTTCTATATGTTCTGTGATTTTGATGTTTAGAACACTTTCCACTATTTTTCCTGGCACTGAAGTCAGGCTAACCGGTCTGTAGTTTCCTGGATTGGCTCTAGAGCGCTTTTTAAATATTGGGTTACATTTGGTATCCTCCAGTCTTCCGGTACAATGGATGATTTTAATGATAGGTTAAAAGTTTTTACTAATAGGTCTGAAATTTCATTTTTTAGTTCCTTCAGAACTCTGGGGTGTATACCATCCGGTCCAGGTGATTTACTATTCTTCAGTTTGTCAATCAGGCCTACCACATCTTCTAGGTTCACCGTGATTTGATTCAGTCCATCTGAATCATTACCCATGAAAACCTTCTCCAGTACGGGTACCTCCCCAACATCCTCTTCAGTAAACACTGAAGCAACGAAATCATTTAATCTTTCCGCGATGGCCTTATCTTCTCTAAGTGCCCCTTTAACCCCTCGATCATCTAATGGTCCAACTGACTCCCTCACAGGTTTTCTGCTTCGGATATATTTTAAAAAGTTTTTACTGTGAGTTTTTGCCTCTACGGCCAACTTCTTTTCAAATTTTCAAATTCTCTCTTAGGTAACGGTGGTGGGGCCGCTTGGCAATAGTGATCATAATATGATCAAATTTGATTTAATGACTGGAAAAGGAACAGTGTGCAAATCCAAGGCTCTCGTGCTAAACTTTCAAAAGGGAAACTTTGATAAAATGAGAAAAATTGTTAGAAAAAAACTGAAAGGAGCAGCTACAAAAGTAACAAATGTCCAAGAGGTGTGGTCATTGTTAAAAAATACCATTCTAGAAGCACAGTCCAGATGTATTCCACACATTAAGAAAGGTGGAAAGAAGGCAAAACGATTACTGGCATGGTTAAAAGGGGAGGTGAAAGAAGCTATTTTAGCCAAAAGATCTTCATTCAAAATTGGAAGAAGGATCCAACAGAAGAAAATAGGATAAAGCATAAACGTTGGCAAGTTAAATGTAAGACATTGATAAGACAGGCTAAGAGAGAATTTGAAAAGAAGTTGGCTGTAGAGGCAAAAACTCACAGTAAAAACTTTTTAAAATATATCCGAAGCAGAAAGCCTGTGAGGGAGTCAGTTGGACCGTTAGATGATCGAGGGGTTAAAGGGGCACTTAGAGAAGATAAGGCCATCGCGGAAAGATTAAATGATTTCTTTGCTTCGGTGTTTACTGAAGAGGATGTTGGGGAGGTACCCGTATTGGAGAAGGTTTTCATGGGTAATGATTCAGATGGACTGAATCAAATCACGGTGAACCTAGAAGATGTGGTAGACCTGATTGACAAACTGAAGAGTAGTAAATCACCTGGACCGGATGGTATACACCCCAGAGTTCTGAAGGAACTAAAAAATGAAATTTCAGACCTATTAGTAAAAATTTGTAACTTATCATTAAAATCATCCATTGTACCTGAAGACTGGAGGATAGCAAATGTAACCCCAATATTTAAAAAGGGCTCCAGGGGCGATCCGGGAAACTACAGACCGGTTAGCCTGACTTCAGTGCCAGGAAAAATAGTGGAAAGTGTTCTAAACATCAAAATCACAGAACATATAGAAAGACATGGTTTAATGGAACAAAGTCAGCATGGCTTTACCCAAGGCAAGTCTTGCCTCACAAATCTGCTTCACTTTTTTGAAGGAGTTAATAAACATGTGGATAAAGGTGAACCGGTAGATATAGTATACTTGGATTTTCAGAAGGCGTTTGACAAAGTTCCTCATGAGAGGCTTCTAGGAAAATTAAAAAGTCATGGGATAGGTGGCGATGTCCTTTCGTGGATTGCAAACTGGCTAAAAGACAGGAAACAGAGAGTAGGATTAAATGGACAATTTTCTCAGTGGAAGGGAGTGGACAGTGGAGTGCCTCAGGGATCTGTATTGGGACCCTTACTTTTCAATATATTTATAAATGATCTGCAAAGAAATACGACGAGTGAGATAATCAAATTTGCAGATGACACAAAATTGTTCAGAGTAGTTAAATCACAAGCAGATTGTGATAAATTGCAGGAAGATCTTGTGAGACTGGAAAATTGGGCATCCAAATGGCAGATGAAATTTAATGTGTATAAGTGCAAGGTGATGCATATAGGGAAAAATAACCCATGCTATAATTACACAATGTTGGGTTCCATATTAGGTGCTACAACCCAAGAAAGAGATCTAGGTGTCATAGTGGATAACACATTGAAATCGTCGGTTCAGTGTGCTGCAGCAGTCAAAAAAGCAAACAGAATGTTGGGAATTATTAGAAAGGGAATGGTGAATAAAACGGAAAATGTCATAATGCCTCTGTATCGCTCCATGGTGAGACCGCACCTTGAATACTGTGTACAATTCTGGTCGCCGCATCTCAAAAAAGATATAATTGCGATGGAGAAGGTACAGAGAAGGGCTACCAAAATGATAAGGGGAATGGAACAGCTTCCCTACGAGGAAAGACTAAAGAGGTTAGGACTTTTCAGCTTGGAGAAGAGACGACTGAGGGGGGATATGATAGAGGTGTTTAAAATCATGAGAGGTCTAGAACGGGTAGATGTGAATCGGTTATTTACTCTTTCGGATAGTAGAAAGACTAGGGGGCACTCCATGAAGTTAGCATGGGGCACATTAAAAACTAATCGGAGAAAGTTCTTTTTTACTCAACGCACAATTAAACTCTGGAATTTGTTACCAGGGGATGTGGTCAGTGCAGTTAGTATAGCTGTGTTTAAAAAAGGATTGGATAAGTTCTTGGAGGAGAAGTCCATTACCTGCTATTAAGTTCACTTAGAGAATAGCCACTGACATTAGCAATGGTAACATGGAATAGACTTAGTGTTTGGGTACTTGCCAGGTTCTTATGGCCTGGATTGGCCACTGTTGGAAACAGGATGCTGGGCTTGATGGACCCTTGGTCTGACCCAGTATGGCATTTTCTTATGTTCTTATGTTCTTATCAATGTCTTACATTTAACTTGCCAACGTTTATGCAGTATCCTATTTTCTTCTGTTGGATCCTTCTTCCAATTTTTGAATGAAGATCTTTTGGCTAAAATAGCTTCTTTCACCTCCCCTTTTAACCATGCCGGTAATCGTTTTGCCTTCTTTCCACCTTTCTTAATGTGTGGAATACATCTGGACTGTGCTTCTAGAATGGTATTTTTTAACAATGACCACGCCTCTTGCACATTTTTTACTTTTGTAGCTGCTCCTTTCAGTTTTTTTCTAAATATTTTTCTCATTTTATCAAAGTTTCCCTTTTGAAAGTTTAGCACAAGAGCCGTGGATTTGCATACTGTTCCTCTTCCAGTCATTAATTCAAATTTGATCATATTATGATCACTATTGCCAAGCGGCCCCACCCCCGTTACCTCTCCCACCAAGTCATGTGCTCCACTGAGAATTAGATCTAAAATTGCTCCCTCTCTCATCGGTTCCTGAACCAATTGCTCCATAAAGCTATCATTTATTCCATCCAGGAAAGTTATCTCTCTAGCGTGTCCCGATGATACATTTACCCAGTCAGTATTGAGGTAATTGAAGTCTCCCATTATTAACGCACTACCAATTTGGTTAGCTTCCCTAATTTCTCTTAGCATTTCACTGTCAGTCTCACCATCTTGACCAGGTGGACGGTAGTATACTCCTATCACTATAGTCTTCCCCGACACACAAGGGATTTCTACCCATAAAGATTCAATTTTGCATTTAGTCTCATGCAGGATGTTTATTCTGTTGGACTCTATGCCATCCCGGACATAATGCGCCACACCGCCTCCCGGGTGCTCCTCTCTGTCATTGTGATATAATTTGTACCCCGGTATAGCACTGTCCTATTGGTTATCCTCCTTCCACCATGTCTCTGAGATGCCAATTAAGTCTATGTCATCTTTCACTGCTAAGACACCAATTATTTCAATGGCACCCAATCAATTATGTGGGATTCCTACCAAAATTTCAATAAACACACACAAAACCCTCTTGAAAAATTTCTTTTACCACTATTTATATAATATTAATATGCCCTAATCCAGGGTCAAGCATTTAAACTAGCATTCAGAAAAAATGTTTTTAATTCTCCGAGAAAAACATTTTTTTTGATGAGAAGAGGAACGTTTCATATATTTTATATCATGAACCCCCAAAGGGTGATACAATTATATTATAATCATAAACGGACCTCCTCCATCCCTTTTTTTTTTTAAAGTATAGTGTAGAAACACCAAGTGTAGAAATCCTTCATTTTTTTATCTAAAAAATTTCTGTTGAAGAACTGTGAATTTCCCATCATAAGAAACTGAAACAATTAATGTAACTGTCCATGTTGAAGATTTATACAACATTGATCAGGCAACATCTCAACACTCACCGACAGAGGATTTAAAGAGGATAAACTCCCTGATGAAAGGTCCCTGGACGGACTTGAAACGCGTCGGTCATTGATTTACAACATCAGATAAGTCGGGATGTTGATTGAGCTTGTATTCAAGCCTTGTTTACATTTATAATGCCTGAGAGGTCGACATAGCTTGTTCAAGCACTATAAACGTATTTGGGCAGTTCACAGATTACCGGGACAGTTACATTAATTGTTTCAGTTTCTTATGATGTGAAATTCACAGTTCTTCAACAGAAATTTTTTAGAAAAAAAACGAAGGCATTTCTACACTTGGTGTTTCTACACTATACTTTTAAAAAAATAGGGATGGAGGAGGTCCGTTTATGATTATAATATAATTGTATCACCCTTTGGGGGTTCATGATATAAAATATATGAAATGTTCCTCTTCTCATCAAAAAAAAATTTTTTCTCGGTGAATTAAAAACATTTTTTCTGAATGCTAGTTTAAATGCTTGACCCTGGATTAGGGCATATTAATATTATATAAATAGTGGTAAAAGAAATTTTTCAAGAGGGTTTCGTGTGTGTTTATTGATTTTTCACTGCTATACATTCTAATTCTCCCATCTTACTTCTTAGACATCTGGCATACAAACATTTCAAAATTTGTTTTCCCTGTACGTACCTGGATCAGTCCAGGACACCTGGGTTGTGACTCCGCACCAGTAGATGGAGACAGACTAAAACTTGTGGGCCAGTCACAGCCCCTCAGTCTTACTCTGTCTCCAGTAGATGGTGCAGGTCTAGTCACAGTCCTGCCTGACCTGATTCTGGTGTTGGTGTTAGTCAGGTTTGAATTTTTTGGGCTAGGTTTTTTGTTAGGCATAGTTGTTTATATACCAAATTGGGGTTTTCTTTTAATCCATTAGTCTCGGGTGCCCTGCCTCCCAGGGGGGTTGAGAGGTCCTGAGGGGACTACCCTCCCCCGGTTGAGGCCGCTGCCAGGGTCGAGGACCTGGCTGGTCTAGTGGCAGCGTCAGGGGTGACACCGGGGAGCCCGGTTCACTCATCCCTGCAGGACTAGGGCTCCAGGACCCGGGACAGTGGCGTCAGCGTTTAAAAAAAAAAAAAAAAAAAGGGTTTTCTGTTTTTATTTTGTTGCGGCCGGCTCTCCGTTGCTTCGGCATCGCTGCTCCGTCGTCTTCGCGCAGGGGGGCGCCGCAGGCAAGAGGGGAGGTCGCCGAATTAGTTTTTTCTTTAATTTTGACGCGCCTCAGTTTTTTACTTCCCGCGGTCGCCGGCATGCCGCGCGGTTCTTCAGGCAAGGCCTGTGGGTCGGCGCGCGCGTTTTTCCAGGGAGGGCCTCTGCTCGGCCTGCATCCAGGACGGTGAAGCAACGTCCGGGGCATCGCGGGGGGCTCGGGCCCGGATCGCGCGTTCGCCGCCGCGAGGGGTAGGCCCAGTAAATAGGCCTCAGGACATTTTCCCGCTCAGCGCGGGAGCGGCGGCCATTTTGGCCACCGGCAAGGAATTCTCGCGGACCGCAGCAGGCGATTCGGCTCTCCCTCCCGCGTTATCCCCGCAGCGGGGCGCGGCGGGAGGGGGCGCCGAGGAGGGGCTTCGGCCCCGGGGGGATTCCGACGCCGATTCTTCCAAATCCGGGTCGTTTTTCTGAGGATTTCGCGGGCTTGCTGCGCAAGATACTTAAGTACAAGCGCAGCAAGCGCTCCCGAGGGGGGGGCTCTGGGGAGGGCTCCAACCAGGCCCCACCGAGTAAGCGCAAGGCGAAAAAAACCGTGATGCTCGCCCAGGAGCCAGCGCGAGGGATACGGCTTCCCCGGAGCGTACCTCAGGAGTCAGATCCAGAAGATTCCTCCACGGCGGATACTGATGGGCTGAGGAGACGGGGGCGGATGGCTCCGCCCAGCCCGGCGCGGGAACAGGTACCCAGGCAGCGGACGGGGATGACCCCAAGGTAGTCCGTCTGTTCCGCAGAGAGGAACTGTCGCCATTCATCCCGGCCATTCTCCAGGACCTGGGGATAGAGGCTTCACCAGTGGTGGTCCGCCAGGAGGCCAATATGGATCCAGTGCGACTGGGATACCCCGGAATTGGGGTTGAAAGTCAGCAAGGCCATGGATAAGCTCTACCCGCTCCCGGAGGAGGCGCTGGAGCTTCTGCAACTTCCAAAGGTGGATTCAGTGGTCTCCGCGGTGACGAAGAGGCCCACTATCCCGGTCACGGGGGCGACGGCCCTTCGGGATATACAAGACAGGAAGCTTGTAGTGCAGCTCAAGAAGATATTTGAGGTATCCGCCCTAGGGGTGCGGGCAGCAATCTGCACTAACTTCGCCATGCGCGCTAGTTTACGCTGGGCCCAGGTTCTTCAGGCGAATGCAGGCCTGTTGGCGGAGGAGGCGTCTCAGGCTGATACAGTGGAGGCGGCAATAGCTTATGGAGCTGACGCCCTCCACAACCTGCTGCGCACCTCTGCTAGGTTCATAGTAGCCGCAGTTTCGGCGCGCCGTCTCCTGTGGCTACGCAACTGGGCAACGGATGGCTCTTCCAAAGTCCACCTGGGTTCGTTACCTTTCAAGGAGTTGGATGATTTGATGGTTTCTCTGGGAGAGAACAGGGCATTCAAGCTGCCCGAGGATAGGGCCAGGGCGCGGCCCTCCTTTCCGGCCAGTGCCCGGTTCCGGGGGCCCAGGAAATCGCGCCCTCAAAGATCCGCCGGCTCTTCGTACAGACCATCTTCTTCCCGGAACACTCAATGGCAGCAGTCCTTTCGTGGGAAACGTTACGGGGAGCAAGGCGGGGCGCCGTCGGGTGCGGGGTCCAAGCCCTCTCATTGAACTCCGGCCGGTCCACCTCTCGTCGCGCCTGCGGCACGCCGTTCCAAATGTAGGGGCGCGGTTAACTTTATATTTCGAGGAGTGGACCAGGGTGACGTCGGGCCAGTGGGTCCTCGACGTGATAAGACACGGCTACGAGTTAGATTTTGTTCGCATCCCAGCGGACGAGTTCCTGGTCTCGCCCTGCAAGGCCCCAGGAAGAGGGCAGCGATGTTGGACACCTTCCATCGGCTGAAAGCTTGGGGGTCATATCCCCCCGTCTCTGCCGATCGGCGCGGCTCGGGCCGTTACTCCATTTACTTCGTAGTTCCCAAGAAGGACGGCACTTCAAGGCCAATTCTGGACCTCAAAGGGGTAAACAGATGTCTTCGTGTTCCCCACTTCGAAATGGAAACGATTCGGTCAGTTATCGCTTCGGTGCATCCGGGCGAATTTCTGTCTCCTCTGGATCTCACGGAGGCGTACCTTCACGTGGGCATCCAGCCATCGTGCCAGCAGATTCTGAGGTTCTGCGTTCTGGGGAGGCACTACCAATTTCGGGCGCTTCCTTTTGGTCTTGCAACGGCACCTCGAACATTCACGAAAGTGATGGTGGTAGTGGCGGCGCAGCTGCAACGGGAAGGTCTTCTGGTTCATCCTTACCTAGACGATTGGCTGATTCGGGCGAAGTCAGAGAGTCAGTGTCGACGGGCGGTGGACAGGGTCCTCCAGCTCTTGCAGTCCCTAGGCTGGGTGGTCAATTACAACAAATGTTATTTGGCTCCCACTCAGTCCTTGGAATATCTGGGGGCCTTATTCGACACGAAACGGGGCAGGGTAATCCTCTCTCAAGATCGGATATGCAAACTGCAATCTCAGGTGCGGCGTCTGTTGTCTCTTCGCCGTCCACGAGTCTGTGATTACCTGACGGTGCTGGGGTCTATGGCTTCAACGCTCGCATTGGTACCCTGGGCGTTCGCTCACCTGCGGCCATTGCAGTCTTCTTTGCTGTCCCGTTGGACACCAGTTTAGGAGGATTTCTACCTACCGCTCCCGCTTGTGGGTCCGGCGAGATCCAGTCTTCTTTGGTGGCTGGATCCAAGTCATCTGTCCTGTGGCGTATCCCTTCTCGTTCCCGACTGGACGGTGGAGTCCACGGATGCCAGTCTCTCCGGCTGGGGAGCAGTTTGCCTAGGGAAGTCGGTGCAAGGTCGTTGGTCAGCGTCGCAAGCTCAATGGTCCATCAACCGCCTCGAGACCAGAGCGGTCTGTCTGGCTCTCCAAGCCTTCATACCCTTGGTGCGGGGACAGGCGGTCCGAGTACTGTCAGACAACGCAACCACCGTGGCCTACATCAATCGTCAAGGAGGGACGAGAAGTCCACTGGTGGCGGCAGAGGTGAGAATTTTGATGGCCTGGTCGGAACAACATCTCAGCAGCATAGCAGCGTCTCACATTGCCGGGGTCGACAACGTGCAGGCGGATTTCTCAGCAGGCATCGTCTAGATCCCGGAGAGTGGGAACTGGCGGACGAGGCGTTTCTTCTCCTCTGCAGGACGTGGGGAGTTCCCCACTTGGATCTGATGGCCACGTGGCACAACGCGAAGGCTCCGCGTTTTTTACAGTCGGCGTCGATGCGCTGGTGCTCCCTTGGCCAACGGATGTGCTGCTGTACGTGTTTCCCCCGTGGCCACTGATCGGCAAGATCCTGCGGCGCGTAGAATTGCACCCATCCAACGTGATCATGGTGGCACCGGAGTGGCCACGTCGTCCATGGTTCGCAGACCTCATTCAGTTGTCGGTGGAGGCTCCCCTTCGTCTCCACGGCTTCGCGGGGCTGCTTCATCAGGGCCCCGTCTGTTTGGAGGATGCGGATCACTTTTGTCTCGCGGCATGCTTTTTGAGAGGAATCGGTTAAAGAGCAAAGTTTACTCGGACGCGGTTATTGCTCCGCTGCTGAGGTCCCGGAAGCAGTCTCCGTCCCTGGCTTATGTCAGGGTCTGGGTAGTTTTTCAGGATTGGTGTATGAAGCGAGGTTTGGATCCCACCGCCGCTGCGGTCTCTGATATTCTGGCTTTCCTCCAGGTGGGACTGGCCAGAGGCTTGGCATGCAGTTCCCTACGGATCCAAGTGGCAGCGCTTGGTTGTTTGCGGGGGAAGGTCGGGGGGATCCCCTCTGGCTCTTCACCCGGATATAGCCCGTTTCCTGAAGGGGGCTAAGCATCTCCGTCCTCCCTTGCTTCCTTCCTGTCCGGCTTGGAATCTTAATTGGGTTCTTTCTGCCTTATGTTCGGCACCGTTTGAGCCTTTTGCAGCGCTCTACTGTCAAGGATCTCACGTTGAAGACCATGTTTCTCGTGGCGATTTCTTCGGCACGCCGCAGCTCGGAATTCAGGCGTGGTCATGTAGGGAGCCGTCCTCGCGACTCTCCGCCACAGGCATTTCCTTGCGCACTGGCCCTTCTTTCTTCCGAAGGTCGTCTCGGCTTTTCATTTGAATCAATCCGTTGAACTTCCCGCTTTCGCGGTCGGGGAGTCGTCGGATCCGAAGACGAGAGACTTACGAAAGCTGGATGTGAGGAGGTCCCTCCTTCGCTATCTGGAGGTCACTAATCCTTTTCGGATAACGGATCATCTGTTTGTCCTCCTTTCTGGTCCCAAGAAAGGGGCTGCAGCGTCTCGCACGACGATCGCCCGGTGGCTCTGAGGCCATAGGCTCAGCGTACTTTGTACGGGGAAAGACTCCGCCGATGGGTCTTCGGGCTCATTCGACAAGGTCTCACGCTGCGTCCTGGGCGGAGTCTTCTCAGGGGTCGCCCCAAGAGATTGTAGGGCGGCTACCTGGCAGTCTTTGCATACCTTCGTCAGACATTACCGTCTGGATGTTCAGGCCGCTGAGGTCGGAGGGTTTGGAGAGAGGGTACTCCGAGCAGGACTCTCTGCTTCCCACCCTCGGTAAGTTGGCTCTGGTACATCCCAGGTGTCCTGGACTGATCCAGGTACGTACAGGGAAAGGAAAATTAGTTTCTTACCTGATAATTTTCGTTCCTGTAGTACCAAGGATCAGTCCAGGATCCCGCCCGCTGACGGAGAGTCCGCTCATCGTTGTTTCCTTGCGCTCACCGCTTGTTCGCTCTCCCGGTTGGGGAGTCCGGTTCCCGCAGGGGTTGGAATTGTTTCCGATTAAATGGCAAGTTTTGTTAGTTAGCTATGGTTGCCCCTTTGGGTTTCTACTTTGACATTACGTATGACTGAGGGGCTGTGACTGGCCCACAAGTTTTAGTCTGTCTCCATCTACTGGTGCGGAGTCACAACCCAGGTGTCCTGGACTGATCCTTGGTACTACAGGAACGAAAATTATCAGGTAAGAAACTAATTTTCCTTTTTGTTTGTATTTTCATTCTGCTTTTTAATTGATAGGGATAAGTTAGAATTTTTTAGCTCAAGTGAGTTTTTAGTTACAGGCACTTGGACTACTTTTCTTATTATTGGAACCTCACTGTCGAGATGCCCTAATTCTAATGCATCATTAGTATCCTTTGAAGATACCTCTCTCCGAACCTTGCGCTGCTGAGCAACTGTCAGCTTTCCCCTTTGTTCTAGTTTAAAAGCTGCTCTATCTCCTTTTTAAAGGATCCACCCTTCCTGGATGGATCCTTATCCTCCCAGGTATATCCCTTGTCTCCAAAATACCCCACATCTTCTTGACTGCACCAGTCATGCACTGAAGTTCCTTGTGAGTGCAGTCCTGCACAGAATACTATGAGTCACGCCTTCTCTCTCAGCTTTACTCCTGGAGATGCCTTTCTAATACCGGGATGAGAGATCTAGGAATTGTGGTGAAACAGCAAACCACAAGTTTAAAAGATTACATTTGCACTTTTATCTCTTCTGAATTGTATACAGTACATCTTTACAGAACTTGTGTTCTGTTCTGACAATAGATTGGGGTTAATTCTTCATTTCTTCTGAAGCCCTACAGTGCTAGACTTCCATGTACATTCTGAGCTTCCAGGGTTCACTGACAGTAGGATTGGAGTCTGTTTGACATGGATATGGCTATTAATAGCAGAGTGTGAAATAACATGCAAATTGAGGAAGCCTTTGTTAAAATAAAACCTGATATGTTACTTTTAAATGGTCGCTTATTCGTAGTGTCTATGACCTACCTTTAATGACTCAGCCCTTTCTATTCCAAACAAGTAAAGCCTTATCAGGAGCCAGGTTCAGCAGGGTGTGCAGCATGGCGTCAATTTTCCCCATCTGCTTCCTATTGGGAGAATCACTCTCACCTGCATCTCACCAGCGAAATCAATGAAGGCAACCCACTCATCAGCATCTTCCTTTATTGAATAACGTGAAACTCAGATTAGTGTCTGTCATAAAGCAGCAGCAGCAGCTTTATTCAATAATTACCCTTCCCATGAATTTATAGGAAACTAAAATGTGATTTAAAACAAAAGATGAGGAACTCGAGGAAAAATAACCCTGGGATATCATATGTCAAAAGTTTTCAGCAGTCAGCTTTCAGTGGTTGTATTACTATGGCTGATTCTGTACAGAAGCCTGGGGTTACTTCCAGGAGTGCAATGAAGCTTTGAAAAGTTCTGCAAACCCCAGGAAAGAGAGCAGTACAATGGGTAACATTGGGGGCTTATTCATTATGCAAGATCAGCATAGCCAGAGTAACTTTTATTTCCACAGGTAAAATGGTGATTTGTCCATGGAAATGCTGTTATAAAATTGCCCACCCAATATGCAGGTAAACATGCGCATGAATGGCCAGATATGCAGGTAAGTTTACCTGGATTGAGTGAACGGAGGTGGAGAGAGGTTTGCCCTTATGCACATCATTTTGTATTTTTAAAAGTATGCGTGTAAATTCTCTCAAACAATTTCTGTGCAGAAATTAGCAGCTGTAATTGTACGCGGATAGTTTTGTGGGGTAATTTTGAAAGTGAATTTACGCATGTTTAAACTTCAAAAATTGTATTTGCCAACATTTGTATGTTAACTGTTATAAAATTACCTCCAACGATTATGGTTTAGGTGGCTGCCTTGCTCAAAAGCAATCTGCCCTCAAAATCTCCCTGATCTTAAGCCGTTGGAACTTGCACAATTTGAACTATCATTAATGCTGAAACATATTCCAAATCAAGGGCTAACAGATTTTCTTGGGGTTTGCAGACAAATCAGAAACTACTGGTACATATGATTCTTGTTCTGTATACAAGCCAGAATTAGAATCTCTCTGACTGCCGTCTCGAGTCCCAGCTCTCATGCTTCAGGATAAACCTTTGACTTCCGGCAGCAACTCTTTAGCATGGTCCAGCAGAGAATGTAGCGGAAGAAGACTGACCTAAGGGCCAGTCCAAAGTCTTTCTTCCGCATAGCATAAACCAGGGGATTTGCCAAAGAGTTCACGTGAGACAGAAGTACTGCCAAGCGAGTCAGAGAGTCATACACAGTGCACTCTGGACAGAGCAGGCTCAGGCTGTTGATAATATTTATGGGGATCCAGCAGACACAGAAAATCCCCACCAAGAGGAAGAGGGTGTGGGCCAGCTGTACCTCTCCCCATTTCATCACCCGCAGCGGGTGCGCCATGAAGTGGCCCCGGACAATTCGGAAGAGATCAGTGTAGATGGCCAGCATGATGCCCAGGGGTAAGAGGGTGCAGGTGAAGAAAACGAAGTAGACCAGGTACTCTGGAGTGAAGATAGAGGTGAAGGAACAGCGGCCCAGGTGTGAGCCATGGATATCGCTGACGTTGAAGCCTCTCTGGATGGTAAAGTAGACCGTGGAGAGGAAGCCAGCATAGGGGACGCCGTGGCCCAGCATGGAGCGCTCTGAGGGGATGCTCATGGCCACCGTGCGGTTGGAACCCACATACTGTTGGAAGCGGTTCCAGCCCATCATGGGGGAGAAGCCAATCAGGCAGGAGAGAAGCCAGCAGAAGGCCACAATAAGCGTGATGTGCCTTTTCTTCACATGGGCAGCATAACTGCATCAAGGGGAATGCAAAGCAAGATGCAGAATATTAAAACAGATTCCAGCACAACAATTTTATTATGATAGTTGCGACCCCATAGATTCCCCATTTCTTTGAGTACCTGTTGGATTATATTATTGTAAGAGACCTTGTGGATTTCATTCAATTCCTTCAATTCCTCTCCTTCACCACCCCCCATCCAATATATGGCTTCCGATATTCAGTTACCATCTCTCCTTCCCTTCGCCACCCTCTGCTCCCTTGTACAGTTCCACCCCCACCCCGCCTCCCCTGTGCGCTTCACCCCCCACCCCCCTTCCTATCCCCCACACTGTCTCCTCTTGTATATAATTAATTATGTCTAATTTTATCTAATTTTGTCTAATTTGGTTAACCATATGTAATCTCATTTAATAACTATGGCGCCCGTTGGCTCTACAGTAAAGTTAATTTACCTTTTAACTATCTATCCTTCCTCCACCTATCATTGTAACTTCCTTTCTCAGTTGTCTGTAAACCGACATGATGTTTTTTACGAATGCCGGTATATAAAAAGTTATAAATAAATAAATAAATAAACCTATCGGATTATATTAATATTATGAAACCTCATGGATTCTCCTCTTACCACATATTTAAAGGATTTTATTTCTAGTATTATTATTATATGAATCCTCATTTCTTCCCTTCTTTTCCACATGCCTGTCAGATTATATTATTAATATGCGGTCTCGTGGATTCCCCTCTTCCCACATACCTGTTGACTTATTTTATTATTTAGTATAAGAGACCAAGTATTCCCTTCTTTTCCACATGCCTGTCAGATTATATTATTATTATTATTATAAAACCTCATGGATTCCCCTCTCCCCACATACCTGTTGGACAGCCTGATCTTCAGGTGGGCGTTGATGGCAATGACCAGCAGTAGGAGGATGGAGAACTGCGTGGTGACCAGCGGGAAGCAGGTGAAGAAGAGACAGACGTAGAAGCAGAGAGTGTACTCCATGCTCAGGACGATGGAGAACGGAATTGCCAGAGCCCCCACGCCAAGGTCTGCCACTGCCAGACAAATGATTAGGTAGTTGGTGACAGACCTCAGCTCCTTGTGCAGGTACACCGTGGCACAGACCAGCAAGTTCATCCCAAGAATACCCACAGCCAGCAGGCACTCCAGAAGGATAAAGCCAAAGTAGGTGTCCATCCTGAGAATTTCTGACTACGGTAATTCTGCACACGTTGAAAGATGGCACAGCCCTTGCTCCCTCTTGTTCAATTACAGAATTGCCTCCTGCATTTACCTTTAAATGAGTCTTATCAAAAAATCGTCTTATTTTCTGTATTCAGTATCCAACAAGGTTCTTTCTTCTCCTCTCTTTTCCTTTCAGTCTCTCTCTTTCTCAGTGGCTCACTTTCTCTCCATCTCATGACATTCTCGCCTCTGCTTTCTCTTGTCTTTGCTGCTTTTCTTTCCCTCTTTCTCTCACTGATCCTGCTCCCTTCCTCTTCCCCTGTCCGTCTCTCACTGTTTTTCCTCTTTTTCCCTTGCAGGACAGAGATGGAAGTTTCTAATGGGTTTCCGCTGTCTCTATCAGCAGGGTAATAACTGTTCATGCTGCCTGTATGTCTTAAGCAAACAGGATTTTTTTTTCTGAGAGGGATGCTATTGATTTGTGAAAGCCTGAATTCTATTGATTCAACCCATATGGGGATTACATGGAATTGCCCTGTCAATGCAGGAGGGACGCAGTGACATGGGAATTAAGTGGAAGCACTTTGCAAGCATGCAAAATGTGCATAATTATAACACTACATTACAGCCTGACCTGTGTGCGCATGATTAGCAGAATTCAAGGGCCGCACAATTCCCAAGATGCTATCAATGTCCAGGGCCTCTGGTTCGCTCTGCAAATCTCTCATTCCAGTAACTGCTGCGATTCCTCTAGTGGGGAAGAGGTATAACCTTCGGTACCCTTAGTGTAGTAGTGGAGAGCAACAATATAGTCATTCAAATTCAGCCAGGAGTCGCTCAATGACCAGTAATTCCCTGTACGTACCAGGATCAGTCCAGACGGTGGGTTATGTCCCCCGTCCAGCAGATGGAGTCAGAACAGACTTCAGAGGGTGTAAGCATATAAGTCAGTGCACCTTCTGCAGGAGCTCAGTATCTTTCTGACTCCAGCAGATGCGAGTTGGGGGACACGTTGCTCTCCCCGGGGGTTAAGGGTTCACTGTTTTCCTTCCCCCTTTTCTCTTCTTCTTTGCCTCTTGGCTTCTCTAGTTAAGTTTGGATCAAGTTTAAAAAAAAAAAAAAAGTGTTTGTTTAATTGGAAGGTGTGGCTTGCAGGCCGAGCTGCTTTCCTTCCTCCTTCCTCTCTCTTGTCGGGCCGCTGGGGGTAAGTTTTGTTTTTTATTCTGTGTTGATTTTCTTCATTCTAGCTTCAATTTCCCAGCGCCTGGTTTTTCCTCAGGGGTGGGTGGAAGCTGGTGGTGCCAGCCTATCCCCTCGGTGTCAGCGTCTGCCCCGCGGCCCCGCGACGATTCTTTCCCCGTGGCCGCTGCAGCAGGGAGGGAGGATTCCCCTGCTGCCGTCCGGGGCTTGAGCGGGTAGTGCAGGCCTGGTTCTTGGCCCCCCCCCCGCAGCACCCCTGCATCTCTTTTGGGCCCCCCCCCCCCGGCAGCGTTCTGCTTCTCCTCCCCCGGCTGCCATTATGCCACGGCCGTCCCGATGTGTGGCCTGTGGCGAGCCGGGGTCGAGGGTATCGCGCGAGGGCAATTTCGCTCAGTGCGGAAGGCACCTCAGAGCCCCTGCGCACATTTTCCTCTGCCCCTCAGTGCGGCCCGGGCGGCGTGGGCCGGCCACTTCGCCGCCTCTGGCGGGAACGACGGCCATTTTGAATCAGCACCATGCTGATTCTCAGGACTCTGAAGAGGAAGAAAGGGACTCCCGGGGCAGTGCACCCCCGATTTTGTTCCCGGCGGCGCCCCTCCTGGACCGAGTCCCCTCAGCAGCATCCCAGTTCGGCCTGTCCTCGGGCATGCCGACCTTTTCGCTGGATTCTTATTCTGCTTAGGCATAATGCATATTTGCAGCGCCTGGAGGCGCCTAGACCTCCTTTCCCAGGTGTCGTCCCCCCCCCCCCCCCCCAAAGACCATCGGTCGCATGTCTGCTCCGCTTGGGCCACCAGACTTGGTGAGTGGAAGCCAAGGGGCCCCCCGGGCGGTCCCTGGGGTGCATTCTGCGGAGCGGCGGAGCCATCTCCGGACCAGGGGGGGTTTCCCCGGTCCTGCCAGACGGGACTCCCTCAGCGGCTCTACTGGTGGGGTTGACCCGCGATCGCTCCGCATCTTCCAGAGGGACTACCTGGACGACCTGATCCCGCAGATCCTACTGGAATTGGACCTGGATCCTCCACCGGAGCCCCCAGCGCCAGCAGCTCCAGTTGTCGCCTCCTCCTCCAAAAGGGGGACCCAGTCCTGGGCGCTCTGCGACTACTGTCCCGGGCGTTCCCGACGCATGCCTCCTACCTGCAGCTCCTGGTTACGGAATGGGATATGCCTGAAGCTTCTTTGAAGGTAACCAGGACTACGGAAAAGCTGTATCCACTCCCGGAGGACTTCCTGGAGTTAACCAAGGTCCCGCAGGTAGACTCGGCGGTGTCAGCGGTTACCAAAAGGACAACTATTCCGGGCGCAGGTGGCACGGCACTGCGGGACACCCAGGACCGTGAGTTGGAAGTTTTCCTCCAGAGAGTTTTCTAGGTCTTTGCCCTAGGTAGGCGGGCGACAATGTGTAGCTCTCTCGCGCAGAGGGCTAGCCTTCGTTGGGTACAGCAGCTTCTTACATCGCAGGACCTGCCGCCCGAGGAAGCCGCCCAGGCAGACCGCCTAGAGTCTGTCACAGCGTATTGGGTGGATGCCTTGTACGACCTATTTCGGGTCTTGGCCAGGTCCATGGTCTCGGTCGTAGCGGCGAAGCGGCTTCTGTGGCTCCGTATCTGGTCAGCGGATTCTTCTTTCAAGTCCAGCCTAAGACACGGGCCAGGGCCCAGCGTCGCTTCCGCAACTACCGACAGGCGACGCCCCAGGTCTCAGGCTTGGCCCTGGTCCTTTCGTGGGCACAGAAACTCCAGGGAGGGTGGTTCAGCCCAGGGGTTTCCCCTCAAATCCTCCCAATGATGCCAGAGCCACCCACTGCCTCATCCCCAGGATAGGGGGACGCCTCGCTCATTTGTACGGGGAGTGGGCTGGCATCACCTCGGTCCAGTGGGTCCTCGATATCCTAAGGAATGGCTACGCCTTGGAGTTTGTCCGCCCCCCGAGGGACAGGTTCCTCTTCTCGCCCTGCGCATCGGATCTCCAGAGGCGGGCGGTACAACAGACTCTGGATCAGCTACAGACCATAGGAGCCATAGCCCCCGCCCCCTTCGGCGAGGTGGGCTCGGGCCATTATTCCATCTACTTCATCGTTCCCAAGAAGGACGGCTCCTATCGGCCAATCCTAGACCTCAAGGAGGTCAACAAGTCCATACGGGTCACCCGTTTTCGTTTGGAGACGCTGCGATCAGTCATTGCGGCGGTTCATCGGGGGGAGTTCCTCGCCTCTCTGGACTTGACAGAGGCCTACCTGCACATTCCAATGCTCCAGGCTCACCGGCGTTTCCTTCGCTTCAAGATTCTGGACCAGCACTTCCAGTTCCAGGCTCTCCCCTTCGGTCTGGCGACCGCACCTCGCACGCTCACGAAGGTCATGGTAGTCGGTGGCAGCAGCCCTGATGCAGAAGGAGGGACTCCTCGTCCATCTCTACCTGGACGACTGGCTGGTCCGGGCGAAGTCATTGGTACAAGGATAGGCGGCGGTCTCCAGAGTGGTTCATCTCCTCCGTTCCCTGGGCTGGATCGTGAATTTCTCCAAGAGTTCTCTCGTCCCATCACAACACTTGGACTTTTTGGGAGCGAGGTTCGATACACGTCAGGGCAAGGTCTTCTTGCGGCCGGACAAGGCTCAGGCCGTGCGGGATCACATCCGACGTTTTATTACATTGCCAGAACCCACTTCCTGGGATTATCTTCAGCTCCTGGGCGTCATGGCCTCCACCATCGACCTCATTACCTGGGCTTTCGCGCGACTTCGGCCTCTTCAGGCGGCTCTGCTCTCTCGCTGGAAGCCAGTCTCACAGGCTTATCAGATGGTGCTCCCCCTCCCGCAGGTTGCCAGGTACAGCCTGCGGTGGTGGTGGACCCGAAGCATCTCGCCCGCGACATCGCCCTTGAGGTCCCCGACTGGGTGGTGGTCACCACCGATGCCAGCCTTTCCGGATGGGGGGCAGTATGCGAGTGGGGCTCAGCGCAGGGGACATGGACTAGGACACAAGCCTCGTGGCCGATCAATCACCTGGAAAGCAGAACAGTGCGCCTGGCGCTCCTCCATTTTATCCCGCTGGTACAGAGTCGGGAGGTCAGGATTCTCTCGGACAACGCCACCACGGTACCGTACATCAATTGCCAGGGGGGCACGAGTTGCAGACAGGTTTCACTCAAGACAGCGTGTCTAATGGAGTGGGCAGAAGTGCATCTGATGCGACTCGCCGCCTCACACATCGCGGGAGTAGACAACATTCAGGCAGACTACCGGAGCCGGCAGCAACTAGATCCGGGGGAATGGTCCCTCTCCGACGCAGAGATGCAGCTTCTCGTTCACCGGTGGGGCGCGTCTCACCTGGACCTGATGGCGACGTCCCGAAATGCCAAGGCCCCCTGCTTCTTCAGCCGCAGGAGAAAGCACGGCGTGGAGGGAGTAGTCGCTCTGCTGCTGCCGTGGCCGCGTCACATTCTGCTCTATGCGTTTCCTCCCTGGCCGCTAGTGGGAAAGATCCTCCGCAGAACAGAGCGCCATCCGGGGCCGGTTATTCTGGTGGCTCCCGAGTTGCCCCATTGCCCCTGGTTTGCAGACCTACTCCTCCTGGCGGTCGAAGGCCCAGTCCGGTTTGCTTCTCCATCAGGGGCCGGTATTTTTCGAGCAGGCAGAACGCTTCTGTCTTGCGGCTTGGCTTTTTGAGCGGCGTCGCCTCCGGCGCAAAGGATACCCTGAGGCGCTAGTTTAAACTCTGCTAAAGTCTCGGAAAGCCTCTACCTCGGTAGCATACGTGCGAGTCTGGAAGATCCTTGAGGTGTGGTGCTCCACTCATGGTACCCGTCCCACGACGGCTTCGGTTCCCCAGCTCTTGCAGTTTCTTCAGGACGGTCTTGATAAAGGACTTGCCTACAATTCTCTGCGAGTGCAGGTGGCTTCCCTTGGTTCCCTCGTGCAGGATGTCCATCCCTCTCTTCAGTCCCAGCCGGACATCGCTCGGTTACTAAGGGGGCAAAGTACTTGCGGCCCCCGGTGAAGGATCCGGGTCCCTCCTGGAGTCTCAACCTGGTCCTTCGGGCGCTGGCAGGGCCTCCTTTCGAACCCCAGCGCAATGCAACTCTCAAGGATCTCACCCTCAGGGCAGTTCTTCCTTGTGGCCATTTGCTCTGCACATCGCTTCTCGGAGCTTCAGCCGCTGTCCTGTAGGGAACCCTACCTCCGTTTCTCTGACTCGGGTGTCTCCCTCCGCACTGTTCCTGCCTTTTTTGCCTAAGGTGGTATCGGCTTTCCACTTGAACCAGACGGTCGAGCTCCCGTCCTTGTCGCCCGACGAGCCAAAGTCTCTCCGTCTCCTGGACATTAAGCGCACCTTACTCCGCTACTTGGAAGTCACCAATGTTTTTCCGAGTCTCCGATCATCTGTTTGTACTCTGGTCGGGGCCGAGGAAAGGGTCCCAGGCTTCCAGGACGACGATTGCAAGATGGCTGAAGAATGTCATCGCGTCCGTCTACATAGGAGCGGGGCGGATTCCCCCATGGG
Source organism: Rhinatrema bivittatum (assembly GCF_901001135.1). Classification (NCBI taxonomy): domain Eukaryota; kingdom Metazoa; phylum Chordata; class Amphibia; order Gymnophiona; family Rhinatrematidae; genus Rhinatrema; species Rhinatrema bivittatum. The sequence goes on along the minus strand of NC_042628.1, from coordinate 54,789,330 downwards.
GCGTCATAGCTCACTCTCTCCATTCCCAAGCAGCCTCCTGGGCAGCAGTGAGATCTGCCAAGCGACAACCTTACACCTGGCGTCGTCGGCTTCCGGACACTTTGGCGTCCAGGTTCTCCGAGCAGGGCTTTCAGGGGCCCACCCGGAGTAGGGAAGCTTGGGTACATCCCACCGTCTGGACTGATCCTGGTACGTACAGGGAAAAGAAAATTATTCCTTACCTGCTAATTTTCGTTCCTGTAGTACCAAGGATCAGTCCAGACGCCCACCTCCATGATTTCTCTGGGTTCTAGGCTTTCCCTGCTCGGTCTGTTCTTTTAGTTCTGGGAACTGTTGGTCTTTTCAGATTGTTCTTTTAGTTCTGGGAACTGTTGGTCTTTTCAGATCTCAGCTTAGTGGTCTTAGCTCTTTTTTGGCAAGTTGTTCTGATTGCCATCCGTGGCCTTACAGTTTTGAATTTGGTGGCTTATTGCCTGTTTAGAGTTCTGTACACTTGATCCATTCTTATGCTTATTGTTTAAGGACTCTAGTTGGGGCTTTGATATTCTCTATACTGAGCTCCTGCAGAGGGTGCACTGACTTATATGCTTACACCCTCTGAAGTCTGTTCTGACTCCATCTGCTGGACGGGGGACATAACCCACCGTCTGGACTGATCCTTGGTACTACAGGAACGAAAATTAGCAGGTAAGGAATAATTTTCTTATGCTCATTGTGGAAGACTTCAATAGGCTGCAGAGACACCACGACTCATAGCAGGAGCCAATAATGGTGTTCAACAGAAAAAGAGATTTTTTTAACTTAAAAAACAAGATCCGTGCCAAAATTGCAAAAATTAAAAAAACATTTTCAGCACAAGATCCAGTGTGGAGCAGCACAATTCTTCTCCAACCCCTCCTGAAAAATACCTTATTTACACCAGTGACAACCAGGATGAATGAGATGTTATGTTAGGGTGGAATTCGTGGGCCTGAGCCCGACCCAGGCCATCCAGGGCCGAACCAAGGGTTGACGGTGGCTTCGCATGGCTGAACAATCTACCCTCTGCCAGGCCGGCAAGCTCCCATGGCCAAACATCCGAGGATGTTGGAAGGTGAATGGTCCTCCGACCATTCCGGGCCCTTTCGGACCTGCTGCGAACGGCATGGAGCAGCAAGCCTGGCCTGAGGTTGAGGGCAGACGGGCCTTGGCGTAGAGACATGACGACAGTTGATGCAGCGGCATCCAAGACAAGACGAGGTTGGTGCAGACGGCACCCAAGGCGAGACACATGGCTGGGTTGATGCAGACAGCATCCGAGGCAAGACACATGGCTGGGTTGATGCAGACAGCATTCAAGGCAAGATACTGGACATCACAAGGAAGACACAAGGCATGGACGTGGGCACTGCCTCTCAGGGCGTCCTACTCAGGCCACCCGCGGAGTCGCAGACCACCCTGTCCGTTGCGCACCCTTGCAGACTGGTCACGGACCACGATGGGAGCGGGACAGCGCAGGAACACACATCAGGCTTAACGGCTCAGGAGCACAGGACAACCGTCCACCGGCAGCCTAGTCCACCCAGGGACTACATCTGGGGGACCCCCGGCCTACCGGACCAGAAGGCTCCAGAGCAAAGACGAGGCGGAGCGAAGGGAAGAACATCCAGGAAGGCAGGAACACCAGGACGAAGACTGAAGACACCTGGACATGGACCTTAGGCGAAGACATGGCATGACATGACAAGACGAGACAACATCACGGTGAGGAGCTCCATGTGAAGAAGACCTTACATGGGCCCTGGCAGGCAGGAGCCTCCAGGGTGAAGACACGGCAACGATGCAAGGCCAGGAACAATGAACGAAGCAGCCCTTTATAGGGCTGAGGCAGGAAACAGTTCTCTAGGTGGGGCCCAGACACTTCCTGTGTCTGGCCCTTTAAATAGAGAAGAGAGACGCGGCCGCGCGCCTAGAGGCAGTGCAGGAGCTGTGCAGGACCGCGGACAGCGGCCTGCACCGGCGTCATCGCGTAGGAAGCGTCAGACGAGGCAGGGCAGGCCTGGAACGCCAGCGCAATGTGAGCAGCGGCTCCAGCCGCTGCCGGAGGCCCCGGGGGTGGCTCCTCCCGCTAATCGAGCCCGGGGCTTTTGCGGCCTCCAGCAGCGAAGATAGTGAAGACGTCGGGGACACTCCCAGCCCCGAGGGAAGCCGCGGCTCCGACCGCAGAGCTGAAGATAGAGCAGGGCGGCCTCCTGGCCGTGTGGGCAGGCCGACGGTGGCGTCCTGCCGCGTCGGCGAAAACAACTGCGAGGGTAAGTGGCCTGCTCGCGGGGGGACCCGCGGGCAGAGCTAGTTCATAACAGTACCCCCTCCTCAAAGCCCCCCTTCCTCAAGCCTCCTATCAGCAGCTCAAGGATAAGGGTATCAGTCCATACCGGATGGAGGTATTCGAGGGTCCCAAAAAATGGAAGCTGGTAACTCCGGGGACAGCATGAACAAACCAAGGCAAAGCAGCAGAAACATAGACAAACCACAGAAAACCAGACAAGAACAAGACAAAACAAAAACACACCACACAAACACAAGAGACACGATGAGAGACCAAGAACACGAGACCGAGAGGCAGACGAGACCGAGGGAACACGGGACGAAGTGAACACGGGACCGCGCGAGCAGGATCCGAGCGAACGGAGACTGCGCGACCGACAACACAAAAGAGGGAGCAAGGGAACGGAGAGCGAGGGAGCGGAGAGCAAGGGAACAGAGAGCGAGGGAGAAGGGAGCAGAGAGCGAAGGAGCAGAGAGCAAGGGAATAGAGAGCGAAGGAGCAGAGAGCAAGGGAACGGAGAGCGAAGGAGCAGAGAGCAAGGGAGCGGAGAGCGAAGGAGCTCAATGAGCGAAAGAGCCAAGAGCGAGAGAGCAGAAGTGAAGGGCGAAAGAGCGAGAAAGGGAACGGGAACGAGGACGGGGAACACACAAGCAGGAAAGAAAACAAGAGGGAAACAAACAAACAAGCAACAATACAGCACGGACAATACAAGACAGACAAACGAGCAACAAGCAAGGACCAACAAAAAGCACCCAGAAATACCAAGAAGACCTGGGGGAGGGAACCCAGGGTGGGAAAAAGAAAACCAGTGGGGGTGCAGGCTCCTCCTGCAGGTCGTAAAACCCCAAACTGGCACAAGATGACAAAAAGAGTCTGGAGCAGGCGCCTCCTGCAGGTCATTAAAAAGAAATCCAGACAGCTGGCGCCTCCAGCAGGTCATGTCTATGGCAAAACTGGCGCCTCCAGCAGGTCGTACACATAGAAATATATCCTGAAAAAAAATTTTCCGATCCATCACAGTCCAGGACATGGACACAAGACTCAAGGAACAAGGCGAAGATATCGGCGGGACACCACCGTCGGGCACATGGCCTTGCATTCTGTTATGTTCCGGTGGTTTTCGTGGGCCTTAGCCCGACCCAGGCCATCCAGGGCTGAACCAAGGGTTGACGGTGGCTCCACATGGTTGAACAATCTACCCTCTGCCAGGCCGGCAAGCTCCCATGGCCAAACATCCAAGGATGTTGGAAGGTGAATGGTCCTCCGACCATTCCGGGCCCTTTCCGACCTGCTGCGAGCGGCATGGAGCAGCAAGCCTGGCCTGAGGTTGAGGGCAGACGGGCCTTGGCGTAGAGACATGACGACAGTTGATGCAGCGGCATCCAAGACAAGACGAGGTTGGTGCAGACGGCACCCAAGGCGAGACACATGGCTGGGTTGATGCAGACAGCATCCGAGGCAAGACACATGGCTGGGTTGATGCAAACAGCATCCAAGGCAAGACACTGGACATCACAAGGAAGACACAAGGCATGGACGTGGGCACTGCCTCTCAGGGTGCCCTACTCAGGCCACCTGCGGGACTGAGTCGCGGACCACCCTGTCCGTTACGCGCCCTACACAGCCCTTGCAGACTGGTCACGGACCACGACAGGAGCGGGACAGCGCAGGAACACACATAAGGCTTAACGGCTCAGGAGCACAGGACAACCGTCCACCAGCAGCCTAGTCCACCCAGGGACTACATCTGGGGGACCCCCGGCCTACCGGACCAGAAGGCTCCAGAGCAAAGACAAGGCGGAGCGAAGGGAAGAACATCCAGGAAGGCAGGAACACCGACGAAGACTGAAGACACCTGGACATGGACCTCAGGTGAAGACATGGCATGGCATGACAAGACGAGACGACATCACGGTGAGGAGCTCCACGTGAAGAAGACCTTACATGAGCCCTGGCAGGCAGGAGCCTCCAGGGTGAAGACACGGCAACGATGCAAGGCCAGGAATAGTGAACGGAACAGCCCTTTATAGGGCTGAGGCAGGAAACAGTTCTCTAGGTGGGGCCCAGACACTTCCTGTGTCTGGCCCTTTAAATAGAGTAGAAAGACGCGGCCGCGTGGTTAGGGAGAGAGCAGGAGCTGTGCAGGACTGCGGACAGCGGCCTGCACCGACGTAATCGCGTAGGAGCGGCAGAGAAGGCAGGGCTGGCCTGGAACGCAGGCCCAACATAAGCAGCGGCTCCAGCCATTACCGGAGGCCCCGGGGGCGGCTCCTGCCGCTACTCGAGCCCGGGGCTGCGGCCTGGACGCCGCGAAGAGGAACTCAGCGTCAGGGGCGGTCCCAGCCCCGTAGAAGGCCGTGGCTCCAACCGCGGAGCCGAAGATGAAGCAGGGCGGCCTCCTGGCCACGTGGGCAGGCCGACGGCGACGTCTTGCTGCGTCGGCGAAAACAACTGCGAGGGTAAGTGGCCTGCTCGCGGGGGGACCCGCGGGCAGAGCTAGTTCATAACATGAGAAGGCCAGTGACAGCAGTTTCCCCTACCTTTGTTTTCAACCAAGAGAAATAAGGCAGGACATCCTTGCTAAAATTAAAGCAAACAATTTTCCAACCTATGTCTGTAATCTGATTTCTATCCTGCTATTGCTGCTTCCCTGTACGTACCCGGATCAGTCCAGACTCCTGGGTTTTGCCCCCCCTCTAGCAGATGGAGACAGAAGTTTACAAACCAAAACTCCGCCTATATCTAGGCTGGTGCCACCTACAGTCTGGCAGTATTCTTCTGTCTCCTAGCAGGTGGAGGGGGTGCAAAACCTACAGTCTGTGCTGTAAAAAAAGAGTAGGGCTAGAGACCGCAGAGGCTTGCCTGCAGGTCCGTGTTCACGTCTCCCAGGGGGTTGCGAGGTCCTGAGGGGACCATCCCCCCTGGTTCAAGAGGCCGCTGATGAGTGGAGGATCCCCATCTACAGGTGTACCATCGGCACTGGGGGTGACACCGGGATGCCCGGCTCACTCCCCCCAGTCGGATCAGGACCCGAGGTGATCGGTAGCTATTGTACTAAAAAAAAAAAAAAAAGATTTTTATTGTGACTACCCTTTTCATCTTTCCTTCTCGCGGGGGGGCTGTGCGCCGAATTTCGCTGTCGTGGGGGGGGGGGTGATTTCATTTTTTTCTCTCTCTCTTTCCCTTGCTTGTGCTGAGCATGCCGCGTTGGTCTGCCTGCCGAGCCTGCGGGTCTGCGCAGGCGCAGCTGTCTAGGGAAAGCCTCTGTTCCTCCTGTATCTCGGGAGGCGAGGGGGTGTCTTCGGTCCCAGTCGGGATCCGGGGCAGAAAGCGTTCGCGCGCCGGGTCCTCGGGGGCTAAGTCGGCAGCTGGTGATAGCCCATTCCCGGGAAGCCCATTTTGGATGCCGGTCAGGCAATTTCGGCGAGAACGGCGGCCATTTTTCCCCTTGGGGAGCCGAGACACCCACGCCACTGGAGGATCGGAGGGAGGACAACCTCCCACCGCGATTATCTCCTCAGCCAGGGTCCCTGCGGGGGACAGACCTGCGCAGCCCGACTACCCAGATAATTTAAGGATCCCTGAGGGGGATGATGATGGGGCATCTTCAGATTCATCATTCGGGTCTGAGTTTGTGCTATTGATGCACAAGGCCCGTAGGCTGGCCAGGAAGAGGCTCCATGATACCCCCGCCCTGGACCCTGGGCTAGGGTTTGGGAAGTGGCTGAAGTCCACCCCGGTGCCAGGGGCCCTGGATAGGTCTCGGCCTCTTCGCCCTCAGACAGCCCGGGGGGGATCCAGATTCCACAACGGATACCGATCCGCCGGAACACCAAGGGGATCAGGACCTACCGTCCCAACCACCGAGGGGGGTTAATGGGGACGGGGACCAGGTGTCCACAGGTCCTTGTGGTTTCCATGGAACAGATGGGGATGACCCGAAGGTGATTTGTCTATTTCGAAAGGACAAACTGGGACCCCTTATTCCGGAAATTCTGGGTGAATTAGGGATTCAGGTACCGCAGGAAGAGTCCTGGCTTGGAGCAACAGACCCAGTCATATTGGGCCTTCAGGGTCCTCCTTCCACTTTTCCCTTGCATTTTTCCACGTCGGATTTGCTTTTTAAGGTGTAGGATACTCCTGACTTGGGGCTCAAGGTGGCGAAAGAGATGGATAAGCTCTATCCCATGCCTGAGGAGGCATTGGAGCTGTTGCGGATGCCTAAGATAGATTCGGCGGTGGCGACGGTCACAAAGAAGACCACCATTCCGGTGACCAGGGGTACAGCGCTTAAGGATTTGCAGGACCGGAAGCTGGAGATACAACTCAAAAAGATCTTCGAGGTTTCGGCATTAGGAATTCGTGCAGCGATTTGCAGTAATTTTTCCTTACGTGCTGGCCTTCGGTGAGAACAACAATTACTAGCCAACGAATCACTTTCGCCTGAGGAGGCGCACCAGGCAGGCCTTTTTTCTGGTGTACGCCTTCATTATTCTTTTTCAGTTCTCCTTTGTCCTTTGTCATAGCGGATATTTTAATATTTTCTCTTCTGTCTTTCTGCTTTCTTCTTTTCTTTCTCTTAGTCTCTATTCCTTTATCTCATTTTTCTCCCTATTTTTTATGCTCTCATTTCTCCTCCATTACTCATCCTCCTCCTCCTGTATTATCATCCAGGACTCCTCTCACTCCCTCCCCTCAAATCTAGGGTCCTCTATTTTTTCACCTAACCCCCATCCTCCCAACTACTCCTGGCCCTCTCTCTCTCTCTCTCTCTCTGCCTTCTCCCTCATAGGCCCTTTCTCCCTCCCTCCCCTCCTGGGTCTGACCTCCAATAGCCTCTGCCCTCCCTTCCCAGCTTTAATCTATCGTCCATCCATTACCCTCTCTTCCCACTTCTCTGTAACTTCTCACATTTTTCAGCTTTCTTACTCACCCCTCAATTCCATTTTCCACTCCTACCCTTACATTCCTTTTCTTTGTCTCCCATCCCCACCTTCTCTTATTCCTCTATTTCCACATTATTCCTCATCCTATTCTATCCCTCCACCTCTAATACCCCTTGCCTCCACCAGTCCTCCATTTCTCTCCCTTCCTTCCCTATCTGCCCCCTACCTCTTCTCCCCTTCCCTGCATTCATCCTCCTGCCTCTTCCCTTTTTCTAGCATTTGCACTATCTGTTCCCACCGCTTCCCAGCATCTGCCCCTGCCTATCTCTCCTTCCTCAGCATCTTCCCCTGCTTCTTCCCTCCTTCCTAAATATCTTCCCTCTACCTTTCCCCACCCTTCCCCAGCATCTGCGCTTTCCTCTTGCTTGCCCATCACCAACATCATCTTCCTCAGCATCCGTCCTACTGCTTTTTCTCTCCTTACCCAGCATTTGCCCTCCTCCTCCCTCTCTTTCCCAGTATCAGCCCCACCTCTCCCCCTCCCGGCATCTGCTCATTGCCTCACCACCTTCCCCAGCATATGCCATTTGCTTCTCCATTTTCCAGTATTTTCTCCACTAACTCTTTTCCCCTTTCCAGCATTTGTCCCATGCTTATTCCCCCTTTCACCTGTTTCTGCACCCTTTCCCCTACCTCTCCTCAGTTAACTTGGGTGGCAGAAGCCTGTCCTGCCACTGCAGCTGACAGCTGCTCTGCATTGCCTCTCTCCATGCCAGCCCCATAAACAGATTCCAATCTCTGGACTGGGCACTTCCTGTTGTTGATCTCGTACATCACCAGATCATCAGAAGAAGTGTTCGCCTGAGACATTTGAACCTGCTCCCGGTGCCAGTGTGGTCCTGAGCATTTGCCAGCAGCAATAATAGGAGGGCCTCCTGACACTTTTCCTTCAGGTACTGCAATCTGGGCAAAGATGCTCTGTGTGTGGCTGTGCATCCACACTAAAGGGGACCTGCCTCCCATTGTGTTGGGCCAGAGTTTCTGCTTTTGCATGGAAGAGCAGAAGATGGACTCCTGAAGCAAGAGAGTCCCACTCAATGGGGGAGACTTGGCAGATCTTTTGTTGCCTCTGTCTCCACAGCTTAGTCTCTCTCTACTGCACCTACCAACTGTTATGGTTGAGCGGTGTTTGGGTGGATCCTTGGGTACTGTGACAGATGACCACGCCCACGAGGAAGAGCCCCGTGAGGAGCCATAGTACTAGGCTAGACTCAGAAAGCACAAACACAGTTTTTTATTATACAGCTTGAAGAGTACCACCAGAGGTGGCAGTAGTGAGGCAGTCTGGTAGTTGCAGTCTCAGGGACCTCGGCAGAGGGAACCATTCTCACCTCATTGGTATCGGAAGGTTCCAAAGCAGGTTTCCCAGCAAGGAAGTACTGTGGATGAGATAGACTGAGAGTTACTCACTAGGTGCTTGCTGTAGGTATGCGATTCCACCAGGTTGTAGAAGAAAGTGCAGGCACCGAGGCAGGGAGAGCAGGCCCTTGAGGAGCGAGTATCTGTTCCCTGTAAGGCACCTGAAATAAAGCAGAGGGCCCCCGAGGAGCAGGTACCCAGGTTAGCAGTTACCACAAAGGGCAGAGAGAGAGCTTCCAGCAGCAGAGTAGCGTAGACAGGAATGGATTCGAGTCCAATCGAAGTCCTTGCTAACTCAATGAGCTAGCAAATTAGAATAGGTTATTTACCCGGATGGCGTGACATCAGCAAAGGGGAACGCCCCCGAGGTTCGCGCCAAGGTTGGAATAAATGTTGCAACGGGAGACGCACGGAAAGAAGAGACGTCAGACAGGATTCTAAGGAAGCCATCCTGAAATCACTTCAGGCAGCCCTTTTATTGTCCTGCGTTACATATTATTTGTGTATACAATCACATCCTTGATGACAACAATATTCTCGGAGACATAGCTGCTACAGATTGTCATGATTAACTCATGTTACTATCTTCGTGAAAGAAAGCAGGCATTCTGTGCTTAGGGCAAAGGTTGTTTGTGCTAAGAGCAAGGTCTGTAGAAATGCAGACACAAGCAGGCTCAGTGTCTGTACAGATAAGTAAATACTGAGAAATTTTGATGCAGACAGATTCAGCTTTGTGGTTTGCCAAGCCAAAGAGAAAAAGCTTACATCTCCACAATAAAGACGATGGCGTGCACACACCCTAGTAGGTACCTGGAAGGAGCATGGCAGGAGGCTGCACCATAGCCGTACCGGGGACGCCGGAGAGATAGGCTTGTAGACGCGGCAGTAGCCATCTTTCCTAGGTAAGCGGGAGGAGCCGTGAATAAGGTGAGGCAAACAGGGCGAAGCCGTCTAGCACTGACAGATGCAACACCAACACTGCACACTTATTCCTCAGGATGATAATATAATGTCACTCTCCCAGGCACTGGCTATCAGTGGGGCTGATGTAATAAAATCTGTGCTAAAATTGGAATTACATTTTAGCATCGGTTTTGCTTAATGTGCACATTAAAAACAAGGTCCCTGTGGGATGCAGTAAGCTAATATGATGCAAATCAAGCAGGAGTAAAAAGAGCAAGCTAAATTAAAAAAAAATGCTAATTTTTGAGTTAACCTGAAAAATCCGCTCTAATGCAGAAAAGTTCTTTAAAACAGGCATAAGGAGGCAGATGCTTGAAGCTGGAAAGGTGTGCACTGGGCATCCCAACTTGGGCACAATCTCTCATGCAAGACCATTTGGGCAAGGCATACCAAGTGAAATCAAGGCATGGGTGGGCACCTAAGGTAGAAGAATAGGCACTTTGGTATCCCTAATAGGCACTGTGTATCCCTAATAGGCACTGTGTATCCCTAATAGCCATTGATGCCCATTCCAGAGAGCTTACCCTTTGATTTCATTTGACATACCTTGCCCAGATGGCCTTTCATGCAAGATTGTGCCCAGGTTGGGATGCCCAGTGCCAGTCTTACATCGAAGGCAATTTTGATCACACCTCTTCCAACTTCAACCATTCACCTCTACTCCTGTGTTCAAAGGTGATCCGGTAGATGTGGTGTATTTGGATTTTCAGAAGGCGTTCTACAAAGTCCCGCATGAGAGGCTGCTAAAAAAAAAGTCATGGGATAGAAGGTGATGTCCTTTTTGTGGATTGCAAGTTGGTTAAAAGACAGGAAACAGAGAGTAGGATTAAATGGTCAGTTTTCACAATGGAAAAAGGTTAAAAGTGGAGTCCCTCAGGGATCTGTATTTGGACCAGTGCTTTTTAAGCTACTAGATAAATGAGGCTTAACCAACGTGCCGCAAATGCACAGTAAAGAGCACGTCGGTCAGAGCAGAGCGTCAGCTCTTTGAAAACATGGCGGCGAGGAGCAGTAGTGGCGGCGGCGAGGAGCAGTAGAGGCTGCGAGCAGTAGCGGCAGCGGCTAGGAGCAGTGAACCCGGTGGTGAGGGAGGGAGGAAGAGTGAGGGGAGGTAGGAGGTGAGAGTGAGGGGAGGGAGGGGAGGTAGGAGGTGAGAGTGAGGGGAAGTGAGAGTGAGGGGAGGGCGGTAGGAGGTGAGAGTGAGGGGAGGGAGGGGAGGTAGGAGGTGAGGGTGAGAGGGAGGGGAGGTGAATGGGGGGAGGGAGGGTGAGAGTGAGGGGAAGTGAGAGGGGGAGAATGAGAGACAGAGGGATGTGAGTAAGTGGAAGGGTAAGAAGTTGTGAAGCAGAGAAAAAGAGGGCGTGGGGGAGGGCTGAGGGAGAGGGAAGGGCACTCCATGAAGTTAGCAAGTATCTCATTTAAAACAAATTGAAGAAAATTCTTTTTCACTCAAGGCATAGCTAAGCTCTGGAATTCATTGCCAGAGGATATGGTTAAAACCAAGTTAGTGTAACTTGGTTTTAAAAAGGTTTGGATAAGTTCCTAGAGGATAAATCCATAAACTACTATGACAGTAATTAATAAGCAATAGTAACTTGTGATCTATCTAATGTTTGGGATCCTGCCAGGTACTTGTGACTTGGATTGGCCACTCTTGGAATCAGGATACTGGGCTGGATGGACCGTTGGTCTGACCCAATATGGCATATCTTGTATTCTTATGTTAACTACTTGGCCTAAGGTGGAGTAAAATTTAACTCACATTTCTGGTGGCCATGATATTCTATTGCTGTGCCCATCTGGTAGAGTATAGTTGTAATTAGTAGTGTCTAGTTGAAATAGTAGTATCTGCTATTTATTTTCTTTTGTTCACATTCAGAAACTAAGCCTTATAAATACAGGGCAATATTTCCTCTTGAGGTAATCTCGTGCAAAGATATTTACATAAAGGTATAGTCAAATAAACTTTATTTTATGTACTGTTTTAATTTATTTACTTAGTTGTACTTTGCCTAGCACTGTTTTGATATAGGTGAAAGATAAATACTTAAATAAATAAATAAATAAAATAAATGATAAATACCCTTTGCTGCAGAACCATATAGCCGTAAGGAATAATAGTAGAAGCTGAGAAGTAAAGGTCAAGCACAAACAGAAGTGCCATTATGGTTTTCCAATTTTAGACAGGGCTGCATTTTGTAATGAAAGTTATTTGAGATTAGTTTGAAGGCCAAAGGCCACCCTCTCAGTGAACTCATATTTACTGCTTTACACTGTGAAATGCTAAAATATACTTAAGTACAGGCAAGCATCTGAGAACTATAGCTACTGCCAGCAGTTCCAAGGTGGGTAAGGTTGCCAACTGGCTTCAGATTTTCAGGAAAAGTTGATCCAGTCCTAGTTTTACTCCACAGCAAGCAGGGAATTGTAGTTTTGCTTGTCTTAAGGAATGCAGAGGGAGGTCAGAACTATAAGTCCTGGCATGCAATGGGGTAAAACCAGGACTGGATCAATCTGTCCTGAAAATCTGGAGCCAGTTGGCAAACCTAAAGGTGGGAAAGTAAACAATTAAGTGATATCAAAGGTCTGACAGAGGGAAGGTTTACAAAACACTCACAGCTGTGCTTGGAGCTGATATGAACACAGAAAGGGATTGGCAAGCAATTGCCAGTTCTTAGTGTATAAAAAATGAGAATAGCTAGATGGGAAGAGAGAACTTTTCCTGAACATGATAGCACAGAGTGATCCCTTGGAAATGTAAGTTTTGCTGTATGTATGTATGTATGTGTGTGTATTTAGGTATTCTCATTAGTAATTATTATCTGCAATTAACTCTTCTATATTATCTGATTTTATTTATTCTCTGTTTTATCCTTAGTGCTCAAATAAACTTATAATAAAGACCTGGAACTGTGATGTACTGAGTGTGCATGTATATATGTGTTTACATTGGGCAAGCCACCCCAGGTAGTCCTGTGTGCGTGCAGGTAACTCCCAATGTAGACCCCAATGAGATTAGCCCCCAGGTTCCAGTCCCCAGGCAGAATGCAGTGTATTCAGTCTGAGCCCAGAACACACTTATACATTGATAAGACAGGCGAAGAGAGAATTTGAAATGAAGTTGGCCATAGAGGCAAAAACTCGTAATAAAAACTTTTTAAAATATATCCAAATCAAGAAACCTGTGAGGGAGTTGGTTGGACCATTAGATGACCGAGGGGTTAAAGGGGCTCTTAAGGAAGATAAGGCCATTGCAGAAAGACTAAATGAATTCTTTGCCTCCGTGTTTACTAATGAGGATGTTGGGGAGATACCAGTTCCAGAGAAGTTTTTCAGGGGTGATGAGTCAGATGAACTGAACAAAATCACTGTGAACCTGGAAGATGTAGTAGGCCATATTGACAAACTAAAGAGTAGCAAATCACCTGGACCGGATAGTATGCATCCTAGGGTACTGAAGGAAATCAAAAATGAAATTTCTGATCTATTAGTTAAAATTTGTAACCTATCATTAAAATCATCCATTGTACTGAAGACTGGAGGGTGGCCAATGTAACCCCAATATTTAAAAAAGACTCCAGAGGCGATCCGGGTAACTATAGACCAATGAGCCTGACTTCAGTGCCTGGAAAAATAGTGGAAACTATTCTCAAGATCAAAATCGTAGAGCATATAGAAAGACATGGTTTAATGGAACATGGATTTACCCACAGGAAGTCTTGCCTAACAAATCTGCTTCATTTTTTTGAAGGGGTTAATAAACATGTGGATAAAGGTGAACCGGTAGATGTAGTATATTTGGATTTTCAGAAGGCGTTTGACAAAGTCCCTCATGAGAAGCTTCTACGAAAACTAAAAAGTCATGGGATGGCGATGTCCTTTCGTGGATTACAAACTGGCTAAAAGACAGGAAACAGAGAGTAGGATTAAATGGTCAATTTTCTCAGTGGAAAAGGGTAAACAGTGGAGTGCCTGAAGGATCAGTACTTGGACCAGTGCTTTTCAATATATATATATAAATGATCTGGAAAGGAATACGATGAGTGAAGTTATCAAATTTGCGGATGATACAAAATTATTCAGAGTAGTTAAATCACAAGCAGACTGTGATACATTACAGGAGGACCTTGCAAGACTGGAAGATTGGGCATCCAAATGGCAGATGAAATTTAATGTGGACAAGTGCAAGGTGTTGCATATAGGGAAAAATAACCCTTGCTGTAGTTATACAATGTTAGGTTCCATATTAGGAGCTACCACCCAGGAAAAAGATTTAGGCATCATAGTGGATAATACTTTAAAATCGTCGGCTCAGAGTGCTGCAGCAGTCAAAAAAGCAAACAGAATGTTAGGAATTATTAGGAAGGGAATGGTTAATAGAACGGAAAATGTCATAATGCCTCTATATCACTCCATGATGAGACCGCACCTTGAATACTGTGTACAATTCTGGTCGCCGCATCTCAAAAAAGATATAGTTACGATGGAGAAGGTACAGAGAAGGGCAACCAAAATGATAAAGGGGATGGAACAGCTTCCCTATGAGGAAAGGCTGAAGAGGTTAGGGCTGTTCAGCTTGAAGTAGTGACAGCTGAGGGGGGATATGATAGAGGTCTTTAAGATCATGAGAGGTCTTGAACGAGTAGATGTGACTCGGTTATTTACACTTTCACATAATAGAAGGATTAGGGGGCATTCCATGAAGTTAGCAAATAGCACATTTAAGACTAATCGGAGAAAATTCTTTTTCACTCAACGTACAATAAAGCTCTGGAATTTGTTGCTAGAGGGTGTGGTTAGTGCAGTTAGTGTAGCTGGGTTCAAAAAAGGTTTGGATAAGTTCTTGGAGAAGTCCATTAACGGCTATTAATCAAGTTTAATTAGGGAATAGCCACTGCTATTAATTGCATCAGTAGCATGGGATCTTCTTAGTGTTTGGGTAATTGCCAGGTTCTTGTGGCCTGGTTTGGCCTCTGTTGGAAACAGGATGCTGGGCTTGATGGACCCTTGGTCTGACCCAGCATGGCAATTTCTTATGTTCTTAAACAATCTGTTCAGAGCTCTCATCTCTTCAGAGATGTCATGTGAAAGTGAACCTCTGCTGTATATAATACATTACAACAGTTTATCACACAGTGCAGGAAGAAAGCAAGTTTGTTTTCTGTAGCTAGCAGGATGAATTAGCCATGACATGTGTGTGACATCATCCAGCAGCAGCAAACAGACTCATCTCTCCTAGCTAGTAGAGGTTTTAGCTCTACTGAGCATGTATGAGAATTCTTCATGAGCTTCCTTAGTCTATATCTGAGCTAATCCTAGCAAGACAGTGGAGTCTTCAGGGAGGTGGGCAAGTATTTAGCATGGCTAATTCATTTTTCTATTTACAGAAAACAACTTTTGGTAAGAAAACTTGCTTTTTCTGTTGATAAGCAGGTTGAATTAGACATGACATTTGGGGAGTCCCAAGCTGAGGATTGCAATAGAGCGTTTACTGAATAAGCAACCCGGACCCCACCCTGGAGAGTAGACTACTGGGTGAACAGACTATGCAAAACTGTTTGTCTGAATTTACTGTCAGTCCGTGAAAGACTGTCCAGACAGTAAAAGGACGTAAAGGTGTAAGTTTATGACCTAGTTGCAGGTTTGCAGATGTCTTTGAGAAGGTATCTCTCGCAGATAACCAGTGGAAGGGGCCATAGCTCTAGCCTGATGAGCTTTGACAGAGTCTGTAATTTTTAGGCCTGCGACTATGTAGCAGTGCAGAATGCAGTCCACTATCCAGTTAGACAATGTACATTTGGTGACTGCTATGCCATGCTTATTAGAATTAGAAGATATGAAGAGCTGTGACGCTTGGTGATGCACCTGAATTCTTTTCTTGTAGTAGGCTAAGATTCTTTTGCAATACAAAGAATGAAGGGGTTTTTTTTTTACCTTCATGCACATGTAGCCTTGGAAAGAAGGTAAGCAATAAGATGGATTGATCAATATGGAAAGCTGATAAAACATTTGAGAAAAACTTTGGGCAAGTGCGAAGCACCACCCTATTGCATGTATGGTGAATAGTGAATCAGTGCTTGGAGTTTGCTGATGTTACTGCCACAAGAAAAACTACTTTCTATGTCAATAATTTAATTCAAATAAAATGCAAATAAAATAATTCAAAGGGCGGCTTCATACATTGAGAGAGGACAACATTTAGGTCCCATGGCACTGGAGATTTCTGTACCAAAGGCTTAACATTCCATAAGCCTTTCATAAATCTTGATACCAACAGAAAAGTTGAGATGGGTTTATTACCAGCTGCAACGTGGTAAGCTGCTATGGTGCTGAGATGTACTCTTACAGAAGATGTAGCAAGGCCTGAATCAGAAAGGAAGAGCAGGTAGGTTAGCAATTGTTTGGGCTTGCAAGAGAATGGGTCCAAGGCATTTTGATAATACCATATGGAAAATCTTTTCCATTTAAAACTATAGGCTTTCCTAGTTGATAGCTTTCTGGACAAAACTATTATGTCTTCAATCTCTCTGGGCAAAGAGAGCTCAGCAATAATTGAGCAGTCAGGTTGAGGGATGGAAGGTTTGGATAGAATAAAGTTCCTTCGTCTTGAGTTTATAAAGCATATCTCTAGGCCAGGCTGGAGCTATGAGAATTAGCTGATCTCGATCCTGTAGCACTTTCTGCATTGTTCTGGCAATCAGCGGTATTAGTTGAAAAGCGTACATGAGACCTGCGTTCCAACTGAGCAGAAAAGTGTCTTGAGCTAACCTGAGTTTGCTGGGTAGAACTGGGCAACATTTCCCCAACTTTCTGTTCTATTCCAATTTGAACAGGTCAACCATTGATAGACCCCCATAACTCGAATAATGTGCTGGCTGTTGCAAAGACAATTCGTGCAAATGGAAAACTCTACTGAGATGATCCACTAGCATGTTGGAGATTCCTGGAATATAGGTGACTTGTAGGACAGCTTGGTTCCTGCTTGCCTATTACCAGATTTTTAGCGCTTCCTGGCAGAGAGTCCTTGATCCTCTACCTTCCTGTTTGTTGACATAAAACATGGTGACTTGGTTGTTATTTGAATTAAAATGCTCTTTCCTTGCCATGCTAGGGATACATTTTCAGTGTCATGCACTTCCATTTGGGCTCATAACACCACCAAGAACATTCACCAAGGTGAATGGGGATGGTTATCACAGCGCTTTGGAGGGATGGTGTTTTTGGTGCATCCCTAGCTGGATGAGTGGTTCATTCAGGCGCAGTCGAGGGAGTTCTTTCAGCGCCCAGTTCATTGAGTTACCCACATGTGGCAGACTGGACTGGATAGTCAATCTGTCAGAGAGTCAATTGGTCCCAACCTGGTCTCTGGAGTAATTGGGAGCCCGCTTCGATGCCAAGGTGTTTCTCACAATAAAGTATTGAAGCCACAGGTTCACATGTTGTGGCAGCTGCAAGTACCCAGAGCCTAGGACTATTTGCAGGACCTAGGTTCTATGGTATCTATGCTCAGTTTAGCTACTCTGGGCATTTGCATATATGCAATCTCTTCGGGGAGAGGGGGGTTTCTGTCCCGCTGGAATCTTCAGTTGGATGAGTTTAGCTTCAATTATCAGCAAGGGGAAAATCCAGGGCCAGTCTCTCCTGCTATCTTTCCCAAGCCAGTTTAGATATGGAAGTGGAATTGGACATCCCTGATTGGGTGGTGGTAACCACCGATGTCAGTCTGATTGGCTGAAGGGGCCTTTTACCAGAGGCAAACAGCACAGGGTTGGTGGTTGGTGGAGAAGATGTCATGGTCTATCATTCATTTAGAAACAGGAGCAGTTTGCATGGTGTTGCTTCACTTCTTCTGTAGTTGTGCTGTGGAGCAGTGAGAGTTCTGTCAGACAAGGTGATAATGGAGTCTTATATCAACCATCAAAGAGGAACCAGGAGACTAATGGTGTCTCGGGAGACCCAGGAACTATTTTCTGAGTGGAATGGCACCTGGTGGCTCTGGCAGTGTCTCATGTAGCAGGACTAGAGAATTTATAGGCAGGCTTTCTTAGCCACCATGCACTAGATCCTGGAGAATGGGAGTTGACGGAGGAGGCAATGAACCTCATTTGATCCAGGTGGGGCATTCTTCAGCTGGCCCTGGTGGCCTCAAAGCAGACTATAAAAGTGCGCCATTTCTTCATTTGCAGAAGGGAGAAAGACGTGGAAAGCTTCAACGCTCTAATTCTCTTGTGACCCACCAGGATTCTCCTGTTCGTGTTTCACTGTGGCTCATGATAGGCGCTCTTTCCCTTACTTGGGTTAGTTTAGCTGTTTTAACTGAGGGGATGGTCAGTAAGGCTTTATTTGCTGATCTTAGGTTCCTGTTAGGGACGTGTAGGCGAAGGCTCCCAACGGTGAGGCGGATGGCTCGGGTGTGGTGCGTGATCCGATCAGGGAGAGGTTCCCTCTGAATTGAGACAATTTGTAGTGGTACATCCAATGGTTGAACTGGTATCCGAAGGAGTGTGACAATCTCTTCTAAAATGAAATTTCCAATTGCCCCAGTGTCCACGAGGGCAGTGGTGTTGAACGAACAGGACTCCCTGAGGAGGGAGACTGGCAGCAACAGTTGGGGACCAGAAACTGTAGTGCCCAAGCTCAGGACCCCCGCCGGGCTCAGGCTTTAGAGTTTCCCCCGGATGCACGGGACAAGTAGAGGAGTAGTCTAGTGGTTAGAGCAGTGGACTATGAACTAGGAGACCAGGGTTTGAGTCCCTCTGTCGCTCCTTGTGACCTTGAGCAAGTCACTTTACCCTCCATTGCCTCAGGTACAAACTTAGATTGTAAACCCTCTTGGGATAGGGAAATATCTTCAGTACCTGAATGTAATCCACTTTGAAGCACTGAAAAAAGTGCAAAAGGCGGAATATAAATAAAATAAAGTCTGGAGAAGATGGCCGGAGCAGCCGCAATACAGGCAGAGGCCAGATTTTCTTCGTTGGAGATGTTCTTCTGAAGTCAAGTGGCCACGGTTGATCTGCATTGGTTCCAGAGGAGGTTGAGGGGCCGCTGGTAAGACCTTCAACTGGGGGTTCGCAGAATGGGGTAGCAGTAGGACAGAAGGTCGGAGAGCCCTTGCCTCCTGATGCCGTTGCCGAAAACAGTAGTCTATCCTTCCGACTAGAGAAATCAGGTCTTCCAAAGAAGCAGGGATTTCCCAGGCGGCCAGCTCATCTTTAAGGCCCGAAGACAGTCCCTCGAGATAAAGTGCTCGCAGGCAGTCGTCCTGCCGTCCCAACTCTGTGGCCAGAGTTCGAAACTCCACCGTATATTTGGCCAGCAGGTGTGATACTTCATGGAGGTGGAGTAGGTGGTGGCCAGCGACCGCCTGTCGGCCTGTGTCCTCAAAGGTGCTTCGGAAGACAGAGAGAAACTGAGGGAGCTGGCGTAGAATTGCATTGGAGTGCACCCAGAGCGGGGAAGCCCATGCCAAGGCCTTCCCCTCAAGACTTTTCCTGCAACTCACCCGTGCCTCTGCCGGACAAGTGCCCCTAGTCGGCGCCGCCCCGTCCTGGGACTAAGCCCCGCCGACCACCGACATCAGCCCCAGCAGCCCGGCACCCGAACCGCAGGCCACATGGGCCCTCAGTCGGCCTACCCACCCGTTGCCACCTACCAACAACCAACGAATCAGAAGCCAGGAGGCAGAGATTCCCTCCCAACCGGAACGAACGAAAGAAAAGAAGGTAAGAGCCCTTTAAAGCTGGGCTCACACATCTGGCGCTCCTTTTCCTGCGACTCACCCGTGCCTCTGCCGGACAAGTGCCCCTAGTCGGCGCCGCCCTGTCCTGGGACTAAGCCCCGCCGACCACCGACATCAGCCCCAGCAGCCCGGCACCCGAACCGCAGGCCACGTGGGCCCTCAGTCGGCCTACCCACCCGTTGCCACCTACCAACAACCAACGAATCAGAAGCCAGAAGGCAGAGATTCCCTCCCAACCAGAACGAAGCCTCTGATCTAAGCTAACCAACCGGAAGAATCAAGGAAGGGCAGGACAGCCAATCGGGGGACAGCCCCGTCTGGGATTTAAATTTTCAGCACAGCTAGGCGCCGCATGCCGAGCGTCGCACGCCGAAGGAGCGCAACAAAGGGGCCTGCCCCTTTGTGCGCCCCTTCGTGCAGCCCCCCAGGGCAGCCCCACCCTCTCACCCGGAGCGGTGGTTGAAGGCACTCGCCCCAGCTCTCCTCAGACTAACTTTTATCCTTCCAGTGCCAGTGCTGCCGCTGCCAGCTATTTTTTGCCATCGTCTGCCCTGCGCTGTAGGCGCTGACCTGCAGGGGTCCGGGGCTCCAACACTCATCAGTACTCATCCTACATGTCTCCAGCACATCTCTAATATCTCTCCTGCGCTGCTCATCTCCCCTTGCCGCCTCCCCATGCATTTCGGCACGAGACCCATCGGGGTCCGGGAGAGCCTTCGCTCCACGCGGCCAGACCTTCCGTCTCAGACCGCCCAAGTCCTGCCTACTCACCAGCGTCAGTAAAGCAGGACCGGAGCCCTTAAAAGTAAGGCCCCGACCGCAGGACCCTCTCTCCTGCGCTGCTCATCTCCCCTCGCCACCTCCCCGTGCATTTCGGCACGAGACCCATCGGGGTCCGGAAGAGCCTTCGCTCCATGCGGCCAGACCTTCCGTCTCAGACCGCCCAAGTCCCGCCTACTCACCAGCGTCAGCAAAGCAGGGCCAGAGCCCTTAAAAGTAAGGCACCGACCGCAGGACCCTGGTCAGCAAAGCAGGACCGGAGCCCTTAAAAGTAAGGCACCAACCGTAGGACCCTCTCTCCTGCGCTGCTCATCTCCCCTCGCCGCCTCCCCGTGCATTCGGCATGAGACCCATCAGGGTCCAGGAGAGCCTTCGCTCCACGCGGCCAGACCTTCCGTCTCAGACCGCCCAAGTCCCGCCCACTCACCAGCGTCAGCAAAGCAGGGCCGGAGCCCTTAAAAGTAAGGCACCGACCGCAGGACCCTGGTCAGCAAAGCAGGACCGGAGCCCTTAAAAGTAAGACACCAACCGCAGAACCCTCTCTCCCTTTCACCTTTGTCTTCAGATAACCACCATGCCCCTCTCTACCATACCCATCATTCCCTATCACAGGAAACTATCAGCAACCAATCCTGACAAACACCTTCCAAACAACATCAACAACAAAAAAGATTCATCCCCATCATGCTTTCACCACTGAACCAATTACTGGGTCTTACTCTTTTCTCCGTAACTCTTTTAAATGCCCAATCACTCTCGAAAAAAACCCACCTCTTATACGACTACCTCATGGATGACCTTCCAGACCTATGTGCTGTCACAGAAACTTGGCTTAAACCTGAAGACACGGTCCTTCTGAATCAACTCCCTTTTCACACATTTGACATATTCTCCATCCCCAGAAAGAAGAAAAGAGGAGGTGGTCTGCTCCTCGCTGCCAAACAAAATCTGGGACTGACACTTCAGTCGTCTACTTCATCCCGTTCCATTGAATTTGCAGTCTTCAAATCATCTCAACTTCAAATTGGAATCACCTACGCCCCACCAGGATGCCTAGACTCTGACCCATCTCCTTTAATAGAAAACATAGCTAAATACATCAACTCAGACGCCCCAGCCATCCTGTTAGGCGATTTCAATCTTCATGTGGACGCCACCCCGCGTTCCCCCAACTGTGAATCCTTCCTAAACACTCTTTCCTGCATGGATTTCAAACAACTCATAAATGAACCCACTCACAAAGCAGGGCATACCTTGGACTTAATCTTCATTAACCAAAGCCTAACACAAGCATCACATAGTGTCTGTCAGCCAATTCCCTGGTCAGACCACAAGCTTATCTCCACCTCCTTCCTTAACCAACATCCTACTCCTTCAGCCACAAAGAATGCCACAATACAACTCAGAAAATTATGCAACCAGGAAACCCTAATCTCTCACCTCACCCCGGAGTTAAACCTAATTGACCTTACTGACGCAGACACGGCCTTATCCTCTTGGACCAAAATCACAAATAAAGTGGCGGACATGACCTGCCCCATCAAAACCAAAGTTATCCTCTCTATCAAGGACAAGAAAAAGCCTTGGTTCACTCCAGAATTAAAATCCATGAAGCGTGAACTCAGAAAAAGGGAACAGAACTGGCGCAGGAATCCTTCGGCTTCAAACCTATCGTCGTTTAAATCTCTCATGCACCAATACAGGATTGCCATTCTTCAGACAAAAAGAGATTTCCACTCCCAGAAAATCCACAATTTCATCTTTGACCCAAAAGCCCTTTTCTCTCTGGTTTCTTCGCTTACCAAACCACCAGCTCCAGCAATTCCAGATGACAAAGCAGCACTCAAATCCATTGAACTTGCCAACTATTTCAAGGATAAAATAGCTAACCTACTTGCCTCCCGTATAGTGAATACATCTCCTGGATAACCACATCCTCTCCTCGCAGCTCCGCCTCTCATCTCCAAGTCTAAGCAACTACCCACTGCCTCATCGCCTCATACTGCTTGCCTTGAGGAATTCGAATCTACTTCCTCTCTAGAAATAGAAACACTACTAAGGAAACTAAAGTCAGCCTCCCACCCATTTGATGCGATTCCATCCAATCTTCTCATATCGATTGCCAGTGAAGTCTCCAAGCCTATCTCGCAAATCATCAATGCTTCCTTAGCCCAGGGTCATGACCCTGACCCACTCAAACTTGCTATCGTAAAACCCCTACTAAAAAAAACAAACCTTTCCACAGACAACCCAGCAAACTTTCGCCCGATTGCAAACCTTCCAATCATCGCTAAAATCCTGGAAAGAATAGTCAATAAACAACTCTCCGAATTCCTGGATAATAACAACATCCTTTCTCCAGCACAACTTGGATTTCGTAAAGCCAGAAATATGCAAGCCCTCCTCATATCTCTTTCAGACAATATCCTCATGAACCTAGTAAGGAAACAGCCCTGTCTGCTCATCCTCCTAGACTTATCGGCCGCATTCGACACAGTGAACCATCAGTGTCTCATTGAAAGACTAACGGAGATCGGCATCAAAAACACTGTCCTAAATTGGTTCAAATCCTTCCTTCAGAACAGGCAATATAAAGTCAAAATCAACAGCAAAGAATCCCCTCCTTTTATTTCCACCCTTGGAGTTCCACAAGGATCATCGTTATCCCCCACATTATTCAACATCTATCTTCTCCCGCTTTGCAAACTTCTTTCTGAGCTTAAGCTAATCCATTACCTATATGCAGATGACGTTCAAATCCTGATACCGATTACCGACTCTCTGCAAAAAACCATTCTCCATTGGAACACCTGTCTAATCTCCATTAATAACCTCCTCTCGAACCTCAATTTGATACTCAACGCAGACAATACAGAGTTCCTACTAATCACACAAGATGGCAGCCTACCGCTAAACAACCTACAACCGTCAGTATTTCCTTCCTTTTCCCCCAAAGTCAGAAACCTCGGGGTAATCATGGACAGCCAAATGAGCCTCTCAGGCTTCATCAACAATATGGTAAAGGAGTGTTACTTTAAACTCCAAGTTCTAAAAAGGCTAAGACCCCTCCTCCATTTCCAGGATTTCAGGTCAGTCTTACAAGCTATCATTTTCTCAAAAATTGACTATTGCAATGCACTTCTTCACGGCCTGCCAGATATCTCACTTAAGCCTCTCCAGTTGTTACAGAACGCAACTGCAAGGATTCTCACAAAATCCAATAAAAGGGACCATATAACCCCGATTTTAAAGAAGTTACATTGGCTCCCAATAAAGCTCAGAATCTTTTATAAACTACTAACAGTTACTCACAAGGCCATACACAACATCACTCCACTGGATCTCACAATTCCTTTGCAACTCCACTCCTCCTCCCGTCCTCTAAGATTAGCCCAGAGAGGTACTCTTCAAGCATCTACTAGCAAAACTTCCTTAAGCAAAAGAGCTTTGTCCGCTTCTGGCCACAAACAATGGAACCTGCTCCCACCTGACCTAAGGCTTGAACAATGTCCAATCACCTTCAAGAAGAAACTTAAGACTCTGCTGTTTGGCCAAGCTTTCCCATAATCAAACTTGCTGTTTGGGCCAAGCTCCAATAAGAGACTTAAGACTTTGCTATTTGCCCAAGCTTTCTCATAACTACTCTTTTCCTCCTCAGCCCCACCTGTCGGTCCTGACCTAAGCTCTCCCTTAATTATCCTAGGTTTTTTAACAAAGCAGCTATTGTCATCCCCTTCTCCCCCCTCTAACCTACCCCGACTTACCGGTTTTTTCACCCTTCTAGAACATCTCACCACGCTTTCAATTCGCCTTCTCCCAAATGATGTTTATACAAGTTTTTCTCCTCACTATTCAATGTAAGTCAATGTGTAAGTCAATGTGTTTATACAAGTTTATACAATGTGTTTATACAAGTTTACACAATGTGTTTATACAAGTTTTTCTCCTCACTGTTCAATGTAAGTCAAGACACTATTACTGCCTTTCTCCCAAGTTATGTTTTTCCAGGTTTCTCCACCTTGTTTCAATGTAAGATAAGACTATGTCATTGTTGTCGTTTGCTGGTTATAATGTAAACCGAAGTGATAATTAATTCTGTTAATTGAACCTCGGTATATAGAAGTTATAAATAAATAAATAAGACGCAAGAGGATGAACGTGATCTTTGTCACTTCATCGGGGAAGAGGGAAGGTTGCAGTGAGACCTGCATGTAGCATTGATTAATAACACCTCAACAAAGATGAGGATCCCCATTGAAACAGGGTGGAACTGGGAGGGCCAGCGATGTCTGTGAGGGCAAGGTGTGGGCAAGAGCCCCTGGGTTGGCCATGGTTGACTCATCCAATTGAGAATGCATCTTTTCCACAGAGGAGGCCAGAGCTTCCATGATCCGTTGTTGTTCTCAGACACGAGTGACCAGACCGGGGATGGCCTGCAAGGCCGGAGACTCCACCGAGTCCATGATCTTGGCAACCTATTGCGCTGGAGGTGGACCCTTGGCCTGGTGCAGGATTGGTACGGCCCTCTAGTCAGACCCAGAGAGCGCCTGCCACCAGGAGGTGGAGCACACGAGGAGACAGAGGTAAGCTGGAGCTACGCCAATAACAGTCCAGGGTTTCCTCAAGTGGAGCCCTTGGGTACCCGGACCGCCTGGACATAGGTGGGTCTCAGAGGGTGTCCCGGAGAGATAGCGGAAAGGTGTGCCCACCACGAGTAAGGATGTGCAGCTGATGCAGAAAGGATGGACCAGACCTGAACTGGAGACTCCGGAGACCTCAGGAAGGTAAGCGAGGATCAGTTCCAGGCGGTGGTCAACGTGGTCAGACAGGCAGAGGTCAGGTCCAGGCAGTGGTCAGTCGTAGTCAGGCAAGCAGGGATCAGTACCAAGAATCAGTCCGAAGGGTACTACCAGGGAACATAGAGCAGGAACAAGACAGATGCTGGAAGACATGGAGGACCATAGGAACACTGGAACAAGGAGACGCTGGAACGCAGGATCAGATTCAAAGAACAGGCAAACTAGTACACCAAGGTGTCAACCTGATTGCTAAGGTGAGGCGCTGGGGGAAGAGGCTCGCCTTTTGTACTAGGACTATGTGATCCAGATTATTAACAGATGTCATCAGGATGCGTCCGAATCGGGTTTCCCGCACTTGGCCCTTTAAGGCCGCGCACGCACCTAGTGGCGGAGCCGAGGTGATGGAAGATGCGGAACCCTATGGGAGCGCCGCTGTGAGGCCTGAGGCATAGAAGAGGCCAAGGGCCCTTGGAGAGAGCATCGGGGAGTGGGGAGCTGGCGGCAGCGGCAAGACCGGAACTGGTAGAGGGCCGCGCGAGGTGAGCAGGCCCGACCACGACACCAATGCAGCCGGGACGCAACAATATGATCACGACTCACTGGCTTAGGGGAGGGGGGAGAAGTATAAAATGTGTGAGTGTGGATTGTGTGTACTGTTAAAACAGGATGATTGTGAAAGTAAACCTATAGTACAAGTCAGATTTATCGGTATAAAATAATAAACAAATGATATATACTTTGTTGGCAAGGTCATCACTATTATTCAGTGGGACTTGTTATGATAATTTTTTGGAGTTGAATACTTTTTATTCATTTGTTTGATTTCTGCAAAAGTTACTATCATTGTGTTATAATTAGTGAGGTTTAGGTAGACTCTTGGACACTGTGGCAGCTGACCACGCCCACGGGGGGAAGTCCCATGAGGGGCCACAGGTCAGGCTCAGCTCCAGACACACAGAGATTATATCTTTATTTAGACAGTTTGAGAAGCCACCAGAGGTGGCAGTAGTGAGTAGAAGATGTAGCCCGGCTGGGCTAGTATTCCCCAGGGCGCTGGAACAGCGGTTCCTCCGGTAGCAGTGCTGTAGTGGAGAGAACTGAGAAAGTACAATAGAACATTCACAGAGTCCCAAATATGGAAAAGCCCCGAGATAGGGAGAGCTGGCCCTTGAGGAGCGAGTACCAGATCCCTGGAAGCAGAGAGACT
The DNA here is from genome assembly GCF_901001135.1 of Rhinatrema bivittatum. Taxonomy (NCBI): domain Eukaryota; kingdom Metazoa; phylum Chordata; class Amphibia; order Gymnophiona; family Rhinatrematidae; genus Rhinatrema; species Rhinatrema bivittatum. The sequence goes on along the minus strand of NC_042628.1, from coordinate 54,763,226 downwards.
CGTTGGCAAAGTACTCACACAGTGGTTCCACGTAGGAGATGGCACTGGCGCTGGAACGGAGGCAGGCCTTTGAGGAGCGAGTACCTGGTTCCAGGGAGACAGCTCTGAGGAGTGGATGATAGTAGTACTCACTGATGGTGTCTGTAGCGAATTCTTCCAAGTAGAAGAGGAGATAGATGCAGGCAGCAGGTCAGGGAACATGGGCCATCGAGGAGCTAGTACCCCGTTAGCAGAAAGAGTCCAATGGAAGTTAGAAAGGCAGAGTAGCTGGGTACGGAGAGCGAATACATCCGTAAGAATTCCCCTTGCTAACTCAATGGCTAGCAATAAACTGTAGGCTTAAATATCCGGGCAGCTTGACGTCATCACAGGGGGACGCCCCTGAGGAACGCGCGAATGAGGAAATAAAAATGAGGGCCGCGCGGCGTGCGCACCCTAAGGTACCTGTAGAACATGGCGGGAGGCAGTGCCCAAGCCAGTCCGGGGACACTGGAGAGGACGGCAGGCAGACGCCGCAGCAGCCAGGCGTCCGTGAAGAGCAGGAGAAGCCGCAAAAAAGGAAAGGTAGGCGGAGTGAAGCCGTCGGGAAGTGACGATCGCAACACATTGTTATGACTTATGATGGTTTTACTTGCGCTGTCATGGAATAAAAATGATTAAACAATAAAAAGAAAAGCCTTATCGGGAAGTATTACAGTCTATTATGAGCTCGAGTAGTAATTTTTTTTTTTTATCAATTCTAATGAAATTTGTGAGAAGAAATCATCAGAGACGGGAAAGAACTACAAGTTATTTACAGTGTGGCAAAGTGGCATCAATAGTGGCATCAATAGTAGCTTAAGGCTCCACAAAGGGGTACAATGATTATGGGATTAGCAGGAGTTCTCTAATGCAATGTGAGTGAAGCAAACAAGCAGTAAGAGGAGAAAGAATACCCCAAGGTTTAAAAAGAGGTTGCCAGTTCAGCAATAGTGTCATGAACAGTTAATGGCATCATGAGAGGCAAAGTGGCACCAAAAGTGTCATCAGTAGCCTAAGGCACCATGAAGGGGGAATAAAGCAGTAAAAGTGGCAGAAAAAATCCCAAGGAACAGATAAAGGGACGAAGCATCAAAAAGAGTGGTATCAGGATTTAAAAACCATAGGAGATGTTATGGAGTCTCAATTTAGTGGACCCTTGAGCCGACCTGCAAGAGACTGGGAAAGGTATTCAATGTCTCTGGTACACCGCAGGCCGGGAGGTAGATGTTCAGACAGGACATAGAGGTGCTCTTCACCCTGGAAGCTGGTACTCCCCCGGGAGGAGCCTGTAGGAGCCCAGCCGCTGGGACTTAGGTGAGGCTGATGAGCAGGACTGAGAACTGGAACCAGATTAGAACAGTAGACAGGAACTGTAGCAAGACTTGGATACTGGAACCAGGCAAGAACTGTAGCTAGACTCGGGAACTGGAACCAGGCAGGAACTGTAGCAGACAAGCAGGAAACAAGCAGATACTGTAGCTGGCAAGCAAGAACCAAGCAGGTACTGTAGCTGGCAAGCAGGAACCAAGCAAGTACTGTAGCAGGCAAGCAGGAGCCAGGCAGGTACAGTAGCAGGCAAGCAGGAACCAAGCAAGTACTGTAGCAGGCAAGCAGGAACGGAGTGAGTTCCAAAGGCAGCTCACTCCGGGGCCCGGAGCAACAGGGAACCAGTAGGTAAGCCCGTTGCAAGGCGAAGACTGAGTGTCCGCGGCCGGCTTATCAAGGCCGCAGTGTCTGACGTCAGGAACTGGGCGGAGTCACCACTGGCGGGAAATGGCCTAGAAAAGCGCCCAAGTGGCGCGCGCGCATGCCTAGAGGCAGGGCGTCCACGGGAGGCTTCCTGGAGTGCGGCCCTCACGGGGACGCCGCCAAACAGGCCGTGAACTAGGCCAACAGAAGCGGGAACAGGTCCAGGAACACGGAGGTAAGGGTCTGGTCGCGGCGCTCGCAGCCAGAACCGTAACAGTACCTCCCCTCTTACTCTTAGCAGTTCCAGGTTTACTTGGGTGATCCAGATCGAACTGCTGTTATAAGTCCTTGTCAAGGATGTTATGGGCTAAACTTTCAAAAGGGAAACTTTGATAAAATGAGAAAAATTGTTAGAAAAAAACTGAAAGGAGCAGCTACAAAAGTAGAAAATGTCCAAGAGGCGTGGTCATTGTTAAAAAATGCCATTCTAGAAGCACAGTCCAGATGTATTCCACACATTAAGAAAGGTGGAAAGAAGCTATTTTAGCCAAAAGATCTTCATTCAAAAATTGGAAGAAGGAAGCAACAGAAGAAAATAGGATAAAACATAAACATTGGCAAGTTAAATGTAAGACATTGATAAGACAGGCTAAGAGAGAATTTGAAAAGAAGTTGGCTGTAGAGGCAAAAACTCACAGTAAAAACTTTTTAAAATATATCCGAAGCAGAAAGCCTGTGAGGGAGTCAGTTGGACCGTTAGATGATCGAGGGGTTAAAGGGGCACTTAGAGAAGATAAGGCCATCGTGGAAAGATTAAATGATTTCTTTGCTTCGGTGTTTACTGAAGAGGATGTTGGGGAGGTACCCGTACTGGAGAAGGTTTTCATGGGTAATGATTCAGATGGACTGAATCAAATCACGGTGAACCTAGAAGATGTGGTAGGCCTGATTGACAAACTGAAGAGTAGTAAATCACCTGGACCGGATGGTATACACCCCAGAGTTCTGAAGGAACTAAAAAATGAAATTTCAGACCTATTAGTAAAAATTTGTAACTTATCATTAAAATCATCCATTGTACCTGAAGACTGGAGGATAGCAAATGTAACCCCAATATTTAAAAAGGGCTCCAGGGGCAGTCCGGGAAACTACAGACCGGTTAGCCTGACTTCAGTGCCAGGAAAAATAGTGGAAAGTGTTCTAAACATCAAAATCACAGAACATATAGAAAGACATGGTTTAATGGAACAAAGTCAGCATGGCATTACCCAGGGCAAGTCTTGCCTCACAAATCTGCTTCACTTTTTTGAAGGAGTTAATAAACATGTGGATAAAGGTGAACCGGTAGATATAGTATACTTGGATTTTCAGAAGGCGTTTGACAAAGTTCCTCATGAGAGGCTTCTAGGAAAAGTAAAAAGTCATGGGATAGGTGGCGATGTCCTTTCGTGGATTGCAAACTGGCTAAAAGACAGGAAACAGAGAGTAGGATTAAATGGGCAATTTTCTCAGTGGAAGGGAGTGGACAGTGGAGTGCCTCAGGGATCTGTATTGGGACCCTTACTGTTCAATATATTTATAAATGATCAGGAAAGAAATACGACGAGTGAGATAATCAAATTTGCAGATGACACAAAATTGTTCAGAGTAGTTAAATCACAAGCAGATTGTGATAAATTGCAAGAAGACCTTGTGAGACTGGAAAATTGGGCATCCAAATGGCAGATGAAATTTAATGTGGATAAGTGCAAGGTGATGCATATAGTGAAAAATAACCCATGCTATAATTACACAATGTTGGGTTCCATATTAGGTGCTACAACCCAAGAAAGAGATCTAGGTGTCATAGTGGATAACACACTGAAATCGTCGGTGCAGTGTGCTGCGGCAGCCCAAAAAGCAAACAGAATGTTGGGAATTATTAGAAAAGGAATGGTGAATAAAATGGAAAATGTCATAATGCCTCTGTATCGCTCCATGGTGAGACCGCACCTTGAATACTGTGTACAATTCTGGTCGCCGCATCTCAAAAAAGATATAATTGCGATGGAGAAGGTACAGAGAAGGGCTACCAAAATGATAAGGGGAATGGAACAACTCCCCTATGAGGAAAGACTAAAGAGGTTAGGACTTTTCAGCTTGGAGAAGAGACGACTGAGGGGGGATATGATAGAGGTGTTTAAAATCATGAGAGGTCTAGAACGGGTAGATGTGAATCGGTTATTTACTCTTTTGGATAGTAGAAAGACTAGGGGGCACTCCATGAAGTTAGCATGGGGCACATTTAAAACTAATCGGAGAAAGTTCTTTTTTACTCAACGCACAATTAAACTCTGGAATTTGTTGCCAGAGAATGTGGTTAGTGCAGTTAGTATAGCTGTGTTTAAAAAAGGATTGGATAAGTTCTTGGAGGAGAAGTCCATTACCTGCTATTAAGTTCACTTAGAAAATAGCCACTGCCATTAGCAATGGTTACATGGAATAGACTTAGTTTTTGGGTACTTGCCAGGTTCTTATGGCCTGGATTGGCCACTGTTGGAAACAGGATGCTGGACTTGATGGACCCTTGGTCTGACCCAGTATGGCATTTTCTTATGTTCTTATGTTCAGGTTCCCACAAATTATCCTTGGGTCTGCAACCCTCCCAAGCAAGCAAGTACTCCCAGCGTCATTGATGGAACCGTACATCCAAGATCTCACGTACTTGATACGTAATATCGTCTGGTACTGAAGGATCCGATGGTTCAGGAGCCCGGGAGTGGTATCTAGACAAAACAAGAGGCTTCAGCAATGACACGTGTAACACGTCATATATGCGCATGGAGGAGGGTAGGCGTAGTCGATATGAGACTGCTTCCACTCGTTCGGCGACTCGGAAAGGCCCACAGAATCTCGGGGCTAGTCTTCGAGACGGGATTCGTAGCTGTAGGTTTTTAGTATTAAGCCAGACGCGGTCTCCTGGAAGGAAGATAGGCGCTGGCTGACGATGCCTATTCGCCCATTTCTTGGCGGACTGGGCGGCTTTACGGAGCTTTCCCTGGATAGAGGTCCATATGGAAAGAAGCTGGCGGGCTGAAAGTTGCACTGCCGGGAGTGCACTAGGTTCAGGCGAAGGCAAGGGCGGTCGAAGTTGCTTCCCACACTGAAGCATTTGCAAAGTGCTTTCCAGTATCGAGCAGTAAACTGTGGTCCTCGATCTGAGACTATATCCTGTGGAAGACCGTGAAGTCTAAAGATATGTTGAGCGAAGAGATTGGCTAAGTCAGGTGCAGAAGGCAACTTTGGCAAGGGGACAAAGTGCGCCATCTTGGAGAATCGGTCTACGGTCACCCAAATGACCGAATTACCTCCTGAGACAGGAAGGTCCACGACAAAGTCGGTGGAGATGTGTGTCCAAGGCTCCACCGGGATGGATAATGGTTTTAACAGGCCCCTGGGCCTCCCAATGAGTGGCTTCTGTACGGCGCAGGTAGGGCAAGAGCCCACAAAGGCTTGGACATCCTGTCTCACCGTCGGCCACCAGTAGAATCGGTTCAACAGGTCTAAGGTCCCTTTACAGCCAGAATGACCCCCGGTGAGGGAGTCATGTGCCCAAGTGAGGACTGCTCTCCGGGAACGACAGTCTTTCCTTGGGAGGACACCAAGGTTGCTGCGAGGGTCACTTTCACAGGATCCAAGATGTACTGGGGAGTGTCAGAAGTTTCTTCAACCTCAGAGGAGCGCGAGTGCACATCAGCTCGAATGTTCTTAGAGCCGGGTCGGTAGCGTAGGGTAAAGTTAAACCGGTCAAAAAACAGCGACCACCGGGCTTGCCTTGGGTTCAGGCGCTGGGCTTGCTTCAAGAATGCTAAGTTTTTGTGGTCGGTGTAAATCGTAACCGGATGGTTGGCCCCCTCCAACCACTGTCTCCATTCCTCCAGGGCAAGTTTCACGGCTAGCAACTCTTTATCGCCAATACAGTAGTTGCTTTCTGCCAGCGAGAATTTCTTTGAGAAATATGAACAGGTTAGCAATTGTCCAGAATCTGATTACTGGCTCAGTACGGCCCCCACGGCCACATTGGAGGCATCGACTTCTACCACAAAGGGCCGGCTAGGGTCAGGATGACGAAGGCATGTGTCCAACAAGAGCGCTTCCTTGAGGACCTCGAAGGCTTGGCAAGCGGAAATAGGCCAATCCACCGTGTTGGCTCCCTTTCGGGTGAGGGCAGTCAACGGGGCCACAATACGGGAATAGTTGGGAATAAAGTGACGGTAGAAATTGGAAAAGGCGAGAAAGCGTTGCAACGCTTTGAGACCCCTCGGCCGGGGCCAATTCTTAATTGCTGCCACTTTCTCAGGATCCATTTGGAAGCCTGTTGCAGAGATTATGTAGCCCAGGAACGGCAGGGACGTCTTCTCGAAACTACATTTTTCAAGTTTCGCGTACAGACTGTGCTCCCTAAGTATTTGGAGCACTTGAAGGACATGCTGACAGTGTGAAGGCAGGTCCTGGGAGTAGACTAGCACATAGTTGAGGTAGACAATTACGCAGGTGTTCAGAAGGTCCCGTAACACCTCATTCATAAGGTGCTGGAACACCGCCAGAGCATTACATAAGCCGAAAGGCATCGCAAGATATTCGTAATGCCTTCTCCGGTATTAAAAGCGATTTTCCACTCATCTCCGGGAAGAATTCTGACTAAGTTGTAAGCACCTCGTAGGTCCAACTTTGTAAAAATCTTCGTTCCCTGGAGCCTATCGAGGAGCTCCGGGATTAGCGGGAGCGGGTAACGATCCCGCGTGGTAATAGAATTTAGGCCTCGATAGTCTATACATGGTCTCAGCGAGCCGCCCTTCTTGCTGACAAAGAAGAAGCCTGCCCCTGCAGGCGACTTGGACAGGTGGATAAACCCCTTGGCCAGATTCTCTGAAATATACTCAGACATGGCCCGGGTTTCAGGTAATGATAAGGGATATACCCTTCCTCGGGGTGGGGGCAGGCATAGTTCCAGGTGGCAGGTCTATAGAGCAGTCATACAGGCGGTGCTCCGGAAGGACCTCCGCCTTGGACTTGGAAAAAACATCCGTGAAGTCCTCATAAGGTGCCGGAGGACCTAGGGCAGAGTGCATCAACGGAAGTCCAGGAGCCTTAGGCACTTTCATACAGTTGGCTAGACAGAAAGGGCTCCACTTGACAATCTGTAGAGTATCCCACTGAATCATGGGCGAGTGCTTCTGTAACCACGGCAACCCTAGCACCACAGGGTGGACAGCCTTAACCAACACTAGGAAGGCTGTCGCCACCGAATGGATCGCCCCGGTGCGGACAGTAATGGGTGCCGTGGACATCACGATAGGTCCTGGAAGGAGCGTCCCCTGGATGGAGGTAATTCGTAATGGGACCTCCCGTCTATGCGTAGGAATTCGCAACTGGGAGACTAAATCCTGCAGGATGAAATTACCCCCGGCTCCAGAATCCAGGAATGCAATCGTCTAGATGGATCCTCCAGGGTATTCCAGGGTAACAGGCACAGTACATTGAGGAGCTGTAGCACAGCCTAGGAGGAGCTCCTCCCGACCTCCTAGGCTTTGGCGTTTTCCGCACGCTCCTGGCAGCATGCCAAGAAATGGCCCTTCTGGCCACAATACAAGCACAAATTCAACAAACGGCGACGTTGCCTCTGCTCAGCAGAGAGCGGGGCCCGACCCAGCTGCATGGGTTCGCAGGTGGGAGCGTCTGGACGAGACATCTTAGGAGAAGACGCGGATCTCGCCAACACAGTAGCAGGACTGTGGCGGGAGGAGTGCTGCTCCTTGGCCCGTTGTTGTAGGTGGCGGTCAATGCGGGCAGCCATCCCTATCAAGGCGTTGAGGTCCTCCGGCAGATCTCGGGCAGCAATCTCATCCTTTATGCGCCCGGATAGACCCTCCAAAAAGATGGCCTTAAGACTACCATCCTGCCAACCTACTTATTGGGCTAAAGTCCGGAATTCCAAAGCATAATCTGCCAAGGAGCAAGCCCCCTGACAGTGCTGTAGCAGTTCAGATGTAGCCGTAGCTACTCAGGCTGGCTCATCAAAAGCCTGTCGGAAGTTCGAGATAAACTGTTGTAGGTCCATTAGCAAGGGATCATTGTGTTCCCAAAGGGGAGAGGTCCATATTAAGGCTTTCCCGTCAAGCAGGGACAGGATATAGGCTAATTTCACCTCATCTGAGGGGAACTGCCGAGGCAACAGGGAGAACCGTATGAAACATTGGTTCAGAAAGATGTGGCAGGTCCTTAAATCTCCAGCGTAACGAGAGGGTGCCGGCAGCTGAGTCACCGAAGAGTCTTGACCCTCGGGTGCTGGTTCTGAGGCGGACGGGGCCCTGGCATCCAATTGGGCTGATAATTCCCCTACAGAACCAGTAAGGACCTCGAGGTACTGTTGTTGATACTGCAGTTGCTGGGCCAACTCTGGCAGGTCCAAGGGGACAGGCGCATCCGCCGAGTCCATGGCTTTCCAATCTGTTATGGAGTCTCAATTTAGTGGACCCTTGGGTCGACCTGCAAGAGACTGGGAAAGGTATTCAATGTCTCTGGTACACCGCAGGCCGGGAGGCAGATGTTCAGGCAGGACATAGAGGTGCTCTTCACCCTGGAAGCTGGTACTCCCCCGGGAGGACCCTGTAGGAGCCCAGCCGCTGGGACTTAGGTGAGGCTTCACCCTTGGAAGCCGAAGCCCCCCCCGGGAGGAGTCCATAGGAGCCCGGCCGCTGGGACTTAGGCGGGTTGATGATCTTGAGACTGGAGCGGGCACACTGATGAGCAGGACTGAGAATTGTAACCAGACTAAAACAGTAGACAGGAACTGTAGTAAGACTCGGATACTGGAACCAGGAAAGAACTGTAACTTTACTCGGATACTGGAACCAGGCAGGAACTGTAGCAAGACTTGGCTACTGGAACCAGGCAGGAACTGTAGCAATACTCGGGAACTGGAACCAGGCAGGAACTGTAGCAGGCAAGCAGGAACCAAGCAGGTACTGTAGCTGGCAAGCAAGAACCAAGCAAGTACTGTAGCAGGCAAGCAGGAACGGAGCGAGTTCCAAAGACAGCTCACTCCGGGGCACGGAGCAACAGGGAACCGGTAGATAAGCCCGTTGCAAGGCGAAGACTGAGTGTCCGCAGCAGGCTTATCAAGGCTGCGGCGTCTGACGTCAGGAACTAGGCGGAGTCACCACTGGCGGGAAACGGCCTAGAAAAGCGCCCAAGTGGCGCGCGTGCGTGCCTAGAGGCAAGGCGTCCATGGGAGGCTTCCCGGCGGCGCGGCCCTCACGGGGACGCCGCCGAACCAGGCTGTGAACTAGGCCAACAGAAGCGGGAACAGGTCCAGGAACATGGAGATAAGGGTCTGGTCGCGGTGCTCACGGCCAGAACCGTAACAGGAGAGGTACACAGCAGCACCCCGGATTGGCAAGAAGACCTCAAAGTGTAAGAGCTGGAGGATGTCAGAAATGTACTGGCAGAAAGAAGCTAAGAACTCCAAGGCGTAAAATCTGTGCATGACAGCAAGGCTGAGCAGCACAAGGTTCGAAAGATGTAGGATGAGGGGCATAGAATTAAGGCAGATTGGCATGGGAAATACCAGTCATTCTGTTGGAGCATACAGACAACCATAGAGGGGGGACGCCGCTTTCTGTCAAAGTATGGCTGCACCTGGCTCATCCACCAGTCCAGTAGTATATGTTTGTGTCATGGAGAAGCCACACATGCTATAGGTAGGTAGTTTTGCATACACCACTTTTGAGGCATGATACACTGTCTTCCCCTGCCTGCTTCTCCTCAACTATTTGGGGTGAAGCATGCAGGGAAAGTCAGTGGAGTCACATCTCGGTGGGAGTGTTTGGCAAACACCAGGACTGCAGCGGCGAAGCCAGAACTGATTTTTTTGGGTGGGCCCAAGGTTAACAAGGATGGGCTGTAGGCATACAGGTCTGAACCCTACTAGTTGTACACTTCTTGATAAATAATGCCTTAGCATGCACCTTACAATGGGTTCCTAAGCAGTCTATAACAGCCCTTATGCATCTTGAGTGAAACTTTTTAGAATATTTTAAGTCTATTATTTCAAACACTTACCAACATTAAAAATTCCTTATTAATCTGTATTAATTTATTTTATATTTATTGCAATGTATAAATACACAAGAATATCAGGTAAAAAGCAAAGAATACAAACGTCAGATCCAATCAGTTATGTCATAAAATAAATATCAATGTATTCTTTCGGAAATCCTCTTTCCAGAAAGGCAGAGATTAACATACTACAATAAAATAACAATAATCATGAGAAGGATTTGGGTTAATTACTGCTTTAAGAAAACTGCCCCATGTTGACTAGTAACTGGAATAAAAAGGCCCGAAGAGAAAAAATGTAATCGTCAGTCCAGAGACAGAACAACTGAGGCTGAGAACGGGCATGGGAGTGCAGAGTGAATTCCTGACAGAACAAAAGAAATACTGAGTAAACATAATATATATGAGATATAGCCAGGTCTTTTATACATTCTATCTTCATTATGTTTTTTACTTAATTATAATGATAATTTTTAGCCTCTATTTATTAGCTTCTAATTGAATTATTGTAATTTATTTTTTAATATTTTATGATGTATTTTTATTTCCTTTTACTGTTTGGATTTTAGATGTATCTTGTAAACCGTAGAGATAGAACTTGTTTCTGTGCAACGGTATATAAAAATGTATCAATAAATAAATAAATGATGTCTGAGAGGCGCATGAACGAAAAATACTAGCAAACGTAGGGGATGAGAGAGGGGAGGGGGGAAAAATGTGCTAGCCACATTTAACAGTGTATTAAAAACAAATGCAAATTTAAAACGATGAGTAGGCTGGCACTGTCAGGTAAACAGTTAATTCTGTAATACCTGGCTCCGTTTACTCCCTTAAGGAAACACAGTCTTGATTTCCTTCAGTTTCCGCTATCAGCTTTTGTATACATGCATGAAATAAACAAACCTGCCAGTAATTATAGATCGTCAGGCTACTTAATAAATGTTATGTTTTGAAACTGAAAGGCTGTTTCACTGGCTTTGTGTCCACTCTGTGGAGGAAACCAGGCGGGGTAAGTTTCAAGGTTTCAATAGGTGCAGAGTAAAACTACAACAGTTCACAATATAACGCAACATGAAAAAAAACTATATTCAAATTCTGGAGTCAACTCAGCAAAAAAAAGACTCCTTCCGCTGCTAAACATTTTGTGGGGTAACACAAACCCCTGCAAAAAAAAAAAAAAAAAAAGTTGCCTAGAACCTTGCCACACCATATCATAACAGCACTGATGCTCAGTTCTGAAATATCAGCAACCTTATGAAAAAGAAGCAATGCAAATACTACACCAGGCCCAAGTGCTGTGAGTAAGCTGTTTAGTGGACCCTTGGGCCGACCTGTGAGAGACTGGGGAGAGGTGTACTATAGTCTCTAGTGATTGACAGGTTGGGAGGCGGATACCAGGCAGGAGCGGGACGTGAGCTTCATCCTGGAAGCCGGTACTCCCCCGGGAGGTGCCCGTAGGAGTCTGGCCGCTGGGACTTAGGAGATCACGGGAGCTGGAGCAGGCAGGCAGGGATCAGGAGTCGGGCAGGAACTGAAGCAGGCTGGGACTGAAGCAAGCAGGAACTGAAGCAGGACTGGCTACTGGAACCAGACAGGAGCCGAAGCAGGACTGGCTACTGGAACCAGACAGGAGCTGAAGCAGGACTGGCTACTGGAACCAAGCTGAAACTGAAGCAGAACAGGTTACTGCAAGCAAGCCAGACAAAAGCAAGACTTGGGCACAGAGCGAAACAAGTCTCAGGCGGGAACGGAGTCGCTAACGCAATAGCACACTCCAGGGCACGGCGCAACAGAAAACCGCAAGGAACCCCGTTGCAAGACAAAGTCCAGGGCTACGCGGCGGCCTTACATAGGCCGCGGCGTCTGACGTCATGGATAGGGTGGAGCCTTCAGTGGCGGGAAATGGCCTTCATAAGCGCGGCTTGCGCGCGTGCACATGCCTAGGGAGAAGGCGTCCAGGCAGGGCTTCTCGGCGGTGTCCCCCCCCCCCCCCGCGGGGATGCCGCGATACAGGCCGCAGACCCTCGGAGATGGGCCGGGACCAAGGAGGTAAGGGCCTAGTCGCGGCTGCCGCGACTGGGACTGCAACAGTACCTCCCCTCTTACGCCCCCTCTTAGCAGGCCCAGGTTTACCTGGGTGGTCCTGATAGAAGGCTTTCAGTAAGTCCTTATCAAGGATGTTGCGGGCTGGCTCCCATTTGTTGTCCTCAGATCCACACCCCTCCCAGGCGATAAGGTACTTCCAGTGGCGTTGATGAAATCTGACATCTAGAACCTCCCGGACTTGGTAGGTGGTATCTCCCGGCACGGAAGGATCTGCAGATTCGGGAGCTCGAGGATGGTACCTGGAGAGGATGAGAGGCTTCAAAAGTGACACATGGAAGACATTGTACACATTTTCTCATTTCTCATTTATAAAAATTTATTAATCGCTTAACACAATTGGCCTAAGCGATGTACATAATTTCACGCTCGGCGATGCGGAATGGTCCACAGAATCTGGGGGCGAGTTTGCGGGAAGAAATCCGAAGTTGTAGATTCTTTGTACACAGCCAAACAGGGTCCCCTGGGAGATAGACTGGTGCTGGCTGACGGTGACTGTCTGCCCATTTCTTGGCAGCAAGGGTAGCTCTTTGCTTCTTCTTTTGAATAGACGTCCAGAGGGCAAGTAGCTGGCGGGCAGAGAGTTGCACTGCTGGCAGTGCACTGGGTTCAGGCGAGGGCAAGGGCAGCCAAAGTTGCTTCCCATAGACAGCTAAGAAGGGAGAACTTCCTGTAGCGGAATGTGTATGATCTTCAGAGTCCGGTTCGTACATTCGGTCTGCCCATTACTCTGAGGGTGGAAGGCTGATGAGAGACTCAACTGGACTTTGAAGCGTTTACATAGCACCTTCCAGTAGCGGGCGGTGAATTGTGGTCCTCAGTCTGATACGATGTCCTGGGGAAGACCATGAAGTCGGAACACTTGTTGAACAAACAAATTAGCCAAGTCGGGCGCTGATGGAAATTTCGACAGGGGAACAAAATGTGCCATTTTGGAGAACCGGTCCACAATAACCCAGATGACCGTGTTCCCGTCTGATACTGGGAGATCCACCACAAAGTCAGTGGAGATGTACATCCAGGGCTCCACCGGGATAGGCAAAGGGTGTAACAAACCTCTAGGTTTCCCGCCAAGCGGGTTTTGCAATGTGCAGGTGGGGCAGGAGTCAATGAAGAGACGAACATCATGTCTTACCGTTGGCCACCAATAGTATCGGTTGAGGAGGTCTAGCGTCCCGGTACGGCCCGCATGCCCTCCAGTGAGGGATTCGTGGGCCCATGCCAAGACGGCCCTTCGATAGCGGCGTGGGACTACAGTCTTTTCTTCGGAAGACACGGAAGTTGCGGCGAGACACAACTTCCTGGGATCCAAAATGTACTGGGGCGTCTCAGGGGTCTCCTCAACCTCGGTGGACCGGGACAGGGCGCCTGCTTGCACATCTTTTGAGCCAGGACGATATCGCAGAGTGAAGTCAAACCGGTCAAAGAACAAAGACCACCGGGCTTGTCTCGGGTTCAGACACTGGGTTTGGCGTAGAAAAGAGAGATTCTTATCATCCGTGTAAATGGTGAAGGGGTGATTGGCTCCCTCCAACCACTGCCTCCATTCTTCTAGGGCGAGTTTCACGGCGAGCAGTTCTTTGTCGCCGACTCCATAATTACTCTCAGCTGGGGAGACCTCCTAGAGTAAAAGGAACACGGGAGAAACTGTCCAGTGTCAGAGTGCTGGCTCAGCACTGCTCCAACAGCTACGTTCGAGGCATCCACCTCAACTACGAACGGCCGACTGGGATCAGGATGGCGGAGGCATGTGTCTTGTAGGAAGGCCCTTTTCAGATCTTCGAAGGCTTGGGCAGGCCAGTCCACCGCATTGGCTCCCTTCCGGGTGAGCGCAGTCAGAGGGGCCACTATGTGAGAATAGCCGGGGATGAAATGCCGATAAAAGCAAAGCCGAGGAAACGTTGTAGCGCCTTGAGGCCTCTCGGCTTAGGCCAGTTCCTAATTGCAGTGACTTTCTCCAGATCCATCTGGAAGCCGTCAGCCGAAACAATATACCCCAGGAACGGCAAGGAAGTTTTTTCAAAGCTGCATTTCTCAAGCTTAGCATATAAGCTGTGCTCTCTGAGGATTTGGAGCACCTGGCGAACATGCTAGCGGTGCGTAGGCAGGTCACGGGAGTAGATCAGGACGTCGTCGAGGTAGACGATTACACAGCTGTTAAGTAAATCCCGTAGCACCTCGTTCATCAAGTGTTGGAAGACCGCTGGAGCGTTACAAAGGCCAAAGTGCATTACGAGGTATTCGTAATGCCCATCCCGGGTATTGAACGGGGTCTTCCACTCGTCCCCGGGACGGATTCTAACTAAGTTGTAGGCCCCGCGCAGATCCAACTTAGTAAAGACTCTTGCGCCTTGGAGCCAGTCAAGTAGCTCAGGGATCAACGGGAGAGGGTAGCGGTCCCGTTTGGTAATTGCGTTGAGCCCTCGGTAGTCGATATAGGGCCTCAGGGAGCCATCTTTCTTACTAACGAATAGGGATGTGAATCGTTTTTTGACGATTTAAAATATCGTCCGATATATTTTAAATCGTCAAAAATCGTTAGAGGCGATATTTAATAGGAATTCCCCTGATTTATCGTCAAAAATCGTAAATCGGGGGAAGGGGGAGGGCGGGAAAACCGGCACACTAAAACAACCCTAAAACCCACCCCGACCCTTTAAAATAAATCCCCCACCCTCCCAAACCCCCCCCCCCAAAATGCCTTAAATTACCTGGGGTCCAGTGGGGGGCGTCCCGGTGTGATCTTTTACTCTCGGGCCTGCGGTGCGTTGTTTTTTGTCCCCCGACGTCAGGAGCGTAGGAGATCGCTCCCGGACCCCTCTGGACCCCCAGGGACTTTTGGCCAGCTTCACCAAGCACCGGACCCCCAGCGGGGGTCCGGGAGCGACCTCCTGCACTCGAATCGTTTTGCCGTACAAAATGGCGCCGGCCATACACCGTAGCTTGGTGAAGCTGGCCGGACCCCCGCTGGACTTTTGGCAAGTCTTGTGGGGGTCAGGAGGCCCCCCCAAGCTGGCCAAAAGTCCCTGGGGGTCCAGCGGGGGTCCGGGAGCGATCTCCTACGCTCCTGACGTCGGGGGACAAAAAACAAAATGGCGCCGGCGCTACCTTTGACCTGTCATATGACAGGGCAAAGGTAGCGCCGGCGCCATTTCTACAACGCACCACAGGCCCGAGAGTAAAAGATCACTGGAGGCTTGGGAACCTTCATACAATGAGAGAGGCAATAGGGACTCCACTTAGTGATTTGCAGAGTATCCCACTGGATCACAGGCGAGTGCTTTTGGAGCCACGGCAGCCCCAGCACCACGGGGTGGACAGCCTTTTCGAGATTCAGGAAGGCTATCTCCTCCGAGGGGATCGCCCCGGTGCGGACTGTGATGGGAACCGTGGCGGTCAATATGCGACCTGGAAGGAGCGTTCCCTGAATGGAGGTAATACGGAGCGGAACTTCTCGATTCTGCGTAGGAATCTGCAGTTGAGAGACCAAGTCTTGCTGGATAAAATTACCTCCGGCTCCGGAATCCAGGAAGGCTAGGGTTTCTAAGGACCCTCCGGGAAATTCCATGGTAATGGGTTTCATACTCTGAGGAGCTGTGGCACAACCTAGGAGGAGCTCCTCCCGACCTCCTATGTTCTGGAGTTTTCCACACGCTCCTGGCAGCCTGCCAAAAAATGGCCTTTCTGGCCACAGTAAAGGCACAAGCCCATCAAGTGGCGGCATTGTCTCTCCTCAGGGGAGAGCGGGGCACATCCCAACTGCATGGGTTCAGAGGAAGAAACATCAGGATGGGCAAGTCTGGGTGAAGGCAGCTGGCGTGAGGAACTGCGGGCAGGGCTGTGCTTTGTCATGCGTAACTCTCGTGCTCGCTATTGCAGACGGCGATCGATGCGGGCAGCCATGTCAATGAGGGCGTTAAGATCTTCCGGGAGATCCCAGGCGGCGATCTCGTCCTTGATGCGCCCTGACAACCCTTCCAAGAAGATGGCTTTAAGGCTATCGTCCTGCCAACCTACTTCCTGAGCGAGAGTTCTGAAGTCCATAGCATAGTCCGCCAGGGAATGGGATCCTTGGCGAAGCTGTAGCAAATCTGACGTGGCTGAGGCCTGGTGGGCTGGTTCGTCAAAGGCTTGGCGAAAGTTGGTGACAAACTGCTGCAAGTCGTCCAAGGAGGAGTCGTTACGCTCCCACAGGGGAGAGGCCCAGACCAGGGCCTTTCCATCAAGCAGGGAGAGAATGTACGCTACTTTGACGGAATCCGTGGAGAACTGCCGGGGCAATAGAGAGAAGCGCACGAAACACTGGTTCAAAAACCCACGGCAGATCCTAGCATCTCCAGCGTAGCGAGCAGGCGGCGGCAGCTGAGTCAAGGGTGAGGCTGCATCCTCGGGTCTTGAACCCACAGCAGGCGAAGAACGAGTATCATGGGCATCCATTCAGGCAGCCAGTTGCCCAACGGATCCGGCCAGGACATCCAGGTATTGTTGCTGTTGTAGCTGCAGAGCCAATCCAGGAAGATCCTTGGATCCTGGTACCTCGGCCGAGTCCATGGCCTTGCAATCTGTTGTGAGTAAGCAGTTTAGTGGACCCTTGGGCCGACCTGTGAGAGACTGGGGAGAGGTGTACTATAGTCTCTAGTGATTGACAGGTCGGGAGGCAGATACCAGGCAGGAGCGGGACGTGAGCTTCACCCTGGAAGCCGGTACTCCCCCGGGAGGAGCCCATAGGAGCCCAGCCGCTGGGACTTAGGTGATTCACCCTGGAAGCTGGTACTCCCCTGGGAGGAGCCCGTAGGAGCCCAGCTGCTGGGACTTAGGAGATCACGGAAGCTGAAGCAGGCAGGCAGGGATCAGGAGTCAGGCAGGAACTGAAGCAGGCTGGGACTGAAGCAAGCAGGAACTGAAGCAGGACTGGCTACTGGAACCAGACAGGAGCCGAAGCAGGACTGGCTACTGGAACCAGACAGGAGCCGAAGCAGGTCTGGCTTCTGGAAACAGACAGGAGCTGAAGCAGGACTGGCTACTGGAACCAGACAGGAGCTGAAGCAAGACTGGCTACTGGAACCAAGCTGGAACTGAAGCAGAACAGGTTACTGCAAGCAAGCCAGACAAAAGCAAGACTTGGGCACAGAGCGAAACAAGTCTCAGGCAGGAACGGAGTTGCTAACTCAATAGCACACTCTGGGGCACGGCGCAACAGAGAACTGCAAGGAACGCCATTGCAAGGCAAAGTCCAGGGCTCCGCGGCAGCCTTACATAGGCCGCGGCGTCTGATGTCATGGATAGGGCAGAGCCTTCAGTGGCGGGAAACAGCCTTCATAAGCGCGGCTTGCACGCGCGCCTAGGGAGAAGGCGACCAGGCAGGGCTTCTTGGCGGCGTCGTCCCCCCCCCCCCCCCCCGCGGGGATGCTGCGATACAGGCCGCAGACCCTCGGAGACGGGCCGGGACTAAGGAGGTAAGGGCCTAGTCGCGGCTGCCGCGACTGGGACCGCAACACCAAGATCATTAATACACCACCTACTGGGATAACAGAACAGGCCAGACTGCTACAAATCTCTACAGAAAAACTACTTGCTAGCAGCAATACTGTACCTCAGTCACATACAGGTAGAACACAAGACCGACCCTTACCTAATACAGCAATAAGGGACTACAATTTAACGATAGAAACATGCAATCAAAATCAAAATACTAGAACAAGAACGTTTAAGCTTGATTGTTCACTGACAAGAATGATACTACATTACTATCCGCAGACTATTAAAATTAGTTTCTCATAGGTAAATCGAACATTAACATCCTCTTCTTTCCATTAAAAACATTAACATCCTCTTCTTTCCATTAAAAATATAGTTCCCCCTTGAACAATAACATATTTCCCCCCGTCAATGATAACACAATTCAAATTATATAAATTAACCCACTCTAAGTTGTTTTAATTACATACGTTCAATTTGTTGATTATTACCCAGTTTGATCACAGTTATACACTGTTTGTTTCAATTGTTGACAAAATGTTTGCTTAAATTGTTGACAAAATGTACTAAGTTGTTATATCTGTAAACCGGAGTGAAGGCATCTAGCTATACTTCGGTATAAAAAAAATTTAAATAAATAAATAAAATAGAAAGCCTGAGAAATCAGACTCTAAACAGTGGAACACTAAAAACAAAATACAAGATTATAAGAAATGCACATAACCAAAGATGGCATATTCCAACTGCTAAAATTTCAAAATATATATTTTTTTACCTTTGTTGTCTGATCTTTTTATTTTTCTAATCAGTTGATCCTGGTCTCTTTGTTTCCCCTTTCCCCTTGTCGGTCTTTTCATAATTATTTCTCGAGGGTCATTCTTCTCTTTCTGCTTCTTTTTTCTCCTATCTTCTTCCCTTCCTCTCCCTCACATTCACACACATAGGCTCAAGCTTTCTCTCAGTCTTTCTTACACACAAGCTTTCACTGTCAAGTGTTCTACCATACACACAATCTCTCACTCACACACCCAGGCTCCCATCCTGACACACATATAGACAAACATATATTCTCACTATAGACCAGTGAGCCTGACTTCAGTGCCGGGAAAAATCATGGAAACTGTTCTAAAGAATAAAATCACAAAACATTTAGATAGACACAGTTTAATGGGACACAACCAGCATGGATTTACCCAAGGGAAATTTTTGCCTCACAAATCCCTTACATTATTTTGAAGGGGAAAATAAACATGTGGACAAAGGTGAACCAGTAAATGTGGTGTATTTGGATTTTCAAAAGGCTTTTGATAAAGTCCCTCTTGAGAGGCTTCTAAGAAAACTAAAAAGTCATGGGATAGGAGGTGATGTCCTTTTGTGGCTTGCAAGTTGGTTAAAAGACAGGAAAGAGAGAGTAGGATTAAATGATCAGTTTTCACACTGGAAAAATGTAAACAGTGGAGTGCCTCAGGGATCTGTACATGGACCAGTGCTTTTTAATATATTTATAAATGATCTGGAAAGGGGTATGATGAATGAGGTGATCAAATTTGAGGATGACACAAAATTATGCAGCGTAATTAAATCTCAAGTGGTTTGTGATGAATTACAGGAGGACCTTGCAAGACTAGCAGATTGGGCTTCCAAATGACAGATGAAATTTCATGTGGATAAGTGCAAGGTGATGCATATAGGGAAAATAACCCTTGTAGTAGTCACACAATGCTAGGTTCTATCTTAGAAGTTACCACCCAAAAAGCAAACAGAACGTTAGCAATTATCAGGAAGGGAATGGCAAATAAAATGGAAAATGTATAGCTGCATGGTGAGACCGCACCTTGAATACTGTGTGCAATTCTAGTCGCTGCATCTCAACAAATGTATAGTTGCACTGGAGAAAGTGCAGAGAACGGCGACCAAAATAGTAAAGGGCCTGGATCGGCTGCCCTATGAGGAAAGGCTAAGGAAGTTAGTAGGGATATGCAGAGGGCACGGATTCATCTGATTCATTATTCGTATTCGTCGGCGGCCAAATACGTTGCATTCGTTCAATGGCACCCCCGATACATTGATACGTGCATTTGTTTTCCGGTTTCCATTAAAGTCAATGGAGGAAGTATTTGCAGCCTATTTTTGGCTGCAGAATTGGAGTTTTATTATCAATTTTGATGAAACTTCTGGGGAGCAATCATCAGAACAACAAAACAGCTCCAAGGTACTTAGACTGTTGCAAAGTGGCACCAAAGTGGCATGAATAGCCTAAGGTACTTTAAAGGGGCAAAGGGGTACCAGGAGTGGCAAGAGTGTTTTAACAGAGGTGCAAAGCAGCAGCGAGAGTGTCAAAAACACACCACAGCTTCAAAAGAGAGCACCGATAACAGATGCATGAACCCTTGAAGGCAGCACGACAGGCAAAGCGGCAAGACAAGTAGCATCAACATCCTACAGCACAATGAAGGGGGAACATAGCAAGCAGAAAGACTAGCACCAACACACTGAGCAACTATGATAGAGGCCAGAACACCACAAGGAGTTGAGTGAGTCATCTGGTGTATGACAGCAAGGCAGAGAGGCAGAGGGTAGATACAAGCTGGCTACACCCGGGAAGAGTTCCCTTTCCTTTGTGCAGGAAAGGGCTCCCTAGAATGGGTTGGCCCCCTAGAGTGGGGTGTTTCCGTCGGCTTCTAGTGAGCTCTCGCTGGTCTTTTAAAATCTGGTGGAGTTAGCAGATATACAAATGAGAATTTTCAAGGCCGAGGCGAACGAGGTTACCTTGTAAACAGCGGTTCAACATGGGTCAGAGAGTAGATACAGGGTGGCTACACCCGGGGAGAGTTCCCTTTCCTTTGAGCCGGGAAGGGCTCCCCGGAATGGGTTGGCCCCTAGAGTGGAGCACGAGCCTTCAAAGCGTGGCGACCTGGAGCAGGGTCTCACTGTGAACATGGTCTCACTGTGTTTGCCACAGTCTAAGTACCTTGGAGATCTTTTCTCGTTCTGAACATAGGTCAACAGGTGCTAAGAGAGAGGCTGCAACAACAGGGAGAGTTTCCTTTCCTTTGAACAGGAAAGGGCTCCCTGGAATGGGTTGGCCCTTAGAGTGTATAATGGTACAAATTGTTAGGATTTAAGCATTTGCAAACAGATCATGACTCATAAGCAAGACGGAGGAAGTTCTCTTCTCTGCCCTGAAACTAAAGAAAACTGTTTGTTTTATTTAAGGATCCATGCTGTGAAGGATTACTAGTTTGAATTGCCAGAGACTGAGATTTCCCTTTGCAACGAGGGTTCAGCCATTAGGACTGGACATAAGGCCTGGACGGACAGACACAGCAGTCGAGGACAGAGGTCAAGCCCACGTAGGGACATAAGGCCTGGATAGACAGGCAAAGCAATCGAAGATTTCCTTTGTGCAGATATGTTGTGGGTATGTTGTGGTTTGGCCTGTCACTTCTTCCTGAACTGGTTCACTGCCAGAAGAAAATGGCATCTTTTTCATTTCTGAAAGACAATTCAACAGTGGATGTTTTAGAGCAATCAAGACTGCCATTTGTGAAGCAAGAACTGAACTGGAGATTATTTTTTAATAACCAGAAGCTATTAACTGTACTTCCTTTGTCATCAGCACTTCAGCTGATGACAAAGGAAAATGAAGAGCTCTCAGAAATAAGGAAACCGCTACTCAAGTCAAAATCTACAATATCAAACTATGTTGACTTTGTGGTTTACACAGTGCCTCTGTAAACAATGGGAACACAGAGGATAGACTAGAGTACAACTACCACCAGTTTTCAATAGTATTAGAAACATTACTGTTGGCAAGGTCTTGAAAAATATTGAGCATATGAAATATGAAAGCTCCAAACAACTTAAGTCAGCTTTTTATGTTCTTACATTCCAAATGTGGATGGACAGGCACAGCATTTGAGGTCAGACCCTTGTAGGGACGTACGGCCTGGACAGTTGACGGACTGGCACAGCATTTGAGGTCAGGTCCTTGTAGGGACATACGGCCTGGACAGTGGACGGACAGGCACAGCGTTTGAGGTCAGGCCCTTGTAGAGACGTATGGCCTGGACAGTGGACGGACAGGCACAGCGTTTGAGGTCAGGCCCTTGTAGGGACGTACGGCCTAGACCAGGGGTGGGCACTTCCGGTCCTCGAGGGCCACAAACCAGTCTGGTTTTCGGGATATCCCTATTGAATATGCATGACATAGATTTGCATACAACTGAGGCAGAGTGCATGCAAATCTCTCTCATTTATATTCATTAGGGATATCCCGAAAACCAGACTGGTTTGTGGCCCTCGAGGACCGGAAGTGCCCACCCCTGGCCTAGACAGTGGACGGACAGGTTCAGCGTTTGAGGTAGGGATGCATGGCTTGGACAGTGGACGGACAGGCACAGTGTTTGAGGTCAGGTACATGTGCTGCAGTGCTTATATTATCTGGCGCATAGGAGGCAGTTGGAGCTGCTGCAAGGCTTTCAATTGCTTTTATTCATCTTGCCATTCACAGGGAAAATTTGGAAACCCAAGCAAAGGCAAGTTTACTTTCAAAAACACTAGCATTTCCATCAACTCTGGTGCCAGCCTTGAGCGGTAAGGATTGCAAGCATTGCAAGCAGCGCACAGCTTGGAGCTATTGCCTGGGCAGATAAGTTTTTTCCTGATTAATTCTAAAATTATTGTAATAGGCTTCTGTGTATAATTGCTTTCTTTTCATTATAGTCAGATATAAAAAGTGTATATTATGTTATGGGAGTCTCAGTTTAGTGGACCCTTGGGCCGACCTGCAGGAGACTGGGAAAGGTGGTCAATGTCTCTAGTATGTGGCAGGCCGGGAGGCAGATGTTCAAGCAGGACGTAGATGTTCTTCACCCTGGAAGCTGGTACTCCCCCAGGAGGAGCCCGTAGGAGCCCAACCGCTGGGACTTAGGCAGCTTCACCCTAGGAAGCCGAAGCCCCCCCCGGGAGGAGCCCGTAGGGGGCCGGCTGCTGGGACTTAGGCGGGTTGTTGATCAGGACTGGGAACTGGAACCAGACAGGACAGTAGATCAGTACTGTAACGGGGCTCGGGTTCTGGAACCTGGCAGGTACCAAGCAGGAACGGAGCGAATAGCAAGGCAGGTCACTCCGGGGCACAACGCAACAGGGAACCGGGAGGTAAACCCGTTGCAAGGCAAAGACTGAGTGTCTGCGGCCGGCTTATCAAGGCCGCGGCGTCTGACGTCAGGAATTGGGCGGAGTCACCACTGGCGGAAAATGGCCTAGAAAAGCGCCCAAGTGGCGTACGCGCCCATGGGAAGCTTCCCGGTGGTGCAGCCCCCCATGGGGACGCCACCAAACAAGCCGCAAACCAGACCTCCGGAAGCGGGAGCAGGTCCAGGAGCACGGAGGTAAGGGTCTGGTCGCGGTGCTCGCGGCCAGAACTGCAACAGTACCTCCCTTCTTATGCCCCCTCTTAGCCGGTCCGGGTTTACTTGGGTGGTCCAGATGGAACTGCCATAATAAGTCCTTGTCGAGGATGTTACGGGCCGGTTCCCAAGAATTATCCTCGGGTCCGCAACCCTCCCAGGCAAGCAAGTACTCCCATCGGCGTTGATGGAACCGGACATCCAAGACCTCCCGTACTTGATACGTAACCTCGTCCGGTACTGAAGGGTCCGATGGTTCAGGAGCCCGGGAGTGGTATCTAGATAAAACAAGAGGCTTCAGCAATGACACATGGAACACGTCATGTATGTGCATGGAGGAGGGTAGGCGTAGTCGGTATGAGACTGCTCCCACTCGTTCGGTGACTCGGAAAGACCCACAGAATCTCAGAGCTAGTTTTCGAGACGGAATACGTAGCTGTAGATTTTTGGTACTAAGCCAAACATTGGTTCAGAAAGCCGCGGCAGGTCCTTAAATCATCAGCGTAATGAGAGGGTGCCGGCAGCTGGGTCACCGAAGAGTCTTGGCCCTCAGGTACTGGTTCCGAGGCGGACAAGGCCCTGGCATCCATTCGGGCCATTAACTCCCCTACCGAACCAGTAAGGACCTCGAGGTACTGTTTTTGATACTGCAGCTGCTGGGCCAACCCAGGCAAGTCCAAGGGCACAGGTGCATCCGCCGAGTCCATGACCTTGCAATCTGTTATGGGAGTCTCAGTTTAATGGACCCTTGGGCCGACCTGTAGGAGACTGGGAAAGGTCGTCAATGTCTCTAGTATGTGGCAGGCCGGGAGGCAGATGTTCAAGCAGGACGTAGATGTTCTTCACCCTGGAAGCTGGTACTCCCCCAGGAGGAGCCCATAGGAGCCCAACCGCTGGGACTTAGGCGGCTTCACCCTAGGAAGCGAAGCCCCCCCCAGGAGGAGCCCGTAGGGGCCCGGCCGCTGGGACTTAGGCGGGTTGTTGATCAGGACTGGGAACTGGAACCAGACTAGGACAGTAGATCAGTACTGTAACGGGGCTCAGGTTCTGGAACCAGGCAGGAACTGCAGCAAGACTCGGGTACTGGAACCAGGCAGGAACTGTAGCAAGACTCGGGTACTGGAGCCAGGCAGGAACTGTAGCAGGACTCGGGTACTGGAACCAGGCAGGAAATGTAGCAAGACTCGGGTACTGGAACCAGGCAGGAACTGCAGCAAGACTCGGGTACTGGAACCAGGCAGAAACTGTAGCAGGACTCGGGTACTGGAACCAGGCAGGAAATGTAGCAAGACTCGGGTACTGGAGCCAGGCAGGAACTGTGGCAGGACTCGAGTACTGGAACCGGGCAGGAACTGTAGCAGGCAAGCAGGAACCAAGCAGGCACTGTAGCAGGCAAGCAAGAACGGAGCGAATAGCAAGGCAGGTCACTCCGGGACACAATACAACAGGGAACCGGGAGGTAAACCCGTTGCAAAGCAAAGACTGAGTGTCTGCGGCCGGCTTATCAAGGCCGCGGCGTCTGACGTCAGGAATTGGGCGGAGTCACCACTGGCGGGAAATGGCCTAGAAAAGCGCCCAAGTGGCGCACGCGTGCGCCTAGAAGCAGGGCGTCCATGGCAAGCTTCCTGGTGGTGCGGCCCCCGCGGTGACGCCACCGAACAGGCCGCAAACCAGACCTCCGGAAGCGGGAGCAGGTCCAGGAGCACGGAAGTAAGGGTCTGGTCTCGGTGCTTGCGGGCAGAACTGCAACATATTAAGCTGCTTTTTGGGTATCTCTGCTGTTCAAGATTTAAACAAAAAGAAAACATTACAGCTTTCTTTAATCTGTTAGAATCTATCTCTTAGAATTAGTGTCACAAATAATCTCTGTTTAGATAAGAACATTGGAGCATAAAGGCTGGCTATCAAATTAAAACAAAGGACCAACTAAATTCCAGAAAGGTCCGGTTGTACCTAGCTTGACTAAGGTTTAACTGTTTAATACCCTTCCACCCTACCCCTCTACCCACCCACTCCTAGGTTTGTTTTTCTAATATAGTTGCCTAAATTCATAATTGGCAACAAGATAAATTAGTAAATTAGTATTTCCCTAAGTGCTGTCCATCAAACAAATTACCAAAATGAGGACAATCCAATGTTACTATTGTGGAGCCTTTATTCTGAGGGAAATCATCTGAAAACACAGGGCTTGCCCTATTTGTTCAGTACTCTCTTCCTTGGAAAAGGAGCTGGCTGAACGAAATCACTGTGAACCTAGAAGATGTAGTAGGCCAGATTGACAGGTTCTAGTGGCCTGGTTTTGGCCTCTGTTGGAAACAGGATGCTGAGCTTGATGGACCCTTGGTCTGACCCAGCATGGCAATTTCTTATGTTCTTATGTTCTTATTAGCTGCAATGAAGAAAATTTCACCCACTTTACAATATTCAGGAATTAATTCCCTATTACCACAAAAAAACCAAAAGTAATGGAAAAAGAGATTTACAGTGGGCTCAGGTAGGATAAGACCTGTGATGCAGAGACATACACTGCATCAAGTGCAACAAACACAAAAGGTCTTCTCTGTATTAAATAATGAAGAAGTTCTTGAGAAAAAGATTGAAGTGTTGACTGAAAGGGAGGAGGAAACCCAATGCATAAAGAAATTCCAGATCAGTAACCAAAGGAATGGGCTCATTGTGCTGGATGAATCTTTCATCAGAGGCACTAATCATCTCCTATGCACAAATGCAAAGAGAAAGGGAGAAGTGGATAACAAAACTCAACTAAAGAGGTCACAAAAGGAGTCCAGGAACAGCAGTAACCTGGACAAGGAAAGCTGGAAAGCTATGAGCACAATTGCTCGTAGTTTGAGCAATAAAATCCGAGATCTGCAAGCCCTAATGGTGAAAGCGAACTTGGACGTTGTTGCTGTCACAGAGAATTGGTTCACACAATCTCTTGATTGGGATATGGCAATACCGGGCTATAACTTTTTAAGAAAGGACAGAGAGGATAGGAAAGGAGGAGGAGTGGCTCTTTATATCAGAAACAATATTCAAGCATCCAAACTGCAAGGAAGATGGGGCAAAGAAGAAGCACTATGGGCCAACCTAAAAAAAGATGGGGCATCCATTTTTATTGGAGTGGTTTACAGGCCTCCAAACCAAAAGGAAGAGCTTGACAGAGATCTGGTTAAAGACATCCAAAAGATGGGGAAGAAAGGAGAAGTGGTGATCTTTGGAGACTTTAATTTGCCTGATGTAGACTGGAGAATCCCATCTGCAGAATCTAACAATAGTAGAGAAATAGTGGATGCCCTGCAAGGAGCTTTGTTCAAACAAATAGTAATGGAACCCACAAGAGAGGGAGCTATACTAGATTTAGTGCTTACTAATGGAGATAATTTCTGATGTCCAGGTGGGCGCCTACCTCAGCACCAGTGATCATCAAACGGTATGGTTTAATATCACAAAAAGGATACGGAGAAGAAGCACACGGACCCGAGTTTTGCAGTTCAAAAACACAGACTTTGATGAAATGGGGAAATACCTGGAGGAAGAACTAGTAGGCTTGGAGAACGAGAGAGAAGTGGAGCAACAGTGGACCAAACTTAAAGGAACACTTACCATGGCAACTAATCTATATGTTAGAAAAGTAAAGAAAAGCAAAAGAAGAATGAAACCTATCTGGTTCTCAAAGGAGTTGGCTGACAAAATAAAGGCTAAAAGAACAGCATTCAGGAAATATATAGGATCCCAAAGGGAGGAACACAAAGAAGAATATCTGGTGAAACTGAAGGAGACCAAGAAAATAAGACGGCAAAAAGTCAAGCGAAAGAAAGGATTGCCAACGAGGTAAAGAGAGGTGACAAAACATTTTTCAGATACATCAGTGAAAGGAGAAAAGTTCAAAGTGGTATAGTGAAATTGAAAGGTGAAAAAGATCAATGTGTGGAGAGAGACGAAGAAATGGCAGAAATATTAAACAAATACTTCAGTTCTGTGTTCACTAAAGAGGACCCCGGAAAAGGACCGTCGCTAATTAACAAGAAATTGGAGGGAAATGAAGTAGATGAAACTCCATTTACAGTAGAGACTGTATGGGAAGAACTGGGGAAACTGAAAGTGGACAAAGCCATGGTGCCTGATGAGGTTCATCCCAGGATACTGAGGGAGCTCAGAGATGTGCTGGTGGGTCCACTATGTGACCTGTTCAATAGATCCCTAGAAACAGGAGTGGTGTCGAGTGACTGGAGAAGAGCAGTGGTGGTCCCGCTTCACAAGAATGGGAACAGAGAAGAGGCTGGTAACTACAGACCAGTTAGCCTCACTTCGGAGGTGGGAAAAGTAATGGAGTCGCTGTTGAAAGAAAGAATAGTGAACTATCTACAGTCAGGAGAATTGCTGGACCAGAGGCAGCATGGATTCACCAGGGGAAGATCCTGTCAGACAAATCTGATTGTCTTTTTCGACTGGGTAACCAAGGAATTTGATCGAGGAAGAGCGCTCGATGTCATCTTCTTGGACTTCAGCAAAGCTTTTGACACAGTCCCGCACAACAGACTGGTGAATAAAATGAGAAACTTAGGAGTGAGTGCCAAGGTGGTGGCCTAGATTACAAACTGGTTGACAGACAGAAGACATTGTGTAGTGGTGAATGGGACTCTTTAGAGAGAGCTGTGTTGAGCGGAGTGCCGCAGGGATCGGTGTTGGGACCGGTCCTGTTCAATATCTTTGTGAGCAACATTGCAGATGGGATAGAAGGTAAGGCTTGTCTTTTTGCGGATGGCACTAAGATCTGCAACAGAGTGGACACGCCGGAATGAATGCAGAGTCATGCATATGGGGTATGGAAATCCGAAAGAACTGTATTTGATGGGGGGAGAAGGGCTGATGTGCACGGAACAGGAGAGAGACCTGGGGGTGATAGTGTCTAACAATCTGAAGTTGGCAAAACAATATGACAAGACAATAGCTAAAGCCAGAAGAATGCTGGGCTGCATAGAGAGAGGAATATCGAGTAAGAAAAGGCATGTGATTATCCCCTTGTACAGGTCATTGGTGAGGACTCGCCTGGAGTACTGTGTTCAGTTCTGGAGACCATATCTCCGAAGAGACAAAGACAGGATGGAGGCGGTACAGAGAAGAGCAACCAAAAAGGTGGAGGGTCTTCATTAAATGTCTTATGAGGGGAGATTGAAGAATCTAGATATGTACACCCTGGAGGAAAGGAGGAGCAGAAGTGATATGATACACACTTTCAGATTCTTGAAAGGTTTTAATGATCCAAAGACAATGACAAACCTTTTCCGTTGCAAAAAGGTCAGCAGAACCAGAAGTCACGATCTAAAACTCCAGGGAGGAAGACTCAGAACCAATATCAGGAAGTATTTCTTCACGCAGAGGGTGGTGGATGCCTGGAACGCCCTTCCGTAGGAAGTGGTGAAGACAAAACTGTGAAGGATTTCAAAGAAGCATGGGATAAGCACTGTGGATCCATAAAGTATAGAGGATATGAATGATGTGAAGAGGAATGGGAGTGGCTTGCGGGAATGACGGCTACTACCTGGAGATTAATTTCCTAATTAAATAAATATACACACAGTTAATGCGACTCCAACGTTGCTCTATGCTTCAACGGCAAGAGGAAATAGAAAGAAAAAAAAAAGGATTTGCATCCACAAAAAAGCAGGGGAGTAGCTTGCTTGATACGGTGGTTACTACCCCAAACCAAATTAGCCTGATACTTCACTCTCAGTGATATCCAGCAAAGTTCTCTGCTTCAACGGCAGGGGGAATGATGAAAAGATCTCTGCTTCAACGGCAGGTGAAATGAAGTAAAGATGATTTATATTCGGACAACAACCAGCAAGAACTGAGTTGCACAGGCTGGATAAACATGAGTGGGAGTAGCTTGCTATGACGGCAGTTACTACCCCTAAACAATTAGCTAGATACTTCACTTAGATGCAGCTCCAGCGCTGCTAACTACATCAATGGTGGGGGTAGAAGGGATGGTGGGGTGGAAGAGAAATAGAACAAAAAGTCACTTACAAGGGACAAGAGAAACAGATAAGTATGGGGGGGAGAAAAGTGCTTGCTGGGCAGACTGGTTGGACCATTTGGTCTTCTTCTGCCGTCATTTCTATGTTTCTATGATATCCTCTGTCACTGAAAAGACACATTCACTGGGCACACTGGTTGGTGGTCATTACAGGTATCACTGAGCCACTTCGGCTAGGTGTGGCCAGACAGTGGACTTGTGTGCCCAATATGCCAGCGGATCGGTCTGCGTGTTCTCTGTCGGCTTTGAGAGATACCATGTCACTGACTGCTGTGCTGGTGTATCCTTTGCTTGGGTGGGCTGAGAGTCACTCATGCCAGCTGCTTTCTCTCTAGCCCATAGCACAACAGATGAATCTTTATGGGCAACATGCCTTTGGCGTTCTGAAGTGGAGGAGGAGGAGGTACTAGCTGTCACTGACAGAGTGCTGCTGCAGCTTGGGCTACCACAAATTTCTGAAGTGCCCGCTGTTTCCACCTCTGCTTCATGCCTAATCTGTCTCTGCGTATGGTGCTCCTGTTCACGGACTTTTGATAACAGCAGGTCCTTTACCAATAAGAGACAATCGTACTGTAGGGCGAGTTTCCCTTTCACATGGGGATCACAGACTGTGGTGAGTATGAGTATGTGTTCTATTCTGTTAAAGGCCTTAATCTCTCTTCCACCTGCTGCTGCAAAATGTCCAGACAATGCAGCACCTCAACTTTAAAGGCCTCCAAATTTTCATCCAGGAAATTAACTATAGGGATGATATCAGCCAAGGTGGCACTTCAGGAACTCAGCTCCTCCGTGACATCCTTGAAGGGCTGCAGGATTTTTACCAGCTGATTCATGACTAACCAATCATGATGCCCTAGGGGATTCTGCACACCTATGTCCATTGTACCAGAAAGTTCATGAAGGGGTGTCTGCAGCTCCAGTAACCTTTCCAGCATCAGAAAGGTGGAATTCCACCGGGTGGCAATGTCTTGAATGAGACGCTTGTGAGGCATTTCCAAATCAGTCTGCTTTTGTCGGAGAACCTGTCCCGCCTTCACACTTCTGTGGAAGTGTGCCTCTATGTTCCTGCACTTCTGTATTAACCTATGCAGGTATTCATTTTCTTGGTCATTGGAATCCAATCCCAGAGCTGACTTCACTACCAGGTGCAGAGTGTGTGCAAAACATCGCATGTTCTTAAAGTGCCCATCGTTTATTGCCTTAACCATGTTTGCACCATTGTCTGTGACAAAGAACCTTCATGAGGATTCCTGTCTCGCTGGTGTAGTTGCCAGCCCTCCAGCATCTGTCTGATGCATGTTAGAATATTGGTTGCGATTTGGGCCTGGTGTGTCAGGTGGGTGTGCAGTAAAGCCCACCTCCACCCTGATACTTGTTCAGTAATAGAGCTGCTGCCTGCCCCTGCCTCAGCCAGCTTCCACCAGTGTGCTGTCAGGGACAGGTAAGAGTGTGCAGCATTCATGGCGGTCCAGATATCGCAAGTGAAATGCACACCCCCCTGTGCCTTAGCTAGCAGCGCTTGGATGCGACTGCGACACTGCTTGTACAGGCTGGGGAGGACATTTCTGCTAAATGTGGTTCTGGAGAGGGCTTTGTAATTTGGAACTACGACCTTCAGAAAACGCTTGAAACCCACATTCTCCACTAACTGCAAGGGCTGGTCATCAAGGGCAATCATTTCTCCAATGTTCCTGGTTACAACTTTTGAGACTGCCTGCCTCCTACCCCAGGATAGCATTACTGCACTCCACCCCATTTCCTCCATGGTTGGTGGTCGCTTTTGCCACATGTCGGGGGTTGCTGGCCTGCCACCTGACTGCTATAAGGGGATGATGGCGTGGGCTGACTACTGCTTTTCAACCACTTTACGCTGCTTGGAAGGGGTCCCCTGACTGGTACTGCCACCATTCCCAGATGGCAGTACTCTTGTTGGGTGTCACCTCTTCATATGATGTGTCATGCCAAAATTAGATAGATGTCCCATTTGCTTGCCTCTGCTAATAGTCCTGCCACAGTAATTACACCGAGCAAAATGCGGGTCATCCGTCACTTTAAAGTGGCTCCAGATCGCAGATGTCTTTCGTGATCCTCCCTTCTCTATAGCTCTGGGGGTGGATGCTGGCACTGGAGCTGAAGTAGTGGGTGCACCCTGAGAAGCAATGTCAGGGGCCTCAGTCACCCTCTGTGCCTGCGCTGTCTGCTCTTCCTCCTCATCAGTTTCATTTCTCCCCTGCTGCACTGAAGTGGAGGCTAAGAAAGGACTAACTGATCCTCCTAAAACTTCGTCAGCTATTACTTCTTCCATTTCTGATGAGAATCCCACACAAGATGATTGTTCATCTGAATCAGAAGCAAACAGTGCCTGCGCTATATTGTCAACTCTTAGTCAAGACTTCTGTCCCACTGCTGCTTTTGGGTGTCGACATTTGTCTGGCATGACTCAGCCTCCCCTTCCCTCACCTCCAAAACTACAGGGTCAGAAACAGGTGGTGGTGATGCATCATGTTTAGATTTCATTTTTTTCTGGTTGGAACTGCCTGCCCCTCCAAAGAGTTTAGATTGCAACAGGTCCCTTTTTAACTGTAATGTGGGACTGGCACTAGTGCCTTTTGAAGTGCCTCCTCTGCCAGTCCCAATCACTCGACCACATCTAGCTTTCCCTGACATTCATTATGGATTTAATGTCACTGCCTAGTGCCTACTGGCTGCCCACTGTCACAGTGCCTTGCTATGCACTAATGTAATGTGTGTGGTGTGCACACACACACAGCTTGCCTGTAAGCACAAAAGAGGCAGACTGGGGATTTCACTGCACAGACTGTCCCAAAAATAAAGTTCAGTCTGCTAAACTACCAAGTGCCCACTGTCACAGTGCCTTGCTATGCACTAATGTAATGTGTGTGGTGTGCACACACACACAGCTTGCCTGTAAGCACAAAAGAGGCAGACTGGGGATTTCACTGCACAGACTGTCCCAAAAATAAAGTTCAGTCTGCAAAACTACCCACTGCCCACTGTCATAGTGCCTTGCCTAGCCCAGAGGGTGAATTAAACAAAATGGCACTGCTAGCAGCTTCTCTCCCTGGCACAGAGAGACCATCTCAGATCACCTAAATAAACTGCTTAAAAAACAAACAGGACTATTTTGCACTGCAGCAAAATAAAGAAATATATTTTTCTCTTAAGTAACTATCCTAGCTAGCAATTGAATACAGATTTCTGAACTCAGACTAGCTCTGAGTGCAGCCACCTTCCGCAGAGACCACCTCCCCAGACCACTCCTGCAAAGAAAGTGCGTGGCACGCCGCATGCTTAACTATATATAGTGCTGGGTCATCAGCGCGATTGGCTGCATTCAGTGCATTTCACAAAATGCTATTGCTGATACGTTGCATTCCGGTATCCATGCCAACCTGTCCGACCCACTCTGACAGGGCTGTGAGATCACTGATGACTCACAGGAAAGGGCTAGTTTTTGGCTCTGGATACACCCAAAAGGCGTCCTCCGATTGCAAATGGCGGCGAACAAAAGAGCGCGCTGCCAAACGTATGAAACGGATGATACGATATATTCGTGGGGAGTCGCGATACATTTCGCTTCCCCACGAATACAACGAATAGGGACATATACGTTGCGGATTGCCAATACGTCAAAAATGAATGCACACCCCTAGATGTTAGGGTTGTTCAGTTTGGAGAAGAGACAATTGAGGGGGGATATGATAGAGGTCTACAAAATCATGAAAGTACCTGAACAAGTTAATGTAAATCAGTTATTTACTCATTCAGATAAGGTCTAGGGGGCACTCAATGAAGTTAGCAAGTGGCTCATTTAAAACAAATTGAAGAAAATTGTTTTTCACTCAGCGCATAGTTAAGCTCTGAAATTCATTGCCAGAGGATGTGGTTACAGCAGTTACTGTAACTGGGTTTAAAAAAAGGTTTGGATAAGTTCTTAGAGGAAAAATCCATAAAGTGCTATTCATTAATAAGTAATAGTAGCTTGAGATTTATTTTATGTTTGGATATTTGCCAGGCACTTGTGACTTGGGTTGGCCACTGTTGGAAACAGGATACTGGGCTTGATGGACTCTTGGTCTGACCCAGTATGGCATATCTTATGTTCTTAAAACACCCAGGCTCCCATTCTTACACACACAAAACACTCAGGCTCCCATTCTTTCACACATAAACACCCACACTCAGGCTCCCATTCTCATACATACACCCAGGCTACTATTCTCACACATATACATACCCAGGCTCCCATTCTCACATAACAATACCCAGAGTTCCATTCTCTTGCACAAACACCTACACTCAGGCTCCCATTCTCATACAAAGGCACTGGACCTCACCACCAAACCCCTTCTTCTGCCACCGTGGGGATGAACTCCAGCCGCAGCTTTACTCTGGCAGGCTTTCTTCTTCGCCACCATGGGGATGGATTCCCATGGCGGCCTTGCTTCAATGGGCCTTCTTCTTCATCGCCATGGGGACAGGTTCCAGTGGTGGCCTTGCTTCAGTGGGACGACTTCTTTGCCGTCATGGGGACAAGGTCCCATGGCGGCCTTGCTTCGGTGGGCTCGCTCGTCTTTCAGCCACCCTGATAGAGTTGGCGGTGGCCATTCTTCAGCCCTCGTTTGGTGTCGGGCAGCCCTGAGTGGGAGAGACTGAGCCCAAAGTGAGTAGACCATGGCCCATCCAGGCATATCCATGGCTATATCACTAAACCACTGAGACATGATTCCACTGACTTCCACTGCCTGCTATGCCTTAACAACTGGAGCAAAGCAAGCAGAGGAGGTCAGTGGGGTCATACCTCAGTGGTGGTATTTGGTAAACACCACTACTGATGCATGACTCCATTGACTTCCATTGTTTGCTTGCCTCGATAACTGCTTGGAGTGAACAGGTGGGGAAGTCAGTGGAATCATGCCTTGGTGGTGGCATATGGGGAAAAATAGGCAGAGGAACTCAGCAGAGTCATGCCTTGGAGGTTGCATTTGGGGGAAAGGAGGCAGAGGACCTCAGCAGAGTCATGCCTCAAAGGTTGCATGTGGGGAAAAGGAGGCAGAGGAACTGAGTGGAATCATGCCTTACAGGTTGCATTTGGGAAAAGGAGGCAGAGGAACTGAGTGGAATCATGCCTTACAGGTTGCATTTGGGAAAAGGAGGCAGAGGAACTGAGAGAAGTCATGCCTTGCAGGTTGCATTTGGAGAAAGGAGGCAGAGGAACTGAGAGAAGTCATGCCT
Source organism: Rhinatrema bivittatum (assembly GCF_901001135.1). Taxonomy (NCBI): domain Eukaryota; kingdom Metazoa; phylum Chordata; class Amphibia; order Gymnophiona; family Rhinatrematidae; genus Rhinatrema; species Rhinatrema bivittatum. The sequence continues at coordinate 54,729,125 of NC_042628.1, read as the reverse complement.
CACAGGTTGGATTTGGAGAAAATGAGGCAAAGGATCGCAGTGGTGACATGACTCAGTGGTGGCACAAGCAAGCTCAGGAACTCAGTAGAGTCATTATCCTGCAGTTTGCTTGAAACATGGTGCGAGTGAGGTAATCAAATTTGCAGATGATACAAAATTGTTCAGAGTTAAATCACAAGCAGATTGTGATAAATTGCAGGAAGACCTTGTGAGACTGGAAAATTGGGCATCGAAATGTGGATAAGTGCAAGGTGATGCATATAGGGAAAAAAAACCCATGCTATAGTTACACAATGTTAGGTTCCATATTAGGAGCTACCACCCAAGAAAGAGATCTAGGCATCATAGTGTTATGATTCCTCCCATAGCTGGAGCTACGGGAGGCCTCTCACCTTTCTCTGGAGGCCGCTCCGAAGCCGGGGTCTCGCCTGATCTGGTTGCCCAGGTTTTGCTCCATGGCCTGGGAGGCCTTCGACGTCCTCGGGGCCTGCCTGAGGCCTGCTTCAGTCTTCACATGGACGTCCTGGTTTGGGCCCCGCCCTTCTCCCTAGGGGTCGGCCTGCAGCTCTTCTCTCCAGTTATAGGGCCAGCAGGTGTGGCCCATCTGAACTCCTCCCAGGGAGTTGCTTGTTTCCTATAAAAGGACTTCCTCTTCACTCAGTCCTTGCTTCGGCAAGGGGCTAGTCTACCTAGGCTATGTCTTCCTGTTTGTTCCAGTGTTCCTGATGTGTCTGGTCCAGATGCCAGAATGTGGGACCCGTGCCTCTGAGAGTCTTCTTCTGTGTTCTGAGTCTGCAGATTCCTCGTTGCCTTGCCTAGTTGCAACTCATGAGAGGACTAGAATGGGTAGATGTGAATTGGTTATTTACTCTTTCAGATAATAGAAAGACTAGGGGGCACTCCATGAAGTTAGCATGTGGCACATTTAAAACTAATCGGAGAAAGTTCTTTTTCACTCACCGCACAATTAAATTCTGGAATTTGTTGCCAGAGGATGTGGTTAGTGCACTTAGTATAGCTGTGTTTAAAAAAGGATTGGATACATTCTTGGAGGAGAAGTCCATTACCTGCTATTAATTAAGTTCACTTAGAAAATAGCCACTGCTATTACTAGCAACAGTAATATGGAATAGACTTAGTTTTTGGGTACTTGCCAGGTTCTTATGGCCTGGATTGGCCACTGTTGGAAACAGGATGCCGGGCTTGATGGACCCTTGGACTGACCCAGTATGGCATGTTCTTATGGTAGGCAGACAAAGGATGTATCAAATCCCCTAGGTTGGATGAAGTATATGGCAGTGTAAGACTGCTGCAGGATGTGCTGCCAGACCCCTGTGCTTTGGTGTTGGGGTACGGTAGTGTAAGGCAGCTGCAGGATGTGCTGCCATACCCCTATGCTGTTGGTCTTGGGATACAGTAGTGTAAGGCTGCTGCAGGATGCGCTGCCAGACCCCTGTGCTGTTCATGTTGGGGTACGGTACCTTAAGGCTGCTGCAGGATGTGCTGCCAGGCCCTGTGCTGTTGGTGTTGGGGTTCAGCTGTGTAAGGCAGCTGCAGGATATGCTGCCAGAACCCTGTGCTGTTCGTGTTGGGGGTATGGTAGTGAAAGGCTGTTACTAGATATGCTGTCAGACCCTTATGGTGTCAGGTCCCAGTATTGCTGTTGGGGGACATGTCAGGGGGAAGCAGAAGGATTGAAGCTCCAATGTTGTTGGGGACATGTTAGGAGGAAATAAGCTGAGTCAGATCCCATTGTTGTTGAAGGGAACTTATCAGGAGGAATATGTCCCCTAATATGTCCCCAATAACAACACTAGTGTTGTTATTGGGGACATATTAGGAGGAAGCAGGAGGATTGAAGCCCTAGTGTTGCTTGGGACGTGACAGGACGTGCTGGGGACGTAAGCTGAGTCAGACTCCAATATTGTTGAAGGGAACATCAGGAGGATTGAAACCCCAGTGTTGTTTTTGGGGACGTGTTTGGAGGAAGTAAGCTGAATCAGACCTCATTTTTATTCAAGGGGACTTAGGAGGAAGCAGGACTAGTGAAGTCCCAATATTGCTATTGGGGACATGTCAGGAGGAAGTAAGCTGAGTCAGACCCCAGTTTTCATCATGAGGTCAAGTCAGGAGGTACCTTGTTGTGACAGGCCCTAGTTACTTGGATGGGGACAAGTAAGGCGGCAGCAGGGTATGACAGTTTACAAGTATCTATGTCAGAGGTGGTCAAACTGGCAGGATTTTTAAATCCTGGCATTTGTCCGTCTATGTGCCAAACTTAGTTTAACAAATGCATTGACTATGGACGTCATAATCAGCCACGTTCCATCTATCAGATCTATATGATTCTCAAGCTGCTAGCAGGAGTGGGACTCTTCTCATTCACTTTTGGCACCAGATGCACCCTAGCATGGCCTAAGATAGTAACAATCTGTCTTTCTTTCCTCCTCTTAATTCACAGCAGGCTGCTGCAGAAGACTCTATAAGGCTTCTAGAAATCCTTTGGTGATACCTCCTATCAGAGTGCAGTTCTCCAGACAGGTTCATTTTGTGCATATGTTGACAAGAATGAACCTCGTTCGTAAACTAGGGTGTGTTAGGAGTGGTCTCAGTCTCTCAGATTTACTGCTAAGGCCCTGGCTGTGGCTCCAGATCCCAGCAGCGGAGGTGAAGGGTTGAGTGTGCGGCTTCTGACCCTAGGAGGTGGGTTAGAGATTGAGCAATGCTGTATTCAAACAGAACCTGCACAGCAGCCAGCACAAACTAGTTCTTGCTGCTGAGCCCGTGGAATCTCTACTCACCTTGGTCCTTTCTTGTGGGGAAGGTGAGGTGCATTCTGCCCTCCAGGATGCTGCTTCCCTGTAGTGGAAATCAAGCACCTCTTTTCAGTTTCTTCTTTTCTTTGTGCAATGTGATCAGGATGAATCAGGTTGGAGGAGCTGAGGGTCCCTGAGGCACTATGTTGAGGACTTTTTGAGAGCTGGCTTGTCCTTACTGTTCTCTGACCTGTTCCCTCAGGGCTGAATGTTTTGCATAAATTTCACAACTAGCCTGAGATAAGGGAAGCTGTGGCAGGAGGGAGGGGATGGAGGGAGCTCAGTAGGGGAATATCTATAAGGAATAGCCTGGGGGTGGGGTGGGGGGAGAATTAGGGGACTACAGATTTTCTTTCATTTTGTATCTATGGGACACATTATGTGCAGGTAACACCTGCCTGTTTATTACACAAAAAAAGAAGTCTGGGGTGTTTAGCAGGGGAAAGGGAGATTACCTCCCAGACCCTCCGGTGAAGTGAATGCTCCTGTAACCATGTCAGCTCACTTGCACAATCAAGACAGGGGACACCAAAGGTGTGGTTCCCAAAAACAATGTTTCTTTGACTTAATGAAAGTGACAAGGAAAACTATTTGTAAAAAAAAAAACAAAACCCCCAGGCTCTTTCCACATCTTCTATTCCAGATTTCAACATTTAGGAAAATGTCTTCAGAAAGGGAGTCATTTGTTCTAAGTCATTCCTTGCTGCAGTTTCCTGCAGAGAGTCCTCATGGCAGGGGACCTCTGCAGACATTACCCTTAAAATAAAACTGCACAGCTCACCTCTTTCTCTCTCTTTGACGTTTCTGGTGAAAGGTAGGCTAAATCAGTCCCAGGACTGTGGACTCCTCACCTCCCACTGGAAAATGTCAGCGCTCAACGTTCCCATCCTAGGACAAGCTCCAGCAACTTCTGCTGCTTTCTCTGCTCTTCTTCTGGAAGAGTCTGCTCCCTCTCTTCTAGGGATTCAATTTACTGTGAGGCTGATAGTCAAAAAACTCACTGAGTGGGAAAGAAAAGAGGGTAAATGTATCCAGTTAGCTGCACAAGGACACTCAGCTGCATTTACCTGGCTGGTTGTACAGATGGCTATCCAGACAAAATGAGAGCAGGTAGATTCAGGTTTTCAGTTTGCTGGGCTGATTAGTGCAGGATATCGAGCTAATTGCTTAAATTTGAAAGTCTGCCCCAAGAATGCCTCAGACTTGGTCCCTTTTTACTGAACTAAATTTGTGACTTACAATTTTAACTGCATATATTTAGCTGGTCAGGTTTTCAGGATATCCACAATGAATATGCATGCAAATCTCTGACTGGCTAGTTGTGTCCTGATGACTGGGTTGAGAACCCCTACACTAAAGAATATAATTATCCTTTTCCATTTTATTCTATCCTTACATTTAGTACATCTGACCCCAAGACAGTGGAGAAGGATAGCAACAGTCACTAGCACAGATTTATCGGGTTGGCAAGCCTGCCTTCTGTTGTTCTGACTTCGGTATTCTAGCACTGGTGAATTCACCAACCAACATTGAAATAATGAGGCATGGGACAAGTCTGCTGCAGCAGCCGAAGCTGTAAGCAAGGATAAATGAACCATAAATTCATCTGTGCATAGAGACTGCCAGATTTTATCTTTGAAATGATAGTTGGAGAAAGCAGTCAATCTAGATACATGCTGCTACTATGAGTTACATTGCTCTATACACAGCTAAACAGAACTTTCTGGTAATCCAGGACCTAGGGGATATGAAGGGAGCCTTCCAGTGGTAAGAGCAGGGATGTAGGGAGAGCTTTTTTTTTTTTTTTAATAACAATTTTTATTGGAGCAACTTGTATACAACTACAAACACAGTTGGGTACACCGTACACTTTGCAAGTACAACCCCAATACGTTTTTCATTTTCTGAGAAATGCTTACTTTGAGGTTACCCATACCACCCCCCTCCCACCCTCCCATAGAGAACCATAATGTTCAATGCAACTTAAAAGGATAACAAATGTCAAACATCAGCTTAAGGATGGTTGATAGTAGTCTTAGTGGGACGGCCAAGAGCACTCACCAGGCCCCAAGAAAGCCCATGAAAGGAGGCCAGCAAACCAACCCTCCCAGGTCTGTAATCCAAATCTAGGGCATCACATAATCACAAGTCCACCAATGGAGCCGCTTTCCGTACTGTAGACGAAAGAGTCAGATAGAATGGAAGCCAAAGCTCCCGAAATTGTTGTCTCCGCTTAGTTGTAAAGCATCTGTACATAGAGCCATATTCCAGCTGATAAAGCTCCGTCAGCGCGGAAAGCCACATGGTGTGAGTGGGAGGGCTCGAGTCAAGCCACTTGAGCAGAATGCACTTCTTGGCAATCAAACAGGCTTTAGAAATCAGGCCGATATTGTCCACATTTAAACTTTGATCACCCACATCGTTATAGAGAAGGCAGAAAGAGGTCGCCCAGTGGACCTCCTTGTGAAGAATAGAAGATAAACATCCTCTTATGGCATCCCAGTAGGATTGTATACAAGGACAACTCCACAGGCAATGGAACAGTGTAGCTGACAACTCCGGACATTTTAGGCACGCCGCCGATGGCGCACACCCCATGCGATGGGCTCGGGCAGGAGAACATATGATACGATGGAAAATCCGTTGCTGTAACTCTCGAAGTCCAACATTATTCGTTATTGAGGAAATAGCAGCATAAGAATTCTTAAGCATACAGGCCTGTATATCCTCACCACAGTCCCGAGACCACTTAGCAGACAAGTCATGATATGTCCGATACGATTGCACAGTTACATAAAAAGAATAAAGACAGGACAAGGAACCCTTCCGCAATTGGAAACAGGACATCAAATCATCATACTGAGAACTACGCACCCTGCCCTCTTGTCCCCGGAGCAACATGTGAGACCTGGCTCGCAACTGCCCATACAGCAGAAAGTGACTAGGTCGAAATCCCAGATGAGCTTGACAGTGAGTAAAGGAATACATTTGACCTGTGTTGGGATCCAGCAAACCACCCAGGGGCCAGGTAGCCGATAGTGAGAGCGGGTCTGGAGGAGTGTTTGCAGACAAGGAGGCCAACAAAGAGCCCCGCATAGGAAATTGGGGAGAAACATCTACAGAGAGCTTTAGCATCTTGCGCAGAATTCTCCACACTTTCCGCATTGTTTGAACTAATATAAAGTGACTGAAAGACCTGCGGGAAAGATGAGATGAAGTATGCAGCAGAAAACTGGGAACATATGGAGTACAGAGCGTGCATATTAAGGGGTAGTCAGTATATTCCGAAGTTCCAAAGAACCAGTCTCCAAGAAAGCGGAGGTTAGCCGCAAGAGAGTACAGATGGAAATTAGGCAGCCCATATCCCCCTTGAGACCGTGGCGCCATTAAAGTGGCCAAAGACAATCTCGGCCTCTTACCCCTCCATAGGAATCTGCGGAGCTCATTATTAAGCAATCGAGGGAGAGCTTTTTTTGGTGAGGTTGGAAGTGGGGAGAACTTTCTGAGATTGAGAAGCTTGAATCTGGGTTGGGAGGCAGAGAGAATCCAAGATGCAAGGGAAGAGAGGCAGCAAGAGGGATGGAGGGGCAGGAACCATGAAGAAGGGGAGAGAATATTGGGTAGGAGAGAGGGTGAGGGACAAAGGAATGATAGAGGGAAAAGGCACTGATTATTGGGTGGACAGAGAGGAAGAGAGGACCCATGATGAGGGTGAGAGCATGGGGGTGAGAGAGAGGACCCTCTATTGGGAGCACTGAGAGGAGAGGATCACCTTGCTGGTGGCTGAAAGGAATCAGTAAGTTTTTTTGCTTGGGAAATTTTCTTTTTTTAAAGTATTGGGGCGAAGTTAAATATTTGGGAATATTATTTTGTGTGTTACTGTTACGATCCTGCCCGCGAGGAGCGCGGGCAGGCCCTCACCTCTTCGCAGCCAGCCGGGCCGCTGACGTCGACGCCACCGCGGCGGTCCCCCGCTGCAGTCCGGGCTCCTCCCCGGCTGCCTTCTGCTGCTGGCAGCGGGGCCGATCCCCCGCGAGCTTCCCTCGCGGTCAGGATCCCCGTTGCAGCTCCGCAGGTCCCCAGCATGTCATCGACGATCCCGGGGTCCTTAGCCGGCAGGGAGGGTGTCCCTGCCGGTGCCTGTATGGCTGCCCGGGTCCTTTGCCGGCAGGGAGGCCGTCCCTGCCGGTGCCTGCAGCTCTTCCTGTCTGCCTGCAGCCAGCTTGCCGTTTCTGCTTACCTGCTCCAGTTGTCGTGACCGGGAGCCGTCCCAGCAGCCTGCCATTCTTCCAGCTGTAGGGCAGGCTGCCCCGATGTTCTTCTGTGTCTCCACGGCTCCTCCATGTGGCTGGGAACACCACCAACGACCCAGCTCTCTCCAGCTTCCTAGGGCGCGAGTGCGCGCCTTCCGTCTGCTCTTCAAGGGCCAGCTAGGTGTGGCCCCTGCTGGCTCCTCCCTGGGCGTTGTCCACCTCAGCTCTTCAAAAGGATTCCGCGTCCAGTCTGTCTTTGCTTTCGCAAGGAGTTGGTCACTCCTGAGATCCTCGTTCCAGGAGCTGCCTTGTGTTCCAGCCTTCTGCAAGGTCTAAGTGTTCCATGTTTTCCGTTGAAGCTTCTTGTCCAGTGTTCCAGTCCTGATGTCTTCAGTGTTCCAGTCCTGATGTCTTCAGTTGTTCCAGTCCTGATGTTCGCTTGTTCCTGTTCCTGCCTTGAGGTCTGATTCCTAATCCGGTATCCATGATCCAGTCCAGATATTACAAGCCTTGTACCTTGATCCTGAAACCCGCCTGAAAGCTAAGTACCTTGCCTTGAATCTCCTGAAAGCTAGCACCTAGATCCTGTGTCCTCTAAATGTCCTGGTACCTCGCGGCAAGCCACGCCGTGGTCCGTGACCAGCCCTCGGGGCGGGCTCGTTTCCCAGTCTCTGAGAAGTCCTTGTTCCTGATCCTGTTACCTTGATGTCGGTGCCAGATCCAGTTCCTGATCCAGTCCTACTTGTGCTGCCCTTCGTCTCTGTCTGGCTCCTGAGCCTTCTGGCCTGTTGGGCCCTGGAGTGGCCAACATGTGGGATTCGTCCCTGCGCTTTGGAGCTTCTGCCCTGCCAGCCGTCGGGGCTTCGGATGTCAGTATCCCAGCATCGGAGTTCGCGTCGCCTGGTTCTCTCCTGCATTATCCCGTTCTCTGCGTGGTCCGTGACCTGCCCTCCAAGGCAGTGTCGGGGATGCGTGGGACAGGGTGGCTCGTGTCTCAGTCCCAGGAGTGGTCTGAGCCGGGTACCCTGAGGGACTGTGCTCAAGTCTCCCTTCAGTCCTTGTTCCTGAGTCTACATCTGCACATTCATCATCTCGCTTCTGAACCTACCTCTGCATCTACAGTTTCTCGCTTCTGAATCTACCTCTGCATCTACAATACCTCGCTTCTGAATCTACCTCTGCATCTACAGTACCTCGCTTCTGAATCTACCTCAGCATCTTCAGTACCTCACCTCTGAATCGACCTCTAGTACCTTGCTCCTGAGTAGGGATGTGAATCGTGTGCCCTGTCATCTTAACGATCGAAATCGTTTGTCAGGAGAAGAAAATCGTGTTTGACACGATTTTTTAGTTAAAAAAATCGTTAAAAATCGTTTTTTCCGATTAGTGCGCACTAACTCCCAGTTAGTGCGCACTAACTGAAAATGATACAATTTGACACTTTTCAGGTCAGTTAAGGTCAGTTTAGGAATGAATATGTATTCCTATTGGCGGCCCTCTTATTTATTCATGTTACCAAGGTTCCCACTGACAGTATATGGGGGATGGGAAATGGAAACAGTTGGTAGCTTGACAAAAAAAGTAATGTGATCAGTCAATGTGACTAGAACTTGTGCCCTAACCCTGATACCAGGGGTGTTGTGATCTTAATGCACACAGTGCCCTATCCCTGGCACCAGGGGTGTTGTGATCTTCATGTACACAGTGCCCTATCCCTATTAATACCAGGAGTGTTGTGATCTTCCTGCACACAGTGCCCTATCCCTATTAATACCAGGAGTGTTGTGATCTTCCTGCACACAGTGCCCTAACCCTGACACCAGGGGTGTTGTGATCTTCCTGCATGCAGTGCCCTATCCCACCTGCATTACTAGTGAGAGGCTGGCTTCACAGACAGGGGGGAGCTTCCTGACCCTCACTCCTCCCCTCCCCCATGTCCCAGCCAGTGAATGGTGTGTGGGTGAGGGGGGGGGGGGGAGGATGGTGAGGCTGAAACAGCTCCTTCCCTGCATTACTAGTGAGAGGCTGGCTTCACAGACAGGGGGGAGCTGCCTGACCATCACTCCTCCCCTCCCCCATGTCCCAGCCAGTCGCACATGCTCAGTGCTGTTCCCCCTCACCAAGCTGGAGTCAATGTGTGCAGGAAAGGAGACCTGCCTTTTCCCCAGCTGGAGTCAGTGTGTGCAGTAAAGGAGATCTGCCTTGTCCACAAGCTGGAGTCAATGTGTGCAGGAAAGGAGACCTGCCTTTTCCCCAAGCTGGAGTCAATGTGTGCAGGAAAGGAGACCTGCCTTTTCCCCAAGTTGGAGTCAATGTGCTGTAAAGGAGACCTGTCTTATCCCCAGGCTGGAGTCAGTGTGTGCAGGAAAGGAGACCTGCCTTTTCCCCAGCTGGAGTCAGTGTGTGCAGTAAAGGAGATCTGCCTTGTCCACAAGCTGGAGTCAATGTGTGCAGGAAAGGAGACCTGCCTTTTCCCCAAGCTGGAGTCAATGTGTGCAGGAAAGGAGACCTGCCTTTTCCCCAAGCTGGAGTCAATGTGCTGTAAAGGAGACCTGTCTTATCCCCAGGCTGGAGTCAGTGTGTGCAGAAAAGGTGACCTGCCTTTTCCCCAAGCTGGAATCAATGTGTGCAGTAAAGGAGACCTGCCTTTTCCACAAGCTGGAGTCAATGTGTGGAGTAAAGGAGACCTGCCTTTTCCACATGCTGGAGTCAATGTTTGCAGTAAAGGAGATCTGCCTTTTCCACAGCTGGAGTCAGTGTGTGCAGTAAAGGAGACCTGACTTGTCCCCAAGCTGGAGTCAGTGTGTGCAGTAAAGGAGATCTACCTTGTCCCCAAGCTGGAGTCAATGTGCTGTAAAGGAGACCTGCCTTTTCCCCAAGCTGGAGTCAATGTGTGCAGGAAAGGAGACCTGCCTTATCCCCAAGCTGGAATCAATGTGTGCAGTAAAGGAGACCTGCCTTTTCCCCAAGCTGGAGTCAATGTGCTGTAATGGAGACCTGCCTTTTCCCCAAGCTGGAGTCAATGTGTGCAGGAAAGGAGACCTGCCTTTTCCCCAGCTGGAGTCAGTGTGTGCAGTAAAGGAGATCTGCCTTGTCCACAAGCTGGAGTCAATGTGTGCAGGAAAGGAGACCTGCCTTTTCCCCAAGCTGGAGTCAATGTGCTGTAAAGGAGACCTGTCTTATCCCCAGGCTGGAGTCAGTGTGTGCAGAAAAGATGACCTGCCTTTTCCCCAAGCTGGAATCAATGTGTGCAGTAAAGGAGACCTGTCTTTTCCACAAGCTGGAGTCAATGTGTGGAGTAAAGGAGACCTGCCTTTTCTACATGCTGGAGTCAATGTGTGCAGTAAAGGAGATTTGCCTTTTCCACAGCTGGAGTCAGTGTGTGCAGTAAAGGAGACCTGCCTTGTCCCCAAGCTGGAGTCAGTGTGTGCAGTAAAGGAGATCTACCTTGTCCCCAAGCTGGAATCAATGTGCTGTAAAGGAGACCTGCCTTTTCCCCAAGCTGGAGTCAATGTGTGCAGGAAAGGAGACCTGCCTTGTACCCAAGCTGGAGTCAATGGGTGCAGTAAAGGAGACCTGCCTTGTCCCCAAGCTGGAGTCAGTGTGCTGTAAAGGAGACCTGCCTTTTCCACAAGCTGGAGTCAATGTGTGCAGTAAAGGAGACCTGCCTTATCCCCAAGCTGGAGTCAATGTGTGCAGTAAAGGAGACCTGCCTTGTCCCCAAGCTGGGGTCAATGTGTGCACATAATGCAATGCACAGGAAGCAATGATGTGACTGCTGGAGTGGTGCACCGACTGCCTACCTAGGCTTGAATATATTAATGCTGCAGTACTAATAAAAATAAATTATAATTCTGCTAAAATGCCACTAGCCTCACCAGTGACACTAGGCTAGTAGTGTCACTGGTGAGGCTAGTGGCAAACAAGTTCTAGTCACATGAGTGATGATCATCACATTACTTTTTTTGTCAAGCTTCCAACTGTTTCCATTTCACATCCCCCCAACCATTACCTCAGTGGGAACCTTGGTAACATCAATAGATAAGAGCACAGCCAGCCAATAGGAATACATATTCATTCCTAAGTGACCTTTACTGACCTGGGAAGTGTCAACAATTTGTATCATTTTCTGTTGGTGTTCGTGAGTTTCCAGTTCCATTTCCCATCCCCCCAACCATCACCTCAGTGGGAACCTTGGTAACATCATTAGATAAGAGGGCAGCCAGCCAATAGGAATACATATTCATTCCTAACTGACCTTCACTGACCTGGAAAGTGTCAATTTGTATCATTTTCTGTTAGTGCGCACTAACGGGAGTTAGTGCGCACTAACACGATTTAACGATTTTTAACGATAAATCGTTAGAATTTCTATTGTATTGTGTTCTATAACGATTTAAGACGATATTAAAATTATCGGACGATAATTTTAATCGTTGAAAAACGATTCACATCCCTACTCCTGAGTCTACGTCAGCACGCCCAGTATCTTGTCTCTGAGTCTACGTCTGCACTTCCAGTGTCTTGCTTCTGAGTCTACGTCAGCACGTCCAGTACCTTGCTTCTGAGTCTACGTCTGCACTCCCAGTACCTTGCTTCTGAGTCTACGTCTGCACTCCCAGTACACTGCTTCTGAGTCTACGTCTGCACTTCCAGTACCCTGTTCCTGAGTCTCGTCTGAATCTATGTTCCAGCCTTCGCTGTCCTGGCCTCCATCCGGCCTGCCGCTTCGTGCCGTACCCTGCGGTAGGTCCGAAAGGGCTGGGAACAGTCGGAGGACTGTTCACAAGACCAACATTGCGTTGTTGGGTCTTCCGAAGCGTGCAGGTCGGAGGAGGGCCTGTCGCCTGGTCATCACTCCAGTCTTGCTTCCGTCCTACCCATGCTCGGGCATGCGACGCCTCCCGCGACCCTCTTCGGAATCCTCTGGGGTCGAGCCGCGATCCAAGGACACACCTCACTCAGGAAGTGGGATCGCTCTCCTAGCGCTCCACAACAGTTTGAGCTTTTAATAGTAAGGTAGCGAATAAACAGAAGTTAGACTGTATTTTTAAATAGTAAGGCAGCTAGTAAGCAGTAGTTAGTGTGTTTATTTTTAAGTCTGTAAGGTAGCTAGTAAGCAGAAGTTAGAGTATTTGGGCCGGATTTTAATACCTACGCGTGGGCGTACATTTGTGCGCGCAACCTGGCGCGCACAAATGTACGCCCGATTTTATAACAGCCACACGCCCTTGGGGAGCCCTGCTGGCTTTCCCCATTCCCTCCAAGGCTGCTCTGAAATCGGAACGGCATCTGAGGGAACTTCCCCTACCTAACCCACCCCCCCAACCTTTATTTTATGTTGATGAGAGGTCTAGAATGGGTAGATATGAATCGGTTATTTAGTCTTTCAGTTAATATTTTTATTTATTTATTTAGAGTTTTTTCTATACCGATAGCCGTTTGCACAGAAAGACTAGGGGGCACTCCATGAAGTTAGCATGTGGCACATTTAAAACTAATTGGAGAAAGTTCTTTTTCACTCAACGCACAATTAAACTCTGGAATTTGTTGTCCGAGGATGTGGTTAGTGCAGTTAGCTGGTTTGAAAAAGGATTGGATAAGTTCTTGGAGAAGTCCATTACCTGCTATTAATTAAGTTGACTTAGAAAATAGCTACTGCTATTACTAGCAACGGTAACATGGAATAGACTTAGTTTTTGGGTACTTGCCAGATTCTTATGGCCTGGATTGGCCACTGTTGGAAACAGAATGCTGGGCTTGATGGGCCCTTGGTCTGACCAAGTATGGCATGTTCTTATGTTCTTATGAAAGGCATGCCTAAAGAAGAGACGAGAAACAGAGAAGAGAGCAGAAAGAGAGCAGGATTAAAGTATCCACTTGGAAGGAAAGAGACAAAAGAGGGAAAGAGAACTAAAACAGAAAAAAAATACCAGAAAACAAAAATATCAGAGAATGCGAGACATGCTGAGCCAGAACAGCAAGCCACAGGATAGAAACTATTTTATTACCTGACAGAGCATATTAGTAATTATTCACTAAAAATATCTGGGAACCCAGTTCAGTCTCTGAGCAGGAGATGTCTCCCACACAGAATTTATTTTAGGAATATTTTTTGTCATATATATATATATATATATATATATATATATATATATATATATATAGTTTACATTTGATTTTGTTAGCCGATTTGAATTTTTCTGGTGCATAATTAATTTCCTTGTATGTAGGACATACTTTGCAGTTCAGAGGCATCTGTATTGGATTTGAAATTTTTAGTGGCTACAAAATTCAAAGAATGTGTCTTTAGTTATACTTTGAGAATAGATTGGATGTTGGGGGCCACCTCGAGAGGTGACCCTGGGTTGAGCCAAGGGTCAGCCTTGACTCCCTGCTCAACTTCTTTTTTTGCTGCGGCATTTCTCTTTTTGCATAGCCCATTAAATCTAATGTGGAAGCCTTGGGACCCACGTTAAAGTCCTGGGGTTCCTTAGTTAAATTTAATGTATCTCAGGAAGTGTTAATTTATTGTGGCTGACCAATTTCTCAGTTGGCCGTGATAAATTATTAACATAGAATTGCCTATTAATGAGCTGCTTTGCATAGATTTTCAAAATTCATGCATGCAAATCGCATGCAAAGCAGCTTCTACAATATGCAGGCCCTGTGAGCTGTGGCACTCACCCCCAACACTGCACATTTGAAACAGGTCCCAGCTATGACACTATCCCTCCACACTGTGCTCCAGCTTCTCCCAGCAGTCTCCTTAGGCACATGTGCATGGCGCATATCGCTTCTTAAAGGGCCAGTAGCAGGAAATCGGAGTTCAGGGCCCTCTGATGACATCGCCTGCTCTCCGTATATAAACATGTCCCAGACTACCAGCAGACACCTCAGCAATGGGTCTCCTGCATTCTGGTGTGTGGTGTGTATTACTGCTTCCTGGTTTCTGCATTTCTGATTCTGCTTCTTGCCTCAGCTCTCCAGCCCAGCCTTGTCTTTCCAGCCTGTCCAGTCTCATCTTTTCCAGCCCTTTGCCTTTCTAACTGATCAGCTGTGTCAGTCCTTCTCCTCGGACTGACTTCTGGATTTGACCCTTGCCTGGACATTGACCATTCTCTTGCTGCCTGCCACTGACCCTTGCCTGGACATTGACCATCCTCACTTGGTGCCTGCCACTAAACCTAGTCTGGCTCTGGACCTATGCATATACCACTTCTATAGAGGCTCTTGCCTAAGACCTGCCAGCCTCTGGAACTCGAGGGCTCAATCCAAAGGGGAAATATTGTCTTGTTGTCTCTCTCCTACATAGCTCCATCAGCTGTTGGTGAGGACCTACAAGCCTACCCCAAAGGTTGAATCAACCTCACCACAACAGCAAGGGTCCACAAATCTTATAGCAGCTCATTGTAACCTGGACATGGCCATGCAAAATATCGCGAGTAACAGAGCCACAATAGCGCTCTATCACGCGATATGCGCTGTTAAACGTGCATTAGAGCCCTACAGCAGCTTGATACATCTCCCAGTCTGTTTAGTGGTTCTACTTCTGGGTGTTTCCCTTATCCAGTTTACAGACTAACCACCAACTACTTTGTCTAATGGCAAAAATCCAACTTTTATGTCAGAGCTATCCATTTGACTATACCCCAAATTCAGCTTTCAGTTAAGGTAGCAGTCACTCTGTCTTCAAAAACAAAACCCCTCTCACAACAAATCTCCTTAAATCTCCTTAAATCAGGTAGCCACCTCTATTGTAAAAAAATAGCTTTCTGAGTTACAATCACTTAAAGAACTCTAGCCCTCACACTTGTAGCAGTGCTTAAAAAAAACAACACAAAAACAAAATGCAACAATACAATTTCTCCCTCTTCCTACATACAGATGTCTGACACGGACCTGTGCATACTGAAGCCCTTCTCTGACCCATGCTTAATTTTCTAAGTTCCCCAATAACTAATGAGATCTGATCCCTAACTGCTTTTCAAAAGGAAGGGAACTTAACTTTAGTGCTGAAGCTGCTATAAAACTGGCTCTGATTCTTCTCCCTTAGTGACGTCTTCTATGGTTTGGCTTGAGGAAACTCAAGCATTCTGCTGCTTCTGTTCCTCCAGCACTCATAACCTCCCCTGCTATCTGAACCACTCCTCTTTTAAACAGCTGACAGCCAAGTACAATAATTCTGATGAGTCACTATGGTTCCACTTTTCCTTGCTCTACCGCTTTCAACCCTAAATGCAAGGGAGTATGGGAATTGTAGTTCCCATTGGCAGCCATCTTAGATTTTATTAGATCAGAACAGTGAGACATTACCACCCTTAGTCAGCCATAGCCTTGGGGTCTCACTTTGGCAAGTGAGAGAAATCCCAAAGCCCCCTGCCAAGGTAACGGACCCTAACCCTTTTTTCTGGCCCATAAAGATGGCCAACCCCAATCCCCTGGTGCTAACCCAGCAAGGCATCTCAGGAACAGGCCTGACAGTGGTGAAGCAACTCTCCCCTCTGCTTCTCCTTCCCTTTTGAGTTCAGGAGACAAAAGGGCTACCCCCTCCTCACAATTACCCCTCCTCATCTAGATTTTGAGCCACAAGAAAATCAGTGGCAATAGTTTGAGACATTTTTAGTGCGGCCACCTGTGGGATGCAGTGGCCACAAAGGATTTTAAATTATTTTCTGCATGTGAGGGAGGCCGCATTTGGTGGCCACCCTCGTGGATTTTTCAGAAACAATGCTTTAAATAGGTAGATTTTATTAGATCAGTTTACTTCCAAAATGTTCTGTCCTACTTTTTGTACTCCGTTGTCTAGTGGAGGGATTAACATAAACTGTACTAAATCATCACAATAATGTATAAGATTGGTGATAATGTTAGGGATACACCTATCCCTTACTAGTAAGTTTTTCCCTATTTTGTACTAGCACTAGGGACTTGAAGTTTTTTAGATCATCCCTAAAAGCTTCCTTCTCCCAAGGCTGGGAATGATAAGCTTGGCACTATATATTGTAGCTGAGCATGTGCAAAAAGCAGAGAGTGTTGGAGCTGAGCAGGTGTTAGGAGAGTTTTTGGCTGTGGTCCCTTGCTAGGCCCTCCCTGCCCTGGAGAAGAAAAAGGAAAGGAGGTCTTGTTGGATATTATTCCAGTTTCAGGAGGGAATCCCCCTGCCTGAGGGAAAGAGAATCTGGGTGCGTTGCTGGCCCTACACCCAGTTGAAGTGGGGTGGCATCTGCACCTGCCTGGAGAAAAGATGTTTTTTGAGAGAAGCAGTTTTGGAAGTTTTTGGACTTTTCGATCCAAGGTCTGAGGAATTCTGATTACCATTAGAGACTGAGACTTTTTTCCAGAAGCCCACTTTCAGTCACCCAGGAGTGTGAATATAGAGTTTGTCACTATCCCTTAAGGATTACTAGCTCAGAGATCAATGAAGTTGAATAGGCACTGGGAACTTTTGTGTTTTTCTGAAGATTCCTGTACTTTATCTTTTGACTGGACTATGCAGTTGTTTCTGTTAACAGTAAATTTTATTTGAAAACCACCTTTAGTGTCCTGCCTGTTCTTTATCCTGAAGGAAGGTACTGGCCCTGTGAGCCAACGGACAGTAAAGAGACAAAGTGGGTGCCCCATTCCTCTGCACGCCTTGGGCCCAGGAGGTTAAGCCTTCCCCCATCAAGAGAATCCAAGTCCCAAGGTTAAAAGGACTAGTGCTAGAGAAACGGGTACTCAGCCCCAGACTGAGTGTGTCCCCTGCACCAATTCGGCCCTAACACTGATGTAGTGGTTACATAAATGTTTTAAATAAATAAATATAGAGAATGATTAGAGTTATGACAATAGGAGCAAGAGTTTAATGCCAAGAGCTTCAGAGGGCTGGGAGATCAGGGGGAGGGTTGAGGGCTATATCAAGGGACCTGAGTGAGGGCAGGTGCTACAATGGAGGACCAAAACCTGTGTCAAGGAACAAGGTTTTCTCTTGGGGTACATAAAAGGAACTCAGTGAGGGCAGAGTTTATGGGATGACTCGAGCTGCATGGGATGTTGAAAAGCTTCGTTGAAGAGCCAGGTTGTCACCAGTTTCCTGCAAAAAAGGAGATCCGGGGCTAGTGTGATGGAAAGCGGTAGGAGTTCCTGAGTGTTGGAGCAGCTCCTGTGAAGGTCTCCTTTCTGGTGCATGTGAGGCACGTTGTTTTGGGAGCTGGCATGACCCATCGTACTTGAGGTAGAGAGCACAGTGTGTTCAGGAAAGGAGCCTTGGTGGTACTTTGGTGTTGCTCTTTATCATGGAGAGTCATCTACGTACCGTACCTGAATGTAACACACCTTGCCCACTGAGGAAAAAGGGTGAGGTAAATATACAATAAAATAAAATAAAAATAAATCTCTTGTACAGTTCAAAAAGCAATGTTTAAATTACTAATGGTTCGTCAACTAAACCCATATTTGGCCCTGACTGATTTAAAAAATTAGTGCTTTAGTGCTCTCTTCTATGGATTACTGTAAGTCCCTTTTAATAGATCTTTCTAGTAAACGTTTCAACTGATTACAGTGATTCACAATGTGGTTGCCAGGGTAGTGGTAGGCTGTATAGTCAGGGGCCATATTTCTCCAGCTTTGAGTTACTTACATTGACTTCCTTCCTCATTTGTATGCAGTTTAAAATGCTCTGCCTCACCTTTAAGACCATGAATGGCCTGGGCCCCGGTTACTTGACTGAAAGGTTAAGCTGTGCACCCCGAGGCATTGTTATAGATCTGCCAGAGATGGTCTCACTTAAAGAATTCAGACTGGTCGGATAAAGGACCTGTGCTTTTTTTGTGTGCTGCTCCTATTTTATGGAATCTCTTACCATAGCATGTTAGGCTAGAGAAAGATTACTTAAGGTTTAGGAGACTGGTAAGACAGAAATGGTTAGGGATGCTTTTCCTGATACCTGATTTGGACAAAGCTTAGTGATATGTTTTTAGCTTGTCTGAATGGTCCTTGTAATGGTATATTATTGGTATTGTATTTTATTGACTCATTGTACATTGCTTAGAGTTTTTTAGATAGGCGTTTCAGAAATGTAAATGGGATAAATTAGAAGAAATGGGGCTGTAACAGAGTAGGGGATGATTCTGGGGACACGAGTATGAATGGCTTATTTAGTGGTTCCTGATCTTAGTAAAGAAATGTAAACCTCTTCAAGACGGGAGTCTCTGGGTGTGTGTGTGTTAGGGCCACATGAAACTTTGGTCTCTTTTTTTCTGTCTGAAGTATGAAGGTTGCATTTCTGATTTGTGCATCCTTGGTTGTCTCCTGGAAATCCTTTATTAACCCGCAAAACTCAGACTTTGGGGAACATACCATACAAATATGTAAAAGACAATTAATGCCAGGATGAAGCTTTAGTTCAGTTAGTTATAGACCAATGCAATATTGTGTGCTCAAGCTAGTGCACAGGTTAACCCGTGGTTGGACGCGCGTCCTTATCCCCTTATGCAATAAGGGGATTAGCGCATTCACAACACGCGTCCAAACCAGCGCATAGCTAATAGCGCTCATCACATGTAAATGCCATGTTGATGAGGCTATTAGCTATTCCCCTTCTGCTTTTCTGTAGTTCCTCTGACTTAATATCGTGGTGATATTAAATCTGAGTAACTGAAAAAAGGAGTAACATAAAAAAAAATGTGTTGCTGGCGGTCAGATTAGGAAAACAGATGCTCAATTAATGAGCGTCCATTTTCCTAACCCGTGGCCATGCACAGGTTAGGAAACCGGATGCTCATAAAATTGAGTGTCCATTTTCCTAACCCACGCTCATCCACTTCTCCTGGGCGCCCGATGCCGAGGAGGCGCTAGGGACACACAGTTTCCCTAGTGCCTCCTTTTTATCACAGTGGCTCATTTGCCTACTGCATCACGCGCCCAGGAGATGAGGATAGGTGCGCATTAGAAAAGTGGACGCTCAGTCATGATCACCCATTTTTCTCGTGTTGATATTGCATCAACCTGTAAGAGTGCAGGTTAGTGTAAAGACTTTAATTTTGTACACTAATTCAATGACTCCAGAGTATTTCTTTTGCACTCACTGCATCCACCAGGAGGACAAATCCCAAGGGAACACAAGGGAAAGGGAATATGTATAAAAGACACCCCTGTCACATTGGGCCCTGAAAGTTAATCTTTCCCCCACCTATAAAAGATCCGGCCCTGGAAGTGAGAGAGATTGTAATAGAGCTCGCCGGTGAGTGGTTCCAGCCCCAAAGGGAAACAAATTCTTTTATGGCCCCCACCTGTGCTTGATAGGCTCACTGGGATGAGGTTATCTAAAGTAACATAGTAATGATGTAAGAAAGTCTGTCCAGCAAGCTTCTTGTGGTAGTATCTGTTGCACCGCACACATTACTCCCATGTTTCTCTTAAGGGTAGTAACTACCACGCCATTCAGATATCATCAAGCCTTATGAAAACCCATAAAAAATTTACTGCTAGCAACATTTTTTACTGGGTGATGAGTCTTCTTGAAAATTTAGACAATGCTCCTTGATGTGCTTTGCTTTTGGACTTGGCCATAGAAACAGTCCTATGCTTTTGGCCTTATGTCTGTGTATCACTAACCTGGACCATAAAAGTCAGGGCCCGTGTTGGTTATCATCTGAATGCAATTCCTTTCCCCCACCCCCCCTCCCCCTTCGTCAAAGTGGAAAGTGACGTTGCAGTTGCGTCAAAACATCAAGGCTCACTGATTAAGGGTAGTAATCCCCATGTCTTCTGTTAAGTGTAGTAACCGCTGCTCTGTTCAAGTTACCCCCAAACTTATCAGTTCCTCACACCATAAAAGTTGGTGCCCTCGTTGGTTGTTGTCTAAATCCAATTCCTCTTTTCCCCCACTATTGAAGCAGAGAGCAATGTTGCAGTTGCATCAAAAGCAAGGGTTAAGGGTAGTAACTGAGGCACCAGCAAGTTACAACCATGTACCCTTTTCTTTAAGTCCATCCTCTGGCCTTTAGGGATCCACAGTGTTTATCCCATGCCCCTTTGAATTCTTTGACTGTTTTTGTCTTTTCCACCTCCTCCGAAAGGGCATTCCAAGCATCCATTGCCCTCTTCATGAAGAAATGTTTCATGATGTTGGTTCTGAGTTTCATTTTGTGACCTATTTTCAGGGCCAGCAGGAGAAAATAGCTGGAATAGGTGGCCGCCTAGGGTGCAGGATGTGGGCAGCACGCCATAGGTCAACATGAGGTTGCCATGTTTGAAAGTAAAGGAGTCGCGTGATGCAACACGGAGATCAGTGAGATCGCAGAAAGAGCTGGAGAGCTGCGGATAGTGCGATTCGGAGGGGGTGGTCGGGAGAGAGAGGGAGAGAGAAAGTCACATGGCAGGGTGACGACACAGAGTAGGGCAGTTAGACATCCTTGCACTGGCACTGCCCCCTAGTTCTAATGTTTCCTTTCCATCAGAATAGGTTTGAAGTTTGTACATCATTAAAAGCTTTCAGTATCTGAAGGTCTGTATCATATCTTGTCTGCACCTCCTCTCTTCCAGGGTATACATATTCAGATCCTTCAGCCTCTCCTCATAAGTCTTCTAAGAGCTCTGGTGTGTAACTTTTCTGCTTGACCTCATCATGATGCAATGAGAGGGCAGTGGTTTACTCAAGAGAGGTTGGGAAAGTGGGGGTAACATGGAGGGGAAGGGATGTAATTTTGGCCTCTTTTGATAATTTGTTTCCCAGGTCAGAATTTCATATTTCAGATCTGGCAACACTGTTGTGCAAGAAGGTTACTGAGAGCATGTGCCTTCCTAGTGCAGAGCCTCTTGTCTTGGGTGTGTCACTTCTGAGTGGGCCCTACTGCCTAACAATGCTAACATTGTTACAGAGGTCAAAAGGCCATTAGCATTTCACAAATCCCTTGGGGAGGGGGAGGACAAAGACATTGGTTTTTTTTTTTAGAGGAAAATCCTTTCATTCTTTCAGTGTTTGCAGTCACGGTATCAGCCCTTCAGCCCTTCTTGGGCGGCACGCAGGTCCAGTGTGTGTATATAAAGCCCTGCCCCAACTTTTGAAGGCATGAGTTAGAGCGATGATGATGAAGATAAAGAGATTCCAGGTGTCCCTGCTGTTGCAGCTGCTTCTTACAGGACTGAGCTCAGGTAAGCAAAAGGGAAGAAGGGGGAAATCCTGTTACAGAGGAAAGGTGCCCTGACTAAGGAATATCTGAGAACTAATCAAGGTCCTGCTTTGTGTGGCCCCAGGAAAGTCACTTTACCTGCCTGAGCCTCAGTTCTAATCCCGGCTCTGTCACTGCCTCTGTGTGACCCCAGGTGAGTTCCTTTATCTCCTGGTACTTTAGTTTAATACTGTACCTCTCCCCCTTATTAATTAGGAATTAATTATAACTTTCTCCTTTTACCCCACCATCCCGTAGTTCATTCTGCAAATTAACGAGAGAGATTTAAAAAGCCACCCACACCAGAGGCAGCTTTCTGAAATGCAATTATTTATAATCTGTGATTGGGATAATTTGGGAATGAAATCTGAGCCAGCTGATGACCATCAGAAACTTTCATCTGTTATTTACATAATTGTTTCCACACATTCAAGTGACTTTTCAAGGGAGTTACACCTGTAAATGTGACATACTATTGTAGCAATTTTCAAAAGCCATTTAGCCGCATTAAGTGCATTTAATAATGGGTAAAACCTATGGCCAATTGAATGGCATAATTGTTGCAATTTTCAAACACCCGCTTATACACATAAAGGGCCAGATTTTAGTACCCACACCCGGGTGTAGATTTGTGCGCGCGTGGGTACTAAAATCCAGGGTCGGCACGTGCAAGGGGGTGCACACTTGTGCACCTTGAGCGCGCCGAGCCCTAGGGGAGCCCCGATAGCTTTCCCTGTTCCCTCCGAGGTCGCTCTGAAATCGGAGCGGCCTCGGAGGGAACTTCCCTTTCACCCCACCTTCCCCTCCCTTCCCCTACCTAACCTGCCACCCAGCCCTACCTAAACCCCCCTAACCTTTATTTTGGAAGTTGCGCCTGCCTCCGTGCAGGCGTAGGTTGCGGGCACTGGCCGAGTGCCGGCACGCAATCCCCCGGCACGGCCGCTGTGCCGGAGGCCTCGGTCCCGCCCCCACCCCACCCCTTTCACAAAGCCCCAGGGCATATGCACATCCCGGGGCTTGCGCGTGTCACCAGTGCTATGCAAAATAGGCTCGGCGCAGGTAACCCCCCTACGTGCGTAAATCCAGCTGGATTTACGCGCCTAGGGCTTTAAAAATCTGCCCCAAAGTGCATTTATGCATGTAAATCTGCCCCAAAGTGCATTTATGCATGTATGCTTAAAACTGGGTGGCAGTTTTAAGCGTACAAATGCTTTTGAAACTCAAGCCAATTGTGATTTATTTGGAGAGAGAAAACCCGATAAAACTGTGCCCTATTAATCCTTAGGAAGCACAGTTGGTAAAACCAAAGGAGCTGGTATGAGGGGGTAGAAAGCATCCCCTTTATTCTCAGAGAGCTAGAAAGAAAGGCTCAGCAAAACCAGGGCCGTTCCAGTATAAGGAGCCTTTTCTCCAATGCTAAAGCTGTTTTGTGAATTTTTTGAAAAATCAAAAAATCAATAGAAAATTAAAAAAAAAAAAAAAAAGCGGAGCGTTTATTGCCTAACACTTCATTGTCACAGATCCGCCCCCACCTGCTCCCACATTCTAGCCTTCAGTTCCTGATATAAAGATTAAGCCATTGTCAAAGCTTGCTACATTGGTTCCTTCTGTTAAACTTTGCTATGTTAAACTTTGTTATGTTAATCTTATTCTTTTTGCTCTCATCTCCCCCACTCTCAGGTCTATCCAGTACCGAGCGGTAGGAAGAGCTGCGTTAGTGCCTACGGCACCCGTGGTTGCCGCACGCACAGTGCAGCTCACCTACCGCTTGATCCTGAACACTAATTTTATTTAAATGTAAACCGCGTGTAAACCGCGTCCGTGAAGCCTTAGGCCCGCGCAACCCATTTTACTGGATAGAGCGCCTATACAGTATCCTGGGTGCGCGGGCCTAAGGCTTCACGCCACGCTGGTATCTGTCATTTCAAATGTCATTTGAAATGACAGATACCAGGGGAGAAGAGATGACAGCGGCGAAGCAAAAAAAAACCAAAACCAAAAGCTTTCCCCCAGCCCCCGCTCACCTGCCCCGGCCGCGATCATGGGTGCCAGTCTCCGTGGCAGCCCCAGTCCTCTCCCCTGCTCCCGAAGCCAAAAAAAAAAAAAGTTGCAGCCCCCCTCCGATGTCCGGACTGGGGCTGCCACGGAGACTACAACGGCGAAGCACAACGGAGAAGCAAAAAAAACCCAAAAGCAATTTTGGTTTTTTTTTCCAAAAGCGACAATTTTGTTTTTTTTTCCAAAAGCGACTTACTTTTGGGATCTGTCAAGATCCCAAAAGTAAGTCGCTTTTGGACGCCTGCATAACTTACTTTTCTGAAGCCATCAGCAGGAACACGATCTTAGCTCCTCTTAGCTCCTCAAGACGAAGATAGCCGCCTGCACCGGGGAAGCGTACAATTGGCCGCTCAAGACGTGGCGTCACATCCTTTGACGCCAAACGTCGTGACGTCACGTCTTCAGCGGCCAATTGTACGCTTCCCCCCGTGCAGGCGGCCATCTTTGTCTTCGTCGGGAGGAGCTAAGAGGAGCTAAGATCGTGTTCCTGCTGATGACTTCAGAAAAGTAAGTTGTGCAGGCGTCCAAAAGCGACTTACTTTTGGGATCTTGACAGATCCCAAAAGTAAGTCGCTTTTGGAAAAAAAACAAAATTGTCGCTTTTGGAAAAAAAACCCAAAATTGCTTTTGGTTTTTTTTTTGCTTCCCCGTTGTGCTTCGCCGTTGCAGTCTCCGTGGCAGCCCCGGTCCGGACATCGGAGGGGGGCTGCAACATTTTTTTTCGCTTTTTTCCGCTTTTTTTTTTTGCTTCAGGAGCAGGGGAGAGGACTGGGGCTGCCACGGAGACCGGCACCTATGATCGCGGCCGGGGCAGGTGAGCGGGGGCTGGGGGAAAGCTTGCCATCTACCCTTACCCCTGCCTCTACCACAGGGGTCAGGGTAGGCGGTAAGTTTGCAGGCTAAACGCGCGACAAAACGGCAGGGAAAGAGAGCGATAGTCAGGGCGCGGGTTACGGGATGCTAGGGAATAGCTAATTCGTTCGTTTGCATGCAATATGCATGCCGCGTGCGGAAGGGGTTGGCCGGGGATTTTAGGACGCGGTAGGAGTAGGTTAAAGGGGATTCGGGATCGCAGGAAGGGATAACGCGGCCGGAAAGTGAGTAAAACGCGGCTTAAGAGCAGGGTAAACGCGGCCGCACTTTACAGGATAGACCTGTCTGTAAATCCTGGTTCATTGTAACTTTATCTTTCTAGTTAATTGGTTACCCCTTGTTTCGCTGTAAACCGGTACGATAAGACTCTAGTCTTGAGTATCGGTATATCAAAAGAATTTAAATAAATAAATAAATAAACAAATAACAATGTAGAGCCTGATTTACAAAGTGCAGGGTTTTGTTTTTCGCACACAAGTGCTGCTTTCAAAATCAACCCAGGGCTTGTGTGTGTAAAGGTCTGGATAAAACCAGATTTTGTGAGTATTTTTACCTGCACTGCATGAAGGAGTTCTGGGGGCAGGGAGAGGAAGAATTGGGCTGGGGAAAGGATTTTATAAAGTAGGTGTGCATATCTACACCTCTCTGAGCAGCGTAAGTCCAAGTATGGACCACTGAACTCGTGAATATTCAAACCCCAGTTAGGGGACTGTAGGGCTAAAGTCTGCAGCGCTCTGGGAGGGAAAAACCTTCACAGAATTAAAACTTCTGTAGGCAAAGAAATGAGCAGGAAGCAGTGCAGGACTTAAATTTTACCCTTATGGACAAAAGTCTCCTGGCACTTTCTGCTCGTGCTTTTCACGTGCATAATTTGTTTTTATTCGGAGGAAGTCGCAGGAAATGGAACTCTCTCCCCTCTTTAACCCTACTTCCCCTGCACCGAGGGAGTACCTTTATTAATAAAGCTAACATACAGCATCCTCCATCCCCTTACTCCCTAGAAATCTCGTAGCCCCGTCTCCTAAGGGACACCTTGTTACTGCATTATTTCAGTCAATCCACGTCAATCTTCCTCCTCTCAGCGTATCCTCCTTGAATTTCCCCTTATACTTAGTATTTGCCAATGTTCAAGAATTTTATTCGAAATTGATTATAATCTGCCTTGAGACCTGCTTGGTTTATGCAGAATATCAAATGCTTGCAAATAAATAAATAAATAACTCTTGGGCAAATGTTAGGCTGTTTCATAATGGTTGCTGGCTTGCAGGCTTGGTACTCTTGTTTTTTTCTGTCTGACTTTTGAATTGGGCTCCTCATCTCACTGTGGAAGTGCCTGAATGATCGTGGCAGACATTCAGCTCACTTTCGATGGGGTGAGAGAGCCCATGAGCCAATGCCTGGCTAATCGTCTTTTCTCCTCTCTCCCTATTCCAGCTAATCTCTGTATTGAGATCCCTGGGCGTCTGAAGCAGATCGACGTTGGCAATGGGCAAGTTTTTGGTGTGAACGATGCTAACCAGATATTCACATGGTACGAGAACAGCTGGACACAGATTGATGGTGCTCTGAAGCATGTAACAGTGGGCCCTGCTGGCGTCTGGGGTGTGAACAGTGACAACAACATCTACCGACTGGTGGGAGGCAGCTGGGTCCAGATAACAGGTAAATCATCACCAGAGAAAGGTCTGAAGAAACACAGACCATGATGGCAGATTAGGACTGTAAAGCCCATCTAGTGTGCCTAGTTTGTTTCTCGTTGCAATACCGTATACCCCAGCTGGTCTCTGGCTTTCTCTTAACTGTCAGTGTTGCAAAGGAGCAAAATCTTTCTAACGGGATACTCTCATCTTCCCTTTCCTTTCCCCAGGGTCTCTTAAGCAAATAGATGCAGGTGGGGATCAGTTCATGTCTGGTGTGAACACAAACGATGATATTTTCTGCCTCGGCAAATCTTCGACCATTCCTGCAAAATACCAGACGTCACCACCCTGGGTGAACATCGAAGGGAAGCTGAAGTACTACATCTGTGGCTTGCTGGGCTGCTGGGGCGTCAACTCTGTTGACAATATCTTTTTCCGCTGGGACTCCACACCGGACTCTTGCAAGGGCTCCCGCTGGCAGCAGGTGGATGGAAAGCTGTCAATGATTGAGGTTGGGACAGAGGGCACAGTCTACGGGGTGAACTCCCAGGGCAATGTTTATCGCAGGTAAGAAGGAAAGCTGCCCTTTCAGGGAGCTACTTGAGGTTGGGAAAGTCCCACACACATCCTGGGCTGCTGTACAAAAGGAGCAGAGGTGTAGCCTGAACGCTGTTCACTAAGAACAGCACCGTGCATGCTCCACTGATGGGCAAGTGCATGCAGGAAGGGCAGGTCTCCTTTGCTCTTACTGCCTCTCACTAATCATGAGTGATATCAGGGCCTTGGTGATATCTCAGGAGTGTCTTCTTTTCTGCCAGATACAATACAGCAACTGCAAAGCAGCTAAAGCCTGCAGATGGTATTCAGGCAACCCAAGTATGGATTGTGGAGTTCAAGGAGATGGGCAGGGCAGGGCGGAGATGGGTGCAGAAGTGCAGGACTGGGAGAGAAGCAAAAGTTACAATGTAGATGATTCCTCATCATACCCCAAAATTGGCAAAAATCATAAAACAGCATTTGCTAAATTCTGCAGCTTACAGAGAGATCCATGGTCAAAAGCTTTGTCTGGTTAACTTTTGTTGGCGTTAACCAGACAAACCCCAATGGTTTAAATTCCCATTCTCTTCCCTGTCCCCTGCTCTCTGGCTAAATCTTGTCAAGGCAAGTCATTGCTTGGGTTAAATTTATTTGCACAAAAAGAGGTGTGCTAGAGTAATACCCAGGATTACGTTTTTACTTTGTCTGGCTAGAGAAATTGCTTTCTCCAGGAAAGTTTAGACTAGCTATTTAGCCAACGCAGATTCAGACTGAATATCCTGATAAATTTGACTCAACAAAGTTGCCTGGTTAACTTTATCCGGACACAGTCAGCTGAATATTGGCTTCCGTGTAAGCATAAGTACATACTGTTACACATCAAATGTTATTACACCTGTGCCCTCCCCTTGGTCTGGCCTATGAATTACCCCTTCGCTTGGGGTGGGGAATACCACATGAGAAATTATATGTATTTATATGATTTATCTTTGGGTTCATAGACTGAGTGGAGAATGAG
Organism: Rhinatrema bivittatum; assembly: GCF_901001135.1. Taxonomy (NCBI): domain Eukaryota; kingdom Metazoa; phylum Chordata; class Amphibia; order Gymnophiona; family Rhinatrematidae; genus Rhinatrema; species Rhinatrema bivittatum. Next base: position 54,701,777 of record NC_042628.1, on the reverse strand, counting down.
ACAGGGTCCCAGTCACCCCAATAGCACAGTTCTGTGCCCTTCCCAAACAACCTCTCACTTGTGGCACCACAGACCAGATAAAATCATCACACCAGAATAAACAGTAATTAACCCTTTTACTAGTAATGTGTAAGTAGACAGTAAATCCAACCAGAACATTAAATGGGAAAAGTACAGTAGTGAAGTACAATAAAAACTTGCAGTTTTCTTATTTTAAATCAAACAATGCAAACATAACACTGGATATGGCCTGTTAGCCAGGGCAACCAACATACTCATATGAATAGTAAAAAAAAAAAAAAAAAGGAACTCTAATAGAGAAAGGTTAGGGGGAAAAGCAACGAAATGCATAACTTTCAGAAATTCTTTATCCCCTGAGTACTCAAAAAAAGGGGAGGGGGACAGATTCACCCCAATGACATCAGTTTGTAAAAGGTGCACCCTGTCCACAACACAAAACTGTGGGGGGGGGAAAAATCAAGTAAATAAGTCCCCCTGGATGGTGGAGCAGGCTAAATGACAAACCAAATAGATGAGCACTGCAGTGTGTGAAAGGTCTCTCTCTCCTGGGGAGCTTCCCCAAATGGTTTACTTGGTACTAAACAGAAAACAGGTCTGGTTTCAGGCTCTTACAGAAAGACCACGGTCAATCTGCTTCTCTTCCCTGCCCTATCTCGTATCACTGAAGCAAGGGCTTGTGACTTCAGCTGGAAGGCTGAAGCAGTTAAGATGAGATACTGAATTTGTGACAAAAGACAAAGAAATAAACTTCTCCCTCCTCTGTTAAGATACTCTGTGCAAAGTTTAGTTACATAACTCAGTCTCTTAGGATGATGATCCAGCCATGTGCTCCTGGACCTGGATATCTCTGGAAAGGAAGTATCTCATCTCCTGGCTCCGCTATCCCTTATTGGGATTTTACATCTAGCCAGGCTATGAATCAAGTACAGCCGTCTGCCTCTCTGTTTCCTCAGAGCGCAGATTTTGTCTCTCCCTCTGGATAATTAGCTCTTAAGGAGAAAAACTGATTGCAGGGCTGCCATATGCACTCCTCTCTTCCTGGCTTCTGGCTCCAGCTCTTGGCCATCCCGACCCCTCATACACAGAACAAGCCAAATTGCGCTTTTTCTTCCTTAAATGGTTTCCCAGCATTCCTTTGGCTTCCTCCTCTGCTGGCTATGTAGTGCTGTTCTCTGAGTAGGTTAAACAATACAGCCATTTTCCCAGCTTGTTAACACTGTGAGTGCTGGATGCTGATTCTTGCTGAAAATTTGTCATTCACAGAAGAGCACACAGGGGTTGTGATGTATTTTTATATTCCTTCACTTTGACTATGGGGGCTTGCAGTCTCTACAGGGTTGGAAAAACTCTTTTTAGCTGATCCAAAACATATCACTCAGATCCAGATGCAGCTCGGTCCATTTTTAAGACTCTAACACATGATAAGCTCGTCGGGACAGGAGCCTGGTTTATAGTAGCTTGTTACACACCTATTAAAAAATACATATAAAATGACCCAAAAGTGTCCAAAATCATATAATCACTGTAACTGTTTCTTTTTCCCTTTATCTCTTTATCTTATCGTTGGCTTTCATGTAGCTCTCTCTTCCTCTCCCAGCTGTCCGATTGAGGTTCAGAAACATTATTGGCAATGATAGTTTGCACATGTGTTGCCAAAGTTATACACTGGGAGAGCAATTCATGATCTCTCTGCACAGCTGCAAGTGGATTTAAAAAAAGCAATTATTAATTTATGAGATTTCAAGAATTATAAAGTTCAAGAATTATATTTGAGATACAAAAGCCATAATATTGAAATTTCCAATTTAATAAAAAAAAATGTAATTAAAAGAAAAATCAGCTGCAAGAGGATTTTATAAAGGAAAGTCCCTGCAGGTTTTCCCTTTAAAAATTCACCCAGCAGCCGGTGCCACAAGGAAGCTTCCCCCACCCCATACTTTGCAGGTGGGAAAGACAATGTGTGTGTAGCAGGCAGGGAGAGGTGCAAACGAAATCCCTAGCTCAGTGCCTCCCCTCTACCCTGTGCAGTCAACAGCAAGCAAATGTTACCCTGCAGAGAGCTGAGGGCAATTTTTATTTTCAATTTTTACCTGCAGGTTTTACACCAAATTTCAAAAGGAAAATACACAACTTTCCCTTTGAAAATGATCCCAGCAGAACTTACTCCCGCACGCAATTTCAGTCACTAATGTGTGCGCAGAGCTTTTTGAGGGAAAAATTCCATGCATGGTTTTGAAAATGCCAAAGTTATGTGTGGACATGCACATCCCCTCCCCCACTGCCGGGGACGACTCCACTCACCGTGGGTGAACGCATGCCCGTACAGGCCCTACGCATGTCAGCTGGGTAATTTTGTAATGGCAGGAAAAGCTCCGATTTACCCACCAAATTACTCTGAAGGTTCCCTCTGTTAGCTATTACACAGCAATGCCAAAAATTGCCATGTGGCCAAGGCACCCATTTTAACACTGCAAATTTAACGCCTGCCTGGGAGCCTGCTTTCTGTGATTCATCTTATTAATATTGTCGTGATACTAACTAGAAGGAACCACAGAGAGCAGAATCATGCCACGCTCAAGGGCTCAACAAAAATAAAATCCTGCTTTCTGTGGTTTCCTCATAGAGGGAACCACAGAAAGCAGCACCCCCAAGGTCTGGCCTGATTGGCCAAGTGGTCCGTGTTGAACCCGGTTGTCCTGTACCTAAAATGGGTAAAACAGCCTTTGCCAGACTCCAAATCCCCCCCCCCCCACAGGCCAGGAACCCCTGCGAGCAGTAAGTGAAGGAATGAATAAATGAATATTAAGTGCCCGACACTTAATATTAATTTATTCACTCTTTCACTTGCTGCTTGGTCCATTCACTGTCTCATGTCAGGGAAAGGATCAATCCTCTTTTAGAAGGCTGTCCTGAAAGGGGATTTGTCTTTTCACTGACAAGTGCCAGTGAAAAGGACCAGTCGGGAACAGCCCTGCCAGGCGTGGGGAGGGAGCTCTGGCCAGGCTATTGTGGGTGCACAGTCACATCTCCTGTACGCCCGATGCAGAGCACTAGGGATGCACAAATTATCCATTGAGTGGCCCTTTTTGTGCTGCAGCTCATTTGCCTATTGCATCGAGTGCCCAGGAGAGGTGGATGTGCGTGCATTCAAAAAATGTGTGCCCAGTGTGGATGTACTTTTTTTACGCAATGATAATTGCATCGGCCTGTATGATGGGAAGTCCATGATTTTCTCTGCCAGCTTTGAGAAATGTGAATCTCTTCTCTCTTTGTATTTTGCACAGAACAGAAGAAAATGCATTTAAAAGTCTGTTTCTCCAGTGCTGCACTGCAGGCAGTGTTTGGCTGCTTGGAGTTTCCAGTTCATTTTTTGTCTGTGCGTTTCTATTTCTAACTGGGACCAGGTCTGGGGCAAATGGTGCCCCAGGTGAAATTGTTGATGGCACCCCTCCCGACATTCTCTCCTCCTTCTGCCCTGCCCAATATTATCCCCCATCTCCCTCCATCCATATTCCCACCTCTATATCCACTCCTCCCTCCAGTAATTCTCTCTCCCCTTCCTACCAGCATTCTCCCTCCCATCCATTCTCTTACTCTTTTCCACCTCCCTCTCGGCATTCTCTCACCCTCCAGGCATTCTTTCCCCTTCCATCCTGCTTGGGCCTGACTTCCCCCTATCTCCTCACTCGCAGCCAGTGCTCCTCCTGTACTGGACCCAAGATTGCTTTAAGCACTGGGGAGCTCCTCTTGTCCACTATGAGGCTCTGAGTCAACTTTTGTGGATGGTCCCTTTTTATTTTTCACAGAATTATGCCCCCCTCTACTCACCCATAGCCCCATCTCTCACCACCCGCTCATACTCCCAGCCAATATATTACCCCCACCCCAATCACTAAGTCCACCCTTTCCCACCTTAGTCTTTGCTCTCTCCACCCCTCCCCCAAGTCCCAGCTCTTCTCCTTTCCAATCTCTGAATACTCGCACTCCCCCTTCCCCCACAATCCAAGTAATCAGGGCCGGTGCAACCCACTGTACAAAGCGTGCATTTGCACAGGGCGGAGGCTACGAGGGGGTGGTGGAGTGGGCCACTTGCAGTCAAAATGGAATGGAGGCTGCAGGGCCATCCAGTGCACTCCACTCCGCCGGCAGCAGGAATAAAGAAAAGGCCGGCAAACCGCCTGCAGCATAGGAGCTGCTAAAGGAGGCTTACCAGCTCAGATTTAGTTATCGGATTGGACAGAGGTAACCGAACCTCATGCCCGATCCTATGCATAAACAGGTAGAGCTCCCGCATCAGCCGGCAGCAGCAGCATTTGATTGATGTCATCTCCTGCTGCCGCAAGGTCAGTCTCCATGCTGCTGCTACCGCCGGGTATTTTTGCAGGGCTTTCTGGTTGGTACCACAGCAGTGCGAGTAAATATAATATACAAGTTGTTGTAAGTAATATTTTTACCTCAGAAGACTGTACTCAGAGGGGTAGATTTTCAAACCGCGCGATTTGGCGTACTTTTGCTGGCGCATCAGGCGCCAGCAAAAGTACGCTGGATTTTAGTAGATACGCGATCCGGGATTGGCGCGCGCAAGGCTATGGATTCTGTATAGCCGGCGCGCGCCGAGCCGCGCAGCCTACCTCCGTTCCCTCCGAGGCCGCTCCGAAATCGGAGCAGCCTCGGAGGGAACTTTCTTTTGCCCTCCCCTCACCTTCCCCTCCCTTCTCCTACCTAACCCACCCGCCCGGCCCTGTCTAAACCCCATCCTTACCTTTGTCGGGGGATTTACGCCTCCCAGAGGGAGGCGTAAATCCCCGCGCGCCAGCGGGCCGCTAGCGCACCGGGATGCGACCTGGAGGCGGGTCCGGAGGGCGCGGCCACGCCCACGGACCGCCCCGGGCCGTAACCACGCCCCCGGGCCCGCCCCCAAAATGCTCCCGACATGCCCCCGAAACGCCGCGCCGACCGGGCCCGCCCCCGACACGCCCCCCTCAGAAAACCCCGGGACTTACGCGAGTCCCGGGGCTCTGCGCGCGCCGGTAGGCCTATGTAAAATAGGCTCACCGGCGCGCAGGGCCCTGCTCGCCTAAATCCGCCCGGATTTGGGCGGATTTAGGCAAGCAGGGCTCTTAAAATCTGCCCCACAATGTTCTTTTTAATGAAAAATCTGTTATTATAAATGCTTAATTTTTAATTGTTGGTGCGTGCATGTGTGGGTAGGTTTTTAAAGTTTGCCTATGACATCTGATATCCTAGCAGTGGCCATGGGTTCCAGAGGAGAGAGGGGTGGACCTGGGAAGGGAGGAATGTTAGATTTTAAAGTTTAGATTACTGGAGGGAAATGATTGAACTGGGGACTGGGGCAGCACAGTAATTGTTCACACAGGGCTGTAAAAAATCTAGCAGCGGCCCTGCAAGTAATAAAGACTTTCCCCTCCTATATGATATCTAATACCCTTGCACTGGCCCTGTTCTTTCCAGCTCAAGGTTGCCTTGTAATTCCTCAGATTATGAAGGGATATAACTGCATACATTTTTCCTGAGTGGCTCTGGGTCTCTCTCCTGGTTGCCTGGCTCTCTGCCTCTCCAAGCTGTCTTCTTGCTGCCCTGCTGCAGAGAAAAACTGAGCCTTGCCCATTCCTGCAGCACTTTCTTCTAAGGGCCACTCTACCAGAGCAGCAGCTTCCCTCGGAGCTGTCCCCTTAAAGGTGCAGGAGTGGGCTGGTGGCATTTAGAGCACTGGAGAATCACTGCTGGCCCACCCTTGCACCTTTAAGGGGGAAATCTGATAGGACACTGCTACTCAGGCTGAGTAGTGCTTGAGAGAGAGGAGGTGCCCCTTTTGTAGCCAGCTTACTGCTGCCACCTGCCAACCCACGGCAACTTATGCCCAAAGAAAAACAGAAGGCACAGGTTGAGTTCCAGAACCATTTTGTTGTGAGACCACACAGAATAGTAGACAATGGCCAGTGGGAAACCAAACCCTGCTCTTGCAGCTCAGAAGGCTGAAATAGAACAAAGCAATGATTATTCCCTTGCTTTATATGTTATGTTACAGCCAGGTCCGGTGCGTCCCAATAGACAAACTAAGTGGTTGCCTAGGGCGCCAGCCGTTAGGGGATGGCAAAGAGCAGCCATATGGGGCTGTGAGCAGAGCCCATCCCTCTCATGGCTGAGAGAAGCAGATACTCAGCGGTCCATGAGCAGTGCCCATCCTGCTCGCAGCTGAGAAAAGCAGACACTCGGTGAGCCACAAGCAGCGCCTCTGTTTTTGTGTGTGTGTGTGAGTGAGAGGGATTGTGTGTGTACGCAATGATGTTAGTGAAAGAGAGGGAGGGAGCCTGTGTAAGGGTACGTGAAAGAATGTGACAAGGAACCTAAGTGTGTGTAAGAGAGGGGGCCTGTCTGAGTGAAATGAGGTCAGGGCCAGAGCCGGGCCTGGACCAGGGGTGGGGGTAGGCACAAGGCAGAAGGTTCACCTAGGGCACCTAATACCCTTGCACTGACCCTGGTTATAGCTTTCTTTAGTTTTCAAAGTTCCACATGAACACATTTTCCGATTGAAACAAACTCCCAAACCAGGCTAACCACACAAAATTAGTGAATTAAATTAGAGCTTACATAACATTTAAAAGTAAAGAATAACTACCCAGAGATTTAGAGAGAGTGCAGCCCTGCTTACCTCTCTACTCTCTTCTGGAGTCTCCTCGTGCAGGAACCTTGCACATTAAGTGGCAGAAAGGGAGGACAACATTGAAACTGACGCTGTTTCCTTGCACACTTTGATAGATGCCCCTCATCATCTGCTTGCAGTGGAAGCTTCCTCTCTCCACTCTCTGCAACACTGAAGCCAGGACCCAACTCCCACTGTCCTGCACCAAACACAAGCTCTTAATGACCCAGTGCAATTAGTAGAATGTGGTAGAATTTTATTGTGCTTTTCAAGCTTTGTTATTCTTTCACTGGCCACTGTGATATTTCCTTTTGGGGGGGAAGGGGTGATAAGAGGAGGACCTCTATGCTGAAGAAGTCAGCAGTGGGGTCCAGCTTCCTCTCCTACAAAAAGAGGAAAACTGGGGGGGAAGCGACGTAATCCAGCAAGATGGCCGCATAAGTGCGAGCTCCTCACCACTCCCAACTTAAAAGCTAATTTGAGGCAAGCAGCGACCCTCAGTTTTGAAATTTTCAGTGCCTTTTGTGACCAGGCTGCAGTTAAAATGACGACGCGCAGAAAAATCTGTGGACTTATATCAATTCTCTTATGATAATAATGGGTCCCGATTTGAGGCCCTCTCTTCAGGGGCGGATTTGCCTGAAGAAAGTAATCGATGTTCTACTGATGCAGTGGCAGCAGAGATACCCGATACCGGCACACGAGAGGCATTTACGAAAGCTGATTTTTCCAAATGATTTTGAGATATTCAGATAGATATTAAATCTATTAAAGGTGAACTGCGAGAGACCGTAAGTGAATTGAGGTCCGAAGTCCTAGATTTCACTAGGTAAGTGGAGGATGTGGAGTCTGGTATAGAGGAGCAGGCCTCTCAAGTGACGCAGCTGAAAAGATCTGTTTCGGAATTACAACTTAATGAGGAAACTGCTAACAAACTAGAGGATCTTGAAAATAGATCACGGCGTTCCAATTTGAGAATTAGAGGCATCCCTGAAATGGAAGAATATATAAATGCCGAGGTAGTACAGAAAATATGCTTGGCGATACTGAAAGTGAACAATGATTTCAGGGACGAAGATGAGCTGCCTAAAATAACCTTGAGCAGAGCACATAGGGCAATAGGTGAAGCCCCCCACAATTCTCCAAAAGGCATCATTGTATGTTTTATCTCCTCTAAGGAGAACATTTTTCATTTGGCAAGAAAGATGAGTTCTCTAAACTGGGATGGAGATTCCATTCTGATTTATAATGATCTATCGCCCACGACCTTGAAAAAACGGAGGGAGTTGTAGTCTGTGACAACTCTGCTATGCAGTGAAAATATTTGATACAGGTGGCTTTTCCCGTGTGAATTAGCGTTTACAATTTGTGATGTCACATCCAAGATCAGAACCTGAGTCTGAATAAAGAGTTATACTGCATGCAGCTGGCATAGTTTCCTCCTTGACACAGCAAAAACGCATACCAGGAGGTGTGGAATGGCCTAAGTGGCAAAGAGCTGGGAAAGGTGGCCATAGATTGTGGCATAAATTTGAAGATGATCATTCTCCACAATCTGCACCAACTTGAAAGTGTGATTTTCTTTTTTCTTGCATTTTTGTCTGTCTTAAGTTGGACTTTGACGCCTTCTACAAGTGGACTTATTTGGATGCTGGAATGTAGTTTTATGATGCTCTTTTTGGTGCTCACTGCCTATAATAGTTGTCAACTTTAACTATTTTTGTTATAGGAAAGTGAGCTTTTCTTTATCTCTATATTTCGCATTGCTGCATTTATTTTTGCTTGACTGCTTTCTCACTAAGGGCCAGATTCATTAAGGCTTTTCTCCCATTTTGAGTCTATGGGAAAAACCCTTAGTGAATCAGGTCTTAAATCTGGATTTGGTGGTGGTGGTAGTGGGGATTGCCGGATTGCTCATTTCCTTGTTAGGGAGGTCTGCCAGGTACTGGGCAGGCAGGAAACTGTGGGAAAGGGGGAGGGGAGGGATAGGGATGGGAAGATCCAGGAGAGTTTTTTTGGGTTGCTAAGAGAAAGCATCTTTGGGGGAACTGGAGTTATCTTCAACATGGGTAGTATGGCAGATGATGTATTAATGTGGTTTGCAGGCTTGGATCTTTTCATTCTATTAAGAGTAAGCAATGGAGAAGTTTAAGTTACTCTCCATTTTAGAGAACAACAGTTTTTTAAGGAAATGATTTCCTTAAAAGCCTCAGTGGTATTTTTTTTCAGGAATCTCACCTACATAAAGAGATAAAATATTATTAGTTTCTCAAGGTTTTCCCTATCAATTTTTGGCTTCTAGCACATCACAGAATAAATATGGGGGAGTGGGTATACTCATTTCAAAAGACTTCATGGTTCAGGTGGGCAATGGGCTGAGGGTTATAGATGGTAGATTCATTCTTGTGCAAGTTTCTTTAAATCACGAGTTATACTTTATTGAATATCTATGCCCCCAGTACCAAGCAGGGTGACTTTTTCGACCAGGTGGATCACCAGCTTTTGATGCATGTGGAAGGGAGCCTGATAATAGGTGGGGATTTTAATATGATCCATTTCCCACCTCTTGATAGTTCTTCTGGGAGGAGTGGGACTTCCAGCTGTCACTGAGAGCATCTGCATCAATTAATTGAGACATAGCACCTTGTAGATATCTGATGAGCCCTATATCCATTTACCCAGAATTACACTTTTTACTCTAAACCCAATGACTTGTATACCTGGATTGATTATTTTCTAATTGATAAAGCTCTAGTTCCCGTCACAGTTGCGGTGGAGATTGGCTCAATTACGTGGTCCGACCATGGTCCTATCTGTTGGGAGGTCCAGGCCCAAGCTAGTGATAAAGGATGCCTTTTTTGGAAATTTGATGATAGTTTAATACAGGATAAAGACTCCCACCAGGAGATTCAAGATGCTATATCGGATTACCTTACAACTAATCAAGCAGGGGATGTGACCCCTTCTGTATTCTAGGATTGTCTTAGAGCAGTTATAAAATGGAAGGTCATAGCTATTGCCTCACACAAGAAAAAAGAAAAGGTAAGGAGAATTCAAGAGCTGAAGCTTGGTATTGTTAGGTTAGAGCATTTGTACAAACAATGCTTGGGTAAGCACACTCTGCGTGAAGTAGAAGCCTGTCAACATGAGCTAACTTTGTTGGAAATAGGGAATATTAATATCATTTGGATACAGTTAAGCAATTGCATTACAAATATGGGAACAAAGCTAGCAAAATACTAGCTCAAAAATTGAAGGCTAAATATACCCAAGCTCAAATTTTGAAGATTAAAGATAGAGAAGGGAATTTTGTAACGGGGTGGGCAGATATACAGCAGCGATTTACTCAGTTTTATGCTGAGTTGTATGCAGGGTCCACTGATATCTCTGAAGCAAGTGTAGACACCTATTTTAAGGATCTTGCGTTGCCTCAGTTGAGTGATGCTTGTAAAAATGCACAGGCTGACCCAATATCAGATTCAGAGGTGTTGTGGGCTATCCGAGATCTAAAAATGTGTAAGGCTCCTGGGATAGACTGGTATGCCTGAAGCTTTATAAAATATTTCAGCTCAGTTGGTCACTCCATTGATGGATATATTTAAATACCTTAGAACAGGGGGGTACTGTATTATGAGATGCTAATGTTGCAGGGATCACTGTGCTGCCAAAGGGAGAAAAAGATCATACTTTATGCAGCTTTTACTGGCCCATTTCCCTTATAAATGTAGACTTGAAACTTTTGGCTAAGATACTTGCGCAGAGGTTGCTTTTGGTAATTCTTTCTTTCATTCATAGTGACCAGGCAGGCTTTATGCCTGGGTGTATGACTGGTGACAATGTGTGAAAGATTTTGAATTTGGTCTCATATGCTAAAACTCGTCAAATTTCTTCGCTCCTTTTCACAGTCGATGTGTGTGCACGGTCCTTTTTTGTTTTCAGCAATGGAGTACCTGGGGATTGGCCCATATTTTATTGGTTGGGTAAAAGAATGATTTAGACATGAAGCAATGATAAAAGTGAACAGGGGCTATTCCAACAATTTTCCCATGGGGAGGGGCACATGGCAAGGTTGCCCGTTATCCTTGTTATTATTTGCCTTGAGTGTCAAACCCTTTGCCATACGAGTCTATCAGCACATGGGAATGCAGGGAACTGAAGTGGGAAATGGCAACTACAAAATCTCTTTCTTTGCTGACGATATTATATTGACGCTCACTAATCCGGAGATATCTTTACCGGCTGTGGTTGCAGAAATGACAGAATTTGGGAAGGTCTCTGGTTTTAAAATAAACATGGATAAATCAGAGATAATGGGAGTTTATTTGACAGAACAGGATAAATCTAGGCTCAAGGGGATGTTTTCCTATAGTGGGCAAAAAGTCATATTCGCTATCTAGGGGTGAATTTAGGTCCGAATCAGAGAGATCTTTTTCATCTCATTTATGGACCCCTTCTTCACAATATTATACAAGATTTAGAATTCTGTGATAGAAACTCGTTATCATGGTTGGGGAGGATTGCAGCCATAAAGATGAATACATTATCAAATTTTGTTACTTATTTCAAACCTCTTCTCTGTTTTATCTCTGAGGCTGTGATTAAAGGTTGGCAGAGGAGATATTTTGCCCTCATTTGGAGAAAGAGGCCTCCAAGGGTGGCTAAATCAGTGTTGTAGCGATCAAAAGCTGAAGGGGTTTGGGGAGTACCAAATCTTTTAAAATATTATGTTGCTTTGCAATTGAAAGCTGTTATTGATTATCAAGTGATGGAACACAGGAAACAGTTGGTGGATATTGAACAGTATTTGTTGGGGGGTACTCTGATCCATTTGTTTTTCTGGTTGGTGTCCCGGGGAAGATATGTTAGGAATCAGATGTCCCCATTTCTGGAATGTATGTTGTTAATTTGGAAAAATGAAAACGGTCATTAATGGGGGTTAGAGATTTTCATTTTAGTACCCCTGTTAGGTATAATCCTGATTTTCTTATGGGAATGAGAATCAGGCATTTCAAAGATGGGAATGTCTGGGCTTGACACAGCTGGGTCAGTTTTGGAAAGGTCATAGGGTCATGGCTATCTGTGAGGTACAAAGGGTATTTGGTGCCCCTGCATATGATTTACTTATTGTTATGCCTATCAGTATTATCTATAGTTCCTGTTACGGGTAAATGCATATGATACCCTTTATTTTAGTCCCCTTTCTTAATCATTTCTAATTGTTATCACACCTTTCCCATTTATTCTTCACTTGTTACTTGTATTCGATTGTTACTTGTAAGGGCCCTGCCCAAAAGTTATTTGTTTTATGTAAACCGATATGATGTGCGAACGGCTATCGGTATAGAAGAGACTTTAAATAAATAAATAAAATAAATATTATCAGTTATCTCATTTTATGGGATCTAAGCGGGTCAAACCTGTCCTGCTAATGGGGAAATCTATGCTAGAAGTTTATTGTGAAAATGTCCCTCGTATTAAGGAAATCATCTCTAAAATATATGTATTATTGAATTCTTCCACATTGTGTAAGTTTACACATACGAGAGCCTGGGAACATGATTTGGGAGGATCATGGGAAAAGGGAGATTAGATCTTTGTTTTCTTTCTGTACAACGGAGCTCTAGATCAGCTTCTTTACTTGAGAACAGTATAAAATGTTGTACAGGTGGTACTTGACTCCTGAAAGACTAAAGAAAATGTATTCCTCTTTGGATGGTTTTTTTTTTTTTTTGTGAAATGTGGAGAAGGGGGTTCATTTTGGCATATTTGGTGGTCTTGCCCTTTGGTTATACAATTTTGGGAAGGGATTTTTCATATATCTAAAATTATATTACAATGCGATGTTCCTGTGGATCCTAAGTTTTGGTTGTTGAATATACTCTCCGGTAATCTATCATCTCCACAAAATAGACTTTTGCATCACATAACTTTAGTGGCAAGATGTATGTTGGCAGTAAAATGGAAAGCTGCAACCCTACCGACTAGATTAGATATGCGACAGAAACTGAAGATGATTCATTACTTGGAAAAATTGACTGCCGTACGACGTGACACCATACATAAATTCTCCCTCATATAGTCTCCTTTTGAATGTTGGATGGAATCGGTTGCGGATGGAAGAACTGCAACTTAAGGGGACTATGAGATGTATTTTGAGATGATTCTTGGTGTGGTACGGATCTTTATTTGCTTTCAGCGGACTTCAATGTTCAAGTTCTCCCTTATTTTCTCTTATTGTTTTCTTGCTTTCTTCTTTTTTGCAAAGCAGGGATGGGGTGGGCTAGGGGGGAAGGGAGGGAGGTCCAGGAGATTATGTAAAAGTTGTGGGTTTCAAATGATGTACCAGATTCTTGGTTTTGTTTATTGTTCTTTGACATATATTGTTGCATGTGAAACCTACTAATAAAGAAAATATATTTTTAAAAAAGGAGGAAAACTAGGGTGAGTGAAAATGACAGCTCTCCATCCTCAGCTAACATTGATCCTGTACTCTTCTCCTAGGGAAGGCATCACTGCCAGCAACCCTATTGGAACCTCCTGGAGCCAGGTGGATTCCTGTGGCTACAACTTCAAACATGTGTCTTATGACCTGGGATTCCTATGGATGTTGACCACTGACGGCAAGATCCTGAAGTGCACTGCCTGCTGAGAGCTATCTCTTCCAAACCTGTAACTCATGCCCCTCTTCCTCCCCTGCAGAGCAAGACCTCTCCTGAACCTATGACCTTTGCCCCTCTTACCTCTCTTGAACCTATGACCCCTGCCCCCCCCCCACCCAGCTGAGAGTGACCTCTTCTGCACTTGCAACCTCATTCTCTCTCTTTCCCTGTTCCCAAAGAAGTAACAACCTTCAGTAGCATCCTCTGCCTGTACTTCCCCACGCCTAAGAGAAAAAAGCTCCCTCCATGGAATCACACCCAGCTGCATTTTTACAGTAACGTGCCCTTTTTATTACCATGGTATTGTCACACCTCTCCTTGGTTTTAACAAGCACATCTGTATGGAGATGCAGCTATGTGGGCTGCTGTGGACAGGCCTCATGCCTGTGAGGTTGATGCATCAACCTCACAGGCATCGTGGCCCTGTCTTCCGCAGCAGCGCTGTCCCATGGGACTAAGATTAAAATTGTTAATTGGAGATACCTCAATATTTGCACAAAAGGGGATTTCATTTGTAATTCTTCCTGTGACAGAGTGTGTAAGAATTGAATTCTGAGCAAAGAAATCTTGCTTTCTCTGCAGTTCTAGAAGGTGCCAGTGGAGGGCAGTGTCTTCCTATCTTCTTTCTCTTCCTTGATTGTTAATTTGAATAAAAGTTTCTTCATCTCCTGGTGCCTTTTTTGTCTTATTGCTATTGAGTAGAGCGCGATAATTCCCTCCCTCTTTCCGGCCGTTCTTCAAACAACAACAAAAAAATAGTCTCTCCTCCCTCATGGCTCCTCATGTGTTGCCCTGGCAACAGATGAATCTCAATCCTGGTTAGCCATGGCACATGAGGACCTCATTTTGAATTTGGCTCCTCTCCCCATCATTTCCAGACTTTCCCTGCATTCTCTTACCAGCTGGTTGATCTTCTTTGACCACATCCCCCATGTGTTTTTTATTAATGCCAAAAGATCGTGTTGTGCGGCCTACCACAGGGGCTGCTATAGCCCCAGGAGCAGTGAAGGAGCAGCATCCTGGATATGTAGTGGAGATGGAGTTGGTTGGGGCTGGCCCGAGGGTGGAGATATGACAGTGCAGGATGCAGGGTTGAGGGCAACATCTGCAGGCCCTTCCCTTGCAGAAAGAAGATTGCAGAGTAGTGAGATGGGAACTGCAGGGAGAGAAAGGGAGATGTAGCCTCTGGCGGGGGAGCAGTGATTGGTTCCTTTGAAGGCCCTGGATGCCTGAGCGTAGGCCTGATGACCAGGAGGTTGGGGTGGGACTTGGAGAACCTGTAGGCTCTGATTTGGGGTCCATTTTGGTCATTGCGACTCCCAATGGCCTCTTACCCTTGGGCAACATGGATTTTCCACAGGCTGGTTTCAATGTGAATCCTCCCCTTCCTCCTCTTCCGAAGGATCACTGGCAGATATTAGGGGTGTGCATTCATTTTCGACGTATTGGCAATCTGCAACGTATATGTCCCTATTCGTTGTATTCGTGGGGAAGCGAAACGTATCGCGACTCCCCACGAATATAACATATCATCCATTCCATATGTTTGGCGCTGTATGCTTTTCTTCACTGCCATTTGCAATCGTAGAATGCCATTTGGATGTATCCAGATCCAAAAACCAGCCCTTTCCTGTGAGTCATCAGTGACCTCACAGCCCTGTCAGAGTGGGTTGGACAGGTTGGCACAGATACCAGAATGCAATGAATCAGCAATAAGATTTTTTGAAATGCACTGAATGCAGCCAATCGTGCTGTCATGCAGTGCTTGGTGATGCTTTTCCTGATGACCCAGCACTATATATACTTAAGCACACGGCATGCCACGCACTTTCTTTGCAGGGATGGTGTGGGGAGGTGGTCTCTGCGGAAGGTGGCTGCACTCAGAGCTAGTCTGAGTTCTGAAATCTGTATTGAATTGCTAGCTAGGCTAGTTACTTAAGAGAAAAACAATATTTACTCTTTATTTGGCTGCAGTGCCAGCTAGCCCTATTTGTTTTTTAAGCAGTTTATTTAGGTGATCTGAGACGGTCTCTCTGTGCCAGGGAGAGAAGCTGCTAGCAGTGCCATTTTGTTTAATTCACCCTCTGGGCTAGGCTGCAAACAAGCACCATTTGGGTGTTGTGGGTGGGAGAGAGATTTTCAATTTTTAGCTAGTTGCTAGAACTTCCATTGGAAAATATATTTCATCGATTTTCCTGCTGTGCCAATAATTCCAGCTTTTTAAACTGAATTTGTTTAATTGAACTCACTCAGTCTCTCTGTGCACTGGGCATCAGTGCCAGTGGGCTGGCAGTTTAGCAGTCTCAAATTTATTATTGGGACAGTCTGTGCAGTGAAATCCCCAGTCTGCCTCTTTTGTAGTTGCAAGCAAGCTCTGTGTTTGCACACCACACACATTACATTAGTGCATATCAAGGCACTGTGACAGTGGGCACTGGGTAGTTTAGCAGACTCAAGTTTATTATTGGGACAGTCTGTGCAGTGAAATCCCCAGTCTGCCTCTTTTGTAGTTACATGCTCTGTGTGTGCACACATTATATTAGTGCATATCAAGGCACTGTGCCAGTGGGCAGCCAGTAGGCACTAGGCAGTGACAATAAATCCATAATGTCAGGGAAAGCTAGATGTGGTCGAGTGATTGGGACTGGCAGAGGAGGCATTTCAAAAGGCACTAGTGCCAGTCCCCCATTAAAGTTAAAAAGGGACTTGTTGCAATCTAAACTCTTTGGAGGGGCAGGCAGTTCCATCCAGAAAAAAATGAAATCTAAACATGATGCATCGCCACTGCCTGTTTTTGACCCTGTAGTTTTGAAAGGGAGGGAAGGGGAGGCTGAGTCATGCCAGACAAAATGTCGACACCCAAATGCAGCAGTGGGACAGAAGTCTCGACTAAGACTTAGCGTTGATAATGTAGCGCAGTCACTGTTTGCTTCTGATTCAGATGAAGAATCATCTTGTGTGGGATTCTCATCAGAAATGGAAGAAGTAATAGCTGGCAAAGTTTTAGGAGGATCAGTTAGTCCTGTCTTAGCCTCCACTTCAGTGCAGCAGGGGAGAGATGAAACTGATGAGGAGGAAGAGCAGTTAGCGCAGGCACAGAGGGTGACTGAGACCCCTGGCATTGCTTCTCAGGGTACACCCACTACTTCAGCTCCAGTGCCAGCATCCACCCCCAAAGCTATAGAGAAGGGAGGATCACGAAAGACATCTGCGATCTGGAGCCACTTTAAAGTGATGGATGACCTGCATTTTGCATGGTGTAATTACTGTGGCAGGGCTATTAGCAGAGGCAGCAAATGGGACATCTATCTAATTTTGGCATGACGCATCATATGAAGAGGCAACAGCCAACAACAGTACTGCCATCTGGTGGAAGAGAGATTAAGGCCTTTAAAAGAACAGAACACATACATGCTCGCCACAGTCTGTGATCCCCGTGTGAAAGGGAAACTCGCCCTACAGTACGATTGCCTCTTATTGGTGAAGGACCTGCTATTATCAAAAGTCCTTGAACAGGAGCGCCATAGGCAGAGACAGATTAGGCATGAAGCAGAGGTGGAAACAGCGGGCACTTCAGAGAGTTGGGGTAGCCCAAGCAGGAGCAGCACTCTGTCAGTGACAGCTAGTACCCCCTCCTCCTCCTCAGAACACCAAAGGCATGTTGCCCATAAAGATTCATCTGTTGTGCTACGGGCTAGAGAGAAAGCAGCTGGCATGAGTGGACTCTCAGCCCACCCAAGCAAAGGAGATACCAGCACAGCTGTCAGTGACACGGTATCTCTCAGAGCCGATAGAGAACATGTAGACAGATCCGCTGGCATATTGGGCACACCTAGCCAAAGTGGCTCAGCGATATCATGTCCACCAACCAGTGTGCCCAGTGAACGTGTCTTTTCAATGACAGGGGATATCATGAGCCCTCACAGCTCAAGGATAGCACCAGAGTTGATGGAAATGCTAGTGTTTTTGCTTGGGTTTCCAAATTTTCCCTGTGAATGGCAAGATGAATAAAAGTAATTGAAAGCATTGCAGCAGCTTTTGACACAGCTGCAATGCTTTCAATTACTTTTTATCTGGGTCAAAAAATATGGGTCTACCCAGATGTGTCAAAAGACACTCAAATAAGAAGAAAAAAAAATTATTGCTTTGGCTGGATTGGCTAGAACATTTGGCATACGAATAAATATAAAATTTCCTTGTAAATGTCTTATGAAGGTAGATGGAACAAAATATGTTTATTATGACCCTTTAGAATTAGAAAGATTCTTAGAGGAACGCAGATCCCAGGATGGAGTACCAGAATCCTCCAATTGACGAGTATGTTTGATTTATTAAAATGTTGTAATACTTCTGTTCTAATTAGTATGACCTAGGTGAGGCTATCATGTGTATGGTTTGCTCAACAGGCTCCAAATTTTAGGTCTCTAAAGGAAACTAAGAAACTAGGAATGTGGTTTATTTTGTTTTTATTTGGTACAGTAATAGTTCATAAACCTAGTGTTTCCATGAAAAATTCAATGCTGTAAAGGGAACTGAATACAAATTTGTTTTTCGTTTTGTAAAAATGGAAATTCAATAAATAAAGAATTAAAAAAAAAAAAAAAAAAAAAAGAAAGCATTGCAGCAGCTCCAACTGCCTCCTATCCTCCAGATAATGTAAGCACTGCAGCACATGTACCTGACCTGAAACGCTGTGCCTGTCCATCCACTGTCCAAGCCTTATGTCCCTACAAGGGCCTGACCTCTAACGCTGTGCCTGTCCGTCCAGGCCTTATGTCCCTAAGAGTGTTTGACCTCTGTCCTCGAATGCTGTGCCTGTCCGTCTAGGCCTTATGCTGTGCCTGTCCGTATAGGCCTTATGTCCCTACAAGGATTTGACCTCGATTGCGCCTCCTGACCCCCCCAAGCTGGCCAAAAGTTCCGGTTGGGTCCAACGGGGGTCCCGGAGCGGAGGCGCCGAGGAGCACGTGACGTCCGCATCACTCCGACGTGTCGCCGACGTCACGTGCTCCTCGCAAAGGAATACAGGGATGGCTTCTTGACTCCCCGCTGGACCACCAGGGAGTTTGGTAAGTCTTGGGGGGGGGGGGGGGGGGGGGTCAGGAGGGTGGGGGGTTTAAGTGTTTATTTAGGTTCAACGTATTCAACATAGCTATGTTGAATAAGTTGAAAATCGCGATGCGTTGCACATCATCACTTTTTTAAGTTAAAAAAAAAAAAAGTTGCGTTTTACATGTTGCGATCCTGCCCATGAGGAGCGCGGGCAGGCTCTTACCTCCATGCGGCCAGTCGGGCCGCTGACGCTGCTGCCTCCGCGGCAGCTCTGCTGCAGTGTCCGGGCTCCTCCCCGGCTGCCTCCAGCCCTGCGCTGCAGGGTCTGCCCACCGGGAGCCTTCCCATGTGGCTGAGTCAGCTGTGTCAGCCCCTGTGTCTCCCCGACGCGTCTCTGCCGATCCCGGGGCTTTCAGCCAGCAGGGAGGCTGTCCCTGCTGGTGCCTGCTTCTGCCCAGGTCCTCGACCGGCAGGGAGCCGTCCCTGCTGGTGCCTGCAGTTTCCCACAGCTCCCTGCAGCCAGCCTTACCTCTCTGCCTGCAGCCTGCTACAGCTTCCTGCTCGTCCTGCAGCCAGCACTTCTCTCTCTCTGCTTCAGTCCTGGCGGCTGGGAGCCACTCCAGCGACCTGCCTTCACCCAGCTCTAGCCCAGGGCTGCTCCGCTGCTTCCCTGGGTTTTCCACGTGGCTGAGGACGCCACCAGCTTCCAGCTCTTCACTCCAGCTTCTTAGGGCGTGAGCGCGCGCCTCTCGTCTGTTCTTCAAGAGCCAGCCAGGTGTGGCCCCTGCTGGCTCCTCCCTGGGCGTTGTCCACCTCAGCTCTACAAAGGGATTCAGAGTCCAGTCTGTCTTTGCCTTCGCAAGGAGTTGGTCACTCCTGAGATCCTCATTCCAGGAGCTGCCTTGTGTTCCAGCCTTCTGCAAGGTCCAGTGTTCCATGTTTTCCGTTGAAGCTTCTTGTCCAGTTGTTCCAGTCCTGATGTCTTCAGTTGTTCCAGTCCTGATGTTCGCTTGTCCCTGTTCCTGCCTTGAGGTCTGATTCCTAATCCTGTATCCATGATCCAGTCCAGATATTACAACCCTTGCACCTTGATCCTGAAACCCGCCTGAAAGCTAAGTACCTTGCCTTGAATCTCCTGAAAGCTAGCACCTTGATCCTGTGTTCTCCAATGTCCTGGTACCTCGCGGCAAGCCACGCCGTGGTCCGTGACCAGCCCTCGGGGCGGGCTGATTAGGGCCATCTGTGATGCAAGCCATGTACCTCGTTTCTAAGTCTCTGAAAAGCCCTTCACCTTGATCCTGTGTCTTCCAATGTCCTGGTTCCTCGCGGCAAGCCACGCCGTGGTCCGTGACCAACCCTTGGGGCCATATGTGATGCAAGCCATGTACCTCGTTTCTAAGTCTCTGAGAAGTCCTTGTTCCTGACCCTGTCTCCTGCCTTGGCTGCCGGTGTGCAGCAATCCAGCTTCTTCCCTGTTGCCTTGATGTCGATGCCAGATCCAGTTCCTGATCCAGTCCCATATGTGCTGCCCTTTGTCTTTGTCTGGCTCCTGAGCTTTCTGGCCTGTTGGGCCCTGCAGTGGCCAACAGGTGGGATTCGTCCCTGCGCTTTGGAGCTTCCCTTCCTGCCAGCCGACGGGGCTTCGGATGTCAGTATCCCAGCATCGGAGTTCGCTTCGCCTGGTTCTCTCCTGCATTATCCCGTTCTCTGCGTGGTCCGTGACCTGCCCTACAAGGCAGTGTCGGGGACGCGTGGGACAGGGTGGCTCGTGTCTCAGTCCCAGGAGTGGTCTGAGCCGGGTGCCCTGAGGGACTGTGCTCATGTCTTCCTTCAGTCATTGTTCCTGAGTCTCCATCTGCACCTTCATTACCTCGCTTCTGAACCTACCTCAGCATCCTCATTACCTCGCTTCTGAACCTACCTCAGTATCTTCAGTACCTCGCCTTTGAATCTACCTCTACACCTTCAGTACCTTGCTCCTGAGTCTACGTCAGCACGCCCAGTATCTTGTCTCTGAGTCTACGTCTGCACTTCCAGTATCTTGCTTCTGAGTCTACGTCAGCACGTCCAGTACCTTGCTTCTGAGTCTACGTCTGCACTCCCAGTATCTTGCTTCTGAGTCTACGTCTGCACTTCCAGTACCCTGTTCCTGAGTCTCATCTGAATCTATGTTCCAGTCTTCGCAGTCCTGGCCACTGTCCGGCCTGCCGCTTCGTGCCGTACCCTGCGGCAGGTCCGAAAGGGCTGGGAACGGTCGGAGGACTGTTCACAAGACCAACATTGCGTTGTTGGGTCTTCCGAAGCGTGCAGGTCCGGAGGAGGGCCTGTCGCCTGGTCATCACTCCAGTCTTGCTTCCGTCCTACCCATGCTCTGGCATGCCACGCCTCCCGCGGCCCTCTTCGGAATCCTCTGGGGTCGAGCCGCGGCCCAAGGACACACCTCTCTCAGGAAGTGGGATCGCTCTCCGAGCGCTCCGCAACAGAACATATGCGTTCAAAACGAATGCACACCCCTAACGTATATTCATATTCGTCCGTGATGCCCACGGACGAATATGAATACTGAATTGGACGAATCCGTACCCTCTGCACATCCCTAGCAGATATGAGGGGTCCATTTCTGCCTTTTCTCTGGTGGATACCCCTCCTTGGTTATCTGGAG
The DNA here is from genome assembly GCF_901001135.1 of Rhinatrema bivittatum. NCBI lineage: Eukaryota > Metazoa > Chordata > Amphibia > Gymnophiona > Rhinatrematidae > Rhinatrema > Rhinatrema bivittatum. The sequence continues at coordinate 54,680,719 of NC_042628.1, read as the reverse complement.
TGGATTTTGGATTTATTCCTCCATCAGCTGGCCAATTGCTTACTGGGTTTTGCTTTTATTCCCTAGGTATAGGCATCTATACTGATCCTTTGGCAGCTTCTGGGAGCAGTGTGCCCAATGTGCAGTACCATTTCCTATGGAGTTGGGGTATTGGGGATCTCCATGGTGGCATATGTTTCTCTCTGGCCCCCAATTTTTTACCATGGCCGAACAGCTACCTTGTTGCCTTAAACTGTTTCTGTGGACGAGTAATGTCACACCCTCACCTTTGGGTGCAGGTGCAAGTGTTGTTTCTACTTCATAGGTCTCTTGGGCTGACATGGAGTTGAGAACCTTGAGGGTTTTGGAACGGCCAGGAACATCCAGGCAGGAGGACTGGAGAAATTTTCTTGGAGGCAGCAATTCGGTGGCTGATCCTAGCACTAGTGTGGTTCCTGATGAGTCTGAGGTTATCAATGCTGTGGGAACTGAAGTGGTGGTTTCACAAGGTATTTAAGTAGTAGGGACAATAGTAGTTCAAAGGCTGCAGAGGACAATACAGGTGATTCAGCGAAAGCTAAGCACAAGCGTAAGAATAGGAATCCTTCTAGGTCATCCTCTTCATCTTCTTCCATCTCTTCAAGCTCATCCTCACTATCTGTTAGCCCCTCCAAGGTGACTTGCTCACCCCTACTTCGGAGAGAGGACCCCCAGTGCTAGTGGCTCTGTCCGAATTATGGAAGGGAGTTTCCAGGTCAATGCGGAAGAAACTAAAAAAAGTTTATATATAGATATATTTTGTTTACTTGAGGGCAGAATGAGTAAGGGTAAGAGAAATAAGAATTGTGATAACAAGGATCAGCTGTGCAGAAAGAATCAAAGGATTCCAAGGAATATATTGAATTGGGTTTTTTTGTTTTTTGTGCTTTGTGAGTGTAGTCGGGCACTACAACCCTTCTCAATATGGTCCTTTATTGGTGTACACAGAAACAATAGTGGCTACATACAAGGATTACAAGGGGTGGGCCTGGCTCAGTTATGATGAGTGCTTTAGGGACAAAATGGAGGAAAACAGTTATGTGGAGTTGGGCACTCAGGGTGTAGGTTTGTGGCTTACCCAGATGATGTCCAAGGCAGTAGGACTGGGGCAGATGTCCATGGGGCAGGCGGCACAGGGTTGCGCCTTTCATGAAGCAGCTGCATCTCCCCTCTCAGCTAAATTATTGGCAGGTGTGCTGGATATATGCTGGCATTTTAACAGGTCCACTTGCAATTTCCCTAATTGCAAATTCAAGCACCTGTGCTCATTTGTGGCATATCCCACTCAGCCACCAAATGCTAGAGAAAGTCTGGCCATGGTGGGCTGGCTTCCAACAAATGAGGTACTGAGTAGGACTCCCTACTCAAGGTATCATCCATGTGGCCTTGGTTAGAAAGGTATCCGGATAGAGAGGCTGCTAAGATGGGGTTCTTACAGGGCTTTCGCATTCTGTATTTTGGCCATGGGATAGGTGAGCAAGTGAATAAGTCTCAATCAGTCTTCTGTCATTGGGATGTTGTGGCAAGGAAGATTGCAGAGGAATTTTCACTTGGGAGATTTGCTGGCCATTTTACTCCCCCCCCCCTCCCCTTATTGTGAAATAATGTTCTCCCCTCATGCTGTGATTCCTAAGAAAGAGCCTAGAAATTTTCATCTGATCCACAATTTGTCTTATCCAGAAAGTGTTTTGGTTAATTACTTTTGGCCCTCATGATTTGTTTACTGTGCATTATTCCTCTTTTGATTCAGCAGTACAAGTAGTGCAACGTTGTGGATTGGCATCTCTCATGGCAAAAGCAGATATTGAATCTGCCTTTCGATTACTGCCTATTCACCCGGATAGTTTTCTCTTGTTGGGTTTTGACTGGGAGGATGAGTTTTATGTGGATCATTGTTTACCCATAGAATATGTCATATCTTGTGCTCTCTTCAAGCTTTTAAGCTCCTTTGTGCATTGGGTTATGACTTAGGTGGCTGGGGCAGGGATATGATTCATTACTTAGACAATTTTTTGATCAATGGGAATGCTGATTCACAAGACTGCGAGTGGATATTGCAGGCTTTCTTTTGGATGTTCAAGCAATTTGGAATTCCCATAGCTAAGAATAAGACTGAAAGCCCAGTGACATGTCACACTTTTCAGGGTATCAAACTGAACTCTGTGGATATGATATCGCACCTTCTAGAAATTATGATCCTGTGATTGTGATCACGTATATAGCATTTTTTAGAGTTTAAAAGGCCACCTTGGTTGCCTTTCAGTCCTTGATTATATCACTGAATTTTGCTTGTAGAATAATTCCGATGGGGCATGTTTTTCTAAGGCGTTTACCAAAGGCTATGGTTGGAGTGCAGAGAAAGTTTCACCGTATTCGTGTTTCCAGATGTATCCATGAGGATCTTCGGGTCTGGCATTCCTTTTTACAGGCCTTCAATGGTGTCGCCATCTGGCAGTTGGAGCTGATGTCGAGTCGGGATTTGGAGCTTTTTATGGTTGCATCTGGCGGTGTTGGTTTCAGGGCTTTTTGTCAGGGATCTTGGTATTCTGCCCGATGACTGGAGTTGTGGTCTGAGTCGGGTTTTACAAGAAACATTATGTTCTTGGAGCTATTTCCCATAGTTGTTGCCTTGGTTATTTGGGGGGATAGGCTTCGTAATAAGAAAGTGGTTTTATGGTGTGATAATCGTGGTGTGGTGGAGGGGATCAATAGTAAATCTGCCCGATGCTTTTTAATATCTGATTTATTGTAGGAATTAGTGTTGTGTTGCTTGCGGATAAATTTGACAGTTTAGGTTAGGAACGTTCTTGGCATTGGCAATTCTATTGCCAATGCTCGCTCTCATTCCAAGCTTCTTTGCTTCTGGGAGCTGGTGGCAGAGGCGGATCTTTGCAGTTCTCCAATCCCCACTTACCTTTGGAAATTCAGGATGCAAAGCATGGAGCTTGCTGCGTGCATCCTTAGCACCTGCCACCTGGCAAGCATACTTACACATTTATCACAAGATGCGGGAGTTTCTTGCTTAGTGGGGATGGATGGAAGGACTGGAGCAGGATGAGTTGTTGTCTTCTCATATTGATTTTGCTCACAGTGTGGGGTTGTCTAAACCTAGTGTCATAGTGCATTGTTACGTTCTGTGTGTCTTGAACTATAATGGGCCCTTGGGTCGTGATGAGTGTAGGCTCCGCCCACAGGGAGGAGCCCTGTGGGCTCTCTTCACAACAGGTGAAGTCTCAGCAGTGAAAGACAACAGAGAGAGTTAGTTTTATTATACAGCCAATGAAGAATCTTGTAGGCAGTCAGGGCAGTGAGTTTGACCCGTAGGCTTGTCCAAGGAGTGGAGCAGGTGATACCTTATCTAGACATGGCTTTGTACCATAGGTCCGGAGGTGTTCACAGGAATAGGATAGCGATAGTTGGAGAACAAGCCAGCGGTTCCAATGTAGCTCGAGAACGGGATGATCCGGGGAACCATGCCACAAAGGTAGAGATGGGGTGCTATACTCACTATGGCCCAGAGCGTAGTTAGTTGTAGGCATCAAGGAGAACCGGAGCTGGAAGGTGAGGTCCACCAATATGATGTGAGCTGCTCACTGGAGAAACAAGCAGAGAAATAGCCCTCTGAGGAGCGGATGGCTTAGAGTGCAGAATAGGCCCCCGAGGAGCGGGTACCTGAACCACTCTCTCAGACAGTGAGGCGAAGTCCCAGTAGGAAGGAACTAACAGGACAATATCCTTGCTAACTCGATTAGCAAGGAAGTCAGCTGGTGTTATATACGATATGCGGATGACGTCATGCGGTGGGGATGCCCCTGAGGTTCCCACCATGACGTCTTTAAAAGTGGTTCAGGCATGCTCGCGCGTGCCTAGAGGAACCCAGATGTAAGATGGCTACCAGGAGCGCCCTCGCCGACCCGGGCACGCCAAGGAGGTCATCGTGAGGAAGCAGAGGCTGCCCTCTGTCCCAGACTTGGTGAGGAGGAGAAGAGAGGTAAGCACGAGAGGTCGCAGCTGCCTGCGACCGATGGGCGCAACGTGCATTTTGCAGGCTTCTCATTCTTTGTGAGGGCTTATGGGTGGGGGTTTCCATTTGGGCAGTTTATTGTTTACCATATGCTGGTTAGTTGGGTTAAGAATGTTGGATCAGCTCCCAATTGTCATTGCCCCATTACACATGCTGTCCTTTTGTCCCTATGGCACACTTGCCTGACGGTTGCTTGTCTGACTATGAAACACTATTATTTAGGACAGCCTTTGTCTTGGCTTTTTATGGGGCCTTGCACATTTGAAGCTGATCCCGGTCTCTGGTAAGGTTCAATGCAAGATGGGTCTGCTTGTGGAGCATGTGCAGATTCAAGGTCAACAGGTTTTCCTTTTCATTCAGCGTTCTAAGACGGATCAACTTAGTCGTGAGTTTTTGTTGATTCCCAGTGCTACCAAGGGTTTGGCAACTTGTCCAGTCCAGAATGTACAGCTGTATTTGTTGGCCTGCCCTTGTGGTGCGGTGCATTTCTTGGTTCACAGAGATCTAATGTATCCAAGTATCCATTTACCATGGTTCTCAAGAAGGTCTTGTCTACTGCTAGTTATGATGTGAAGGATTTTGGCACACACTCTTTCCGCATTGGGGCTGCCACCAGTGCAGCAGAGGCTGGCCTTTCTCCTATGGTTATTCAGAGGATTGGGTGTTGGGAATGTATCGTTCATATGAGCGGAAAGAGATCGAAGATTTGTAGTGGTATTTAACTGCCTTTTAAATGGCTAGTGCTACTATTCCAGTCTGGATTATTGGCCACTCTAAATTGCACTGGGTTGCTGAGCATGCTCGTGTCCACCCATATGGTTCGCATCTGGATCTCGAAGATAAAGGAGTTGTGGTGCATTGGCTTGGGCATCGAGGGATGCACTGGGACCAACTGCTGCCCTAGATTTCTTCTCTCCTTAATTCCATGGCTCCTCCGGAGGTCCTGGTTGTGCATCTGGGTGGCAACAACCTGAGCAGATGAACTTGCAGGCAGCTGATTGATGAGGTGAGCAAGGACTTTGCGTTGCTTTTCCAGTTGCTTCCTGTTTCCTTGTTGTGATGGTCGGATATCATCGCTCAGTCTAAATTTGAGGGTCAGGCTATATGGGGCAGAGCTCATATTCACCATCAGTGGTTCTGGGAGCATTGTCCAGGATTCTTTCGGAAGGATTTAGTTCATCTGTCGGACATTGGTCTAGATTTGTTTAACAATTCATTGCAGGAGCCCATTGATGATATCCTATGGCATGTGTCAAGGTCCGCATCTTTTTTTTTTGGGGGGGGGGGGGGGAGGCCACGCACAAGTTATTGAATACACAAGTATGTGGCAGGGTATCTGAGCAGAAAATGTAAACTTTATTTGATCTGGTACTGCTTGGGCTGGTATTGTGTGGGTCTGGGTTCAGCCCTGCAGATGACTGGCTCCTTGCTGGCTGTGGCGGGGGACTGAGGTCAAGTGGCCTACAGGTCAAGTGACCTGGGGTAGTGTCAATTTGCTGAGCTATGGCGGTTGATCTACCAGGGCCGGTTTGTCGGAGTAGTTTTCTGCAAATTATATTTAATGATTATGTTGTTTGTCTAGGGTACTTAATTGTATTAAAGTTGCAGCCTTTAGTTATTTATATATGTGAGAGAAAGGGTGTGAGGATGACAGGTGAATCCCGGGTGTCTTCATATTATTGCCTATCTAAAAGGAACCTAGGCCTTTGAAAATGTACCAATAGGTCAAAACAAAAGGTAAAAAAATAAATAAACAACAGGACAACCCAAAATATACTAGAAGAAGAGAAAGCAGATTTGTAAATTTAATCCATTGTTTATTCTTCTCTAAAGATACTTAAAGCATCCTTGAGGTGAGACATTCCTTGGAATTGCTCCACAGATTTCAGTGATCTGCAGTGGCTTTCTGAACCATTTTCTTATTTATTTTACATATTTTGCACAAATGTCTGCATTTTTTTCTCTGTACTGATGAAGATAGAGATTATTTGCCTATAAATAAATTTAAACAGGGAGGCATTTTAATCCATGTCTAAATAGAGAGGGCAGTAATATTTGTTTTCGGATTTTAATACACCTTATACTGAGCAAATATCCTGCTATTTACAGAATGTATTTGTTTAAAAAAACATCAAAAAAGAACTTTGCTAGCAATGACATTCAAGATAAGATAAAAAAGGGGGTAGGATTAGCAAGAAAAATAGAGGATACCGGATGGAGTTCCGGGAGCCATGCCTTAACATGCTAGCAAGCACCTAGATTCCTTTTCCCATTTTCTTTTTTATCCCAGGTAACCTCGTAGCACTTACATGTGGACAAGATAAAGAAAAATTAAATGTTATGTTTTTTTACTTGCTGATGGGGGAGAGGGTACCCATGCCTCTGAAGATGCTCCCCCCCCCCCCCGAATTTTACCCACTGATACAGGTACAGGCTATCTGGCACATGTTTGCTGACATGGTTTAGGGCTGACTGGAAGAAGGGCTGTCTTAGTCCTAGTGGAGCAGCTGAGCCAGGAGCAGGACTGAGAGCCTGACTTCTTTTAAAAAGAAAAAAAGTTGTCTGGGGTTTTTTCCTCCTGCAGCTCACTATTCTACTTTCAGCCCATTGTTGTACCCCTCCTCCTCCAGCATTTTAAATGGAGGGAGAGTTAATCCTGTCCATCACAATAGCCTGATGAGATAGCCTCATGGGCTCATGGGAAGAAGAGGACAGGTGGGGCTAAAAAAAAGCAGAAGTGCTGTACTGGTTTTGCCTTATTCCAAGATAAAAAAAAAAGGGAGGAAAAAGCATTCTGCCATCAGTAAAAGGGGATAGCTAGGGAAAGTAATGTAATATCACTGTTAGTGTGCCTTAGGAAATTGAAAGAGGCACAAGAGATTTTTATTTACTGGAAGTTAATCCTGATTCTCTGAATCAAGGTAAAAGGGCAGGGCAGTTAATTGTAAGGATTTGGGACAGGAATATGGTTTATTGTTATTTGTCCTTATTAGAAAGAAGGATGGAGATTTGTGGAAGTGAATGCGTGCTGTTCTCTTTTTAAAACATTCAAGAAAGGGAACTTTTGATTATCATTAAAAGGTGAGATGAGAGAGGCTATAATAATTAAAAGAACATCTTTCAAGAAATGGAAAAGAGATCTGAATGAAGAAAACAGAAACAGCTTAAGAACTGGCAAGTTAGAAGCAAAGCATTGATAAGGAAGGTAAAGAGAGAATTTGAAAAGAAGCTTGTCATGGTAGCAGAAACTCACAATAAAACCTTTTTTGGGAATATTTAAAGTAAAAATCTTGTGAGGGAGTCAGTTGGACAATTAGATGATCAAGGAGTAAAAAGGGCACTTAAGGATGACAAAGTCATAGCAGAGAGACTAAATGAATTTATTGCTTTGGTTTGGTTACATAAGGATGATGTCCTCCCCCCAGGGACTGTGAATGGTGTCTACAAAGTATTCCCAATCTCAGCCAACCCAAGATATGAGAGACCCAACTTAGGAATCAAACCAAGAACCTTCCATATGGAAGTGCACAGCATGACCACGGAACCACTGGCCTGGCCTATTTGATCCTTTTAAAATTATCTGGCAATAAATGAGATGCTATCTGCACACTTCTATGTTGTTCTATGACAAAGGTTCATACAATAGATGGAACTATTCTCTCTTTAATCATCACTATCGTTTATTAATATCAGGAGTGCTCAAATCGGTCCTTGATGCCCACCCACCACCAGCCAGTTGGGTTTTCAGGCTATCCCTAAAGAATATGCATGAGAAATATTTGCATACATAGGAGGCAGTGCATGCATGCAAATAACGTCATGCAGGTTCATTAGAGATATCTCGAAAACCTGACTGGCTGGGGAGCTCTAAGGACCGGTTTGAGCATTCCTGATTTATATCATGCTTTTCCGGCATAGGAGTTCAATGCATGCTACAAAAAGTTAAGTAGATACATAATGCACATGATATATCAAAAACATTTTTTTATTTTATTTATATTTCGGCACTTCAAAGCAGATTACATTCAGGTACTGTAGGAATTTCCCTAACCCCAGAGGCGCTTACTTATAGGGTCCTGATTTTCAAAAGCATTTACACAATGGGGCGGATTTTAAGAGCCCTGCTCGCCTAAATCCGCCTAAATCCGGGCGGATTTAGGCGAGCAGGGCCCTGCGCGCCAGTGCGCCTATTTTACATAGGCCTACCGGCGCGCGCAGAGCCCCGGGACTCGCGTAAGTCCCGGGGTTTGGCGAGGGGGGCGGGCCCGGTCGGCATGGCGTTTTGGGGGCGTGTCGGCAGTGTTTTGGGGGCAGGCCCGGGGCGTGGTTACGGCCCGGGGCGGTCCGGGGGCGTGGCCGCGCCCTCCGTACCCGCCCCCAGGTTGCGTCCTGGCGCGCCAGCGGCCCGCTGGCGCGCGGGGATTTACGTCTCCCTCCGGGAAGCGTAAATCCCCCAACAAAGGTAAGGGGGGGGGGTTTAGACAGGGCCGGGTGGGTGGGTTAGGTAGGGGAAGGTGAGGGGAGGGCAAAAGAAAGTTCCCTCCGAGGCCGTTCCGATTTCGGAGCGGCCTCGGAGGGAACGGGGGTAGGCTGCGCGGCTCGGCGCGCGCCGGCTATACGGAATCGATAGCCTTGCGCGCGCTGATCCAGGATTTTAGTGGATACGCGCGGCTACGCGTGTATCTACTAAAATCCCGCGTACTTTTGCTTGCGCCTGATGCGCCAGCAAAAGTACGCCAATTCGCGCGGTTTGAAAATCTACCCCAATAGGTTTTACATGTGATAAAATGCTGCTGCTTCATTTTGCTACTTATAACATCTAATTTGGTTTTTGACTTTATAGCCATAGTTCAACATGGAATGTCCAGACACCTGGCTTGAAGGCCTAATGAAACTGGGAAACCTATGTGATGCAGCAAAAATTAGTTCTAGGTGACCATAATGTCAGAGTGTGTATTGCACTCAGTCATATTAAAACAGACTTTGCTTCCCCATTCAATATTTTGCTTATAGCTCGGACTTACACAAAAGCAGAAAGCAAGGGGGAGGGGGGGGGGGGGGGGTGTCAGTATTCAAAACTGGCCAATTAAGTAACTTAGCTGGTTAGAACTTATCCGGCTAAGTTACAATGCATATTCAGTGGCACGGCTAGGCTTATCCATATAAATTTAACCGGCTAAGATTAGACCTGCTCTATGGCACATCTAGCTTAGCCTTATAACTTATACAACTAAGTCTGAATACTGTCTGTCGCATAAGTTGTACGGTTAAATTGCTCTGCCCCAATCCGCCCACTGCCCGCCCACAACTTATGCAGTTAACGTTTTAGCCATATAAATTACTTATACGGCTACGTGGCAGCCACTGAACGTGGGTTCATATTCAGCAGTCGCTACTTAGCCGCATAAGTCCCTCTTATCTGGCTAAATAGCGCTGAACGCACTTTGAATATCAGGCCCATTGAGTTTAATGCACCAGCAGAGGTAACCTTGTTTTTGAATGTGATCATAGAAGCAATCTGAATGGACACACTGTGCATTTATTTTTGAAGGTTTGTTTGTGATCTTACTTTGATTATATCAGCTTTCCTAAAACAGAGATTTATGTGCAAGATCAGCAATGCAGTATCGTGCTTTGTTATGCTATTTTCAGCATCTACTTTCACTTTAAAATTTTCTGATATGGCTCAATAGGTGATACAAGGAGCACCTGACTTGGAAGCCTAGTGGATATGAGGAGCCTATATGGCGCAGCAAGACTTGGCGTTAAGAGCAGCCTTTTTTAGCAGAAATATCATTGCCGTGCCTGTCCAGCTTAATGGCAGTGCAATTATTTAGTAAGTGACATTTTATTTATAAACTTTGCCTTCTGCTTCTCATTGTTTGAAGAATCCATTTCTGTTTCATCCTCTTCCGACCTTACAATCTGCAGACTCGTGAACCTTTCTTGTCACTGGATATACCTTCATTCCCCTACCAACCCCCCTTCACAGAGATGATATCAATTTTGAGTGACAGTGTCCCTTCTACTACAATATATTATTCCTTTTGAGTGTTTTGTTTTGCCGCTTTATTATTGGAAGAGGTAATTAGTCCAGATTTGATTAAAATCTTAGACAAAGGTTTATCCTTTGTTCCAACAGTGAAACATAATGCATTTCAATGTTGAGTGGATCTATACCTTTTTTTTTTTTACATTACATATTAGAGCATTTTTCAAAATCATTTCATATCAAGGGACAATTCCATAGTCCATCTTAAGTCGAAGTGGCTACCTATGGGCCCTCCAGATCCTCTCATAACTACATACATGGTCTCGGTTTTATGGGATCTATCCTGATTGGAATCGGACTCATGTGTTCAGCAGCGCTATTTTGTTAAGCTCAATAGGGGCAAATTTCAGGCGATCATAACTTAGCTGACAACCATGAAGTGGTAGAGAAACTGGCCAACAAGGGTGGAACAGTTGTTATACAGAGCACAGACCAAGAAATAGAGCTAACTAACTGAAATCTGTGAACATATTGCCATATTCCCTGTACGTACCAAGATCCCATGCTACTGATGCAATTAATAGCAGTGGCTATTCTCTAAGTAAACTTGACTAATAGCCGTTAATGGACTTCTCCTCCAAGAACTTATCCAAACCTTTTTTGAACCCAGCTACACTAATTGCACTAACCACATCCTCTGGCAACAAATTCCAGAGCTATATTGTGCGTTGAGTGAAAAAGAATTTTCTCCGATTAGTCTTAAATGTACTACTTTCTAACTTCATGGAATGCCCCCTAGTCCTTCTATTATTCGAAAGTATAAATAACCGAGTCACATCTACTCGTTTAAGACCTCTCATGATCTTAAAGACCTCTATCATATTCCCCCTCAGCCGTCTCTTCAAGCTGAACAGCCCTAACCTCTTCAGCCTTTCCTCATAGGGGAGCTGTTCCATCCCCTTTATCATTTTGGTTGCCCTTCTCTGTACCTTCTCCATCGCAACTATATCTTTTTTGAGATGCGGCAACCAGAATTGTACGGTCTCACCGTGGAGCGATATAGAGGCATTATGATATTTTGCATTTTAGTAACCATTCCCTTTCTAATAATTCCCAGCATTCTGTTTGCTTTTTTGACTGCTGCAGCACACTGAGCTGACGATTTTAAAGTATTATCCACTATGATGCCTAGATCTTTTTCCTGGGTGGTAGCTCCTAATATGGAACCTAACATCATGTAACTACAGCAAGGGTTATTTTTCCCTATAAGAACACCTTGCACTTGTCCACATTACATTTCATCTGCCATTTGGATGCCCAATCATCCAGTCTTGCAAGGTCCTCCTGTAATGTATCACAGTCCGTTTGTGATTTAACTACTCTGAATAATTTTGTATCATTCGCAAATTTGATAACCTCACTCATCGTATTCCTTTCCAGATCATTTATAAATATATTGAAAAGCACCGGTCCAAGTACAGATCCCTGAGGGACTCCACTGTTTACCCTTTTCCACTGAGAAAATTGACCACTTAATCCTACTCTCTGTTTCCTGTCTTTTAACTAGTTTGTAATCCATGAAAGGACATCGCCTCCTATCCCATGACTTTTTAGTTTTCGTAGAAACCTCTCATGAGGGACTTTGTCAAATGCCTTCTGAAAATCCAAATACACTACATCTACCAGTTCACCTTTATCCACATGTTTATTAACCCCTTCAAAAAAATGAAGCAAAAAAATGTGCTTCCATTTTCATCACTCCCCTTTTCTAAAAAATGGTGAAAATACCGCCGCTACCGGTAACCAGGCTAACATTTGAAATACTGCCAAAGATGAAGTTTTTTTTAAAAAAGGTCCCTTTTCTTGTTACTGTATGATTGCAACCCTGTTTCCATTTGACAACTCTCTAACAGCTTTTTGACAGCTGTCTAAAACGTTGGCGTGCTTACGTCAACACACCACTTTAAAAAAACCATGAAAATACCGCCACTATTCGTAGCCCGGCTAACACTTGAGACGCTGCGATGCTCATTTGAAATGTAATTTTTTGGGGTATCTGCTTCATGCTGTTGGTAACTATATCCTAATGTGCCTTTCTTGCACGCTAACGTTTTTACTTCTTATGCAGAGAGACGCTGACACTGGTGAGACTTTTGCCCCGATGCAGTTTGTGACTCAAAGCATGACGCGCATGTCGGGTGGAAAGTTTGTTGCTGCCGCTACTTGAAAACAAGCTCTTCAACACCTTTAATCTAAGGGAAGTACCCTGCCTTTTGGATTCTATTTGCATAAAAAAATTGCACAAAAAAGACAATGAAAAGGGAACTTGTTGGGACCGATGATTAAATATGAATTATTCGCATGTATGGGTGTTATGATGGTCCTTTAGTATAGCAGCTTAAGATGTCTGTGTGTCGCTGTCATTACCCTGAATATTTGAATAACTCGAATATTTGAAAATTTAAAAATTTAAACAATTTTCCTGAATGCTGTTTTTTGCAATTTCACGATTTTGCATTCTGGTTTCTTTGGACTCTTTTGGGTTTGTGGTTTTCAGTTATCGAGCATGCCAGACCATATGGGCTAGGGCCTAACAATGGGCCAGATTCATTAAGGCTTTTCTCCCATTTTGTGTCTAAGGGAAAAACCCTTAGAGAATCAGGTACAATGAAACCTGCGTGTATGCTATTAAGGAAGTCAGGCAGAGGTAAGTAAGAAGCTCATTACTGGGGAGCTTCACTATTGCCTCTTGTTGCCTTCTTCATACACCATACCATTTGGTTACTCCTGCTCAGTACCTTCATGTTCAAGACATAATATACTGTGCATGTACAGCTTGGCTGATGTAAAGTCGAACTTATAGTAACGATGACACCAGACTTTCTTTTCTCCCCCCCTATTTTTGTCAAGAGTGCAAAGGTAGTTGAACACAAAGATTTGTAGCTTACAGTGTAAACCTAATACAATGTGTACTTGCTGAGGGTTGCATCACAGTGTCAGCTGTAGAGAAACAAGTAGGGAGGAGGAGTGAGGGAGTACCATTTGGTTAACAATGTCCACCAGCAAGCCCCAGAGGGCCTACAGGCGTGCTGCTGGTGCTGGGGACCAGGCAGACTTCCACAGACTGTCTCCCACCCCTGTACTAGCATGGCTTGGGGGTCTGCATAATACGTGTAAGGTAAGGATGACCTTACAGGTAGCATCCAGATCCCAAAGGAGGCCATTACAGGAATGGTGTTGCGCCGGAGGTGGACCCTTGGCCTGAGGTGGGGTTGACGCTACCCGCAGGGCAAGCTCTATGGGTCCCCACCATCCGAAGACGGAGCTGGCTGAGCAATGGAGGCCGGTGGGAGTTTCACTAGTTCCAGCCCTCGTTCCCCGCAGGTTGAGCCCTTGGGTGCCGGGGCCGGCTGGTCTTAGGTGGGCTTCCGTCCGAGGACTCCCAGGGTATGATGACAGATTCAGCCAGGGACCAGCAGTGGTAGCAGGAAGATGAAGATGAGTCCAGATGAGGCAGAGATCCAGAGACCAGGGCGCCAATGGAGTATGGGAGGCAGGACAGGTGGCGCCCGAGTAATAGAAGGCCGAAGCCTGAGAGGCCAAGTCCAGAGTAGTACCAGTAGAAGCATAGGAGAGCAGGCTGTGATCGGGACAGGCAGCAGACAAGGACAGGCGGTCAAACAAGCAAAGGTCAAAACCAGATGTCAGTCCGAGAGTGGTCAGGCATAGCAGGGTTCAAGCCAGAAGTCAAACCGAACATGATCAAGCAAAGCAGGGGTCAATTCAAATGTGGTCAGGCAAAGCAGGGGTGAAGCAAGGGGTGAAGCAAGACATCAATCCAAATGTAGTCAGGCAAAGCAGGGGTCAAACCAGAAGTCAATCTGAACGTAGAAGGAAATGACCTGGTACAGGAGCAGGAACCAGGAACGTAGACAGGATCAGGTACAAGCAACAAGCACATGACAAGCGTGGAGACCTATTGCCAAGGCAAGGAACCACTGGCTGGGCTCAGCCTTATATACTGGGACTCAGTGATGTCATCATCCGGGGCCGTGGGGTGGATTCCCGCCTTGGCCCCTTTAAAATCCGGAAAGGCACGCGCGCGCATGCCTAGTGGGAAGCATGGTGCTGGACAGCGGTGCCTCCCCGTGGACCATGTGGGGAGGCCCGCCAGGGAACCGAGGAGTCCATGGAGGAGCCGGGGACAGCAGAGGAAGCTCGGGTGTGCAGGCGGCTGCCTACTGCCACGAGGGAGGTCGAACCGGGAGCAGGAGCTGGAAATCGGGGGGTAAGTGGGCGTGGACGCAGGCCTGCTGTGGGCGGCACACGCAACAAATGGCAGTCAGTCTGTGGAAGTCTGCCTGGTCCCCAGCAGCGCCACTCTACATCCTCTGCTCTGCACCTGTGCAGATTTGTGTACCACACACACGAGTTACTCACTCGTCCTCCCTACTTCTCACCCAGCAGTTGACATTGTGTTGCAAGAGTCGGCAAGTGCACAGCATAGTGGAAGTGAATGTTTGGTTACTGTAGGAGTGAAGCACATAAAGTGTTTAGGAAATGGTGTCCCCTCCATTTGTAGGCACATATGCACAGAAGAGATATTGTCCTTCATATGGGCAAAAAACGGTAGGCCTATGTTCCAGTGTCTACAGAGCACAGAGTGAGTGTTAAAAGATGGGGGCTGCTATGGCAACCTCTATGTAAAGTGTCCATGATATGATCAACGTAGAGGTGGCAAACAAGACCAGTGACAGCAAAAAGGGACTATGTAATAGGAGTTCCATAACAATTCTGGCATGTAGCAAGCAAGCAACATCAACCACACACACACACACACACACATACCCATGCATCGGGTACGTCAGTACATGCAGCGTGATAAGATGCATGATGGTAACCATTTATCTGAATCAGGCCTATAGCCATAGCATTACCTAGTCCTTGACACTGCTTGTTCCATGCATCCCAGCACTCCCACATTCACTGGGCAGTTTCTTGAACTCCTTTCCTCCCTCCTTTACATTGCCAGATCTAAGTCTGGGTAGGCAGCACACACCACAACAACTGCAGTATTCGGCCTACTCCAAGTAGTAGGTGGCATGGTGAGAACAACAGCCAAATGTTCACTGTAACATTCAAATTGTACAGCATACTTGATGTGTCACCATGGCCACCTGCACTCCTCTGCCCCTCTGGGAACACCAGTATAAACAGTGAGTGTGTTGCGGCCGGGTTCTGCGGCTGAATAGTGGACCCTTGGGCCAACCCACCCCGAGGGGTGGAGCAGGTTGGGAGGCGGAGCCAAGACTCAGAGGGCGAGGTGTAGTAGCCGGAGTCTGAATAAGATCTTCACCCGGGTACACAGAACCCCCCAGGAGGAGCCCATAGAGTTCTGGCACCTTGGGACTTGGGCCCCAGTGAGAGAGTCCAGCAACAGAGAACAAGATAATCCACAGATGACAGGGGCAGGCACAAGCTCTTCACCCGGGCACCCGAGAACCCCCAGGAGGAGCCCGTAGGGTTCTGGTACCTTGGGACTTGGGCCCCAGAGAAGCGAGAGTCCAGTAACAATGAGGCAGGTACCCCTGGGAGTACTAGCACAAGCTCTTCACCCGGGCACCTAGCAACCCCCCAGGAGGAGCCCGTAGGGTTCTGGCGCCTTGGGACTTGGGTGCTAGAGAGGAAAGCCAGCAGTCCGAGACTAGACAGTTCAGGAGACTAGAGTGTAAACCAAGAGCTTCACCCGGATGCCTGGAACCCCCCAGGAGGAGCCCGTAGGGTTCCAACGCCTTGGGACTTAGGAGAACAGCGAGCACTCTATCTCTCAGAAGGGGTACAGGATACCTGGCGTAGGGTCCGGAGTAATGGCAAGGCAAGGCGAAGCAGGCACTCGGGTAGGCCAACCTGGACGCAGGACCAGAAGCAGGCTGGGCACAAACCGGAGAATCGGAGTCAAGGCAGGTAGCCAAGGAAGCGGGGTCTGGTAGTCCGAGGTCAAGGCAGGCGGCAGGCAAGGCGTGGTCAGGCAATCCGAGGTCAAGGCAGGCGGCAGGCAAAGCGTGGTCAGGCAATCCGAGGTCAAGGCAGGCGGCAGGCAAAGCGTGGTCAGGCAATCCAAGGTCAAGGCAGGCGGCAGGCAAAGCGTGGTCAGGCAATCCGAGGTCAAGGCAGGAACCAGGCAAGGCGTAGTCAAGCAAACCGGAGTCAGGCAGGAAGCAGGCAAGCAAGGAATGCAACTCAGAGCTACAAGACTGTAGTGAACCTCATTGCAAGGCGAAGAGGAACACTCTGAGTGCCGGTTATATTGGGATGGCGGGTGACGTCATCAGTGCGGGCGGAGCCGGGCTTCCGGGGTCTGGGCGCACAAGACGTCCGCACTCGCGGGCGCGCGAGGCCGCAGGAATCAGAGCGTGGATATGGCGGAGGCCACATGGGCCTATGCGCGGCCCCGGTGCTGGAAGGTGGAACCCACGGCGTTTGTTGAGCTGAAGGTAAGCGCCATTCACCGGAAAAAGAGGGGAAGCAGCACAGACCGCAACAGTGTGTACTTGGGGAAAATTACTAGTACAAGGGTTCCGCCCATTCCTACCGCAGTCCATATGCTGCCCTGTTAGAGGCACACCTTCCCAAGAGGGCAAACACTTGATTAATGCTGCACAAAAGCTGTCTGTGCTCAATTCATGAATGCACATTGCTTGCTAAGGGGTATGGATTGCAGGCCAAGGGAGCAACCTCCGACTGCATCAGCATACCCTGAGCGTTTTACAAAGCCACACACAGCACATCAGTCACTGAGTCACACAATGACTTATGTTAGCATTAGGGACTACGTACTCCAGTTCCTGCACCTACACATGTGCAATGCCTATGTTCCTGCAATGTTTGTCATAAAACAACATACAGGTGTCTGGCAGCTTCCATTAACTGCTAATGAGCCAGTGTCAGTCCTTTCTCCCCAAATATTTAACTATAGATGCCCACAGGAAACACTTCTGTCACAGGCATATATCACCCCTACTTAGTGTGATGTTCGGACATAGACCCCTGAAGGGCTTGAGTGCCACAAAATGCGTGTCTGCCAAGATAGGAACACATAAAGGTCATCTGCTATCATGGCACGCACATGACATCTGTGGGAGCAGTAGGCCTATACATTCAGCACTGTGTGGCGCTTAATATGGAGGCAGCTTGTAGGCTCATAACCTCTTCAGCTGATAAGACTTGGTCTACCCAGAATGCAGTACACAGAGGACTACATGGACTATGTAGGACCAGGCCTGGCCTGCTCAGCAGAAGTCTGTTATACCTCATATTCCTCAGCCTAGAGGATAGCAGCTGTTCATCATCCCACAGACAACAGCACGTGCATGTATGCAGTGGTGTTGGCTATGCAACTATCTGCAAACTATTTTGGACACGAGTGCTCAGCCTATGTGTTTTAACGGTGCTCAGAGATCACAGCTGCACTGTAACAGGTAGTAGGTATAGGTTAAAGATTAAGAATGAGCATATGTTCCCAGTATATACATATGTGCATACAGCTGCACCACATGACTATCTGTGACGCAGTATGCACAGTGGCCTTGCATCAACTTGACATCTGCAGTTATGAGGGAGGCTAAGTGTGACAGGGCACTTTAATGCAGGAGGTTCACACAGACCAAAACCATTGGGCTGTATAATGTGAACGTTTGATGAGGATAGCTGTGGGTGCTGTATGAGTGCTTATAAACTATACAGACACAGTGACATGTCAGAGGTCAGAGCAAAATGCAAGTGAAGGCAGGACACTATCTGATCCCAAGTCTACCTTAACTATGCTGGACGTGCATCCTCCTGTTGGCTCCCTGAGAAGCCAATGCAACCTACATGACATCACAACAGGCAAGGCCCTCACCTTATGCACATAAATATTTCTACATTGCGTAGCTAGGTGTACTAAGGTGCATGGGTGTGGGGGCGTATGCAACCACAAAGAAGAAAGGCACCTTGGAAGGAGCTGTGCACATACTCAAACCTGTACCAGGTAGGACCGGCACTTTTACTAAGGCTGTAATGGAAGGTGTGCTCCTACAGTACTGTGATGTGTGCACTACTGTTGGCACATAACTCCAAATTTGTGGACACATAAATTCTGTGCAGTTTTCCAAGTAGGTGGATGCTGCCATTTGATCACATTTCCATAAATGCATTTGAAGCTAAACCCAGACTCTCAATACCTCCAGGCATGGCAGTAAGACAAGGACTAGATGTACATATCCTGGAAATAGGTATGCATTTCTAAATCCTAGTGTACAGTGGCTCTTTAACTGCTGAGACACTGTGTGACGTCCATCTGGGTATGCCCATGTCACTGTAAGCACACCCAGTACAGGGGTATTACTTCACCTGCACACCTTTAAGCACTTCGGAATGAGGGTGTAATATTGGAAATCTATGACTCAAGCTTTCACCTGTCACTTTCACATGGGCATTTCCCCTTCACATAAGAACATAAGAACATAAGAAAATGCCATACTGGGTCAGACCAAGGGTCCATCAAGCCCAGCATCCTGTTTCCAACAGTGGCCAATCCAGGCCATAAGAACCTGGCAAGCACCCAAAAACCAAGTTCACTCCATGCAACCACTGCCAATGGCAGTGGCTATTCTCCAAGTGAACTCAACAGCAGGCAATGGACTTCTCCTCCAAGAACCCATCCAATCCCCCTTCAAACACAGCCATACCAACTGCACTAACCACATTCTCTGGCAACAAACTCCAGAGTCCAATTGTGCGCTGAGTAAAAAAGAACCCTCTCCGACCAGCTCTAAATGTGCCCCATGCTAACCTCATGGAGTGCCCCCCAGTCTCTCCACTATACGAAAGAGTAAACAACCGATTCACATCCACCCGTTCCAGACCTCCCACGACTTCAAACACCTCCATCACATCCCCCCTCAGTCGTCTCCCCTCCAAGCTGAAAAGCCCCAACCTCTCCAGTCTCTCCCCACAGGGGAGCCGCTCCACTCCCCCCACCATCCCGGCAGCCCCTCTCTGCACCCTCTCCATCGCAACCACACCTCTCCTGAGATGCGGCGACCAGAACCGCACACAGTATTCAAGGCGCGGTCTCACCATGGAGCGACACAGAGGCACCACGACACCCTCCGTTTCACTCACCACTCCCCCTCCAATAATTCCCAACATTCTGTCCACTCTCAGGACTGCTGCAGCACACTGCACCGACGACCCCAGTGTGCCATCCACCATGACACCCAGATCTCTCTCCTGGGCTGTAGCACCCAACATGGAACCCAACACTGTGCAATTATAGCATGGGCCATCTTTCCCCATATGCATCACCCTGCACCCATCCACACTAAATTTCATCTGCCACCTGGATGCCCAATTCTCCAGTCTCCCAAGGTCTCCCTGCAATTTATCACAATCTGCTTGTGATTCAACCACTCTGAACAATTTTGTGTCATCTGCAAACTTGATTATCTCACGCGTCATATTTCTTTCCAGATCATTTATAAATACATTGAACAGTAAGGGTCCCAATACAGATCCCTGAGGCACTCCACTGTCCACTCCCCTCCACCGAGAAAACCGCCCATTCAATCCCACTCTCTGTTTCCTGTCCTCCAGCCAGTCTGCAATCCACGAAAGGACATCGCCACCTATCCCATGACTTTTTACTTTTCCTAGAAGCCTCTCATGAGGAACTCCGTCAAACGCCTTCTGAAAATCCAAGTATACTATATCTACTGGTTCACCTTTATCCACATGTTTATTAACTCCTTCAAAAAAGTGAAGCAGATTTGTGAGGCAAGACTTGCCCTGGGCAAAGCCATGCTGACTTTGTTCCATTAAACCATGTCTTTCTATATGTTCTGTGATTTTGATGTTTAGAACACTTTCCACTATTTTTCCTGGCACTGAAGTCAGGCCAACCGGTCTGTAGTTTCCCGGATCGCCCCCCGAGCCCTCCCCAAATACTGGGGCTACACCCGCCATCCTCCAGTCCCCAGGCACAACGGATGACCTCAACGATAAGCTACAAATTTTTACCAATAGGTCCGAAATCTCATCCCTCTGTTCCCTCAGAACTCTAGGGTCAAGGACCATGAGGGGTAGCATCACACTTAAGGCACTATGTCCTCCACATGTGAGCACTAGAATGTGTTCCACTGGTGAGGGCTCGCAGGCCACACCGTGCCAGGTAGTTCACTAAGTATAATGCCACACATGCCTCTTTTATTGTCACTATCAGCCAGAACATATAGTGGCAGCAATATGTCTTTCATGTAATCTTTACTTTCACAACTGTATTTCAAGTACAGTCTAGTGGAGCATTATGAAGATGAATCCTGAGTAGCCGTACGTGTTTTATGCAACACTGTGACCAACACAGCCAAGCAGTGAGAGAAAGAAAGAGGATAGCGAGGAGAGTAGTACCTAATAGGCTTCAGCCGGCCATCCTCTGGAAGGCGAAGTGGAGGTGAGGCCTATCAGGAAAAGTGTCTTTTTATAAGGTTTTGCCAGATCTGGTTGCCACTCAGCTCATGCAGAGAGACATGGGGGATCCTGGGGGAGATCTGGACATAAGTCCATTGGTACTCCGTAATGTAGAGCCAGATTATGGAATACGCAGCAAAGCAACACTATTTTAGTAACTTTGGGTGGGGCATCCATTAAAGCTCCACCCATCTTGTCTAAACTGTGAAAGCAACTTTTGAGAAGTCCAAATGTGCATTCTATGACACATCGGGTAGCACATAAGGCCTCACTGTACCTCGACTTGGCCAGCATGTTGGGAATGGCAACAGGTGTGAGAAGCCAGGGCCTGCAACCGTACCCTGAATCTCCTGCGGCAATGACAGAAGAAACACATGAATGACAGCATCGTGACTTGCAAATGTGAGTGGCAAACCACAGCATCCAGTAATACTGTATAAAGTAGCCTGTATCTTTGCTGAGCCTTAAAGGATTAGCATATCCTAAGTGCCTTTCACATTTTTGTTAGCCACTCTATGTGCAGGCTAGCTGTAGCCAAAAGGAACTCATCTGTTCATTACTATTAAATTAGATGTTGCTATTGGAAGTATTGCATGTCAGGCCCTCACAACCCAGCAAAGGCTACTGGTGTGTAGCTGCCTGCCAGCCTTGAAGAGATACGTAAGTGGTGACACACCTGTGTTAGTACCAAAAGTTATAACTCATGCTGTGCATGTGAATGTCTGTGGCAGACCTGCAGTATGTCCTCCATAGAAATCCATTAGGGAGCTCACACACAGGGAATATGGCAGGCCATCAACATGCTCAGGACACTGCTCATGGTACAGCTGTGTGAGGCTGTACAGAAACAGTGTGCAAAAATATTCCTGATGCCTCTGTAACGGCCCACACGTGATGGTGCTATGCTGCCAGTGTGGACAGTTCAAGCTTGTGATTCACCAGTGACTCTGTAAGAGCTCCCAAGGGGAGGTAATGAAGATGTGCAAAGTGTATAGTGGTTCCTCACTCAACAATCTTTAGGTGGCGTGCATTGTTTGCGCTGACTAATGTTGCAGGGCTCTGAAACATGGGATGAAAAAGGCATGCCCTGTGCCTGTGGCCTACATATGTGACTGTACAAGGCAGTTGTCATGCTACCAATCGTTTCCTCCCCTGCAGCCATCCCCCATTTGGGTGTCATTAGCCACATACACGTAGGCAGAGATGGAATAAAGAAACAAAAGTATTTCTTACCTACGAGCCAAGCGTCACCATATAGGTTGGCCTCAAAATTGTCAAAAAGGCCTGATTGCCTAAGTATAAAGGAATCGTGAGTGGCTCCAGGGTACCTGGCCACCACGTCCAGAATGTGTTTTTGAGTGTCACACACCACTTGCATGTTGATGGAATGGAAGAGCTTTCTGTTGCAGTATGTCTCCTCCCTCTGTCGTGATGGAACGATGGCCACGTTAGTGCAGTCGATTGCTCCAACATTGGGAAAGTGTGCAAAGGCATAAAAACCTCTCCTGAAGTTCATCAAGTCCTGCCTGTCCTGAGGAAATGTTATGTAGCGAGGAATGTGGACAGTGACTGCTTCGATGACCTGGTTGAGACAGCATGAGAAAGTATTTGGGACACTCCCCCTACCACCCCTACTGTGCTTTGGAAGGAGCCGCTTGCCATGAAATGCAGGGTGGTCAAGAGTTTGATGAGGCCAGGGATGGCGTGGGACCTTTCTGTTACCGGATCCAGATCCCCTTGGATCTCTTCAGATAATTCCAGGATTGTCCGAGAGCTGAGCCGACACCCACTAACCACAGAATCCTCTAGCATGCCCAGCAAGGATATTCATGGAGGAAAGATACACTCCCTGGATCCCCAGCGCCAGGGCCTGTGGCACCGTTGCCTCTACCTGCACTGCTGGTATTTCCCTCAGAGGTCTTGGAATTGCCCTTGCCTGTTGTTCAGGTTGTTTTTTTTCCATGTGTTGACTTCTGTGGTGAGCCTGGCAAGGCATCAAGTATATCTCTACAAGTATGCTTGCCACAAACAATAGGGCTTTAGGAAGGTTAACCTGGTAAAAACATTAACAAGTGCTTTTATTGGGACAGGAAGGCCAGATTGGTGCATTCGGTATCATTAAATATTTTATCGCTCATGATACTTGCTGCGATTATAGCACAATCCGCGATAACGCCCGTGATAATGACTTTTTTGATTGTACCGTCAAGAAAAAAGGTGTAGTTATTTCCCGCAAAAAAAGCCACGATAATGTGCGATACGCTATCACAAGCAGCACTAGCAGACCCTATTTTACATTAACCCCACCCAAACTCCACTCACTTGAATACAAATACTCAATTTGTATATGCAATTTGCGATGCACTGTTTATCGATCACGATACGGCCTATCGCAATTTGATGAATGAGCCCCCAAGTTACTTATACGGTCAGCTTTGAATACTGACTCCTATATTATGTCTATGTCTTTATCAGATTATCAGCGGAAGAGAGAAAATTCATTTATTGGTAACTATATTAAGTTATTATCTGGAAAAAACAAAATAACCGGTATAATATGTGTAGGAAAAATGTAACTGAGGATATTTTGATGACACAAAATCATTTTTGCACTGATGTATTACAGTGCTCCATTTCAGTAAATGATTTGACTTATTTTTATAGTCAATTAAATCACATTACAATAGATGTTAGATTTAGGGAATGCAATTTAAGATATTACATGCTGCCTACATTGATAGAGTCAGGTTTTTCATATGGGAATAAAAGACCCAGATGTCTGTATTAAATGTATAAAAGACACGGGGATGGTTATATACAGTTTTTTTACATATCCTGTTTTGCAACCCTTCTGGTTTGAGATATTTAAAGAGATTTAATCGGCTCACAAAAGAAAAAATTCCTTGTAATAGTGTACATGCCATGCTGGATTTGTTGGAATTTGACGCTGTCTGAAATGCACATAGACCTCTAATAGATCTTTCCTTGCTGATTATAAGGAAATTGCTCTACTGAAGTGGTTAGATGATACATACCAACTATACATATGTGGAGGCATATTATGCTAGAAGTTTTCGAAATGGAAAAAAATGGAACTATGGCAAGGTACATCACAAGAGTTTTAGAAATTAATGAATAGATGGACTACATTTTTATATGACCTTTCACCAGAACTTAAAACAACAATGGAAGAAGCAGGGAGGATGCGCCATTGTTTGAGATGATGTTTCTGTTGCGCCAATGGGGCGTGCATTTTGGGCAGATTGTGGGGTTCTGGACTTGAGCTGTATACCAGGTCATTATCTGTGAGTGTGATTACATAGATGATAGTTGCGATGGAGAAGGTACAGAGAAGGGCGACCAAAATGATAAGGGGAATGGAACAGTTGCCCTATAAGGAAAGACTAAAGAGGTTAGGACTTTTCAGCTTGGAGAAGAGACGGCTGAGGGGGCATATGATAGAGGTGTTTAAAATCATGAGAACTCTAGAACAGGTTAATGTGAATCAGTTATTTACTCTTTCAGATAATAGAAAGACTAGGGGGCACTCCATGAAGTTAGCATGTGGCACATTTAAAACTAATCGGAGAAAGTTCTTCTTCACTCAACACACAATTAAACTCTGGAATTTGTTGCCAGAGGATGTGGTTAGTGCAGTTAGTGTAGCTGTGTTTAAAAAAGGATCGGATAAGTTCTTGGAGGAGAAGTCCATTACCTGCTATTAATTAAGTTGACTTGGAAAATAGCCACTGATATTACTAGTAACAGAAGCATGGAATAAGCTTAGTTTTTGGGTACTTGCCAGGTTCTTATGGCCTGGATTGGCCACTGTTGGAAACAGGATGCTGGGCTTGATGGACCCTTGGTCTGACCCAGTATGGCATGTTCTTATGTTCTTGTGTTCTAATGGTATCTGGTAACTTTCTTTTGTTGGTTTGCCAGATTTGTAAGTACATTGTATACATGTTGATGGTTAATATTGCACTTTTTTACCTGTTTCTGATGTATTTATGTATGTACATTCTTGCTGCTGAATTATCAAAACCTATGGATAGTGTACAATGGTGCTAGGCACAGTATGTCAACTAGAGAACTGTCAGGGTTATGGCAATAGGAGCAAGAGTTTAGTGCCAAAAGCCTCATAGTTGAAATTTTGGGGTAGTTTCTGTTATTGAGGTGTCATGGATTCCTGGATTGGGCTGGTAGATCAGGGGAAGAGGTGATGGCTAAATGAAGGGAACTCCTTTATGGAACTCCATCCCCCCGATCTTAGACAGGAACCCTGCCTCCCAATTTTCAGGGAAAGACTTAAGACTTGGCTGTTTAAACAAGCATTCCCGGACTCCATTTAATTTATTTTCTCACCACCAAAATTATAAAACGCAGCCATTTCAATTTCAACTATCTGTAATTATCGTTAGCCAACGTTAACCTTTCCTTTTCTTTTATTTCTCTCTTCGCCCAGTTCAATCATCCTTGTTATTTGTAAGTGCTTTTTACTGCACTATAGTTCCAGTTTGAAGTTTATTATGCACCCCTGTTTTATTGTGAACCAGCATGATGTGATTGTTTTCATGAATGCCGGTATATAAAAAACCTAAATAAATAAAATAAATAAATAAATAAGGGACCTGAGTCAGGGCATGTGCAACAACGGCAGACCAAACCCTGAGTCAAGGAACCAGGTTTTCTTTTGGGGTACGTGAAGGGAACTCAGTGAGGGCAGAGTTTATGGAATGGCTTGAGCTGCATGGGAAGTCAAAAAGCTTTGTTGAAGAGCCAGGTTGTCACCAGTATCCTGCAGGAAAGGAGATCTGGGGCTAGTGTGATGCAAAGCGGTAGGAGTTCCTGAGTGTTGGAGCAGCTCCTGTGAAGGTCTCCTTTCTGGTGCATGTGAGGCACGTTGTTTTTGGAGCTGGCACGACCCATCGTACTTGAGGTAGAGAGCACAGTATGTTCAGGAAAGGAGTTTTGGTGGTACTTTGGTTTTGCTCTTTATCATGGAGAGTCATCTACTTACCGTACCTGAATGTAACAGACCTTGCCCACTGAGGAAAAAGGGTGAGGTAAATATTCAATAAAATAAAATAAAAATAAATCTCTTGTACACTTCAAAAGGCAATGTTTAAATTACTAATGGTTCGTCAACTAAACTCATATTTGGCCCTGACTGATTTAAAAATGGATTACTGTAAGTCCCTTTTAATGGATTTTTCTAGTAAAAGTTTCAACAGATTACAGCTGATTCACAATGTGGTTGCCAGGGTAGTGGTAGGCTGTATCGTCAGAGGCCATATTACTTCAGCTTTGAATTACTTACATTGACTTCCTTCCTCATTTTGTGCAGTTTAAAATGCTCTGCCTCACCTTTAAGACCATGAATGGCCTGGGCCCCATTTACTTGACTGAAAGGTTAAGCTGTGCTCCCCGAGGCACTGTTATAGATCTGTCGGAGATGGTCTCACTTAAAGAATTCAGACTGGTCGGATCAAGGACCTGTGCGTTTTTGTGTGCTGCTTCTATTTTATGGAATCTCTTAACATAGCATTTTAGGTTAGAGAAAGATTACTTAAGGTTTAAGAGACTGGTAAGGCAGAAATGGTTAGGGGTGCTTTTCCTGATACCTGATTTGGATACAGCAGGGTATAGTTTATCTTTTATGATACTTAATGTAATGGTCCCCCTGACCCTTGTGAACTCTAATTTACCTTCTCATTGAGGATGCAGGGATGGCCGTCCCCTTTCGGATGTTTTATAATCAGCTCTCTCCTTAAGAGACTGGAGTAGTGCAGTCTGAGTTTGAAGTTTAGAGGAGGAGAGATTTTTCTTGTTTGAATTTTTTGAGGCCTACTTGGAGGAGGCTTGCAAGCCCTGCCTGGTGATCCTGAGCAAGGTGATGGATCTGCTCCCTGCCTGATGGGCATTGTATCCTGGGGTTTTTTGGGGGGCTTTGGACAAATTTTTTTGTATTGACTGGGGAGAAGGCACAGGGAACCTTTTCCCTGGGACCCTAGGATAAAGAAGTCCTGCAGCTCTGCAATCCTATCCAGGGACAAGAGGTAGAGTGGTGACCTGATGTAAGGACATTCTCACAGGACAAGCAGGATGGTTGTCCTCACAAATGGGTGACATCGAGGATGGAGCCCAACCACGGAAAACTTCTGTCAAAGTTTCAGGAACTTTGACTGGCCCCTACTGGGCATGCCCAGCACGGCACCAACCCTGCAGCCAGCAGGGGTCTCCCCTTAGTCTTCTTTTTTCCGCGTAGCAGTTGCCACGCGGTTAAGGAGCTCTTACCACATTCCTGACAGGAATCTCTTCAACTACTTTCTTGAAGAAAAATTTGCCCCTCAGGGGTCTCCCTTCTTCAATTTTTACTCCGCGGTACTTCGGTAAGTTTTTTGCCGTTGTTTTTGTCGACTACCGTCGAGTTTGGCCCTCGAGGCCTGTTGGCAGTCAACCGTCCCGCGGCTAAATTTTTGGCCTATGGCCATGGCGTCGGGGTTCCGTCGGTGCCCGGACTGTACACGTACTATGTCCATCACAGACCCACATAGAGTCTGTGTTTTGTGTTTAGGGAGTGAGCATGATGTCCTGACTTGCACCAAATGTGCCCTAATGACACCAAAAGGTTGCAAAGCCAGAATGGAGAAGATGGGACTCCTTTTCCATGCTCACACCCCGACGCCATCGATTGCATCGACGTCATCGGAACCAGCACCGTTGAAGTCTCATCGTCATCGACAACCTCCCGGTGACCGTCCGCCATCGACGTCTTCACGGCCATTGACTCCTGTCCCTTCCCCCGAAGATTGAGGGGATCAGAAAGACAAACATCGCCATCGACGTCATAAGTCTCGGACCGTCGAGGAATCGAAGTCATCGACCTCAGTGCTGTCCGAGCCTCCGTCGAAGAAGTCTCGACCAGAAGTGGCACCGTCCACTCCTGTCTCGCAGACACCGAGGCAACCCTCACCCCTCCGGGGTTTGGGAGCCGCGATTCCACCGGTGACGGTGGTCCCTCCGGCTCAGCCTCAGCCTCCCTCTCCCGTAGAGCCGGGTCTTGTTACCCCAGGTCTCCGGGTAGAACTGGACCGGCTGGTCTAGGAGGCCATCGATAAGGCGATGCTACGGTTCCAGACTCCTTCGGCACCGACCCCGGCACCGAGAGTGGAACCGGTCACCGACCCGATTCCAGCAGCACTGGCACCGCTGCTTGCCCGGATGGAAGCGCTTATGAATGCCCTTCCACCGGCAACACCCGGGTCACCGACAGCCTTCTCATCAGGTGGAGAAACACCGTACCGAATTCCCCCTTCAGGGGTAGTTCCATCGGTGCCTTGTCGTCCCTCGCCACCGATACATTCCTCGGGGGCGATACGCACATCAGCTCCACCGAGAATTTCGATGACGGCACCGATTCCTTCGATGCCGACACCGATTCCTTTGATGCCGGCACCGATGCCGGCACCGATTCCATCGAGGACATTCTCGATGCCCCCGGTAATTCCTTCGACTTTCTCGGAGCCTCAACCGGGGCCTTCAGGTATACAGCCCCCTCATGGTCCTACAGGTCAGCAGCCTGATCCTTATGACACCTGGGGTGATGATACCTCTACTGACACCGATGATTTGCCTTTACCACCCTCTCCTGCGAAGAATAGAAAGCGTTCTCCCCCTGAGGACCTCTCTTTCATAAATTTTGTGAAGGAAATGTTGGAGTTGGTCCCTTTTCAGCTTCAATCAGAGCAAGATGACAGGCACCAAATGATGGAGTTGCTCCAATTCTTGGATGCCCCTAAAGTCATCACCTCTATTCCAATTCATTAGGTTTTTCTGGACCTTCTAAAAAAGAATTGGGAATCTCCTGGATCTGTTGCTCCAGTGAACAAAAAAGCTGACTCTACCTATCTAGTACAGTCAGCACCTGGCTTTCAGAAACCACAATTAGACCATCACTCTGTTGTGGTAGAATCAGCTCAAAAGAAAGCTAAACGAATACAGCCACACTCTTCCATACCTCCTACTAAGGAAAATAAATTCCTTGATAGTATAGGTAGGAAAGTATACCAAGGAGCTATGCTGATTTCCAGAATAGCTTCTTATCAACTGTATATGACCCAATACAATAGGGTCATCCTGAAACAGATGCAGGACTACTCAGATGCTTTACCAGAACAATTCCAACCACAGCTTCAATCCCTACTAAATAAAGGGTTTGAAGCTGGGAAGCATGAAATAAGAACAGCTTATGACATCTTTGATGCTTCCACTAGACTTTCTGCTACAGCCATCTCTGCCAGACGCTGGGCTTGGCTTAAGTCGTCTGACCTTCGCCCGGAAGTTCAAGACAGACTCTCTGGCTTACCCTGTCTAGGGGATAATTTGTTTGGGGAGCAAATTCAGCAAATTGTTGCTGAACTGAAGGATCATCATGAGACACTTAAACAGCTCTCATCCATTCCTTCTGACTTACCTTCTAAACAACCGTTTAAGAAGGATCCAAAAAAGTCATTCTTCCGTCCACGGAAGTATTACCCCCCACTAGCCAAGTCTTGGCCTGCGAGGCCTTATCATAAATCTCAACCTCGCCAGTCTCGAAAACAAAAGCCCGCAACAGCTCCACAACCTGGCCCTGCATCGGGTTTTTGACTTTCAATTAGAGAGCAGATGCCAAATCCCTTTTCCAACTATACCAGTAGGAGGTCGGTTAAGCCACTTTCTTGAAAAATGGCATCATATCACCACAGATCAATGGGTGATAGCGATAATTGCACAGGGTTACCACCTCAACTTCCTGACTCTCCCTTCGGACTCCCCACCCCTGCAGGCGTGGAGACTCACCGATCACTCTGGTATTCTAGAGCAGGAAGTTTCCCTTCTCCTCCAGTCAAATGCTATAGAACCCATTCCTCCCTCACAACAAGGACTAGGGTTCTACTCCAGGTACTTTCTGATCCCAAAAAAGTCAGGAGGACTTCGACCAATCCTGGACCTACGGGCCCTCAACAAGTACCTTCACAAAGAGAAGTTCAAGATGGTAACCCTGGGCTCGCTTCTCCCTCTGCTGCAAAGAGGGGACTGGCTATGCTCTCTAGACCTAAAAGACGCCTATACTCACATTGCAATAACTCAGTCTCATCGCAAATACCTCCGTTTTTTAGTAGGCCAAAATCACTACCAATACCGAGTGCTACCTTTCGGCCTGGCATCCGCACCACGAGTTTTCACCAAATGCCTCGTGGTGGTTGCAGCTTTTCTCAGGAAGGAAGGTGTCCACGTCTACCCCTATCTGGACGATTGGTTAATCAGGGCCCCAAACCAGCAAATCGCTCGGTCCTCCCTGACCCTAACAATTCAAACTCTGCTTTCTCTAGGGTTTCTTGTCAATTACGAGAAATCCTACGTAGTCCCATCTCAGACCTTATCCTTCATTGGGCAGACTTGGACACCTTACAGGCAAAAGCCTTCCTTCCTCATCAACGGGTTCAAACCCTTGTGTCCCTAGCTCGCCAGCTGCAGTCTCAACCCACAGCTACAGCTCGCCAATTCCTCATTCTACTGGGACACATGGCCTCCTCAGTTTATGTGACTCCCATGGCCCGTCTGGCCATAAGAGTCACGCAATGGACTCTGAGATTGCAATGGACCCAAGCTGTTCAGCCTCTGTCCTCCATTGTTCGCATCACCGATGCACTCCGTCTGTCTCTTGCCTGGTGGACAAATCAATTCAACCTCCTACAGGGCTTGCCTTTTCTTCCACCAGACCCTCAAGTAATCCTCACCACCGACGCTTCCAACATCGGTTGGGGAGCCCATGTAA
Source organism: Rhinatrema bivittatum (assembly GCF_901001135.1). NCBI lineage: Eukaryota > Metazoa > Chordata > Amphibia > Gymnophiona > Rhinatrematidae > Rhinatrema > Rhinatrema bivittatum. The sequence continues at coordinate 54,650,356 of NC_042628.1, read as the reverse complement.
ACAATCTACAAACTCAAGGATTCTGGTCACTAGAGGAAGCCAAACACCAGATAAATTTCCTGGAGCTGCGAGCAATCCGCTATGCTCTCAGGACTTTTCAAGATTGCCTATCGAACCACGCAATCTTAATTCAGACGGACAACCAGGTGGCCATGTGGTACATAAACAAGCAGGGAGGCACAGGCTCCTTCCTTCTGTGTCAGGAAGCTGCGCAGATTTGGGCAGAAGCCCTCTCCCGCTCCATGTACCTCAGGGCCACCTACTTGCCGGGAGTAGACAATGTATTGGCAGACCAGCTGAGCTGTGTCTTCCAACCACACGAGTGGTCACTCAATCCCTTGGTAGCAACCTCTCTGTTTCACAAATGGGGTTATCCCCACATAGACCTCTTTGCGTCCCCTCAGAACCACAAAGTGGACAATTACTGCTCTCTCATTCGGAGCCAGCACTCTCGGCCGAGGGATGCATTCTCCCTCACGTGGGCAACCGGTCTGCTCTATGCATTCCCTCCACTTCCTCTTCTGTCGAAGACTCTCGTGAAGCTACGTCAGGACAGGGGAACTATGATCCTGATAGCACCGCATTGGCCACGCCAAGTGTGGTTTCCCATACTCCAGGATCTCTCCATCCACAGGCACATTCCTCTGGGAAAGGACCCGCATCTGATCACTGAAAACGACGGATGCCTCCTCCATCCCAACCTCCAAGCCTTGTCCCTGACGGCATGGATGTTGAAAGGTTAGTCCTTCAGCCATTTAACCTTTCGGATTCAGTTTCTTGTGTCCTGATCGCTTCATGAAAGCCTTCCACAAGAAAATCTTACTCATACAAATGGAAAAGGTATACATCATGGTGCACTTCTCAGTCCATTGATCCCCTTTCCTGTCCAATCTCTAAATTCTTGGACTATCTCTGGCATCTATCAGAATCAGGTCTAAAGACCTCTTCCATTAGAATGCATGTCAGTGCGGTAGCCGCCTTCCATAAAGGTATCGGGGGTGTCCCTATTTCAGTACAACCCCTTGTAACACGCTTTCTTAAAGGATTGCTCCATTTGAAGCCACCTTTACGTTCTCCGGCCCCATCTTGGGACCTTAATCTGGTTCTTGGTCGTCTTATGAAACCACCTTTCGAACCTCTTTACTCCTGTGACTTAAAATATCTCACATGGAAAGTGTTATTCCTTTTGGCTATCACTTCAGCTCGCAGGGTTAGTGAATTACAGGCCCTAGTTACCTATCTGCCTTACACTAAACTCCTGCAGGACCGGGCGGTAGTCTGCACTCACCCTAAATTCTTACCTAAGGTAGTTTCGGAGTTTCATATTAATCAATCCATCATACTACTTACCTTCTTTCCCAGGCCCCACTCCAACTCCGGGGAACAGACTCTGCATACTCTCGACTGTAAACATGCTCTAGCTTTCTATCTAGACAGTACAGTTGCCCACAGAAAGAGCACTCAATTATTCGTCTCTTTCCATCCTAACAAGTTAGGGCAGCCTGTGGGTAAGCAGGCTGTTTCCTCCTGGTTGGCGGACTGCATCTCCTTTTGCTATCAGCAAGCTGGCATTCCTTTCCAAGACCGTGTTAAAGCACACTCTGTGAGGGCCATGGCAACTTCAGTAGCACACCTTCGATCGGTGCTGCTTCCTGACATCTGCAAGGCTGCCACCTGGAGTTCCCTCCATACATTTGCAGCCCACTACTGTTTGGACAAAGCTGGAAGACAGGATTCCATCTTCGGCCAATCTGCCTTGCGTAACCTTTTTCCAACATGATGTACCAACACCCGTCCACCTTCCTGGTAGGGTGCGGATGCCTTCTACCAAATTCCGCCCCAGTTGTTGTGCCTGTTGCACGCCGTTGGGTACATTTGGTGCACGTTAGGACATCCTCAGCTCGGTACTCACCCATTTGTGAGGACAACCATCCTGCTTGTCCTGTGAGAAAGCAAATGTTGCTTACCTGATGTAACAGGTGTTCTCACAGGACAGCAGGATGTTAGTCCTCATGAAACCCGCCCGCCACCCCGCGGTGTTGGGTTCGTTTTTATTTTATTTTTCGGCACTGCCTGTAGCTTTCAAACAAGACTGAGGGGAGACCCCTGCTGGCTGCAGGGTTGGTGCCGTGCTGGGCATGCCCAGTAGGGGCCAGTCAAAGTTCCTGAAACTTTGACAGACGTTTTCCGTGGTTGGGCTCCATCCTCGATGTCACCCATTTGTGAGGACTAACATCCTGCTGTCCTGTGAGAACACCTGTTACATCAGGTAAGCAACATTTGCTTTCTGGTGCTTTTTGGACTAAGTTTTAGGAAGCCAAATTTAGGGGGTCATTTATCAAAGTGCTATATGGCATTTTCGCATGCGAAAAACGCCTTTAACGCATGGGAAAAGCACCATAACGCATGGTGTGATGCAAATTAGGAAAAGGGGTGGGATTTCTGGTTAAGTGGGCTGGCATCACAATTTGCGAAGCCATATTGCAAAGTTTTAACTATAACTTTTTCATTTGTGTTAAGCTGTGCGATATGGCTTTATTGCACTTCACAATGTTTTCGCTTAGGTAGGAGTGTAGGGGTTAAGGGCTACTTTGACATTCAGAGTGAGACATATGAACAGAACAGTGCTCTCTTGTGAAGATTTGATGTCCTTCGGAGTGAGGACACTCAACCAAAGATGAGATTTGTACAATGTTCTCTCAACCTAGCTTGATGGACTCTCTCTTCTGCGGTAATACCTATGCGAAGCGCTAAGATAGCGCACTTTACGTTAAATAGGCTATTACCATAAAACACACCCCTTTTGCTATCGTATGCAATATTTAGTGCATTTTGATAAATACAGGCCTTAGTTAGAAGAACCAGGAGGAAACGTTTTGCTGCCCCCTTCCTACCTGTGGAGGAACATCACGAGCTGTATGTTCCTGCTAATATTCTTTCCAACTTGGGATTCAAGACCAGAGGAAAAAAAGTGAAAAAGGGTAACAGAGAGACAGAGTAAGATCATCCTGACATTTTAGAGGATCCCCACCTGCACCCCAAATCAGAGTCTTCATCCCCCGGGGATTTGGACTCTCTGTGCAGAGACTGAGTCTTTCTAATTTTTTCCAGATTTGAGGGTCTTCCTGTCCCAACAAGGGATACCCTGACCACTTGGGGACCTCACTTGGGAAAACCCTGGAGGGTGAGGGTTTCCCATGTCCTGGTATGTGAGACTTATGCACAGATAGAGAAGAGAGACTGCAAGAAAGAAAAGATCACCTGTGGTGCTGGGAATTGAATTTATTGTGCCATTTATCCACCTGATTATCCATCAGGAAAGATTTTCATTTTGGACACTAAATCAAAGCCTCCAGTGTTTTCTTGGAATTTAGAGCACTCACAGGGGGGGGGGGGGGAATTCAGTTTCCTAGCACCCCTGCCACTCTGGGCCCTTTCTTTCCCCCACCAAGGAAGGACTCAGGCCCTAGGAAAGAGACGTGAGAGAGCTGGCCTGAGTGATCCAGCCCCAAGAGAGACTAGAAATTCTTTTATGGCCCCATTGAATGCAGCCAGCACCCGGGGATGGGCTTACATTAAGAACATAAGATTTGCCATACTGGGTCAGACCAAAGGTCCATGAAGCTCAGTATCCTGTTTCCAACACTGGCCAATCCAGGTCACAAGCACCTGGCAGGATCCCAAAAAGTCGATAGATTCCAAACTCCTAATCCCAGGGACAAGCAGTGGATTTTCCAAGTCTACCTTAATAACGGTTTATGGACTTTTCTTCCAGGAATTTGTGCAAACCTTTTTTTTTTATTTCTCAAATTTCAATTATAATACAATACATAATATAATACAGATACCCAATATCTCTTCCCCTTACAGTACCTATATACACCATAACAAAAACATCTCTCTCAACTCGTTCGAACCCATCACAACCTCAGAGATCCTAAGAGTACTGAAAATATGAAACCCTCGTCTCACCCTTTAGACCATATCCCCTCCAAACTACTTCTTCTTATTCCAGACACCATCTCCAAAGCCCTGGCAGACATCATCAACTGCTCATTATCCCAAGGAATCTACCCTGATGACCTTAAAATGGAAAAACTAGTTAACACTCAATTATCAGACTACCTTGAAGATCACAAAATTCTCTTCCCCTCACAATATGGCTTCAGGAAATCTTTAAGCACCGAATCACTTCTTATTTCCTTGACAGATTACCTCATCTTGGGCCCTGACAAAGGCCAGGCCTATCTATTGATCCTCCTGGACCTCTCGGCCACCTTTGATACTGTTAACCATACTATGCTCCTGAACCAACTACTGAACATCGGCATAACAGGCACCGCACTGGCCTGGTTCAACACATTCTTGAAAAACAGAGGCTTCAAGGTCAAAATACACAACAAAGAATCCAAACGCTACCCTTCATCTCTAGGAGTCCCTCAAGGCTCTTCCCTCTCACCCACTCTCTTTAACATCTACCTCCTCCCTCTCTGCCAGTTATTAACCAACCTGAACCTAAAATACTATCTGTATGCCGACGATGTCCAGATTGTGATACCCATCAAAGAATCCATCAAAAAAACCCTAGATATATGGGAATCATGCCTTCAAGAAATCAACTCCCTCCTCGCCAACCTCAATTTAATCCTAAACTCCTCAAAAACGGAACTCCTTCTCACATCCACTGAGAACAGCTACCCCCCCCCCCACACACACACAAATCCTTCAGCAAATCTTCAAACAACCCAAGTGAGAGATCTGGGAGCGATCATCGACAATCGACTAAACCTAAAAGCTTTTATAAACCAAACCACAAAGGACTGCTTTCATAAACTGCATGACCTAAAAAGAATAAAACCACTGTTCCAAAACCATGACTACAGGACAATCCTACAGGCAATAATCTTCTCCAAGTTAGACTATTGCAAATCCCTATTATTAGGTATCCCTTCATCGCATACTAAACCTCTTCAGATGGTTCAAAATACGGCAGCCAGAATTCTGACAAATTCACGGAGAAGAGATCACATCTCCCCCATCCTCAAAGACTTACACTGGCTGCCGATTCATTACAGAATACTATACAAGTCCATCACCACAATATACAAATCTATCCAACAAATCACTCCGCTCAACCTACAAATCCCTTTCAAAAAACATACATCCTCCAGACCCATAAGAGAGCACTATAAAGATTCCCTTCAGGTACCTCATTCCAAAACCTCCCTTCACATAACTCTCAGAGACAGGGCATTCTCCACTGCAGGACCTCCTCTGTGGAACTCCATCCCTACGGAGCTAAGGCAGGAACCTTGCCTCCCAACATTCAGGAAAAGACTCAAAACGTGGCTATTCAAAAAAGCCTTCCCAGACTCGGATTAAACTCATTACTCACCTCACCTACAACCAACTTCCAACACCTACAACCAACTTCCAAGCACTACCAGTATGCATAAAACCTTCACTTATGATCACTACCTTTATATAAAAAACTGTACTTATTTCAAATGAACAAACCATTGTAAATCACATAATTCTTGTAATGTACCCCGCCATACTTCGGTTAAGATACTATGTTAAAGTTCCTGTTGTGATCCCGGTCACTAGCCTAGTGACCGGGCTCTTACCTGGCTCCGCGGCGCCGCGAACCGCCGGGTTCCTGGCCTCCAGGGCCGCGTGGCAGCGGCGTCTCCTCGTGGAGACGCTGCCAGAGACTCCTCCCCTCGGCAGGGGAACGCGCGCGCGCGAAGGGGCGCGTTTTGAGGCGTCTGCACCCGGATGTGCAGACACGCCTCCTCTGACGTCAGACGCTGAGCGGGGTATTTAAATCGGGGATCTGGAAACTCCAACTTGCCTTGCAACGAGGTCTCTCTTCGGAGTACTAGTTGCCGTCGGATTGCCTGCCTGCCTGGTTCCTGATCTCTGCCTGCCTGACTCTGGTTTCGCCTGCCCGCCTGCCTGGTTCCTGATCTCCGCCTGCCTGACTCTGGTTTCGCCTGTCTTCCTGGTTCCTGATCTTTGCCTGCCTGACTCCGGTTCTGCCTGCTTGCCGCCCGCCTTGACTTCAGCCCGTGACTTCTACTTTGCCTGCTTGCCGCCCGCCTTGACTTCAGCCCGTGACTTCTACTTTGCCTGCTTGCCGCCTGCCTTGACTTCAGCCGTGACTTCTACTCTCCTGCTTGCCGCCTGCCAGACTCCGGTTCGTATTCCTTCCTGGATCCTCCTAGCCTTCACCTAAGTCCCAGCGGTCCGGGTCCCTACGGGCTCCTCCCGGGGGGACCTCGGGCTTCCAGGGCGAAGACCCCTAAGTCCTAGCAACCCGGGCCTCAACAGCTCCTCTGGAGGGGTCACGGGTTTCCAGGTGAAGATCCTACGGTTCCTCGAGTTCTGCCTCCCGTTCGTCACTCCGTGACGGTCGGCCCAAGGATCCACTTTCGGATTGGACAATCACAACAGTTTGCAAGGCCATGGATCCGGCAGATCTCGCTGGTCTCCAGGCCATCCCGGGCCTAGCTCAACGCCTGGTACAACAGCAGCAGGTGTTGGATTCATTAGTAGCTACGGTAGAGCGCATGGCTACGCGAATGGACCACGAACCCCTTGCACCGGCTCCGGTCCCAGTACCGGCTCCAGTTGTCACGCTCCAGACACCTACTCAGCTGCCTGCTCCCTCCCGATATGCTGGGGATGCCAAGGCTTGCCGTGGATTTCTCAATCAATGCTATGTGCGGTTCGCCTTGCTTCCTAACCAGTTCCCTACTGACGCTGTTAAGGTGGCCTACATCTTCTCCTTGCTGGATGGCAAGGCATTACATTGGGCATCGCCTATGTGGGAGAAGAATGACGTTGCTCTATCTAATCTGGATCTGTTTGTGGCTGATTTCCGGGCCGCTTTTGACGAACCCGCTCGTCAAACTTCTGCTACTTCGGAGCTTTTGCAAATTCGCCAGGGGGCACGCTCCTTGGCGGAGTACGCTTTGGAATTTCGTACCCTGGCCCTCGAGGTAGGGTGGCGTGATGATGCCCTTCGGGGGGTTTTCCTTGAAGGGTTAGCAGGTCGGATTAAGGACGTACTAGCTGCTCGTGATCTTCCTGAAGACCTCAACGCGCTCATAGCGCTCGCTGGACGCATTGATCTGCGATTGCAGCAAAGAGCCAAGGAGGTACGTCCGCCACGGCGGATGTCGCCCCTAGCGCCCGCTTTCTCCAGACCCCTTAACCCGGCTCCCCGGTCCACGGGAGCTTCCGCGGAGTCTTCCGCCGATGAGCCTATGCAGCTGGGAAGGTCCTCTCTGACTGAGGAAGAGAAACGCCGCCGACGGACACTAGGACTGTGTTTGTATTGCGGTGGGAAAGGACATTTCCTGTCTCATTGTAAAGAACGGCCGGGAAACGCTCACGCCTAGGAGTATGGGAGGAGTGTCTCCTGGGCTGTCTTAATGCTGCTCCTCAATGTTCTGTACCTGTAACCTTAATTTATCCTGGAGGTTCCTTCGACACACGGGCTTTGATTGACTCAGGGGCCGGGGGGAACTTCATTACTCGCGCCCTGGTGGAATGTCTACAAATAACCACACGACCCCGTGAACCCCCATTGCGAGTCACCTCCATTCAAGGAACCTCATTGCCCGGAAGTATTTCTAGGGTTACTGACCCAATTACACTCCAGACCGGTCTATTCCACAGGGAGTCGATCTCCTTACTCGTTTTGGATAAATCTGTACATCCTGTAGTTCTTGGCTTGCCTTGGTTACAGCAACATTCTCCTATAATCCGCTGGGATGATTTACAAATTACTCAATGGAGCCCACAATGTCTTCAGTCTTGCATCACGACCACAGTATCTCCACCTGTTACCTTGGCACATGTCGGGCCTTTACTCCCGGCTGCGTACAGCAGTTACGCCGACGTCTTTTCCAAAGAGAAGGCAGAGTTACTGCCTCAACACCGTCCTTTCGACTGTGCCATTGAACTTCTTCCTGGCACAACACCACCTCGGGGCAGGGTATATCCCTTGTCCCAACCTGAGACTAAAGCCATGTCTGAATATATTAAAGAAAATCTCGCTAAAGGATTTATACGACAGTCCAAGTCGTCCGCGGGGGCAGGGTTCTTTTTTGTGGCCAAGAAGGACGGGTCACTACGTCCCTGCATCGACTACCGAGGCTTAAATAGTATCACCAAGAAGAACCGCTACCCGTTACCACTAATTCCAGAATTGTTGGACAGACTCCAAGGGGCTCGGGTTTTCACTAAGCTGGACTTAAGGGGGGCCTACAACCTAGTGCGCATCCGTCCCGGAGACGAATGGAAAACGGCCTTCAACACCCGGGACGGGCACTATGAATATTTGGTCATGCCTTTCGGCTTATGTAATGCTCCCGCCGTTTTCCAGCATCTTATGAACGAAATCCTGAGAGATCTGCTAAACACGTGTGTCATAGTTTACCTGGATGACGTTCTCATCTTCTCGCGAGATCTGGATACTCATCGTCAACAGGTCCGGCAAGTTCTCCAGATCCTCCGAGATCAGCACCTCTTCGCCAAGCTTGAAAAATGTCTTTTTGAACAAAGCTCCTTGCCCTTCTTAGGGTATATCGTTTCTGCCACGGGATTCAGCATGGATCCAGAGAAGGTTTCTGCCATCAGGAAATGGCCTCAGCCTACAGGATTAAAAGCATTACAACGCTTTCTGGGCTTCGCAAACTTTTACAGGCATTTTATTCCAGGATACTCCCGGCTTGTGGCACCGTTAACAGCCTTAACAAGAAAGGGAGCAGATGCTCATCACTGGACTACGGAAGCCTGTAAAGCATTCCAAGATTTAAAAGACGCTTTTCTTTTGGACACTTGCTTACGTCACCCTGACCCGTCCCGTCCCTTCGTGGTGGAAGTAGATGCGTCCAGTGTGGCAGTAGGAGCAGTGCTATCGCAGCACTCCAGCTCGGGAACATTATTACCATGTTCATATTTCTCTAAAAAATTCACTCCTGCGGAAGGTAATTACGGAATCGGCGATAAAGAGCTTCTCGCCATCAAGTTGGCGTTCGAGGCATGGAGGCAGTGGCTAGAGGGAGCTCAGCATCAAATCACAGTCTACACCGATCATAAAAACTTAGAGTTCCTCTCTCAGGCTCAACGCCTCAATCCCAGACAAGCAAGGTGGTCCTTGTTCTTTAGCCGATTCGATTTTCTTCTCAAATACCGACCAGCTTCTAAGAACATTCGGGCCGATGCTCTGTCCCGGAATACCATCCTCGAGGAAAAGGATGACTCTCCTCAGTACATCATTGATCCGGCCAGAATCTCTCTCGCCAGCACCAGTATAACCGCACAAGGAAGAGTGGTAATACCGCGACGAGACCGAAGAAAGGTGCTAGAGTGGGCTCACGACTCACTTACTGGAGGTCATGCTGGCCGGTTAAGAACTCTCACTCTCTTAAATCGGTTCTACTGGTGGCCTCGGGTACGACAGGATGTACAGGAATATGTGGCATCCTGCCCCATATGTGCCAGACAGAAGCCGCTTTCTGGGAAACCCTGGGGTCTTCTGCAACCTTTGCCAATTGCCACAGAACCGTGGACTCATATTGCCACTGACTTTGTGGTAGATTTGCCTCCTTCCGAGGGAAAGACTGTAATTTGGGTTATCGTGGACCGTTTTTCTAAAATGGTACATTTGGTCCCTCTGAATAAACTTCCCACAGCACCTGAGTTGGCGAATCTCTTTATACAACACATCTTTCGAGTCCATGGTCTTCCCCAAAGCATAGTTTCCGACCGTGGACCCCAGTTTACAGCTCGCTATTGGCGAGCGCTCTGTAAAAAATTTGGGGTTCAATTGAATCTCTCTACAGCTTTTCACCCCCAAAGTAATGGTCAAACTGAGAGAATTAATCGAACCTTCAAGGTCTTCCTCCGCAGTTTCATTTCTGAGAAGAAAGATAATTGGGTTGCATTGCTGCCTTGGGCTGAATTCGCATATAATAATCATGAACATTCAGTCACTGGCCAATCGCCTTTTCAAACAGTCTTTGGTCGTCATCTCCGACCTCCCGTTCCGATCCCCGTGGAGGTCACTTCCCCTGCGGCTCAGACTGTGGCTACTCAATTCCATCATCTTTGGACTACGCTTCAACGTCGACTCTCGTCTGCAGCACAGAAAGCTCGAATAACGGCGAATCGTCATCGATGTCCTGCTCCAACATTACTGCCTGGTACTAAGGTATGGCTCAGCACCAAGAATCTACACCTTCCAGGTTATTCTCGCAAGTTGGCTCCTAAATTCTGCGGTCCTTTTCCTGTGGCGGAACGTGTTGGATTGGTGTCCTACAAGCTTCGACTTCCGTCTTCGCTACGCATTCATAATGTGTTCCATGTGTCTCTTCTCAAACCAGTGGTGCATTCCCGTTATCATCGTCCCACGCTTGATGATGTCTCAGCTTCAGCTCCTGGAGATCCGGTCTATCAGGTACGAGAGGTGCGGGATGTCCGTTTTCACAATCGTCGCTGGGAGTATCTGCTGGCCTGGGAGGGCTGTGGTCCCGAGGAGGACTCCTGGGAACCTGCACGGAACATCCTGGATAAGTCTTTGTTGACTCAATTCCATTTGGACAATCCCGGGAAGCCCGGCCCTCTACGGAGGGGGCGTAAAGGGGGGGTACTGTTGTGATCCCGGTCACTAGCCTAGTGACCGGGCTCTTACCTGGCTCCGCGGCGCCGCGAACCGCCGGGTTCCTGGCCTCCAGGGCCGCGTGGCAGCGGCGTCTCCTCGTGGAGACGCTGCCAGAGACTCCTCCCCTCGGCAGGGGAACGCGCGCGCGCGAAGGGGCGCGTTTTGAGGCGTCTGCACCCGGATGTGCAGACACGCCTCCTCTGACGTCAGACGCTGAGCGGGGTATTTAAACCGGGGATCTGGAAACTCCAACTTGCCTTGCAACGAGGTCTCTCTTCGGAGTACTAGTTGCCGTCGGATTGCCTGCCTGCCTGGTTCCTGATCTCTGCCTGCCTGACTCTGGTTTCGCCTGCCCGCCTGCCTGGTTCCTGATCTCCGCCTGCCTGACTCTGGTTTCGCCTGTCTTCCTGGTTCCTGATCTTTGCCTGCCTGACTCCGGTTCTGCCTGCTTGCCGCCCGCCTTGACTTCAGCCCGTGACTTCTACTTTGCCTGCTTGCCGCCCGCCTTGACTTCAGCCCGTGACTTCTACTTTGCCTGCTTGCCGCCTGCCTTGACTTCAGCCGTGACTTCTACTCTCCTGCTTGCCGCCTGCCAGACTCCGGTTCGTATTCCTTCCTGGATCCTCCTAGCCTTCACCTAAGTCCCAGCGGTCCGGGTCCCTACGGGCTCCTCCCGGGGGGACCTCGGGCTTCCAGGGCGAAGACCCCTAAGTCCTAGCAACCCGGGCCTCAACAGCTCCTCTGGAGGGGTCACGGGTTTCCAGGTGAAGATCCTACGGTTCCTCGAGTTCTGCCTCCCGTTCGTCACTCCGTGACGGTCGGCCCAAGGATCCACTTTCGGATTGGACAATCACAACAGTTCCTTTCATTTTTCATCTTGCTCCCAGTTGTACTCATCCCTGTTTATTGTAACTGTAACTATTTTATGTTTAGCACCTATTATTTATTTCGTTCATTGTTCCTTTTCTCACTCCACTGTTTATTGTAAACCGGCATGATGTGATTCCCTCACGAATGCCGGTATAGAAAAAACGAAAATAAAATAAATAAATAAAGTGAAAACAAACTTTGTATAGGAAACATTATTGAAATAGATTCAAGTAAAAAAAAAAAGACAAAAACAAGGCAATAAAGAAAACAGAAAAGATAATCTCATTTCCAAAACAGTGGTCAGAAACAGAAAAGGAAGAAGGAACATAAATTATAAAGGGAGTTTTGACATTGAAAAATACTAATAAGAAAATGCATGAAGTGACCACAAAAGCACTCAAACTAGCCCATTACAAATGCAGAGTGGGACCCTGGAGGAGTGCAGATAATTTGGAATCCAAAAAGGACTGAGGCTGTTTAGGAGCAAAGAATATGAAACAATCATTATTGAGCTTAATGACACACCAACAAGGGATATCTTAAAGACAAGGTAGCTCATCTAAAAGAAAGAAAGGATCTTCTTCTCTTTTGATTATATTTTGATAAATCAGGGAAAATTTAACAGTTTGCCCATAAAAAAGGGAATTGAAACTCCTAAAATACAAATGAATTACTTTACTTAAATCAATTTCCTTAGAAAAAGTAACCAAAACAATCCCCCTTCTGTCTAGAGTTCTCAAGGTAATTCATCAAATTGGATAAATCAGGGGCAGAATGTGTTGGCTGACTTGAGGTAGCAGTGTGAGTAGGAAGAAAAGAAATCTTGTTCACCAGCAGAATGGCATCTGGCTCACATTTTAAGATATCCAAAAAATATTTCCTTAAAGTCGGTAATGGCGGTTCACCAATAACCTTAGGAAAATTGAGAATATGAATATTTAGATGTCTATAGAGAAGTTTTCCAAAGACTCCAGCCATTGGTTGAGGGCAAACCGATCCTTTACAAGACAAGTATTAAGATCCTTAATATCTTGTATACCTTTTTCCATAGACTTGATGTTTACTTCTTGTTCCTGCAATTGAGTCCCAGTGAATGAAACAAAGGCTTAAAAGAGGCAGCTAGAGAATCAATTTTTTTGCCACAATTGTTTATGGAGTTACCAGATTTGGCAACTAATTTCCAAATGGAATCCAGGATAACCCCTGCAAGTTTAGTCAGCGATAATAAAGACTCACTACGCACGACAAGTTGTCAAAGGCAATAGACACAGTTGCAACCTGGCACCAGCCACCGAGTAAATCTCTAACTGCACTTGTGAGGAAAAACTTCCCTGAGCAGATCTTCCAGAGTCCTGGTGATGAAACTGAAAGAGACACTGCTGCTGCCACCCCAGTGATCATCGACCAGCACTGAGGAAGACAGATTGGGAGAGTTGCTGATCCAAAGGGCTGAGAGATGCACCTCCTCCCCTGGCGATTGGGATGCTCTCTCGCCAACAATCACAATGGGGGCTTCATCTCCCTTGTTTGTGAGACTCTGAGGCAGGAATGTTGGAATTTGCTGCTGTCCAGGGAGTAAAGGTGGGGCTGGAGGGAAGACCCAAGCCTTCCCTTTGCGTTTAGAAGACATTGTATTGCAGGTAATTCAAACAAAGTCATAAAAACGCCCAGCAGCTCAAACCATGCAGACGGATCATGCCACCATCTTGTTCCTCTTCGCTTTATCCAAACCTTTTTTTTTTTTTAAACTGTTTATTTTTGAACCACACAGAGCAACAAGAAGTACATTGCAAACATAGCACTGGCATCATATCCAAGGGTACAAATAAGAACCCACATCCCGACTTAAAGGCTATTTCCCCCAGCAGGTAGCTCAGAGGAATCTGTCTCCTGCTCTCGCCATACCCAATATAGTCCCCAGTCCTTGTTATAAAAGTCCAGTTTATATTGTCCAAACCAATTTTTTTTTTAAAACCCAGCTACACTAACAGCTTTCACCACATCCATCAGCAATGCATTCCAAAGTTTAATGACACATTGAGTAAAAAAATATTTTCTCCTGTTTGTCTTAAATTTATCTCCTGGTCACTTCATTGCATGATCCCTATTCTTTGTACTTTTTGAAAGAGTAAACACTGATTCGTGTTTACCTGTTCCACGCTACTCATTATTTTATAGAACTCTATCATATCTCCCCTCATCCATTTCTTCTCCAAACTGAAAACTCTAAACCTCTTTAGCTTTTCCTTTTAGGGGAATCGTTCCATCCCCTTTATCATTCTGTTTGCCCTTCCCTGTACCTTTTCTAATTCTGTGATATCTTTTTTGAGATGTAGTGACCAGAACTGCACAAGTAGCAGTCGCACCATGGAGAGACACAGAGGCATTCTCCATTCATTTCCTAATAATTCCTAGCCCCATGAAACTTCAGTCTCTTTTCCTATCTGAAGGCTGCACTTCTGATTTGTGCATCCTTGATTATCTTCTGGAAATCCTTTATTAATCCATAAAATTCACAAGAGCTCTGGTGTGTAACTTTTCAGCTTGACCTCATCAGGATGCAATGAGAGGGCAGTAGTTTACTCTAGAGAGGTTGGAGGAGTGGGGGTAACATGGAGGGGAAGCGATGTGATTTTGGCACCTTTTGATAAATTTAGTTTCTCATGTCAGAATTTCATATTTCAGATCTGGCAATACTTGTCCAAGAAGGATTATGAGTGTGTGTGCTTTCAGGTAGCTCTGAGCATCTTGTCTTGGGTGTGTCACTTCTGAGTGGGCTCTACTGCCTCGACAATGCTTACAAAAGGTTATGACATCATTTCACAAATCCCTTGGAGAGGAGGAGGCCAAAGCCTTATTGATTTTTTTTTAGAGGAAAATCCTTTCATTCTTTCAGTGTTTGCAGTCACGGTATCGGCCCTTCTTGGGTGTCACTCAGGTGCAGTGTGTGTATATAAAGCCCTGCCCCAGCTTTTGAAGGCATGAGTTAGAGCGATGATGATAAGGATGAGGAGACTCCAGGTGTTCCTGCTGCTGCAGCTGCTTCTTACAGGACTGAGCTCAGGTAAGCAAAAGGGAAGAAGGGGGAAATCCTGTTACAGAGGAAAGGTGCCCTGACTAAGGAATATCTGAGAACTAATCAAAGTCCCGCTTTGTGTGGCCCCAGGAAAGACACTTTACCTGCCTGAGCCTCAGTTCTAATCCCAGCTCTGACACTGCCTCTGTGTGACCCCAGGTGAGTTCCTTTATCTCCTGGTACTTTAATACTGTACCTCTCCCCCTTATTAATTAGGAATTAATTATAACTTTCTCCTTTTACCCCACCACTGCTGTAGTTCAAACTGCAAATTAGCGAGAGCAATTTAAAAAGCCACCTATGCCAGAGGCAGCTTTCTGAAATGCAATTATTTATAATCTGTGATTGGGATAATTTGGGAATGAAATCTGAGCCAGCTGATGACCATCAGAAACTTTCACCTGTTATTTACATAATTGTTACCACACATGGAGGCCACTACAGTAAAGTATGCTCAGCTGAGCGCAATGTTTAACCCGGGTTGGTCGCGCGTATTGGACGCGCGTCCACAACCCCTTATACAATCACGGGTTTGGCATGACCAAAACATGTGTCCAAACCCCCCCAACGTTAATAGCGCCCATGACATGTAAATGCTATTTGCCTGGGATATAGAACAAAAAAAATGTACGACGGTCTGCAAATTTTACGCTCAGAAATTAGCGCCTGCCCAAGAGCAGGCGTTAATATCTGAGCAGCCTGAAAAAGTGTGCAGAGAAGCAGAAATACTGCTTTTCTGTACTTCCTCCTACTTAATACCGTGACGATATTAAGTGGGAGGAACCAAAAGGTTAAAAAAAAAATTAAATTAAAAAAATCTTTTTAAATTGTGCCATGGGTCAGTTTGGAAACAAACGCTCGATTTTATGAGTGCCCGTTTTCCAAATCCGCTAACAGCCACCTCTCCTGGTCTTCCACTGCTAAAGAGGCACTAGGGGTGCGCTATTGTCCCTAGCGCCTCCTTTCTAGTGCGACCCTTCATTTAAATACAGTATCGCACGCCCAGCAGAGGTGGCTGGGCACACGTTAGGAAAGCGGGCACTCAAAAACTAAGCGTGCATTTTCCCGCAACCTTACCGATACGGCCTGATGGTGATTAATTTGGAGAGAGAAAGCTTGATAAAGCTGTACCTCATGAATCCTGAGGGAGCACAGTTGGTTAAACAAAGAGGGTTGGTGTGAGATAGAAGGAGATCTCCCCTTTATTCTCAGAGAGCTAGAAAGAAAGGCTCGGCAAAACCAGGGCCATTTCAGTATAAGAAGCCTTTTCCACAATGTTAAAGCTGAGCGTATATTGCCTAAAAATGTAGAACCTGATTTACAAAACGCAGGGTTTTTCGCACACAAGTGCTGCTTTCAAAATCAGCCCAAGGGTTGTGTGTGTAACAGTCTGGATAAAACCAGATTTTGTGAGTATTTTTCCCTGCACTGCATGAAGGAGTTCTTGCGGCAGGAGGAGGAAGAATTGGGCTGGGGAAAGGATTTTATAAAGTATGTGTGTATATCTACACCTCTTTGAGCAGTGTAAGTCCGAGTATGGAACACCGAACTCGTGAATATTCAAAGCCCATTTTGCAAATTAGGGCTAAAATCTCCAGGTACAAGAACCTGCAGACTTTAGCCCTACTGGGACTGTTTCAAAATGACACCAGCGCTCTGGGAGGGAAAAATCTTCACAGAATTAAAACTTCTGCAGGCAAAGAAATGAACAGGAAGCAGTGCAGGATTTAAATTTTACTCTTATGGACAAAATTCCCCTGGCGCTTTCTGCTCAGGCTTTTCACGTGCATAATTTGTTTTTATTCGGAGGAAGTCGCAGGAAATGGAACTCTCTCCCCTCTTTAACCCTACTTCCCCTGCACCGAGGGAGTACCTTTATTAATAAAGCTAACATACAGCATCCTCCATCCCTTTACTCCCTGGAAATCTCGTAGTCCTAAGGGACACCTTGTTACTGCATTATTTCAGTCAATCCCTGTCAATCTTCCACCTCTCAGCGTACCCTCCTTGAATTTCCCCTGATCTGGATCAGACAGACATCCGAGTTTGCCATCCAGGCAGATAAACTTTCTTTCCAATCAGTCCTCAAGACAAAGATTCTTTAAGTTTGAAATTATTTTGTTGTACAAGTAGATTCTACTTCAAATTGTTGCATCTCAAATGTGAACCCCAAGGCAAAGATCTTTGGTAACTGGAGACAGGGTAGCAGAAGGGAGAAGAAAGGTACCTTGAGTTGCAGGAGTTAGTTTATGGTAGAGGTAGGGAGCTTGAGGGATATGAGGCTGATTTAGTCTTCAGAAGAAGGCAGTAAAAAAGAAGGTAAAATCTCGATCGTTTCAGGAAGCTTTACAAAGTGCTGCGGACTTTGGAGCCCAAATGGGCAAGACTGGGCTTTCGTCCCAAACTGCTAAGGGAAATGCCTGCACTGTTATGATCAGGCTTGTGAACCCTTGGACCGTCGGGAGAATGGTATACCTCAGGAGGTGGGTCCTTAGGTTCCCCCGTCGGGTGGCGAGGTGGAACAGAAGATGTGACCGGCTGACCCTCGGCACTGAAGACTGAGCTTCGCCCCTGGAAGTCCGTGGTTCCCCCGGGAGGAGCCCGTAGGGACCCGAACCGCTGGGACTTAGATGGGCCCTTGGAGACGATGGTCCAGAAGAAGTCCAAGGTCAAGTGCCAGAGGGTCATCGCTACCAGTCCGAGGTCACACACCGAGGGATCGCCGCTTGCCAGTCCAAAGTCACACACCAGGAATCAACACTTGCCAGTCCGAAGTCACACACTAGGAATCACCGCTTGCCAATCCGGTCAGACACCAAGGAATCACTGAGACGAAACAGGAACCAGGAAGCAAGGATCCGAAGCACAAGAAGACTCACCGAAGACTCACCGAAGGTCCCTTTAAATCCTGTGTGGAGGCGCAGCCTCACGCCTAAGATGGCAGCAGCCATCTTGGATTCTCGGCCGCGGAGAGAAGCTGCCCGACGCCACGAGGGAGGAGCAGGGACGGCTCCCAACCCAGCGGTCACCGCGGAGGCTCACGCTGGCGCGTGGGAACGACACAGACCAGCCTCCTGCAGCTTCCCCCGATACTGCCATGGCAGCCCGCCGTCTCGGGTCAGGTAGGTGGCCGCGGCCGAGGCCGTCCATGGCTGCGGAACACTACAGTACCCCTCTCTTTAGGCTGCCTCCCCGGAGGCTTGGGTTTAGACGGATGGTCTCTATGGAACTGAGCAAGCAAGCCCCGGTCTAGGAAGTTGGCCAACGGCTCCCAGGTGTTTTCTTCAGGGCCGAACCCCTCCCAGGCTAGCAGATACTCCCATCTCTTTCTATGCTTCCGAACGTCCAACACTTCTCAGACCTGATAGGTGAGGTCATCTTCAGAGGCAATAGGTTGGGGAGTCGGAGGCGTACTGGAAGGCCAAGATAGCACCAGGGGCTTCAACAGGGAGGCATGGAACGTGTTATGGATCTTGCGTGATGGTGGTAGTCGAAGCTGATACGACACCGCACCAATCCGACGGAGGATGGGAAATGGTCCAATAAATTGAGGGGCCAGTTGTACTGAAGGCAATTTCAGGCGGATAAACTGAGTGCTCAGCCATACCTTTTGACCAGGTCTCAGAGGCGGGTACGGTTTCCGTCGCTGATCTGCATACCTTTTTGCCACTTGACTGGCTTTAAGCAGTGCGTGCCATGTGGAGACCCAAAGACGATGCAGTTCATCCGCTGAGAGTTGGGCCACCGGAGACGTGACAGAGATGGCGGCAGCGGCAGGCGTGGCTGCTTCCCATAGACTATCTGGAATGGAGAGGATCCGGTGGCCGTAGAGAGGTGTGAATTGAGTGCGAATTCCGTTCATGGAAGTAGACTTGCCCAGTCGTCCTGTTTCTCATTCACATAGATGTGAAGGAACTGCTTAAGGGTTTGATTCGTCCTCTCTGCTGGACCGTTGGTTTGTGGGTGGTAAGCAGAAGTATAGTCCAAGGTGACGTCGAACTTCTGGTAGAGGGTCCTCCAGAATCTGGCGGTAAATTGGGGGCCTCGGTCCGAGAGGATGCTTCTGGGCAGACCATGCAATCTAAATATGTGCTGGACGAACAGCTGGGCCAACTGTGGTGCGGACAGCAACCCTGGGAGGGGGACGAAGTGTGCCATTTTGCTAAATAGATCTATGACCACCCATATGACAGTGTTCCCACCGGATGAAGGCAGATTGACCATGAAGTTCATAGCGAGATGGGTCCAGGGTTCGGTGGGCACTGGTAATGGCTGAAGCAAGCCTGGGGATGAACCTGGAATCCTCTTGTGGCGGGCACATGACTGGCAGGATTCCACATAGGATCGGACATCCTTGTTGACCTTGGGCCACCAATAGTAACGGCGAAGGGTCTGTAAGGTCCGATGTTGTCCTGGGTGACCCGAGCAACGGGAGTCATGAGCCCATGCCAGGACTTGTTTTCATAGGAAGGGAGGAATAAGTGTCTTCCCGGGAGGGATAGCCGTGGTGGCGGACAACAGGACGTGCAAAGGCTCCATAATAAACTGAGGATTGTCTAGAGTGTCTGTGGTCTCAAAGACACGAGACAAGGCGTCGGCCTTCAGGTTCTTGGCGGCCGGTCTATAACGTAAGAAGAAGTTGAAACGGATGAAAAATAATGCCCATTGTGCCTGTCGAGGATTCAGTCGCTGTGCACGATGCAGGTACTCAAGATTCTTGTGGTCCGTATAGACTGAAAACGGATGCTGGGCTCCCTCCAACCAAGGGCGCCATTCCTCTAAGGCTATTTTAATGGCCAGGAGCTCCTTATCGCCAATGGAGTAGTTCCGCTCTGCCGGCGAAAACTGGCAAGAGAGGAAGGCACATGGATGTAACTTATGATGGTCCGAAGTCTAGCTCAGGACGGCCCCTACGCCTTCCGAGGATGCGTCCACCTAGATTATGAATGGCCGTTGCGGGTCAGGATGGTGGAGACATGGCTGACAAAGGAATGCCTCTTTAAGTCGGAGGAAGGCGGCCTCTGCTCCCGGAGGCCAGTTTTTGGGGTCTGCGCCTTTTCGAGTTAAGGCCGTCATCGGAGTGACAATGGACGTGTAATTGGCGAAACCCAAAAACCGTTGGAGTGCCTTCAGTCCGGACGGATGCGGCCATTCCCGAATGGCTTTTAGTTTATGGGGGTCCATGCGGAATCCCTCACTGGAGACAATATACCCCAAGAAGGGAAGAGACTCCCGCTCGAAGAGGCACTTTTCAAGTAGGGCATAAAGTCTGTTTTCTCTTAGGCGTTGAAGTACCTGGATGACGTGCTGATGGTGAGTGGTGAGAGAATCAGGGAAGATCAAGATGTCATCGAGGTACATGACCACACAATGATATAAGAGGTCGCGGAGTATTTCGTTCATGGTGTTCTGAAACACCGGTGGGCATTGCAGAGCCCAAACGGCATCACTAGGTACTCATAGTGGCCTTCTCGGGTGTTGAAGGCCGTTTTCCATTCGTCTCCCCCCCTTGATGCGGATCAGATTATAGGCCCCTCAGAGATCCAACCGCGCCTTGCAGACGATCGAAAAGCTCGGAGATGAGGGGCAAGGGATACCGGTCCTTGACAGTTATGGCATTCAGGCCCCAGTAATCGATGCAAGGATGAAGGGTTCCATCCTTCTTCACCACGAGGAAGAACCCAGCCCCCGCTGGGGATGTTGACTTGCGAATGAAACCCCTCTCCAGATTTTCCTTAATGTATTGGGACATGGACTGCGTCTCCGCAGGCGAAAGGGCATAGGTGTGCCCCCAAGGAGTTTCGTGCCAGGGAGGAGGTTGATGGCACAATCGAATGGCTGGTGAGGTGGGAGTGTCTCAGCCTTCTGCTTGGAAAAGATGTCCGCGTACATGGCATAGGAGGCCGGCAGGCCTTGGGGACTGGCGAGAGCGGTGGAGCATTGAACTGGAACTACCGGTTGAAGGCAGTTGTCATGGCAATTCGGCCCCCATTGGGCTAACTGTAAAGTTCTCCAGTCAAACTGGGGACAGTGTTCTTGAAGTCAAGGAAGTCCCAGGATGACAGGGTGTATGGAATACTCCAGGATGTGGAAGGGCATCCGCTCACGATGAAGGAGCCCAACCCTCAACCGGACGGGTTCCATGATGTGTGTCACTCGTCCCGGGAGGGGCTTGATTGAATCGATGAGATGACCAATGGAGCTGGAACACGGACCTGTGGAATCTTCAAGTGTTCCACCAGACTCTTCATAATAAAGTTGCCGCCTGCCCCGGAGTCTACCAGAGCTAACGTCCACGGACGTTAGTGCAACTGGTAGGGTTAATGGAGGTGCAGGGGTGGTTAGGCCCAGGAAGAGACCTCCTTCAGGTCCTAGGCCCGGGAGTTTCCCGGCCACGCCAGGCATACGGCTACTTGATGGCCTGCCGCGCCGCAGTAGAAGCAGAGTCCTTCTCTAATTCGCTGCCGGCGCTCTTGTGTTGAAAGTCTCCCACGGCCCAATTGCATAGGCTCTTCGACTGGTGTTCGGGGGGCTCCCGATTCACCCTTGGGAGAAGGCGAGCGTCGAGGGCATCTTGAAGGAGTCGAGTCTTTCGTGGTCATCTGGACCTCTTGGCGGCGTTCTTGATGGCGCCAATCAATATGCCCTGCCAGGTCGATGAGGGCGTTCAAGGACCTAGGTAGCTCCCAGCCCGCGAGCTCGTCCTTGATTCGGGGGCTGAGTCCCTGAAGGAAGATGGTTCGTAGACAGTCGGGGCCCCAGCCGAGCTCCGAAGAAAGGGTCCGGAAGTCAATGGCGAACTCAGCCAGCGTCCTTGAACCTTGGCGCAGTTGAAGAAGGTTGGGCCCAGCGGAAACCTCCTGAGTGGGATCACCGAAGCTCATCCGGAAGAGCTCCCAGAACTCTCTCAAATTACTCAGAACAGGGTCATCCTGTTCCCATGGGGGGAAGCCCATTCTAGGGCCTTCCCTTTGAGGAGAGAGAGAATGAAGGTGGTCTTGGTAGCGTTGTCGGGAAACAGGGCCGACTGCAGGCGGAAGTGCATGTTGCACTGGTTAATGAAACCCCGCAGGCCTGGGGTTCCCCAGAAAATCGTGGCGGTGAGGGCAGGTGGATTACTGAACGACCCCCGGAAGCCAGAGCCGGGGACGGCAACGTGGGATTCATGGGCCCTAACGCCTCGAAGCGTTGATTCAGGCCCTCCATTGCGGAGACAAGGGTATCCAGGGACTTTTGCTGGTCCAACATACGCTGGGCCATTCCAGGAATGGCCTGGCAGGCAGACGCCTCCGCCGGGTTCATGTACTTGGCAATCTATTATGATCAGGCTTGTGAACCCTTGGACTGACAGGATTGTATACCTCAGGAGGTGGGTCCTTAGGTTCTCCCGTCGGGTGGTGAGGCGGAACAGAAGATGTGACCGGCTGACCCTAGGCACTGAAGACTGAGGCGACTGTGGAGACAAACGAAGAGTCGTGACGTCGGAGAATCCAACTGGGTCTTCGCCACTGGAAGCCCGCGGTCCCCCTGGGAGGAGCCCGTAGGGACCCAGGCCGCTGGAACTTAGGCGGACCTTTGAGAGGTCGAGGAGTCGTGAGGTCGGTGCAAGGGCCAACTGGAGCATCACCACTGGAAGCCCGTGGTCCCCCCCGGAGGAGCCCATAGGGACCCGAGCCGCTGGGACTTAGGTGGGCCCTTGGAGACAATGGTCCAGAAGAAGTCCAAGGTCAAGTGCCAGAGGATCGTCGCTTACCAGTCTGAGGTCACACACCGAGGGATTGCCGCTTGTCAGTCCGAAGTCACACACCAGGAATCACCACATGCCAATCCAAAGTCAGACACCAAGGAATCACTGAGATGAAACAGGAACCAGGAAGCAAGGATCCGAAGCACAAGAAGACTCACCGAAGCAAGCAGACTCGATGAAGTTGCCAAGTCAAGGAGTGAACAGAGGAAGTCTCCTTATATACGTCCCCTGGTCTGGTTCATTGGAAACAGGTGCAAGCAATTAAAGGGACGAGGTCCCTTTAAATCCTGTGAGGAGGCGCTGCCTCGCGCCTAAGATGGCGGTGGCCATCTTGGATTCTCGGCCACGGAGAGAAGCTGCTCGATGCCGCGAGGGAGGAGCAGGGACTTCTCCCAACCCGGCGGTCACCGCGGAGGCCCGCGCCGGCGAGCGGGAACGACAAGAACCAGCCTCCTGCAGCTTCCCACGATACTGCCGTGGCGGCCCACCATCTCGGGTCATGTGGGTGGCCACGTTTGCGGCCGTCCGTGGCCGTGGAGCACAACATCCACAAGCTGAGGGCAGGGGGGCAAGGTCCAATGGCAGCGAGCCTGAGAACCATGTGACACAGGAGGAGCAAGAAGGACAGTCCCTTGAACCTATAAGGCACCTAGGAAGACTCAAGTTAGATTGAGGGGCATTTGAGCTCTTTCGATTGTGAGAGAAAGCGGAGGGGAGAGGGAGCTTCTCTTAAGGGCAAAGGCTTCTCTTAAAGGCAAGGCTCACAGACTTTTATCATGAGTTACAAAAAGTGTTTCAGTATCAAGAATCCTCAGAAGGGAGGGACTGCACTAAACACAGTTAAACTACAGTATGTACAGATACAAACATCCCCTTATACTTAGTATTTGCCAATATACAAGAATTTTATTAGAAATTGTAATCTGCCTTGAGACCAGCTTGGTTTATACAGAATATCAAATGCTTGCAGCTAAATAAATAAATAACTCGAGGGCAAAAGTTAGGCTGTTTCATAATGGTTGCTGGCTTGCAGGCTTGATACTCTTGTTTTTTACTCCTGACTTTTGAATTGGGCTCCTCATCTCACTGTGGAAGAGCCTGACCGATCGTGGCGGACATTCAGCTCACTTTCCATGGGGTGGGAGAGCCCATGAGCAAATGCCTGGCTAATCTTCTTTCGTCCTCTCTCCCTATTCCAGCTATGCTCTGTGTTGAGATTCTCGGGTGTCTGAAGCAGATCGACGTTGGCAATGGGCAGGTTTTTGGTGTGAATGATGCTGACGAGATATTCACATGGTACGAGAACAGCTGGACACAGATTGATGGTGCTCTGAAGCATGTCACAGTGGGCCCTGCTGGCGTCTGGGGTGTGAACAGTAACAACAACATCTACCGACTGGTGGGAGGCAGCTGGGTCCAGATGCCAGGTAAATCCTCACCAGGAAAGAGTCTGGAAAAACATAGACCATGATGGCAGATTAGGACTGTAAAGCCCATCTAATCTGCCTAGTTTATTTCCTGTTGCAATATCATAGATCCCAGCTGATCTCTGGGTTTCTCTTGACTGTCAGTGTAGCAAAGATAAAGGTCTTTCTAACATGAGGTTCTCATCTTCCCTTTCCTTTCCCAGGGGCTCTCAAGCAAATAGATGCAGGTGGGGATCAGTTCATCTCTGGTGTGAATGCACAAGATGATATTTTCTGCCTTAGCAAGTCTGGGACCATTCCTGCAAAATACCAGACGACCCCACCCTGGGAGAACATCGAAGGGAAGCTGAAGTACCACACTTGTGGCCCACTGAGCTGCTGGGGTGTCAACTCCAACAATGACATATTTTACCGCTGGGGATCCACACCAGATTCATGCAAGGGCTCTCGCTGGCAGCAGGTGGAAGGAAAGCTCTCAATGATTGAGGTTGGGTCAGAGGGAACTGTCTACGGGGTGACCTCCCAAGGCAGCGTTTTTCGCAGGTGAGAAAGAAAGTTGTCCTTTTGGGGTGATACCTGAGGCTGGGAAAGACCCACAGCACATCCTGGACTGGAAGAAGCAGCGGTGTAGCCCGAACTCCCTTCCTCAAATACAGCACTGTGCATTCTCAGCTGGTGGGAAAATGCATGCAGGAGGGGCAGGTCTCCTGTATTTTCATGCACTGAAGAACAAAGAGCGCAGGTCTCCTTTGCTCTCACACTGATCCTGAGTGATGTCAGATTCTCGGTGATATCTCAGGAGCATCTTCTTTTCCACCAGATACAATACAGCAAATGCAAAGCAGCTAAAGCCTGCAGATGATACTCAGGAAGCCCAAGTTTGCAGGCCAATGCAGAAAGACGCATTCAGCTAAACGATTCTTTCTGCGTGCATGTCAATTCATATTTTCTGTGTGTGGCCCCACTTGGTAGGGGAGTACCATATGAGAAATCATATTTACTAATATGGTTTATCTTTGGGTTCGTATCCTGAGTGGGGTGAGACATGGTCCTGGTCATTCTAATACCATAATTATGTGCCCTTCCCACACAAACTCTCACTTGTGGCACCACAGACCAGATAAAAACATCACACCAGAATAAAACATTAATTTACCCTTTTACTAGTAATGTGTAAGTAGACAGTAAATCTAACCAGAATATTACATGGGAAAAGTACAGTAATGAAATATAATATAAACTTGCAGTTTTCTTATTTTAAATCAAGGAATGCAAAAATAACACTGGGAATGGCCTGTTAGCCAGGGCAACCAATATATTCATATGAATAGTAAAAAAACAAAATAAGGAATGCTAATAGAGGAAGGTAAAGGGGAAAAGCAGTGAAGTACACAACTTTTGAAAATTGTCTTTACCCCCTGAGTACTCAAAAAGGGGGGGGGGGAACAGATCCACCCCAATGTCACCAGATTGTAAATGGTGCACCCTGTCCACAACACAAAATTCTGTGAAAAAAATATCAAGCAAATGAAGTCCCTCTTTATGGTGGAGCATGCTAATTGACAAACCAAACAGATGAGTACTACAGTGTGTGTGTAAGGTCTCTCTCTCCTGGGGAGCTTCCCCAAACAGAAATCTGGCCTGGTTTCAGGCTCTTACAAAAAGACCATGGTCCATCAGCTTCTCTTCCCTGCCCTATCACGTGTGGCTGTGGCAAGGGTTTATACTTGACTTTGGCTGAAAGGCTGAAGCAGTTAAGAGGAAATATTGAATTTGTGACAAAAGGCAAGGAAATAACCCTTCTCCCTCCTCTGCTAACATAATCTCTGTGCAAAGTTTAGTCTCTTAGGACATTGATCCATCCATATGTTGCTGGGCCTGGATATCTCTGGAAAGGAAGTCTCTCAGCTTCTGGTTCCTCTGTCCCTTGTTGGGATTTTTCACGTAGATTGGCTATGAAGCAAGAACAAATGTTTGCCTCTCAATTTCCTCAGAGTGCAGATTCTGTCTCTTCCTCTCGATAATTGGCTCTTCAGGAGAAGAACTGATTGCAGGGCTACCATATGCACTCCTCTCTTCCTGGCTCCAATTCAATGCTCCCGCGCCTCACTCACAGATAGAGTCAGTCAGCCAAATTGCGCTTTCTCTTCCTTAAATGGACTCCCAACATTCCTCTAGCTTTCTCCTCTGCTGGCTATGTAGTGCTCTTCCCTGGGCAGGCTAAACATTACTTTATTTATTTATTTATTTATTTATTTATTTAATTTATTTTAGATTTATATTCCACTTTTCACACTTTTTTCAGCACTTCAAAGTGGATTACATTCAGGTACTGTAGGTATCATAGGTATTGTAGGTACTGTAGGTATTACATTACAGTCCTTTTCCCAACTTGTTAACACTGTGAGTGCTGGATGCTGGATCTTACGGTTGGATGCTGGATCTTACAGTTTCTGCAGGGTTGAAAACCCCATTTTGGCAGATACTGATGCAGCTCAGTCCACATTGTAAGGTTTCAACATATGATAAGCTCGTGAGGGTAGGAACCTGGTTTATAGTTGCTTGCTATATGCGTGTAAAACTTACTGCTGATGCAGGAAGGAGTTTTGTGTTCAGAAAATATGTTTCTAAATGGGAATACTGCTTAGCATGCTTGCATGGCAATACCATGAAAATGAGAACATTAAGCCCTGATGCAGAGAGACTGCGTTTGTGCAGCACACCCTTTTTAGTGCTGGAAACTTAGCTCCTGGCTCAGAGCTGGAGTTAAGTTGTCAGTGCTACTAAAATGTATGGTAAAAAAAAGGAAAAAAAATATCAGGAACACTCCAGCTATGTGCCAGCAGTTGCCACTACAAAGCTGGAAAATGGCCTGTCAGAGATGCCTCTCTCCACTTTCCAAGTTAAATGTGAGTTTGACCTGTGCCGAGCGCACATTTTAAAGTGTATTGCATTTTTTAACTCCCGATGGATTTGCATAGCATTAGCTTACTGCATTGTGCTAATTATTCCCTGCAGAACTCCTGATTATCTTTGGGATCTGTTGCTCTTAATACTACTGATTTTTGTGTTGCTGTTTCTCCTACTGGCAGTGACAGATTTTCCACCTGTCTTCTGGGTGTTCCTTCTACTTCTTGTATAATGAAAAATGATACTGTTTTGTCTTCTCTTGATTGCTTTGTTCTAACTTTTTCTTCTATATTTTTCTATCTGGATTCCTCCCGTCCCACCTCCCATACTCACCATTCCCAATTTCATTTTGGCCTTGTTGCTGTGGCTTCTGGTTCTGACTGTTTTCTTTTTGTAAATGCTTCAAATCCTTCTACTATTTGTTCTCCTCCTCCCTGGACTTGTAATTCCACTTCCAATGTGTCTTACGTTCTCTCTCCCCAATATCTTCCTTTTGGCTGGTTTCTCTTTTGTAGGCTCTATGCCTACTCCTATGCTCCTGCTAATTCTACTCCTGGTGGTCCCTGTACTTTTGGTCATGTTACCACTCTTGCTTTCACTCATTGCCCTTCTTTTCCTTCTCTTCTTCCTCCCCATTTCCACCACGGTCATTCCTTTGCCACCTCTGCACCTGATTGTAACTTTGATCTTCATCTCATTTCTAATGCTGAAGCTACCGCAATGGCTGTTTCACTTTTGGGTGTTCCTGGTTTGGTTGTACATGACCATATTTCCCTTAATAAGGTTGCATGTGCCCTTGCTAAGAGTATTAATTTGATTTCTTCCCTTATTGCTGCTCTTGCTCAAGAATCTCAAGGTATTCGTAATGCTGTTTTAGAGAATAGATTTACTTTTGATTATATTCTTATGGTTATGAATCATGGCTGTCAGGAATTCCAAGGTAAGTGTTGTTTTAACATTACTGACAGCTGACTTTATTGAGCCTCGTTTAGAACCTTTACATAATCTGACCTCACATTTGCAACACTCTGTAACTGGTGATGCTACTTTATTTTCTTGGCTTAATTCTTCAGTTGGAAGTCAAAAATATATTTGAAGCTGAGCATTAAAACTATGCGCTGAAATCATGCACACAGGGGTCAGTATTTAAAATTATCTGGATAAGTAACATAGCTGGATATAACTTACAAGGGATATTCAGTGGCATGCCTATGCCATTGAATATACGTTTAGAAGTCACTACTTAGACCTACTCTGTGGTGCCGATCTGCCCAGTGCCTGTCCAAAAATTAGCTGGCTATTTAGTGGCAACTGAACATAGCTGGATAAGTCCTACTTATCCGGCTATCTAGTGTTAAATGCACTTTGAATATCAGCCTCACAATGTTTACTGCACAGTTACTAGCATTAGCCTATTGGATTGTGGAGTTCAGAGATGGGCAGGGCAGAAATGGGTGAGGTAGTCAGGTCTGGGGGAGAAGCAAAAGTTACAATTTAGATGATGCCCCCATCTTACCCACAATTGTCAGCTACCCTAGGCAGCGATGACTTAACAGCATCAAGTGATCTCTCTCTTTCCTCCCGCACCAACCCAAACCCCACAGAGTGCACACCACAAACACCCAAATCTCCATTCACACACCGTGACCTTTCCCAGCTCCATGCCTCTCCACCCTCGTTTGCTGCTTTCAAAAATGCTGCCCTCACATCTGACTACAGCGCCCCGCCCATCCGCCTAAAGCTCCTGCAGGCTCTGAATGCTTTATCCAGGTAACTTTACACCAGATATTCAGCCAATGTAGATTCAGGATGAATATCTCGGCAAAGTTGACCAGTTAACTTTATCTGGATACAGTCAGGTGAATATCGACCTCCGTGTGAACATAAGTACATACTGCCACACATCAAGTATTAATTATTACACCTACTAAAAAATACACATAAAACTACCTAAAAGTGTCCAAAATCATATAATCACTATAAATGTTTCTTTTCCCTTTATCTCTCTATCCCTTATTGTAACCGTCTCTTTTTGTCAGTAAGGAGGCCCAGACAACTGATCCGTAAAGATAGACTTTTATTGCCAGCAAGATGCAGCTAAGACAACGGCTTAGTACAACTGCATGCCACGCCCCCTTAGGAGCAAACTTTTATACACTTTACAGTTCTTATCTTTCACACATACGTTCTGGTTTTTGCTGAACAAACAATTTACAAACTGCTGAACAAGCAATAGCTAGCGTGGTCTCTAGTAGGTGTAGCTTATGATCAGACTATTGTTTCGTCATTTAATTGACGTGTTAGACATTCGCAGCGGCGTTCGTATTAATACAATACAAATTATTATTCCAAAATGGAGTTACGTTCCACTAAATGTTAGTGCGTAACTACGTCACTACGTATTAGGTTTCGTTTGCGTTGCAAATGTTAGTAAATCAAAGATGGCTGTGCGTTTCACTGCTGGCACGGTTAGACGAGAGGTTTCTCAGCTGCTCAATCTTCAGGGGTTCATGGAATTGAACTCCTTCATTCCCCCCTTTGATACTTCAACTTCAACGGAAGGCGGAAGTATCACTCTTATCTGTTGAGTAACTGAAACGACAAACAAGAATTAATACAGAGAATTGTCAAGGTGGACCCTAAGATGTTGCCAGGTCGTTGGTTTCTTCACGGGTTTGAGACGGGTGGACCCTATTGGTGTCACCCCCCTTTGTAGCCCGGCTTCCCCTGGCGAACAAAGTGGTCCATTTTGGTTAGTTACTTATGGTGCATTACAGTTTAGTATCAAGGTAGTCATCATCAGAATCAATAGTGACATCAGAGTCAGATGAATCAGAAGTAGGGAATGTGGAAATGGACACATACTTATTCATCATCATTACATGAGCAGCTGCTCTGCGATCAGCAATGGTTTCGATCATGGATCGTAGATTTCTGAAATTGAGAGGTAGACAAAGAGGAAATAAAATACAAGTAAGAACAAGAAACAGCAGAGGGATGAGAAATTCTTTCAGTCCTGGAATTGAAGTAAGCCAATTTGGTAGGGAGGCTGTCCAGTCAAGGACACCAGTCCACGTCTGCACAGGAACATGGGCTAAGCGGACCATTCGATCAGTAATCTCTTCGATGACCTTACTCTTGTCATCTACCTGTAAACAACAATTAGAGAGATTAAATTTGCCACACACACCTCCTTCCTGTGCTAGGAGGTAGTCCAAGGCTAAACGATTTTGGTAGACAGCTGTGATTATCTTGGTGTTTTGTTTGGCAAGGATATTGAGAGCCAAGGCAGAATCATTTGTCAGGAGTTCCAACACTGCTTGCAGTCGGATGATACGATTTAACATATAGATAGGAGTTCTATATCCATAAGAACCGTCTTCAGCCCAAGTGGCGGGGCCATAATATTGTACAATTCTTTCAGGAGGCCACTCCTGATCCTTCCAATCTCCAATTGAAACTTTAGTATTTCTGCGACGTTTGTTTGGCTTCATAGGACTTGTATCGGGTACACCAATGTTTCTCCAGCAGTTATCGGTAAGAGGAAGAAACTTGGCCGAATGGTAGCCAAGAAGCAGGTGCCATACCAGTTGATAGGTAACTGTTCATAAGCCCTCCGGCCGCAGACAAAATAGTATCCATCTGGTGCAGCGAAGGGGGTGGTTGGCACCCCAGCAGCAGTCCATGTTTTGTTTAAAGTTAGATCAGTCCAAAGGGTAGTGGGCATAGTTGAATTTTCAGTCTGCCACCAAGTTAGTTTGGTTTGGTTAGCAGTAAGAACCCCCGTGCATGGGGAATTTCCAACAGAGATAGTATAGATTCGGGAATGTTGTCGAGATATACATTGTCTGCCAATGACATCAGTCTGGAGAGCCCACTCATACGGATGTGTTTTCCGCTTATAAGTGATAGTTGTGTTCAGGTGATCGAGGTCGGATTGGAAAACCTCCTTGGCTTCCCAAGGCCATTGCTCTCCTGTCTTTGTACCTCCGCAGACGAAGCAATTTTTAACTTCGAGAGAGAGAGCTATATTCTCAGCCAGATTCACGAACATATTTTTTGCTTGATGTGAGAAGGCGTGCTTTCTCAATTCTTCTGACACATGGGATATTTCATCAAAGAAGGATTGATAGCCAACCACGGTAGTTTGATGGATGATTGGACGCGGTTTGTCTCTTCGCTGTGTGATGGTAATGTAAGTCATTGGGTCTTTTCCAGTTCCGTCGATGCCGAATCCCCAAGTATCTTGCCAGGGGGAGCCTTCACCTCGTATTGGCCATTGCACGGACACAATGTTACCAGTCACTGCAGTCAACTTGCCGATTCCGTGGCAGCCATGGTAACCTCCTCCCGTGTAGTCACATACCAGGGCCCAACCCGACAGAGTCAGGTCTCCTCCACACGGTATCCAACTGGATGGATTGGCTGCTCGATTGTAAGGACAAAGGTACTTGTGGTTGTAGACATAGGAGTTTTTCCAGGATTGAGATCCGCAATGGAGTGCGTTTGGATGTTTATCAATTGCTTCGCATGCATCGAAGGTGATGGTAACGCTGGATCCACCTCCCATAAGGATCTTAGTTGAGTTGATGTAGTACAGGATTCCTTTTCCTTCAGGGATTATACTTGAAGTGTAGCTTTTTGGCAACCCTGCAGTGAGGGTGATGTTATAGTACTTGGGAGTTGTTGGCGTATGACAAATGACTTTGTCACCCTCTAGACATCGATGGAAAGATTGGTATCCTTGAGTAGTATTTAATGCACAGGCAGGTTGCATTGCACACGAAGTGGGAGGTTGAGATTGGTGTATAATGGTGGAGACAATTTGAAATCCATCTTGAGTTGTAGTACGTATTAGCTTGATACATTCTGTGCAGTTCTTGCTCAGTGGTAGAATTAGAGATGTAGTTGATGTACATGAGATTAGTAGTATAGCTTGTAGAAGTCGACTTCCCATTGTCAGAGTTTTTAGAGTAGACGTCTTGTGCATTGCCTTGTAGTAGAACAGTTGATTGAGTCTGAAAGGAAGGAGAGAAATGTATATGTTAATACTCTTTAGCAAGGTACTGTAGTCGTTTTACCCCGGACTAATTTGTTGCCTGTTTTGAGTGAATTTTAACTTGTTGTCTCCAATCCTGGAGACTTGCCAATTGGAGGCAGCAGGTTTCAGGCGAGTCCAGTGAATCCATGAAGGGCATCCAGAAACTTTCACTGCTGTGGGAGTGGTTAGCAACACTGTATATGGCCCCTTCCATCGTGGTTTGAGGAAATCTGATTCATCCCAGTCCTTCATCCATACAGAACTTCCAATTTGGAATGGATGAATCGGGGTCAGCAGAACAATTGGTTCAATGTCGCAGGTATAGTTCTGGATGGCAATGACTGTGTTATATAGTCCTTTGAGCTGGTTACTAAGGGACATTTCCCCTTGTATCTGCAGCGATTCAGGAAAAGAGGGAAGAGGCGGAGGTCTTGCATACATCATTTCATAAGGTGTTAGACCAGACCTTTTTGGACTACATCGGACATGTAGCAAGGCTAATGGTAGAATGTCTGGCCATTTAGTCTTTCTTTCTTGGCATAGTTTAGCGATTTGATTTTTCAGAGTTCTGTTAGCTCGCTCAACAGCTCCGCTGCTTTGTGGTCTCCATGCACAGTGTAGATGCCATCTGATACCCAGAATTCGACTCAGTTGTTGGATAACGTCACTGGTGAAAGCTGGTCCATTGTCTGAATTTATCTGTCTTGGTAATCCGTAGCGTGGTAAGATTTGATGAAGAAGCAGAGCCACAACCTCTTTGGCAGTTTCAGTTCGTGTAGGTGTGGCTTCGATCCATCCAGTATAGGTACAGACAGCCACCAGCATTGCTTTGTAGCCTTTGGATGGAGTCATGTGAGTAAAGTCGATCTGGCAAACTTGAAATGGCGTGGTTCCTCGTAGGATATGTCCGGGTGTAGGACTAGGTCCATTTCTGGGATTGTTTCTTGCACATGTGAGACACTGACTGATTGCATGTTTTGTTAATTGGATGATTCTATTGATGTAGTACGTTTTTCCCAACAGTTTTGTTAATGCATCTCGACCAAGATGGGTTTTGTTGTGGGCTTCCTTGACAATAGTCCAAGCTAATGCTTCAGGTATCCATATTCGGTTATCTTGCAGAATCCACCAACCATTGTGCTGGTGAAATTGCTCAGTCTGTGCCCAATCATTTTCTTCCGTTGAATAGGCAGGGGTTTCCGTTGGGAATTGTAGAAGTGGACAGGCTGTAGTTGGGATATGCGATAGGTGGGCACGGGCGGCTTCTTTCGCTGTTTTGTCTGCCCATTGGTTTCCTTTTGCAATGGGATCTGATTTCCCTGTGTGGGCTTTACAATGCATAACAGCTACCTTTTGTGGTGCCCATACGGCATTTAGCAGTTGATGTATTTCAGATGCATTAGCCAGTTGTTTCCCTTCGGCGGTGAGAAATCCTCGCTCCTTGTATAAGGCTCCATGTACTTGGATGGTGAGGAAAGCATATTTAGAATCTGTATAGATATTTACAGTCTGTCCCTCTGCCAGTTGCAGAGCTCGAGTGAGGGCTATTAGTTCAGCTTTTTGTGCTGATGTCCCTGGGGGTAGAGACTCAGCTTCAAGGATGTCATCTTCAGAAACCACAGCATAACCAGCGACCCGAATTCCATCAATAACCTGACTACTTCCATCAGTGAATAGAGTCCATGCTCCTTGCCAGGGTTGATCCCTCAGGTCTGGTCTACTGGAATGTACTGCAGGTGCCGGCATAAGAGTGGCCGGGTTCAGGTTTTTACTGTCTTGTATTTGAATTTCAGGGGTTTCACATAGCAAAGCTTGGTATTTTACAAGACGTGAGTTGGTCATCCATTTTGGTCCATGTGTTTCTAATAGTCCTTGAATGGTGTGGGGAGTTGTTACGTTCAGTGTTTGACCAAAAGTTAATTTGACAGCTTCCGGAATCAGTAAGCATGCAGCTGCTATGCTTCGAAGACAGCCTGGCCATCCTTTTGCAACATTATCCATTCCTTTTGACAGATATGCAACAGGTCGTTCCCACGAGCCTAGAGTTTGAGTCAATACCCCAATGGCCATTCCTTTTTTCTCATCGACGAATAGATGAAATGGTTTCATTACGTCTGGCAATCCTAGGGCAGGAGGTTCAATCAGGGCATCTTTCAGTTGTTGTAAGCTTGTTAGCTCATGCGTTTCCCATTGAAAAGGCTGGGACTCTGCCTCCTTGCCCCGCAGCTTGTCGTACAGGGATTGGGCAATAACAGCGTAGTTAGCAATCCACAGCCTACAGTATCCCGCAGCTCCAAGGAACGCTCGGAGCTCTTTCTTGCAAGTGGGTTCAGGTTGACCTCGTATTGAACTGGTTCGGGATATTCCAAGACAACGGGTACCTTCCCGGATTTGGAAACCCAAGTATTCCACTTCCAATTCACAAATTTGCGCCTTCTTTTTACTTGCACGGTATCCTTTTGAGTACAACGTCTTTAGCAAGTGGAGAGTGGCTACTGCACATTCGTGATACGTTTCACGAAACAACAGAAGGTCATCCACGTACTGTATTACTGGCCCGTACATAACTTGATACGTCTTCAAGTCTTTAGCCAGTTGTTCACCAAACATCGTAGGTGAATGCTTGAACCCTTGAGGCAAGCGAGTCCATGTGTACTGCTGCTTTATTCCAGTTTGTGCATTTTCCCATGTGAAGGCAAAGATCTTCTGGCATTCTTCAGCTACTGGAACGGAGAAGAAAGCATCTTTGAGGTCAATGACACTGTACCACTTGGATGCAGGGGAAACTTGAGCCAAGATTGAGTATGGATTTGGTACGAGGGCTACTAGATCTGCTACTTGATTATTCACCTTCCGTAAGTCCTGTACCGGTCGGTAATCAGTAGAACCGGGCTTCTTTACGGGCAACAAAGGGGTGTTCCACACAGATCGGATTCGCCGGAGAATGCCCAAATCATACAGTCTTTGCAAGTGTATCTCAATTCCTTGCCTGGCCATATATGGAATGGGGTATTGAGGTTGATTGATCACCTGTGCATTCTGTTTCATTTCGATCCACACGGGGGTAGCATCGACGGCTAGCCCTCCCGGATTCTGCTCTGACCATACTTTAGGCACGCTATCCATTAGCTGTCTTCGTTGTTCATTGAGAAGGGTGTTATCTTCGTATCGATGTTTAGTGATTTGCTCAATGACAGGGAGATGTAGTCTCCATTCCTCTTGGAGTGGACAAATGAGAGAGACAGGATTATTAGCGAAGGATGCCTTGATTTCACCGGTGGACTCGAATTGTAAAGTAGCTCTTAATTTACACAGGAGATCTCTCCCTATGAGTGGTACTGGGCACCCCGGGACGTAAAGGAATTGGTGGGACACTAATTGTCCTCCTACTGTAACCTGTCGTTTTTGGAGAAAGGGAGCGATTAGTGGCTTTCCAGAGGCCCCGACTATAGAGATGTTTTTCGAAGTAGGAGTGGTGATGGCTGTGGTCATTACAGATCTTTGCGCCCCTGTGTCTAGCAATCCTCTGAATGTTTCAGTCCCTACTTTTATTTCTACTAAAGGGTCAGCAGGAAGGGTTCCCCTGTCTAGTCATGCTTCACTGTCTTCGCCGGAAGTTTCACCTACGGCCATCTGCCATTCCACTTCCTTAGGTTTGGATGGAGTATATCCTTCCTGCTTTGCTTGCAGGGACTCCGGGCATTCAGACTTCCAATGTCCTTCTTGTTTACAATATGCGCATTGATTGGTTCCCAATGGCATTCTTCCGCCTCTAAGCGATCCTCCTCTATTTGCTCGTCCTCTTGGCGGCCCTCTAGAGGGCGATCTGCCTCTTCCTCGGGGTCCGGGATATCCGTGATACTGCCTGGACGGATTCTCGAAATTAGTTTCTTCCAACGTTGCGGCTAACAAACTGACACTTTCTCTTAACTTTCTAGTTTCTTTCCTCTCCCTCTTGTCTCCGTCCGGTTCTCGGTTTACATAGACTTTATCAGCCATGGCTTTTAATTGGCTGATAGTCATTCCCTCAAACCCTTCCTGCTTCTGCAACTTCCGGCGAATGTCTGGGCAGGATTGCCCGACGAAGCTCATCACTATGATGGATTGATGTTTGGGGTCCTCGGGATCAAATGGACTGTATTGGCGGTACGCGTCCATCAATCGCTCCAAAAAGTTTCCGGGGGACTCATCTCTCTTTTGCACCACGTCTTGGATTTTTCCCATGTTTACAACTTTCTGCTTTCCTTTCTTCAAAGCTTCAAGAAACGCGGTCTGATAGGCGGCAATGCGCTCCCGCCCTGCCGCGGTCTGGAAATCCCAGTTGGGATCTGCAGTCGGGGCTAAGTCTCTCACTGCGTCTTCGGGACGTCCGTCTGACCCGGCTCCTAATCGGGCTGCCTCTTCCAGGTTTAATTGTATCTGTCGACGTTCTTCAGTGGTAAAAAGAATGGAGGCTAAATGCCGAATGTCGGCCCAGTTGGGGTTATGGGCTGCAAAAATGCCTCGTAAAAATCTATCATTTGCTCTGGTTTATCAGCGTAAGAAGGGCCAAGCTGTTTCCAGTTAAAGAGATCACTGGATGTAAAAGGTATGTAGGTGAATAACTTTATTGTCTGCGTAGTGCGATGTTCGTTTTCTTCAGTCGGAACTACGGGAACTACAGTAGATGTTTCCCGGATCGGTAGTTGCAAACTTGCTGCGGCTTGGGTTTTGCTGCGAGTTCTGTCTGCCGCGGACGACTCGCTGCCGCCTTCAACTTTTGCGGGTGCTGCTTCAAGCTGTACTTCAGGCGCCGCTGCTATGCCAGGATCGGCTTGCACTTGGGAGGGGGCAGGGAGACTTGGTGGCGCAGGGTACGACAAAGGACAACTAGGGGCATATGGTGGCGGCAAGATTTGTTCAGCGTCGGGCAGAGCTGCGGGCGGCAGGGGTTTAACTTTTTTTTCTGAAGTCTTTGAATTCCCTTGCACTACAAATATGGCCGCCGCAGATGACGCTTGCTCTTTAGTTCCCAATATGGCCGCCTTTCCCCTTCTCTTCCGGTTTGGGGACTTCCGGTCTCCCATTTTGTGCATTTGAGCTACCATTACAAGGGCGGTATATCCTCAGGGCAACCCGGATTCCCTTCTTTCAGAGCTATGTTCAGGACCCTTGTGGCCATTTGGAAATTGAAAGTTCCTGCCGGAGGCCAATTTACACACAAACTAGGCCACCTATGGGTACATCGCTGAATCATTCCGGGTTTCGTACATTTCCGTCTATCGAACACTTCACTATAGTGCTTCGTCATGACTTTTAGCGGAGTTGAGTAGCCCCCTCCCATTAGGATAGAATCACAGACAAAGGAGGGAAAGGGAAGACGGATAGGTAAGGGGTCCGTATCCGTCAGACACAAAAGGTTCACAATCGCCCCGACTAGGACGCGGTCAGCCCGGCCTAGAACTGCGAGGCCATTCACTCTCTTTCACACAACAAGAAACCTATACCCACTATCATATGCTTCACTTATAATTTTTTCCTTTTTATGCGCGTGGTCTTCGGAACGGAATTCCTACTAACACACTGCGTGGGGTGTGATCAAGGCCCCCTCGGTCCGCCGGGGATGGACCGGTTATTTCCTTATCTATTCTTCACTCTTTCCCTTATTCCCATAATACTCGCCTGCAGGGGTCTTCCGATCGTCACGAAAGCCTTCTTCCCGGATCATCAACCCAGAGGTCTCAGCAGATTTTCTGTGGAACGGTCCCCTCAGAAACCTGATCGCTGAACTCAGCGGTGGCCACTCACCAGGTGTGTCTGGGGGATCGCTCCGCCACCAAACTACCGGACCTTCTGGAGAGCTAAAATAGCGTCTCCGGTACCTCCTGGCTGGCTCGCCAAATGTAACCGTCTCTTTTTGTCAGTAAGGAGGCCCAGACAACTGATCCGTAAAGATAGACTTTTATGCCAGCAAGATGCAGCTAAGACAACGGCTTAGTACAACTGCATGCCACGCCCCCTTAGGAGCAAACTTTTATACACTTTACAGTTCTTATCTTTCACACATGCGTTCTGGTTTTTGCTGAACAAACAATTTACAAACTGCTGAACAAGCAATAGCTAGCGTGGTCTCTAGTAGGTGTAGCTTATGATCAGACTATTGTTTCGTCATTTAATTGACGTGTTAGACATTCGCAGCGGCGTTCGTATTAATACAATACAAATTATTATTCCAAAATGGAGTTACGTTCCACTAAATGTTAGTGCGTAACTGTAACCGTCTCTTTTTCGTCAGTAAGGAGGCCCAGTTCTCTTTTTCGTCAGTAAGGAGGCCCAGACAACTGATCCGTAAAGATAAACTTTTATTGCCAGCAAGATGCAGCTAAGACAACGGCTTAGTACAACTGCATGCCACGCCCCCTTAGGAGCAAATTTTTAAACACTTTACAGCTCTTATCTTTCACACATGCGTTCTGGTTTTGCTGAACAAACATTTTACAAACTGCTGAACAAGCAATAGCTAGCGTGGTCTTTAGTAGGTGTAGCTTATGATCAGACTATTGTTTCGTCATTTAATTGACGGGTTAGACATTTGCCGGCGTTTGTATTAATACAATACAAATTATTATTCCAAAATGGAGTTACGTTACGTTACGTTTCACTAAATGTTAGTGCGTGAGTACGTCAGTACGTATTAGGTTCCGTTTGCGTTGCAAATGTTAGCAATCAAGATGGCTGTGCGTTTCACTGCGGGCCTGATGAGACGAGAAGCATCTCAGCTGTGCAGTCTTCAGGGGTTCATGGAATCGAACTCCTTCATTCCCCCCTTTGATACTTCAACTTTGAGGGAAGGTAGAAGTATCACTCATAGCTGCTGAGTAACTGAAACGAGAAGCAAAAATTAATACATAGAAGGTTCAAGGTGGACCCTAAGAGGTTGCTAGGTCGTTGGTTTCTTCACGGGTTTGAGACGGGTGGACCCTATTGGTTTCACCCCCCTTTGTAGCCCGGCTTACCCTAGCAACCATATGGTCCAATGTGGTCAGTTACAGTTTAGTATCAAGGTAATCATCATCATCAGAATCAAAGGTGCCATCAGAATCAGAAGAGTCAGAAGGGGGAAATGTGGAAATAGACACGTACTTATTGATCATCATGACATGAGCGGCTGCTCTACGATCAGCTATGGTTTCAATCATGGATCGTAGATTTCTGAAAATGAGAGGTAAACAAAGAGGAAATAATATGCAAGTTAGAATAAAAAACAGGAGAGGGATGAGAATATCTTTCAGTCCTGGAATTGAAGTAAGCCAATTGGGTAGGGAGGCAGTCCAGTCAAGGACACCGGTCCATGTCTGCACAGGAACGTGGGCCAGGCGGATCATCCGATCAGTGATCTCTTCGATGACTTTACTCTTATCATCAACCTGTAAACAACAATTAGAGAGATTAAATTTTCCACACACGCCTCCTTCCTGTGCTAGGAGGTAGTCCAATGCCAAACGGTTTTGGTATACTGCTGTGATAATTTTGGTGTTCTGCTTGGCAAGGATATTGAGAGCCAGGGCAGAATCATTGGTCAGGAGTTCCAACACTGCTTGCAGTCGGATGATACGGTTTAACATATAGATTGGAGTTCTATATCCATAAGAACCATCTTCTGCCCAAGTGGCAGGGCCATAGTATTGCACAATTCGTTCAGGAGGCCACTCCTGATCCGTCCAATCTCCGATAGAAACTTTAGCAGTTCTGCGACGTTTATTTGGCTTCATAGGGCTGTAGACAGGTACACCTAATGTTTCTCCAGCGGTGATTGGTAAAAGGAAAAAACTTGGCCGAATGGTGGCCAAGAAACAGGTGCCATACCAGTTGAGTGGTAACTGTTCATAAGCCCTTCGGCCACAAACAAAGTAGTAACCGTCTGGTGCAGCGAAGAGGGTGGTGGGCAACCCCGCAGCAGTCCATGTCTTATTTAAGGTCGATTCAGTCCACAAAGTAGTGGGCATGGTCAAATTCTCCGTCTGCCACCAAGTGAA
Organism: Rhinatrema bivittatum; assembly: GCF_901001135.1. NCBI lineage: Eukaryota > Metazoa > Chordata > Amphibia > Gymnophiona > Rhinatrematidae > Rhinatrema > Rhinatrema bivittatum. The sequence goes on along the minus strand of NC_042628.1, from coordinate 54,610,595 downwards.
TTTGGTTATGTTCGCAGTGAGGACTCCTGTACACGGGGAATTGCCAACAGAGGTGGTGTAGATTCGGGAATGTTGTCGAGATACACATTGTCTGCCAATAACATCTGTTTGGAGAGCCCATTCGTATGGATGCGTCTTCCGTTTGTAGGTTATAGTTGTGTTCAAGTGATCGAGATCTGTTTGGAAGACCTCTTTGGCTTCCCAAGGCCATTGCTCTCCTGTATGTGTGCCTCCACAGACAAAGCAATTCTTTACTTCGAGAGAGAGAGCTATGTTCTCAGCCAGATTCACAAACATATTCTTTGCTTGATGTGAAAAGGCATGCTTCTTCAATTCTTCTGATACATGGGATATTTCATCGAAGAAGGATTGATAACCAACTACAGTGGTCTGATGAATAACTGGGCGAGGCTTGTCTCTACGTTGGGTGATTGTGATGTAGGTCATTGGGTCTTTTCCAGTTCCGTCGATGCCAAATCCCCAAGTATCTTGCCAGGGGGATCCTTCACCTCGTATCGGCCATTGCACGGACACCATATTGCCAGTTGCTGCTGTCAATCTGCCAATGCCGTGGCAGCCATGATAACCTCCTCCTGTGTAGTCACACACCAGAGCCCATCCTGACAAGATCAGGTCTCCCTGACACGGTATCCAACTGGACGGGTTGGCAGCTCGATTGTACGGGCAAAGGTACTTATGGTTATGAACATAGGAGTTTTTCCAGGATTGAGATCCGCAATGAAGTGCATTTGGATGTTTATCAATTGCTTCGCATGCGTCGAAGGTGATGGTAACACTTGACCCACTCCCATGAGGATTTTAGTTGAGTTGATGTAATACAGGATTCCCTTTCCCTCGGGAATTATATTGGAGGTGTAGCTTTTTGGCAACCCAGCAGTAAGGGTAATGTAGTACTTGGGGGTTGTTGGCGTGTGACAAATGACCTTGTCACCCTCTAAGCATCGGTGAAAAGACTGATATCCTTGAGTAGTATTCAATGCGCATGCAGGTTGCGTTGCACAAGGAGTGGGTGGCTGAGATTGGTGTATAATGGTAGAGACAACCTGGAATCCATCTGGAGTTGTAGTACGGATTGATTTGATGCATTCTGTGCAGTTCTTGCTTAGTGGCAGAACAAGAGATGTAGTTGAGGAACATAAGATTAGGAGAATAACTTGTAGGAGACTGTATCTCATGACAGGAAGTGTATGGTGAGCACCTTATGCTTTGCTTTGTTAGTAGATCAGTTGATTGATTCTGAAAGGAAGAAAAAGGTATGTGTTAGTACTCTTGTGACAAAGTACTAAAGTCATTTACCCTGGACTAATTTACTGCTTGTTGTGAGTGAACTTTAACTTGTTGTCTCCTATGCTGGAGACCTGCCAACTGGAGGCAGCAGGTTTCAAGCGGGTCCAGTGAATCCATCTGAATTTTGCTTAGCTGCTGGATAACGTCACTGGTGAAAGCTGGTCCATTGTCTGAATTTATCTGCCTTGGTAGTCCATAGCGTGGTAAAATTTGGTGAAGGAGCAGAGACACAACCTCCTTAGCAGTCTCAGTTCGTGTCGGTGTGGCTTCGATCCATCCAGTATAAGTACAGACAGCCACCAACATTGCTTTATAGCCTTTAGATGGACTCATGTGAGTAAAGTCGATTTGGCAGACTTGAAATGGTGTAGTTCCTCTTAGAATATGTCCAGGTATGGGACCCGGTCCGGCTCTGGGATTGTTTCTTGCACATGTGATACACTGACTAATAGCATGCTTTGTTAATTGTACGATTTTATTGATGTAATACGTTTTTCCCAACAGTTTTATTAATGCATCTCGACCAAGATGGGTTTTGTTGTGGGCTTCCTTGACAATAGTCCAGGCTAATGTTTCAGGTATCCATATTCTGTTATCTTGCAGAATCCACCAGCCATCGTGGTTGTGGAACTTCTCAGCCTGTGCCCAATCATTCTCTTCCGTTGAATAGGCAGGAGTTTCCGTTGGGAATTGTAGAAGTGGATAAGTTGCAGTCGAGGTGTTTGATAAATGGGCACGGGCTGCTTCTTTTGCTGTCTTGTCTGCCCACTGGTTTCCTTTTGCCACAGGATCTGATTTTCCTGTGTGGGCTTTACAATGCATAACAGCTACTTTTTGTGGTGCCCATACAGCATTTAGCAATTGATGTATTTCGGATGCATTAGCCAATTGCTTTCCTTCAGCGGTGAGGAATCCTCGCTCTTTGTATAAGGCTCCATGTACTTGGATGGTGAGGAAAGCATATTTGGAATCCGTATAGATGTTCACAGTCTGCCCTTTTGCCAATTGCAGAGCTCGGGTGAGAGCAATTAGTTCAGCTTTTTGTGCTGAGGTCCCGGGAGGTAGGGACTCAGCTTCAATGATATCATCTTCAGAGACTACAGCATAACCAGTGACCCGAATTCCATCAATAACTTGGCTACTTCCATCAGTAAATAGAGTCCATGCTCCCTGCCAAGGTTGATCCCTCAGGTCTGGTCTGCTGGAATGTATGGTGGTCATAACTTCTTCACAATTATGGGTGACTGGTTCAGGAGCCGGCATCAGAGTGGCCGGGTTCAAGTTTTTACTGTCTTGTATTTGAATTTCAGGTGTTTCACACAGTAAGGCTTGGTATTTTACAAGACGTGAGTTAGTCATCCATTTTGGTCCATGCGTTTCTAGTAGTCCTTGAATGGTGTGAGGCGTGGTTACGTTCAATGTTTGACCAAAAGTTAGTTTTACTGCTTCTGGAATGAGTAAGCATGCAGCCGCAATGCTTCGGAGACAACCTGGCCATCCTTTTGCCACATTGTCCATTCCTTTTGACAGATATGCAACAGGTCGTTCCCAGGAGCCTAGAGTTTGAGTCAATACCCCAATGGCCATTCCTTTTTTCTCATCGACGTATAGATGAAATGGTTTCATTACATCTGGCAATCCCAGAGCAGGGGGTTCACTCAAAGCATCTTTCAGTTGTTGTAAACTTGTCAGTTCATGGTTTTCCCACTGAAAAGGCTGAGATTCTGCCTCCTTTCCCCGCAACTTGTCATACAGGGACTGGGCAATAACAGCATAGTTAGCAATCCACAGCCTACAATATCCAGCAGCTCCAAGGAACGCTCGGAGCTCTTTCTTGCAAGTGGGTACAGGTTGACCTCGTATGGAACTGATACGGGATATTCCAAGACAACGGGTACCTTCCCGGATTTGAAATCCCAAGTATTCTACTTCCAATTCACAGATTTGCGCCTTCTTTTTACTTGCACGGTATCCTTTTGAGTACAACGTCTTTAGCAGGTGGAGAGTGGCTACTGCACATTCGTGATACGTTTCACGAAACAACAGAAGGTCGTCCACATACTGTATCACTGGCCCATGCGTGACTTGGTACATCTTCAAGTCTTTAGCCAGTTGTTCACCAAACAGCGTAGGTGAATGCTTGAACCCTTGCGGCAAGCAAGTCCATGTGTACTGCTGCTTTATTCCAGTTTGTGCATTTTCCCATGTGAAGGCAAAGATCTTCTGGCATTCTTCTGCTACTGGAACGGAGAAGAAAGCATCTTTGAGGTCTATGACACTGTACCACTTGGATTCAGGGGAAACTTGAGCCAAGATTGAGTATGGGTTTGGTACGAGGGCTACTAGATCTGCTACTTGATTGTTCACTTTCCGTAAGTCTTGTACAGGTCGGTAATCAGAAGAACCGGGTTTCTTTACGGGCAGCAAGGGAGTGTTCCAAGCAGATCGGATTCGCCTAAGAATACCCAAATCATACAGTCTTTGCAGGTGTATCTGGATTCCCTGTCTGGCCATATATGGAATGGGGTATTGAGGTTGATTGATCACCTGTGCATTCTGTTTCATCTCTATCCATATGGGGGTGGCGTCGATGGCTACTCCTCCTGGATTTTGCTCGGACCATACTTTAGGCACTCTATCCATTAGCAGTCTTCGTTGTTCATTGAGAGGAGTATTCACTTCGTATCGATGTTGAGTGATTTGTTCGACAGCGGGGAGATGTAGCCTCCATTCCTCTTGGAGTGGACAAATGAGAGAGACTGGATTATCGGCAAAGGATGCCTTGATTTCACCGGTAGGTTCAAATTGCAGGGTGGCTCTTAATTTACAAAAAAGGTCTCTCCCTATGAGCGGCACTGGACACCCTGGTACGTAGAGAAATTGATGGGACACTAGTTGTCCTCCAACGGTGACCTGCCGTTTCTGGAGGAAGGGGGCGATTAGTGGCTTTCCAGAGGCTCCAACTATGGAGATGTTTTTCGAGGTAGGTGTGGTGATGGCTGTGGTCATCACAGATCTTTGCGCCCCCGTGTCTAACAATCCTTTGAATGTTTCAGCCCCTACTCTTATTTCTACCAGCGGGTCAATGGGAAGTGCTCCCCTGTCTAGTCATGCTTCACTGTCTTCGCCGGAAGTTTCGCCTATGGCCATCTGCCATTCTGCTTCCTTAGGTTTGGACGGAGTATATCCTTCCTGCCTTGTGTGCAGAGTCTCCGGACAATCAGCTTTCCAATGTCCTTCTTGTTTACAATAAGCGCACTGGTTGGTTCCCAATGGCACTCTTCCGCTTCTAGGCAATCCTCCTCTATTAGCTCGTCCTCTTGGCAGCCCTCTAGAGGGCGATCTGCCTCTTCCTCGGGGTCCGGGATACCCGTGATACTGCCTGGACGGGTTCCCGAAATTAGTTTCTTCCACCGCTGCGGCTAACAAACTAACACTTTCTCTTAACTTTCTAGTCTCTCTCTTTTCCTTCCTGTCTCCATCCGGTTCTCGGTTTACATAGACTTTATCGGCCATGGCTTTTAATTGGCTAATATTCATTCCCTCGAACCCTTCCTGTTTTTGCAATTTCCGGCGAATGTCTGGGCAGGACTGCCCAACGAAGCTCATCACTATAATGGATTGATGCTTGGGGTCCTCTGGATCAAACGGGCTGTATTGGCGATATGCGTCCATCAATCGCTCCAAAAAGTTCCCAGGGGACTCGTCTCTCTTCTGCACCACGTCTTGGATTTTTCCCATATTTACAACTTTCTGCTTTCCTTTCTTTAAGGCTTCAAGAAACGCGGTCTGATAGGCGGCAATGCGCTCCCGCCCTGCTGCGGTCTGGAAATCCCAGTTGGGGTCTGCCGTTGGGGCTAAATCTTTCACTGCGTCGTCGGGACGTCCATCTGACCCGGCTCCTAATCGGGCTGCCTCTTCCATGTTTAATTGTATCTGTCGGCGTTCTTCTGTGGTAAAAAGAATGGAGGCTAGATGCCGAACGTCAGCCCAGTTGGGGTTATGGGCTGCAAAAATGCCCCGTAAAAAATCTATCATCTGTTCAGGTTTTTCAGCGTACGATGGCCCAAGCTGTTTCCAGTTGAAAAGATCGCTGGATGTAAAGGGTATGTAAGTAAATAATCTTATCGTTTGTGTAGTGCGATGTTCGTTTTCCTCAGTCGGGACTACAGGGACTACAGTTGATGTTTCTCTAATTGGTAATTGAAAACTTGTTGCGGCTTGGGTTTTACTGCGAGTTCCGTCGGCCACGGACGGCTCGCTGCCGCTTTCTACCTTTGCGGCTGCCGCTTCAGGTTGTTCTTCATGAGCCGGTGCCACTCTAGGATCGTCTTGCACATTGAAGGGGACTTGGGGGCTTGGTGGTGTAGGATATGCGAGGGGACCACTGGGGGCATATGGCGGCGGCAAAATATTTTCAGCGTCGGGCAGTGCTGCAGGCGGCAAGGGTTTAATTTTTTTTTGTGGAGTCCGAGAATTCCCTTTCACTACAAATATGGCCGCCGCAGATGACGCATGCTCTGTAGGTTCCAATATGGCCGCCTTTCCCCTTCTCTTCCGGTTTGGGGACTTCCGGTCCCCCATCTTGCGTACTTGAGTTATCATTACGAGGGCGGCTCCCTCTACTAGCTTCTTTGCCCACGACGGAGGATTTTCTATAACTGCAATCCAAGCGGTTATGTACGGTATATCCTCAGGGCAACCCGGATTCCCTTCTCGTATAACTATATTCTGGACCCTTGTGGCCGTTTGGAAATTGAAAGTTCCTGCCGGAGGCCAATTTACACACAAACTGGGCCACCTATGGGTGCATCGTTGAATCATTCCAGGCTTTGTACATTTATGTCTATCGAACACTTCGCTGTAGTGTTTCGTCATGACTTTTAACGGAGTCGAGTAGCCCCCTCCCATCAGGATAGAATTCACAGACAAAGAAGGGAAGGGAAGACGGATAGGTAAGGGGTCCGTATACGCCAGACACAAAAGGGTCACAATCGCCCCGACTAGGACGCGGTCAGCCCGGCCTAGAACTGCGAGGCCATTCACTCTCTTTCACACAACAAGAAACCTATTCCCACTATCATATACTTCACTTGTACTTTTTCTTGTTCATGCGCGTGGTTTTCGGAACGTAATTCCTACTAACACACTGCGTGGGGTGTGATCAAGGCCCCCTCGGTCCGCAGAGGATGGACCGGTTATTTTCTTATCTATTCTTCACTTATTTCCATGTACCCATAATACTCGCCTGCAGGGGTCTTCAGATCGTCGCAAAAGCCTTCTTCCCGGATCATCAACCCAGAAGTCTCAACAGAATTTCTGTGGAACGGTCCCCTCAGAAACCTGATCGCTGAACTCAGCGGTGGCCACTCACCAGGTATGTCTGGGGGACTGCTCCGCCACCAAACTACCGGACCTTCTGGAGAGCTAAAATAGCGTCTCCGGTACCTCCTGGCTGGCTCGCCAATGTAACCGTCTCTTTTTCGTCAGTAAGGAGGCCCAGACAACTGATCCGTAAAGATAAACTTTTATTGCCAGCAAGATGCAGCTAAGACAACGGCTTAGTACAACTGCATGCCACGCCCCCTTAGGAGCAAACCTTTATACACTTTACAGCTCTTATCTTTCACACATGCGTTCTGGTTTTGCTGAACAAACATTTTACAAACTGCTGAACAAGCAATAGCTAGCGTGGTCTTTAGTAGGTGTAGCTTATGATCAGACTATTGTTTCGTCATTTAATTGACGGGTTAGACATTTGCCGGCGTTTGTATTAATACAATACAAATTATTATTCCAAAATGGAGTTACGTTACGTTACGTTTCACTAAATGTTAGTGCGTGAGTACGTCAGTACGTATTAGGTTCCGTTTGCGTTGCAAATGTTAGCAATCAAGATGGCTGTGCGTTTCACTGCGGGCCTGATGAGACGAGAAGCATCTCAGCTGTGCAGTCTTCAGGGGTTCATGGAATCGAACTCCTTCATAACTACGTCACTACGTATTAGGTTTCGTTTGCGTTGCAAATGTTAGTAAATCAAAGATGGCTGTGCGTTTCACTGCTGGCACGGTTAGACGAGAGGTTTCTCAGCTGCTCAGTCTTCAGGGGTTCATGGAATTGAACTCCTTCATTATCGCTGGCTTTCATGCAGCTGTCTCTCTTCCTCTTCCAGCTAGCTGATTCAGGTGCAGGAAACTTTATTGGCAATGACAGTTTGAACACATGCTGCCAAAGTTATACACTGAGAGAGCAATGCTTCATCTCTCTGCACAGCTGCAAGTGGATCTTTTTTAAATTACTTACATGATTTCAAGAATTACAAAGTCAAGATTTATACTTGAGATAGAAAAGCCATGATATTAAAATTTCCACTTTAAAGAAAAAAGTTCATGAAAAGAAAAATAAGCTGCAAGTGGATTTTTAAAAGGAAACTCCTGGCAGATTTTCCCTTTAAAAATTCACCCAGCGGCCGGTGCCACAAGCAGGCTTCCCCCACCCCATACGTAGCAGGTGGGAAAGATTATGGGGGGGGGGAAGCAGGAGGGAGCTGGCAGGGAAAGGTGCAAACGAAATCCCTGGCACAAACGTTACCCTGTGGAGAGCTGAAGGCAATTTTTATTTTCAAGTTTTACCTCCAGGTTTTACTCCAAATTTCAAAAGGAAAATACATAACTTTCCCTTTGAAAATGATCCCAGCAAAACTTACTCCCGCACGTAATTTCAGTCACTAATGTGTGCGCAGAGCTTTTTGAGGGAAATATTCCATGCATGGTTTTGAAAATGCCAAAGTTATGTGTGGACATGCACAACCCCTCCCCCACTGCCGGGGACGACTCCACTCACTGTGGGTGAACGCATGCCCGTACAGGCCCTACGCATGTCAGCTGGGTAATTATGTAACAGCAGGAAAAGCTCCGATTTACCCACCAAATTACTCTGAAGGTTCCCTCTACATAAAATAAAATTACAAAGAAAGGAAAGAGCAATAACAAAGGCAAGTCCCAGGTATTGGTGATGATCAGGATTCGCTCTGCTCACACTGGGATGGAGACACCTAACCAGGGAGGGAGGTGGCTATAACCTGTGGGGCAGAGGGAAGTGAATTCCACAGCCCCCCCATCCTCATCCTCACCCCAGTGGATACATTTAGCTGCTGAAAATCTGGGCACTTTCAGGAGCAGGGTTGGTCCGGGAGGGAGTTTCCAGTTCAGTTTTTGTCTGTGCGTTTCTGTTTCTCATCAGGGCTGGCTTTGTGGCATATGGTGCCCCAGGTGAAATTGTTGATGGACCCTTCCTGACATTCTCTCCTCCTTCTGCCGCTCCCAGTATTATCTCCCTTCTCCCCCCCAATCCATTTTCTCACCTCTATATCCGCCCCTACAGACACTCTCCCCCTTTTCCCTCTCCCAGCATTCTCCTTCCTTCCATCCATTTTTCCCCTCTCCACATTCTCACTCTCCATCTCCCTTGCTCCATGCATTCTTTCCCTTTCCATCCTGCCTGCCCATGCGTCCTCACTTGTGGCGGGCACACCTCCTGTCCTGGATCCAGAACTGCTTGAACCACTATGGGATCAGATCCCTTGTATTTTTTCAAATATTGATCCCCCACCTACCCACAGCCCTATCTTCTACCACCCACTCATACTCCCAGCCAATCTACCACTCGCACTGAGTCTACCCTTTCAGTCCCTGCTCTCCCCAAGTCCCAGCTCTGAATCCCTGTACTCCCCTTTTTTACCCCATAATTCAAGTGTAACCTATTTTTCTGGAGGTTTGCTATTCTCCAAGGGCCATAAAAACATTTATGGTCTGGGGCTGTCTTCTTAGGCATTTCCCCCTTCTTACAGATACTAAGGGGTGAACTCTTTGTACAGGAGTGAAGGTATTCCTTTGTGGCCCAGGTGATGGCGTGTTTTTCCTTGCCTGTGTGTAATTCTCTGTAGATGTCTGGATTGCTGGGACAAACAGGCTGCACACAGACTGGGTGTTCAAATAAAATTTACGTATTATTTCCAAAATTCCATCTCTTCCTGCACAAATGAAACTAAATAATGGATGACAGATATGGAGAGTGGGGGATTTTTTTAAATCCTTAGTTTTAATTACTGGGTGTTATTTGATGTCTGCTGATTTGAAATATTTTATCAATGTTTAGAAAATGTTTTAAAACTTGTACAGAAGTTCTAATTATTGAATATTATTCTATTCATCATGTGTTTTGAAATGTATATTTTTTAGTATGGTTTTGCTATTCTGATTGATATATATTTCTTGATTGTATTGTTTTGAGGATTAGTGATTGTCTGCTTTTCCATTGTTGCACTGCATACAGAATCTGGCTTCTGATTTCCAGTTCAGTTTTTATCTGCATGTGCGTGTGAGAGAGAGTGAGATAAGAGGAAGCGTGTGTGTGTGTGTGAGAGAGAGATGGAGGAAGCATGTCTGTGTGTGGAAGAGGTTCAGAGAAAATGTGTGTGTCTCTCACTCACACACATGCTCCCTCTGTCTCTCACCAAGCATGTATGTGTGTGCATGAGAGAGAGAGAGAGAGAGAGAGAGAGAGCATATTGTGTGTGTGTGTGTGTGTGTGTGTGTGTGTGTGCATGTGTGCTCCAGTCTATAATAATCTTAGGATGACAGATATGGAAAGCAGGAGATTTTTAAAATTCTTATTAGTTTTAATTATTGGGTGTTATTTGATGTATCTGCTGTTTTGAAATATTTTATCAATGTTTAGGAAATTTTAAAATTATATATTGGGGGAGGGTGGGGGGATGCCTAAGAGGTATTTGCCCCGGGTGCCAAATACTCAAGGTACGCCTCTGGTGAGACCACAGGATTTATCTGCAACACAGGGCAGTAGAGACGGGCCAGTGGGAAACCAAACCCTGCTCTTGCAGCTCAGAAGGCTGAAATAGAGCAAAGCAATGATTATTCCCTTGCCTTACATGTATTACAGCTTTCTTTAGTTTTCAAAGCTCCACCTGAATACATTTTCTGATTGAAATGAACTCCCAAACCAGGCTAACCACACAAAATTAGTGAATTAAATAAGAGCTTACATAACATTTAACAGTAAAGAATAACTACCCATAGATTTAGAGAGAGTGCAGCCCTACTTACCTCTCTACTCTCTTCTGGAGTCTCCTCGTGCAGGAACCTTGCACATTAAGCAGCAGAGAGGGAAGACAACATTGAAACTGACGCTGTTTCCTTGCACACTTTGATAGTTGCCCCTCATCATCTGCTTGCAGTGGAAGCTTCCTCTCTCCACTCTGCAACACTGAAGCCAGGACCCAACTCCCACTGTCCTGCACCAAACACAAGCTCTTAATGACACAGTGCAATTAGTAGAATGTGGTGGAATTCTATTGTGTATATTCATTTTTTCACCATCTACTTATGTGATTGTCTTTGGGCGTGCCAAATTGGTCAACAGTAGAGACTAGTCTCTCCTCCAAAAGGAGAAAAACTAGGGAAAGGGTGTAAAAATGACAGCTCTCCATCCTCAGGTAACATTAATCCTGTACTCTCTCCTTCTAGAGAAGGCATCACTGCCAGCAACCCCATTGGGACCTCCTGGAGCCAGGTGGATTCATGTGGCTACACCTTCAAACATGTGTCTTACGATCTGGGAATCCTGTGGATGCTGACCACTAACGGCAAGATCCTGAAGTGCAATGTCTGCTGAGACAAGTCTTTCAAGCTTGTAACTCATACCCTTCTTCTTCCCTTACTAACAGACCAATACAGTACGATGCGCTCGGCTGAGCGCACCATTTAGCACCCTTTTGGCCGCGTGTTTTTGAGGCGCTCTTATTACCCCCCGAAAACTAATAGTGCTCATCACATGCACATGTTGATGAGCTATTAGTTAGTTGCCCAGGATACTGAAAGTAAAATGTGCGGCCAAGCCACACATTTTACTCTCAGAAATTAACGCCTGCCCAAGCAACCCGGAAAAGTGTACAGAAAAGTAGAAACAACTGCTTTTCTGTACACCCTCAGAATTAATATCCTAGTGATATTAAGTCGGAGGAATCTAAAATTTAAAAAAAAAAATTTTTTAATTTGCCCGCTGGTCAGCGGGTTAGAAAAAAGGACGCTCAATTTTGCCGGTGCCCATTTTCCCGACCCATAGTTGTCAGCGGGTTTGAAAACTGACACTGATAAAATTGAGCGTTGGTTGTCGGACCTGCAGGCAGCCACCTCTACCACAATAAAGAGGTGCTAAGGACGCGCTATTGTCCCTAGCACCTCCTTATTAGCATGCCAACTCATTTAAATAGAGAATCGCGTGCCCAGAGAGGTGCCTGGATGCACTTCGGTAAAGCAGGCGCTCAACACGGAGCACTGGCTCTCCCGCAATTTTTACAGTATCAGCCTATAAGAGAGTTCTTTCCTGAACCTGTGACCTTTGCCCTGCTGAGTGTCCTGTCCTGAACCAATGACCCCTGCCCCTCCCCACTGAGAGTGACCACTTCTGAACCTGCAACCCTGTTCTCTCCCTTTCCCCGTTCCCAAAGAAGTAACAACCTTCAGTAGCATCCACTGCCTGTACTTGCTTATGCCTAAGAGAAAAAAGCTCCCTCCATGGAATCACACCCAGCTGCAATTTTACAGTAACGTGCCCTTTTTATTTCCATGGTATTGTTACATCTCTCTGTCCTCCCTCGTTTTAACAAGCACATCTGTATGGAGATGCAGCTGTGTGGACTGCTGTGGACAGGTCGAAGTGACCTTTATGGAGCCTCAGTCTCCATGAACCTCACAGGCATCATGGCCCTGTCTTCCACAACAGCGCTGTCCCATGGGACTAGGATTAAAATTGTTAATTGGAGATAACTCAGTACTTGCACAAAAGGGGATTTCATTTGTAGTTCTTCCTGTGACAGAGTGTGTAAGAAATAGGTTTGCAATCTGTGCAAGGAAATTTTGCTTTCTCTGCAGTTCTGGAAGATGTCAGTGGAGGGCAGTGTCTTCCTAGCTTTTCTCTCTTTCTTGATTATTAATTTGAATAAAAGTATCCTCATCTTTTGGTGACTTTGTATTTAATTGCTATTGATCAGAACTCAGTGATTCCCTCACCAGCTGGAGCTCTCCCAACAATTAGGAATACTAAGCCCAATTTTCTAACAGTGCATGTAAGCCTGAGAGTAGGGCCAGTGCTAACATTTTTGCTGCACTGTGAGAAAAATTGCTATGCAGCACCCCCCCCCCCCCCCTTCCAGCTTCTGTTTTGTTAAACACAACATTTTTGTTGTTTTCCTAAATAACCAACACAGAATAGAAAATGTCAGTCCATACCTGGGAACTCTCCAGATTTGGCCCAGAGACTCTGGAATTCTAAAAGAATTACTGGGTCTCCGGGCCAATACCGGAAATCTCCGGGTGCTGCAGCAAAACCACTCTGCTTGGACCTGGAAAGAAGAAAGGAACGTCATTGGTCTTGCGTGGCTGAAAAAGGAGGAACTCGACAGTGATTTCTATAATCTCCGGACCTTTTTAACTCTTAACTTCGCTTCCTCATGACACCATCTGCTCCTGCACAGCCTGTTTCCTGTATCCAGCCACTTGCCCACCCCATCTTGTTTGTCTTGACCAATCGACATTGCAATTTCCTGCCCGTGCATCAAACGAGGAGTAAGAAACAGGCAGCGTCCACTTCCGCAGCACAGGAGGAGAACGAAGAGGTTGCTGCTGCTCCAGGAGCCCAAGTTAGAGTCTGCTGTTGCTAGTGTGTTTTGAAAGGGGGGGGGGGGGGTGAAGAGAGAATGAATGAGCATGTCTGTGAGAGTGGTTCCCATTCACACACACACACTCAACCCACCTAGTCAATCTTCCATTCACACATACACATCCTAGGCAAGTTCCCATTCACAAAACCCATCATCCCCAGGCAGGATCCCATTCATACACCCACACCCATCCCCCTCAGACAGGCCCCCATTCACACACACATACACACATATCAACATTCCCTGAGGCACGCTCCCATTCACACACACACACGCACACCCATCCCCCTCAGACATGCTCCCATTCACACACACATACACACATACCAACATTCCCTGAGGCACGCTCCCATTCACACACCCACACACCCATCCCTCCCCCAGGCAGGCTCCCATTCACATATCACTCGGTGCCTCGTTCCTTGGGGAAAAACAAGATTCTTTAAAGAGATATAAATGTCCTTTCTGCAGCTCCTCCTCCTCTCGTGATGCACAAGATGAGCATACAGGAAGTGCTAGCACCACGAGTACCCTGGAGCCGGCCTGCACATGAGGAGGAGCTGCAGAAGGAGCTCCCTCTTCTGGCAGAGTGCGGAACTTTTCCTTCTTCTGCTGCCAGCAGCTGCACGAGTCTCTCTGTTCATCACCGCTGGTGGGATGGGGATCACCGGTGGCCGCATGGGCCTCTCATTGCTCCCTTTAATGGGCCACTTCCGCTGCCCTCCAGGGTGTGCCGCCCCATGCAATTGCACAGTTTGCACACCCGGTAGCACCAAGACTGCCTGGAGGACAAAGTACTCGGTGACTTTAGTCCAAATATTCAAAGTAGATTTACACAGATAAGTTTGCTTTGAAAATTAGGCTGTGCTTTAATACCCTGCTAGACTTACCCACACACATTCACATCTCTTCCAGAGCAGGCAGAACTGTGTGCTTGAAAGAAGTAGCCTAGTGGTTCGAGCAACAGGCTGTGAATCAGGGAAACCAGGATTCAAATGATGCTCCTTGTGATCTAGAGCAGGTCACTTCATCCTCCTTTGTCTCAGGTACAAACTTAGGGGCCTATTTACTAAGCCGCAATATTTTATTGCAAGGGATAGTCCGGCAATATTTAGCTCCTCCCTGACAAAATATCACAGCAGTTTTGCAGCAATATTTTTGAGAAATGCAAAAAATGTGCAATGTCGCCCCCCCCCCCCCCCTTGCCTGAAGCCACCATCAGCTTCAAGGACCATCTGATCCAAAAATGACCCCCTCCCTCAAAAGTGACAAAATTGCCCCCCCCTGGGGTTTTTGTTAGGCCCTCCCCCACCCACCTCCTGTGGGCCCATATTAAAACATGTAAAAATATAGCCAGAAAACTTGTGCAATGACACCCCGCTCCCTATCCAATCCCTCCCCTTTGAAAGAAAAACTTCCTTTCAGGGTTGAAACCCCTCCAGTCATCCAAACTCCCCCTACTCTCTCGAGACCACCTCCCCATAAGTGACAACTAGTCCCTGAGATCTAGTGGCCCTCCACCCCAAGACCCCCCTCCATTAAATAAATCCCTGGTGGTCTAGGGTGGATTTCTCCGAAATGTAGCCCAGTCCCTCCAAGTCATGCCCATACCTTAACTTGAAGTTCCTGGTGGTCTAGTGGCAGCCTGGGACGCACCCTAGGCCTGCTAATGCCATATTTCAAAATGGCACCAACCAGGCTTTGTCCAGATCATGTGACAGATCAAAGGCCAGTTGGCACCATTTTGAAAATTGGCATCGACCAGCCTGGGGCCTAGGGAATGCCTCAGGCCACCACTGAACCACTGGGGGGGGGGGATCTAGGGCTTAGGCTAGGTTGAGGGCTCCAACCTAGGCCACCAGGAATTTCTTTGAAGGAAAGTAGTAGGGGGCACTAGATCTCAGGGATTAATTGTCATTTATGTCATTTGTGTTTGGATGACCATAGGGGAATTTCAACCTCAGAGGGAGGGGTTTCTTTCAAAGGGAAGGGATTTAGATAGGGGCAGGGCATCACTGCACGAGTTTCTTGGCTATGTTTTTAATTTTTTTATATAGGATGCCTTGGCAGGTGGTGGAGTGGAAGATGGGGTCTCCCAATAACCCTGGAGAGAATTTGTCACTTCAAAGAGGGGGGGGGGAGGTCATTTTTGGCGTGCATGGCCCTTTCAATAGCCCCAGAGCATCAGGACATGCTTCCACTTCCTGATGTTCTGGGGAACAGTTAGCTTCAGCTTTTCATTTGTAGATAACTGTTCTGAAAATAATGTGACTTGGGCAGCCACATTATTTTATTTTCATAGAATTGCTGCAATCCATACTGCAGATTAGCAAATGACCCCTTGAGATTGTAAACCCACTGGAAACAGGGAAATTCATACTGTATCTGAACGTAATCCACAAAGAAGTTTCACAAAAGGCAGAATGTAAATTTGACAAAAATGTATTATTCATGTGTAACCTTACAAAAATAAAAAATACACATGTGTGAAGGAGTGTCCTTGGAAACATTCCTTAACCAGTGCAGGACCAGGAATCTAGCAGGGTCCATCTTAAGAACATAAGATATATGAGGTCATGTGTTGCGGTAAAGCCAAGCGGACGTCTCCAGCTCAGGCTCCGTGTCTCGCCCTCCTGAAATCAGCTGTAATCAGCGCCATCTGGCCTTCTTTCACCACATCTTTCCTGTGGCTTAGGAGTTTAATGTTTATAGATCGCTTCATGCTCAAAGGAATCAATACTATGCCTCTGAAGGGAACTAAAAAAGACAAGGACAAGACTGGAGGGGCTGGCACAAAGATGGCGGAAACTCCAGGGCAGCCTTCCCCACCCGCTACTTCGGCCCTGCAACAGGAACTTACCACAACTGTTACTAACGTGGTGATCGCAGCTTTAGAAAGCAGATTCACTGAATTATCGTCGCAATTCAAAGACCTGAAAGACTCTCTAGCTGAACTTCACCCCCGCATGGAGGCGGCAGAAGGCTGAATATCTACGCTAGAAGATGGCCACCCGAGTACGCACCAAAAAGTGAAAATAGCTAGCCTCAATGTGAATAGATTGGGACACCCCATTAAAAGATTCAAAGTCCTTCAATCTCTCAAAAGGTCCCAGGTACATATAGCCTGTCTCCAAGAAACGCATCTCTCAGCGACAGAGAGCAAAAAATTACAGCGTGAGTGGGTCAGTCATTGCTACTTCTCGCCGGTGGTGGGGAAAAAAGCCAGAGCGGCCATTCTAATTCATAAATCTCTCTCCTTCCACCCAGAAGGTAGATATATAATAATCATAGGAAAACTGAATGGGAAAGATATTACCCTTGGCAATATTTATGGTCCTAATTCGCCCTCCTCAGACTTCTTCCAGAATATAACCAATCTCTTTACAGCTCATGGGACGGGGGGGGGGGGGGGGGGTTCCTGTTAGTAGGAGATTTTAACTCGGTGCATGACCCCTCAATGGATCGCTCTTCTCCTACCAAACTGACACCTTCCCATAAGCGGGGCACTTGTATTAGTCGCTTATGTCATGACTTGAGCCTTTTAGACTACTGGAGGGTGTTACATACCGACGAGAGGGATTACACCCATGTCTCGAAAACGCATGGTATGCTGTCCAGAATTGACTACATATTGGGCTCTACAACCTTGTTCCCTTTTGTTGCCCCAACTGGTATAGATGAACCGGGGGTGTCGGATCATGCATTGATCTGGGCGAACCTAAAATTGGGAGAAGGAACCGGGAGGAGTAACTGGTGGAAGTTTCCCACATTCTTGAAAGATGATCAGAAATTTCAGATCTTTCAGTAAACTTCTTGCCGACCTTGGACTAATTCATTACATCTATGCTGATGATGTTCAGATTCTCATCCCTGTCACAGATTCAGTATCTAATGTGCTCAAAACTTGGAACAACTGCCTTTCTTCAGTCAACTCCCTCCTCACCAACCTCAAGCTGGCCTTAAATACGTCAAAAACAGAGCTGCTCTTTATCTCACCAGCTCGCCTTAACCCACCACCCTCAGTGCATCCTTTCACTTTCTCCCAACATGTTAGAGATTTAGGCTTTACTCTGGATAACCACCTCAGTTTCCAAAAACATATATATTTTTTTTAATTCTTTATTTATGAATTTTTCAAAATAATTACAAGGAATATACCTTGACTGAAATTACAGAAAATGTTAATAAGAAAAAATGTACATTTCCATGATATATATATTCATATATAATGGATTACTACACACAATCATTTGTTTTTCATAGGAAAAAGAGGGGAAGGAGAACAAAGGAAAAACAGAGAAGAACCTAATGAAACAAATGTGATACTATACAGGCTTGATATTCTCTTTCATTTTGACCTCAAGTAGTCAACTTGTGGCCCCTCCATCCAAAAACTTTCTCAGTTGATCTGGCATAAAGACCAAAAAAACCCAAAACATATTAACAACACAACCAAAGACTGTTTTTACAAATTGCAGGTACTGAAAAAACTAAGACCTCTACTACACCACAATGACTTCCGAACAGTCCTCCAAGCTATCCTTTTCACAAAGATCGATTACTGCAATTCCCTTCTATTAGGCCTTCCAGCAACTTCAATCAAACCTCTCCAAATGCTGCAAAATGCGGCGGCAAGAATCCTAACCAACTCATGCAGATCAGATCACATCACGCCGATCCTCAAAGACCTCCATTGGCTACCGATCACATCCAGAATCCTTTATAAGAGCCTTACAATTATCCACAAAACCTTTAACAATCAAAACACTACCTGGCTAATAACTCTCTCCAATACCACTCCTCCAATAGACCCTCCAGAACCGCCTACAAAGGATACTTAGCCACCCCCACCCACAATATCACCCAGCTCATTTCAACCAAAAAACGTGCACTATCCGTAGCAGGACCAACATTATGGAACTCTATGCCACCCGATCTCTGCCTGGAACACTGCACTGCCACCTTCAAAAAAAACTTAAGACGTGGCTGTTTGAACAAGCCTACACTTGAATAAGCTCCCCCCACCATATCTCTCCTTTCTCTACCTCCCCCTCCTCTTGAATTATTCAAATAATGATATGATATTTATGGTTCTATCTATTTAAAATCCTCTTGCCTAGGTCACCTGACCTTTTTTCTACAACTCTTCCAAGTTCTGTATACCCCTGTTACATGTAACTTTTTACTTCCCTCTCAGTTGCAATATATTTATCCCCCTGTTATTTGTAAACCGATGTGATATGCCTATGAAAGTCGGTATATAAAAGTTTTTAAATAAAAAAAAATATAAAAATAAATGGGATCAATTCCAAGAATCAAATTCCCAGCATACAGATGACCCAGAGTTATATTGGCAGACCAGCAAGGTAGTATTGAGGGGGGGAATTATTTCTTACCTGCGATATAGGAACAAGATCCTGAACTCCGAAATTCTGAAACTGGACAACCAATTGAAACAAGACAAAACTTGCATGATTCGCTGCCCCACCCAATCAAATGTGGCACAATACCATGCAACGCTCAGTTCTCTGCAAGCGATTCTGCATTAGAGAGCTCTTAAATTCATACAATATAGGGAACATTCTTTTTTTAGATTTGGTAACAAATCTGGAAGAACTTTGGCAAACTTAATCCGATTGCATCGGAGTAAAACCTATATTGTGAAACTTACAACCACCCAAGGTACGTGGGCCACCAAAGGAGAAGAGATCTATGAAGTTATCAGACAATTTTATACCCACCTATATACAGAAGATAGATCAGGGGGATAGAGGAAGAAATATCTTTTTTTTTTTAATTTACCGCTTCCCACTCTTACCAGTACTCAAATTAGATAAACTGAATGCCCCATTTGCCAGACTAGAAATATTGTCGGCTATTAAAAAGAGCAAATCCGGTAAAACACCTGGCCCAGGTGGCTTTGCCTATGACTACTAGGAGAAAAAGTAGTGGACTCCCTGCACTCTTTTTATCAAGGGACTTTGGAACGCAACACTTTCCCCCCAGACTTTAATAAAGCCTATATTATTGTCCTCCCCAAGCCCGGTAAGGACCCAATCTCGCCCTCCTCGTACTGGTCGATTTCATTGTTAAATTGTGATCTTAAACTTTTAGCTAATATGTTGGCAGCCAGACTTAGTCTGATTTTGCTCATGATTTCCATGAATCAGGTTGGCTTTGTTAAAGGTCGATCTTCCAGCTCCCATATTACCAAATTACTTATGGCATTGGCTATTGAGTTTTGTCAGATGCATAAGATTCCATCTATGGCAGTAAGTTTTGATTCTGAAAAGGCCTTTGACAGGGTCTCCTGGGCCTACCTGTTTTCCGTTTTGGGCCGTTATGGGTTTCATGGCAACTTATTGGCTTATTTATCTTTGCTCTACCACAGCCCCACTTCCCATACCTTAGCGAACGGTCATATATCCCAAGCCTTTATTCCGCAGCAGGGGGTGAGGCAAGGCTGTCCCCTGTCCCCCTTGCTATACATTTTGGCCATAGACCCCTTGCTGCGCTCCATATCACAGGATCCAGAGATCTATGGATTGGCCTATAGAAGTCAAGTTTTTAAAACGGCGGCTTTTGCCAATGACATTCTCATCTTTCTCACAAAACCCCAAGAGTCCCTCCCCAAAGTCCTATTTCTTCAATCGTTATATGGCAGTTTCTCCGGGCTTAAGATTAACACTGACAAATCCAAGGCCCTGGAGGTTTTGGGGACTTGCAGCTGACATGGGGCACTCCTTGCCCCTTAAAATGGGCTCAGGTACCCATAAAATATCTAGGAGTCCTGGTCCCTAATGCACCTGACACAATATATCGTATAAATGTACAACCTTTGTTAAAGAAGATGAGAGATCGCGTACATCATTGGCAGGCTCTCCCTGTCTCTATGGTGGGGAAAATACACCTACTAAAAATGGTAGAGCTTCCAAAATGGCTCTACTTCCTCCAAATGCTTCCGATATGGTTGAATAGAATGGATCTTCATACTATAAAATGGAGAGATCCGGAAATTTATATGGAGAGGGAAAAGAGCATGTCTAGCCCTTAAATATCTGATTGGCACACTCCCTGAAGGTGGCCTGAATTGGCCAGATCTCCAAAAATATAATTTAGTTTGTATGCTTCATCACATCCGAGACTGGCTCCAGGGTACGGAGTACTTCTCACCTACCGAGTACATCCAGGGCTGGCTAGGCGATTGGTCTACTGCATCCCTAATTCAGCTGCGGGCTCACCTCCTCCCGCCAACTAGTAAATACTTTCTGCTGATTGACTGGGGTCAAAACGCCTGGCCATACCTATGCAAAATCATAGGCCTTCAGAGGTCTGAGACTCCACTGCTACCCATCTGTGGTAACCCCCAGTTCGATCCGGGACAGGGAACCTCTGTGTTCTAATCCTGGGCCACTAGAGGACTCCGGCTACTTTTCCAAGTGTTTATACCCATACTAATACTCTGTATAGTTTTCAGGACCTCCAGGAAAGATACCACCTCCCCAAATCAGTTTTCTACACCTATCTACAACTTCGACATTATCTCTCCATCAGTGGTCTACAAAAAGTCCAGGCAACACAAAGGGAGCAACTAGGAGCTATTCTTGGGGTGGGGAAAAACATGCACTTTTCTTATTCTATGTTCTCTAAACTATTGCAACCCTCCTTGGCCACACAAGGTACTCAGATAATAGCTAGGAAATGGGAAGGGATCTGGGACATGGTGCCTACAGCAGACCAAATCAAACTATATTTCCAAAAATCCTTGCAGATTACAGAAAATGTCTAATTGAGAGAAATGCAATTTAAATGTATTAGGCAATTGTATTTCACATCTGGCACTGCCCATAGGATAGGGATCTGCCCCTCTCCTCTGTGTCTCAAATGTCAGCTAGAAATGGGAGATTTTTTTCATAGTTTTTGGCCCTGCAAAAAGATTGAGGTATTTTGGACTTCCGTCCAAACTTTCTGTTCCAAAATCTGCGGCCATCATATTCCCCTAACGACCAAGGTCTGGCTTTTGGGTTCTCATATGCTCACTCCCAACAGGCTTCCAGCTCACAGTGCAATGTTTGTGGATAAAGCAGGTCTTGTGGCAAAACAATTAATTCTTCATAACTGGATTTCCAAGGAGCCCCCGAATTTTAACCACTGGATGCAAAAAATGATAAGGTTAGCCACCTTTGAGCAGATGACGGCTAACTCACAGCCTGAACACAGGAAAAATGTAACGTCTAAGATCTGGCTATCCTTTAACTGATATCAGAGTTGTCATTTCCCTTCCAAGAGCTGATATCACTATCTCCAGCTGTTTAGACACAACAGGTTTTGGCCTAGAGGGTAACAAGAGACTTCCATTCACTTACCTATTCATTTACTTTTCTACTTACATTCGGGCCGATATAGTAAAAAATGCGGGAGAGCGGGCAAGCGCTCGCTCTCCCGGCGCGCACACAGGCCACTCTCCTGTGCACATGATTCAGTAAATAAATTTATTTATATTAGGCCCGGCGGTAAAAAGAGGCGCTAGGGACACTAGCGCTTCCCTAGTGCCTCTTTTCGGAGAGGAGCGGCAGCTGTCAGCGGGGTTGACAGCAGACGCTCAATTTTGCCGGCGTTGATTCTCGAGCCCGCTGACAGCCACGGGTTCGGAAACCGGACGCCGGCAAAATGGAGCATCCGGTTTTCAACTCGCGAGCCGCAGGCCTATTTCAAATTTTTTTTTTTTTTTACTTTTTTAAACTTTCGGGGCCTCCGACTTAATATCGCCAAGATATTAAGCCGGAGGGTGCACAGAAAAGCAGTTTTTACTGCTTTTCTGTGCACTTTCTCTGTGCCCAGAGAAATTAGCGCCTACCTTTGGGTAGGCGCTAATTTCTGAAAGTAAAATGTGCGGCTTGGCTGCACATTTATTTACTGAATCGCGCGGGAATACCTAATAGGGCCATCAACATACATTTGCATGTTGTGGGCGCTATTAGGTTCGGGGGGGTTGGACGCACGTTTTGGATGTGATATTACCCCTTACTGAATAAGAGGTAAAGCTAGTGCGTCAAAAACGCGTGTCCAAATGCCGGCTAACAGTGCGCTCCATCGGAGCGCACTGTACTGTATCGGCCTGATAATTACATACCTACTTACGTACTGAAGGTGGTCGCCACCAATAACAGCATCCCTCCACATTGAAATAACAGTATACTCCCCCATTGAAGCATAGTATACAGAAGCACTTCTGTCTGTCGGGGGGGTTTGAGACTTTTGGGTGAAGGGTAGACTTATGCATATGTACTGCTAGGAGGGGGGTGGGGATGGAGGGGAGATCATAGAAGCAGAAGTTTGAACGTTTGAAAGTTTAAGAGTGTGAGATTGGTAACATTGGTGTTAGTAACTTGCCATACCTTGGTCCTTTCTGAGGTTGAGGACAAGGGTAACACAGTTGTTTTGACAAACTTGTATGTTCTCGGTTGTGACCATTGTCGTGTTTTCTATTGTACCCTGCATATTTTATTGTTTCGTAGATACTTATGTACTCTGGTATGTATATGATGGTCTTTAACTAAAACAATTTAATAAAGATATATACTCAAAAAAAAAAGAACATAATATATGACATACTGGGTCAAACCAAGGGTCCATCAAGCCCAATATCCTGTTTCCAACAGTGGCCAATCCAAGTCACAAGTACCCAAACATTAAATATATCCCATGCTATTGATACCGACAACAAACAGTGGCTATTCCCTATTGATTAATAGCAGTTCATGGACTTCCCCAGGAACTTATCCAAACTTTTTTTAAACTCAGCTACACTAGCTGCCTTAACCACATGCTCTGGCAATGAATTCCAGAGCTTAATTATGCACTGAGTAAAAAAATAATATTCTCTAATTTGTTTTAAATGAGCTACTTGCTAACTTTGTGGAGTATGCCCTAGTCCTTGTATTATCTGAAAGAGTAAATAACCATTTCACATTGACCCGCTCAAGTCCTTACATGATTTTGTAGACCTCTATCACATCCCCCCTTAGCCGTCTCTTCTCCAAACTGAACAGCCCTAACCTCTTTAGCCTTTCCTCATAGGGGAGCCATGCTATGCCCTTTGTCATTTTGGTTGCCCTTCTTTCTACTTTCTCCAGTGCAACTATATCTTTTATGAGATATGGTGACCAGAATCGCACACAGTATTCAAGGTGCAGTCTAACCATTCAGCGATACAGAGGCATTATGACAACCTCCATTCTATTTGCTATTCCCTTCCTAATAATTCCTAACATTCTGTTTGCTTTTTTGACCGCCACAGCACACTGAACCGACAATGTCAATGTAATATCAGTTATGGCACACAGATCTTTTTCCTGAGTTGAAACTCCTAAAATGGAATCTAACATCATGTAGCTATAGCATAGGTTATTTTTCCCTATATGCATCAACTTGCACTTGGTCACATTATATTTCATCTGCCATATGGACATATCTTACAGTCTTGCAAAGTCCTCCTGTAATTTATCACAATGCGCTTGTGATTTAACTACTCTGAATAATTTTGTGTCATCCTCAAATTTGATCAGCTCACTCATTGTACATTTTTCCAGATCATTTATAAATATATTAAAAAGCACCAGTCCAGGTACAGATCCCTGAGGCACTCCACTGTTTACCTTTTTCCTCTGTGAAAACAGACCATTTAATAAATTCTGTTTCCTATCTTTTAACCAGTTTGCAGTCCTCAAAAAGACATCTCCTCCTAAGCCATGACTTTTTAGTTTTCTTGGAAGCCTCTCATGGTACTTTGTCGAACGCCTTCGAAAATCCAAATACACCACATCTACCAGTTTACCTTTATCCACGTGCTTATTCACCCCTTCAAAAAAAATGTAGCAGATTTGTGAGGCAAGATTTCCCTTGGGTAAATTTGTGCGGCTGTGTCCCATTAAATCATGTCTATCTATATGTTCTGTGATTTTATTCTTTATAATAGTTTCCACGATTTTTCCCAACACTCAAGTCAGGCTCACCGGTCTATAGTTTCCTGGATCACTTCTGGAACCCTTTTTATATATCAGGGTTACATTAGCCACCTTCCAGTCTTCAGGTAGAATGGATGGTTTTAATGATAGGTTTCAAATTACTTGTAATAGTTGTGAAATGTCATTTTTTTAGCTCTTTCAGAACTCTGGGATGTATACCATCCAGTCCAGGTGATGTGCAACTCTTTAGTTTGTTAATCTGGCTTCTTACATCAACCAGGTTCACCATGATTTGAGTCAGTTCTTCTGAATCATCACCCTTGAAAACCGTCTTTGGAATGGATCTCCCCCCCAACATCCTTTTCAGTAAACATTGAAGCAAAGAATTCATTTAGGGGCAGATTTTCAAAGACCTTCACGCGTAAATCCAGAAGGATTTACGCGCGTAGGGGTTTTTCGCGCACCGGGCCTATTTTCAAAAGGCCCGGCGGTGCGCGTAAAGCCCTAGGATGCGCGTATGTCCCGGGGATTTTCTGAATGGGTGTGGTGGGGCAGTCCGGGAGGCGTGGCCGAGGACTCCAGCAAAGCAGCCGACATGTGCAAGTTACACCTGCCTCTGGCAGGCGTAACTTCCAAAACAAAGGTACGAGGGAGGGTTTCTTTAGGACTGGGGAGCGGGACAGGGAGGGGAAGTCAGGGAAGGTGGGGGGGGAAGGAAAGTTCCCTCCGACGCCGCTACGATTTCAGAGCGGCCTCAGAGGGAACGGGGAAAGCCTGCGGGGCTCCCCGAGGGCTCGGCACGCGCAATTTGCACTAGTGTGCACCCCCTTGTGCGCGTTGACTCCTGATTTTATAACATGCCCCTTACTTTTTCCACGATGGCCTTATCTTCCCTAAGTGGCAGGCTTCCTGCTTCGGATATATTTTTTAAAGTTTTAAAAAGTTTTTATTATGTGTTTTTGCTCTAGGGCCAACTTCCTTTCAAATTCTCGTTTTGCCTGTCTTATCAATGTTTTACATTTAACTTGGCAATGCTTATGCTTTTTCTTGTTTTCTTCAGATGGATCCTTCTTCCAATTTTTGAAGGAAGATCTTTGGGTTAAAGTGGCCTCTTTCATCTCACCTTTTTTTTTTTTTGTAATTTACGTTTTATTAAGTTCAGAAAATTATTAATACAAGAAAACATGAGCAACACTCGTTACAGGCACAAACAAAAGTCCAACGTAGAACAGAAGGAAAACCACTATCTGTGGAGTCCTCCATAGTATACATCTGAGTGTACATCAAGAAATACCCTTCAAAAATCCCTCCCCATCCCCCACCCCAACCCATCATGAAGTCCAGAAATGTGGCTAGTCCTTTTCAAGGCAGAAAGTAGTCCTTCAGAGTCTTTCAAGCAACTACCGATAATCCCGGTAGGTCTGAGTTTTCATAACGGTACATTGTCTAGCAATGCGGTACACACTTTGTCAATGAGTATGATACACAATACCCCTGAAATAGGAACGGTATGATAATGCCTTAGAACATGAAACCCTTTTCCCTGTGCTAGTGCAATATGTAGGGCTAAGTCAGGAAAGGACAGGAATCCCATAATATTCTGTGTGGGAGAGCCATCAGTTACGAGTGCCATGAGTACCTGCAGCCAAGAGAATCAAGCTATACCCGGATACCTACCCAATGCTGTGACCAATCAGAATACAAGGACGCCTTATGTAATGTACGATATAAATGGTGCCCATGACAAATTATGTAAGTGAGTTCGATTAAGTTTGATGGCAGTCAGGCAGTCCATGCGTCTATGTAGTTGCAATCGCGTCACCACCTCCCCCAAGACTGGAATGGTGTGGGATTTCCAATGCTGTGCGATAGCCAAGCGGGCAGCCATGAGGGCGTAAAGACAAAATCGCTGTTGATGATCATCCACCCCGCCTATAGGCACATTCAGTAGGGCTGAGATGGGAGATAACTTAATCGGTTTCTGAAATAATTGCCCCAACCACCCAAATACAGATTGCCAAAAGGGTTGGATAACCACACAAGTCCACCAAACATGAAAGTATGATCCCTCCTGGCCGCACAACCGCCAACAGTGTGAGAGAGTGGAGGGATATATTCTATGCAAGTGCGCTGGGCACAAGTGCCATCTATAAATCATTTTGTAGTTATGTTCCTGCAATCTAGCTGATATCAAACCTTTACTAGCTCTCTGAGTAATTACCCTTCTGAGTTCGCTTGGGATCGGTATTTCCAAATCCCGTTCCCATTGTGCGAAATGCGAGAAATTGGCATCCCCTCCAAAGAGAAACATAGAATATAATTTTGATACGCTCTTAGTTAAGGAATCAGCCCGTATGCAAAAGTGTTCAAGAAGAGAACGAGATTCCCTTATTTGTTTGGATTTACTCAAGAGTTGAATGAAATGGCGGACTTGAGCATAGGCTAGATAGGCATTCCTTGGTAAGGCGTACCCATCCTCCAGCTGGCTGAGAGACTGAAGTTCTCCCCCCTGAAGTAGATGCCCTATAGTATGAATGCCCAGAGATTGCCAGACCTGAAAAGCAGAAGACTGATAACCTATTGCAAAATTTTTGTTATGAAAAAGAGCTGATTGGTAAAAGTAATCTTGGGGACCAACCACCCTTGTTTTCCACTTTCCCCAAATTTTGAGGGTAGTGTCCAGAGACCAGGGAACACAGTTAACATGCGTCCACGTGGATCTGGGTTGCCAGGGCATCGCTTCCACCGGCATAGTGCCACACATGAGTTGGGCGGCTATCACCCACTGTTTGGGATTGACCCTCCGGTTCATGTCTATAACAGCTTTTAGTTGCGCAGCTCCATAATAAGCATTTAAATCGGGCACCCCCAAACCTCCCGAGGTCTTATTTTGGTATAATATGCGCCGAGCCACCCGAGGTGGTCGCCGGCGCCAAATAAAGTCGAAAATTTTCTTTTGAGTTTTGCGTAAGTAGGTCGGCTTCAATAGCACAGGTAAGGTGGAAAACAAATACAAAAATCTTGGTAAAATGTTCATTTTGACAATGGCTATATGCCCCAACCAAGAGAATGTACCCTTATGCCACTTGTCCATATCCCTATCGATTTTTTTGGAGAGCGGGATATAGTTAAGGGCGAAGAGATCCTGTAAGTCTGCGTTCAAGTACACCCCCAGATACTTTAACACTTTTTTTCGCCCATCGAAAAGGGAATCTGCCAGAGATGTATTGCTCCTCTTCTGCAGTAATATTAATGTTTAGTAACTCAGATTTTTCTAAATTGACTTTAAAACCAGATACTCTGCTAAATTGCGCAATTTCCGCTTCAAATCCTACAAGGGATTGTGATGGTTGTGTTATAGTGAGCATGATATCGTCTGCAAATAGAGACAACTTAAAACAGCTGTTGTGAATGGGCACCCCCCGAATTGAGGCAGACATTCTTATCCTGGTAGTGAATGGCTCTAAAAATAGGGCAAATAAAAGAGGTGAAAGAGGACATCCTTGACGGGTGCCTCTCTCAATGACAAAGCTCTCTCCATACCCCCCATTCACCTTAACCATGGCCCGGGGTTGGCTATAGTTGGGAAAGCCATTGCATAAAGTACGGCCCAAAGTTCATCTGGGTCAAGGTGCGGAAGAGAAAGGACCAGTGAACCATGTCAAAAGCTTTCTCAGCATCTATGGATAGCAAGACCGTTGGTATCTTCTCTCTTTTCACCCACCAGATTAAATCCAGGATTTTCCGCACATTGTCGGAGGCCATGCGCTGCGGTACAAATCCTACCTGGTCGGAGTGGACCAGATTGGGCAGAAAGTTATTTAGTCTCAGGGCTAGTATGCCGGCTAGAATTTTTAGGTCTTGATTTATTAATGAAATTGGTCTATATGAGCTGCAGAGAGCTGGGTCTCTGCCAGGTTTGGGCAAGACAGTGATTCCGGCAGTGTTGGCTTGAGCAAATAAATGTTCGCCCTCTCTAATAGCATTAAATAATTCCGTCAATAAAGGGGACAAGCAAAGGGATAATTTCTTATAGTATTCCCCCGAAAGTCCATCCAAACCAGGAGACTTATTATTTTTAAGAGATTTAATTACCAGTGTCACCTCTTCCTCCTTAATAGGTGCATCTAGTATGGCTTGCTGTTCCATAGTTAATGCGGGGAATTCCACAGTTTGTAAGTACTCATCTATATGTAGGTCTTGAATTCGTGGGTCAGCACTATATAAAGTGGTATAAAAGTCTGTGAAACATTTCCTAATATCTGTAGGGTCCATGGTCAATTGATCTTTGGAATTTTTAATTTTGGGTATGATGCTATGCATTATCTGTTCCTTCAGCTGTTTAGCTAAAACCTTACCGGCCTTATCGCTACCTTCAAAATAGATATGTCTAGTGCGATCTAGGCGAAAGGCTAATTGTGCATCATCCAGCGTTTTAAGTTTGAAATGAGCCTCCTTAAGCTGACAGTAGACCTTATCGGTCTGTGATGTATAGTGTAAATTTGTTAACTGCCCTATTGTGGTGAGCAATTCTAGCCGCTCCTTCTCCCTTTTTTTTTTAACTGCGGCAGCGCGGGCTATGCAGTGCCCTCGAATTACCGCCTTAGAGCACTCCCACAAACAGCTAATAGATACGTCCGGAGTGCGGTTGAGGTCATAGTATTCTGTGAGATTGCATATAAGATTTTGTGTGAATGAGGCACAATTTAAAAGAGAGGCATTGAGCCTCCAAAAGGTTTGCCCCTCTTGCCCCGGTCTAATGGAAATCTCTATCCACACCAACCCGTGGTCGGACCATGTTATGCGTTCTATTTCACTGCGCTTTAATTTTAAGAGTATGCTTAAGTCCACCAGAAAAAGATCAATGCGAGAGTAAGAATTATGGGGCTTGGAGTAATAAGAATAGGCTCTAGAAACTGGATTTAAATGACGCCACGCATCTGAAAGGTGATTCTGTTTCATGGCGGATTGCAACAAGTATCTGGCCCTTTGCCCCTGTGGGTTAGGTGCCTGAGGGTTCGTGTATGAGTTGTCTTTGGAAGGGTTCAGAGTAACGTTGAAATCTCCACCCCAAATAATGAAGCCCTCACCGTGCGTCTCCAGTAGCCTTTTCATTTTAACAAGGAATGCAGCCTGATCGTGATTAGGTGCATAAATGGAGAGTAGGGAATAGACGTCCCCTCCCATGCGCAGCTTGACAAATACAAATCTGCCTTGATCATCAGTAATGGACTCTAATAGATCAAATAGAACAGAGGACGCAATTAGGATACCAGTCCCAGCATATTTGCTATTTTTCCCCGCAGCTGCCAAGAAGATATGAGGATAACCCCTGAACTTCATGAACCTTTCGTGATGTTTACGGATATGTGTCTCCTGTAAAAAGACTATAGACACATGCAGGCGGGTCAAGTCTTTCTGTAATAAGTACCGTTTCCTGTAAGTATTTAATCCTTTAACGTTAAAGGATGCTATTTTCAGGGCCATGTCGTCTCATGTGCATTGAAGCGATAAGAAAGGGCACATACCGTTGGGCATAAAAAAAACCTGAAGTATACCGTTTGACTAGGCAGTAAAAGATCTCTAGACTTTCTCAGCCTATCTGAGATATTTCCCTGACTTCTGCAGTTAAATGCAAGCATAGACTCCCGATGGGCAAACCCCTCCCAAGATGTTGTGTGACCCAGCCCTCGCCTCTCCCTGGGTCCCTGGCCCATGGGGATCACACCAAGAAGTACAAGATCGCCCTCCCACCCCGCCCCCCCTCCCCCCCCCGAACCTTCATGCAACAATAAAAATTCACTTAAACATTAAACACTCACAAACCGCAAAGAATGGTGTGCAGAGAAAACATGGTAACCTTATATAGTATTTCCTACTCAGAGGAGAAAGTCCATTGTAGTCCATTAGAGAGTCCATATAGATGATGGTCCCTAGTCCAAAACAGCACTCAGATTGCTTCGCCTCGTGGCGTTGCATGCCATCAGCCCTGGTCGGACATGTTCCCAGGTTCGCCGCCCGCACGGGAATTGGAGCGCTTGTTACCTCTTGTCACTTTCTGCCATTTATTTGAAGCCACTACCCGCTGTTTTGGCGTTTTGGCTGGCAGAGTCGGGACCTGTAGAGGAAGGCCTGCGTCGCGGAAGAGGGTCTCAGCTTCCGCCATATTCCGCACCCGATAAGACTTGCCGCCATGTTGAAAGGCCAGGGCGAAGGGAAAATTCCAACGGTATCGAATCTCAGATTGTCGCAGCGAGTCAGTAGCAGGGCGCAAATCAAAACGTTTTTTCAATGTGCTTGCCGCTAGGTCTTGGAAGACCGTCACTTCAACGCCATTCCATTCCCACAACCTTTTCTTTCTGGCGATGGCTAGAATTTGTTCTTTCTGAGTGTAGCTATTGAAGTTGAGAATTATACCCCGAGCCCTGTTGTCTCTTCGAGCCCCGAGAGAGTGGTGAGCTCTTTCTATCATAAGAGACGTGGGGGCCGGTACTGCAGAACCCTCTGTCCCCGACTCGAGCTGCGTTAGTAAAAATAAGCAAAATCCTAGGCATGTGCAGAGCAAA
This sequence comes from Rhinatrema bivittatum, assembly GCF_901001135.1. Classification (NCBI taxonomy): domain Eukaryota; kingdom Metazoa; phylum Chordata; class Amphibia; order Gymnophiona; family Rhinatrematidae; genus Rhinatrema; species Rhinatrema bivittatum. Next base: position 54,580,014 of record NC_042628.1, on the reverse strand, counting down.
ATTTTATGTTCATATTTCTTATGTCCGAAAGGGGGTCCCACTTGCGGTCAATATGGACATAAAACAAATTCAATGAGTTGGGTATATGTACATATGTGCAAAAAAAAAATTTAAACCCCCTCACCCTCCTTAATCCCCCCCCCAGACTTACCACAACTCCCTGGTGATCGAGCGAGGAGTGAGGACGCCATTTCTGCAATCCTTGGCGAGAAGCATGTGACGTCGCGCCACGTCGAGTGACGCGGCGTCACGTGATTCCCGGCAAGTTCGCGCAAGTTCGCGCCGGACGGCTCGTTCGGCCCAAAAAGCTGGCCAAAAGTTCTTTTTGGGCCGAACGAGCCGTCCGGCGCGAACTTGCCGGGAATCACGTGACGCCGCGTCACTCGACGTGGCGCGACGTCACATGCTTCTCGCCAAGGATTGCAGAAATGACCTCCTCACTCCTCGCTCGATCACCAGGGAGTTGTGGTAAGTCGGGGGGGGGGGGGGGATTAAGGGGGGGGGGGGGGTTTAAATTTTTATTTTGGCTCAACAATCGCAATTTCCCACATATCCAACATATCTATGTTGGATATGTGGGAAATCCGATCGTTTATGTCGAATCCTTTTTTTAAGTAAAAAAAAAATATGAGTTGCGTTTTACACATGCGGTCAATACGAATGCACACCTACAAAATCCACGTGCTATACTCATGCTATCCGCGTTCTCTGGTGTTTCCGGGATCCCTCGGAGGCGGATGTTGTTTCGTCTTGATCTATTCTCCTGATCTTCAATTTTATCAGCTAACATTTGCAGTTCTGTGCGCCTTTCCGAGTCACTGCGGGTCAGTACCTGCAGAGCACTTTCTTATTCCTCGAGTCGCAGATCTATCTCGTCGACCCTATGACCGAGAGCCAGGAAGTCTTCTCGGAGCTCCGAAAACGACGTCAGTAGCTCGGTCTTATTTGCCTTATTTTCCGCTCGGAGCTCCATGAACCACTCTCTCATCGTGCTTTTTGTAGGGAGATCAGCTATAGTCGGCGGCGGTTCAGTAGGGACCTGCGGCGACAAAAGCGGAGCTTCGACTTCAATTTCGCCGTCTTCTCCTGCAGCGCTGTCCGTGAGAGCAAGGCCTGCCTTTTTCATCTCCGAGGCAGAGCGTGTAAAGGAGAATTTTTGCAAATCGCTCCTCTTTTTGGAAGTCATCTACCTGCTGAGCTACTAAAATCGCAAAAATTCTGCACTTGCAAGCGCAATAATCCTGCGGATTGGAGCGTTTTATTCAGGGGGAAGCGGGAGCTGAGAAATCAGGCGGCCATCTCGTCTCGTGGCGAACAGCGCCCCCCCTCATCTCACCTTTTAACCATACCAGCAATCGTTTGGCCTTCCTACCACCTTTCTTAAATCGTGAAATACATCCGTACTGAGCTTTTATGATGGTATTTTTTAAGAATGTCCACGTCTGTTGTACAATCTTAACCTTTGTAGCTGCACCTTTCAGGTTTTTTCTAACTATTTTTCTCATTTTATGAAAGTTTCCCTTTGGAAAGTTTATTGCTGGAGTTGTGGATTTACTTATAGTCCCCAGTCCAGTCATTAATTCAAATTTGATCATGTTATGATCACTATTACCAAGTGGGCCACTTGGTAATAGTGATCATAACATAGAGAGATAACGGGGGTGGGGCCCACCCCCGTTATCTCTCTTACCAAATCCTGCACTCCACTAAGAATGAGATCTAAAATAGCTCCCTCTCTCGTCGGTTCCTGAACCAATTGCTACATAATGCTGTCATTCATTTCGTTCAGGTATTTTATCTCTTTAGCAAATCCTGATGTTACATTTATCTTTATCCTCTTTGCTCCCTTCCGCCCAGCTACCTACCTGGTCGGCCCTCCCTGTGCTCTCGGCGCGGACCCGTCGGGGTCAGGGGAGGGGGGGGAGGAGGACTGGGTCCAGAGGCCACCACCGCGAGGCAGGTGAGGCAGACGGCCGCCTTCAGACTCGGCCACAGCCCTCCCCCTAAGCCGAAAGAAAAAGAAAAAGGGAAGGGACCAAACACCAAAACTAAAACGGCGGTAAGCCCGCCCCTTAGGCACGTCGTCATCCCGGGCACCCAGAGCCCTTTAAAGGGCAGGAGATGGCGCCAGGCATCGTGCGCCTGGCGTTGCACGTCTAAGGAGCATAACAAAGGGGCCTGCCCCTTTGTGCGCCCCTTAGTGCATCCCGGAGTGCGGTTATCAACTGTCCCACCTCCTCCAACTCTCCAGCAATCAAACTCACTCTTGGACTCCAACCACTCACTAGTTCCCATGTTGATGGACTCATACTCACTCTTGCTGCTCACAATTCTTAACACTCTCAATCAACCAGCTTTCCAGCAGACGGACGCATGCAACACTCTCAAACAGCTCTCACCTCTCAGCCTACCAGCTTCCCAGCAGACGCACGTCTCCATTCTCATCTCATCTACTCCAAAGACCAGCACATACATAAGTTAAACCTTTCCCACTCCACTCATTGAGAAGACACCATGCAAACCTTCCCTATCCCTATCATATACCACCGCCACCTTCTTCACTCGAAGGCTTTTCATCAACCCCCGAGACATACAACCAGATCCCTCATCCCAATCATGACTTCCCCCCTCATGCAGTTGGTAGGACTCACGATGTTCACTTTTACTCTACTCAACGCACAGTCACTGACGAAAAAAACACACATCCTTAATGACTACCTCTTGGACTCAAAGCCAGACATATGTGCCATCACGGAAACCTGGCTTAAAGGCTCAGACACAGTCCTAATAAATCAATTACCGATTCACCTTTATGACATTATTTCAATTTCCAGACAAAAAAAACAAGGAGGCGGTCTTCTTCTAGCCACCAAAAAAGAATTCAAACTCATTCCACAACCAGTCAAGACCTCCACCGCTACCAAACTAGAACTAGGTCTTTTCAAATCTAAGCATTTACAAATCCTACTAATATATGCTCCACCAGGACTTCTCGACTCTGATGCCTCCCCCCTCATAGAATCAATAGCCAAACACATCAACATGGACTCACCAGCCATTATTATGGGGGACTTCAACCTCCATGCCGACACCTCTCCTCCCACCCCCAACTGCGAAGCACTCCTCACCACACTCGGGGCTATGGACTTTAAACAAATCATCGATAAACCTACCCATAAAGCAGGACAGACTCTTGATCTCATCTTCATCAATTCCTACATATCTTACAATAATGTACCGATCTGTACCCCCATTCCTTGGTCAGACCACTCAATGATTTCAACCACCCTCACGACTCAAGGAAACCCTAAGCCTCCCCAACCCCACTCCACCATCCATTTCAGGAAAACTTGTACATCAGACACGCTCAGTAATCATCTATCCAAAGAACTCCCCAACCTGGACACCACCAACCCCAACACAGCCCTTCTCTCCTGGTACAATTTCACAGAGTCAATAGCAGATAAATTATGCCCTAAAGCGGTGAAAATAATCAATTCGACGCATAAAAAGAAACAACCTTGGTTCTCCCCAGAACTTAAGCAGATGAAACAAAACCTCAGACACAAAGAAAGCGAATGGCGTAAGGCCCCCAACTCCATGACTTTGTCCGACTTCAAACGCACGCTCCATCTTTACAAGAACTCCATCTTATGGACAAAAAGAGATTTCTACGCCAGCAGAATTCACGATCTTCAATTTGATGCCAGGACCCTGTTCTCATATGTTTCCCAACTCACAAAATCTTCTACCCCCACCATACCAGATGACCAGGCTCAATCCAAAGCAAATGAACTAGCACTCTTCTTTCAGAAAAAAACTGCAGACACACTAGTGCGCCTCCCCACCAACACAACCCCCCCCCCCCTGCCTTATCTCCAATACCACACTCCACGCTGGAGCCATCCTTGACTCCTTCGAACCTACAACCCCTCTGGAGATCGAATCCATACTTAGGAGGCTGAAACCATCTAACCACCCATCAGACCACATTCCGACTAAACTCCTGCTCCTCATCCCGAATGCTATCTCTAGACCTTTGGCCAACAACATAAACTGCTCACTTTCCCAAGGAATCTACCCTGACAGGCTAAAAACTGCCTCTCTCAAACCCCTTCTGAAGAAACCCAACCTTGACACAAGAGAACCCTCCAATTTCCACCCCATATCTAATCTCCCTTTTCTGGCTAAAATCATGGAGAACTTGGTAAATACACAACTCTCAGATTATCTGGAAGAACACAATATCCTCTACCCATCCCAATATGGCTTTCGTAAATCATTAAGTACGAAAACCCTCCTTATCTCCCTCTGTGACCACATCCTCATGGGCCTTGACAAAGGGCTCTCTTTCATCCTAGTCCTTCTAGACATCTCGGCAGCCTTTGACACTGTGAACCATGCCATCCTACTAAATCACCTTTTAGAAATCGGATTATCAGGATCTACCCACAGATGGTTCAATTCCTTTCTCAGCAACAGAAGCTTCAAAGTAAAAATTAATAACAAAGAATCTCTAGACGTCAAATCTACATTAGGCGTACCACAAGGCTCTTCCCTGTCCCCCACCCTCTTCAATATATATCTCCTGCCTCTCTGTCAGTTGCTTACAAACCTAAAATTAATACACTACCTCTATGCAGACGACGTGCAGATTCTGATCCCCATAACAGAATCTCTCCCTAAAACTCTCACCTACTGGGAAAACTGCCTCCAATCTATTAACAGCCTATTTACCAGTTTGAACCTGGTTCTCAACGCGTCCAAGACAGAACTTCTCATCTCCTCAGACCACTCGACCCTAATCCATCCGACAATTCCCAACACCCAGATCACACAAGTAAGGGACCTAGGAGTAATCCTCGATAACCATCTGAATCTAAAGAAATCCATCAACACTACCAAGGATTGTTTTTATAAACTACAAGTTATGAAAAGGCTCAAACCCCTCCTCCATTTCCAGGATTTCAGGACTGTACTCCAAACCACGCTCTTCTCCAAAACATATTACTGCAATGCTCTCCTTCTTGGGCTCCCCTTCTCTTCCATCAAACCATTACAGATGCTCCAAAATGCTGCAGCTAGAATCCTAACCAACACCAACAGAGGAGCACACATCACTCCAATACTACGGAACCTTCACTGGCTGCCAATAAAATACAGAATTTTGCACAAGGTACTTACCACAATTCACAAAACCATTCAAAATCAGCAACAACTAGACCTCTAGATTCCACTCAAATTATACTCATCTTCAAGACCTCTTAGAGAAGCGTATAAAGGTACCCTGCGAGTCCCCCCAACGAAAGCCACGCGTCTATCATCCACCAAAGAATGAGCATTCTCTACAGCGGGTCCAGCCATTTGGAATAATATGCCCACAGACCTCAGACTAGAACCTTGTCCTCTAATCTTCCGAAAAAAAACTTAAGACCTGGCTCTTCCTCCAAGCCTTCCCCTAACTTTCAAAACCATCAATTCTCTACCAGACAGGACTCCGCCTACTTGACTAAGCACCCCGCCAAATTTAGGCGTTATATGTATTCCTCTGTTTCTTTGTTTCATTGAACTATTTAGTTTCTGTCATGCTGTCCTTTGCCTCCAGCTAACCTAGCCCCCAAGTTAATACCTCCTTGTTATATGTAACTTTCGCCTCTGGTTAAATGGTTGATTAAGTTATACCCCTTGTTACATGTAAACCGATCTGATGATATGAATTTTATTCATGAAGGTCGGTATATAAAAGTGTTAAATAAATAAAATAAATAAATATTGGGGTAATTGAAATCTTCGATTATTACTATACTAACAATTTGGTTAGTTTCCTAAATTTTTCTTAACATTTCATCATCCGTCTCATCATTTTGGCCAGGGGGATGGTATATACTCCTATCGTTCTACTCTTCCTTGACACACATGGAATTTCTACGCATAAAGATTTTATTGTGCATTTAGTCTCTTGCAGGATCCTTATCCTGTTGGACTCTATGCCATCCTGGATATAAAGCGCCACACTCGCATAAAGTTGCTCCTCTCTATCATGGTGATATAATTTGTACCCTGGTATGGCACTATCCCATTGGTTATCCTCCTTCCACCAGGTCTCTGAGATGCCAATTATGTCTGTCTCTTTAGGTATCCAGCTAGTTGAGAACCTTACTATGAAAAAGCACATCAACAAATTAATTAATACAGGTTACACCAAGTTGCGAATATTACATTGATGTAAACATCTGTTAACTTTTGAAGACTTCAGAATTGTATTGCAAACTAATTTTCTCAAACCTAGACAACTGTAACTCCTTATTTCTCGGTCTTCCCATATGCCTCTTAAAACCATTACAAATACTACAAAATGCCTCAGCAAGGCTCTTGCTGGGATCCAGAAAATTTGATCACATTACACCCTTGCTAATTTCTCTACACTGGCTGCCAGTACAATCTCGATTCTACTTTAAAGTATTATTGCTAATATTCAGAATCATTCACACTAATAACAATGGTATGATAGGTGTGACATTACAACCATATGCACTGCAGAGAACAATAAGATCCCCAAATAAAGGACTATTGACTGTTCCAACAATCGGGCCGATACAGTAAGGGGCGGTAGAAAGAGGTGCGTTAGTGCCCAGCGCACCCGCGTTTGCCGCACGCACAGTTCGGATCACCTACCGCTTGATACTGTATTTAAATGGCATGCCAATGCAAGCCACGTCCAACCCGCGTCCAACACGCATCCATGAAGCGCAATCCATTTTACTGTATAAGCGCTATACAGCGCCTATACAGTATCCTGGGTGCGCTGGTACCTGTCATTTCAAACGCCATTTGAAATGACAGGTACCAGGAAGTGAATGGCTCTCCTACAGACCCCGCTGCCTTGAGCGCCCGGCGCCAGCAAGCCCCAGCAGCCGGCGATCGGAGGCAGAGAGTGCAACAAAGCACCCTCCTTCGGACAAAGCAACCCAATCCACAGAAAAAAATGCTTCTTGCACTTAGCCGCCCAGTCCCAAACCAACCCAATCCACAGAAAAAAAATGCTTCTCGCACTTAGCCGCCCAATCCCAAACCAAACCAACCCAATCCAAGCCCCAGCAGAGAGAGACGAAATTTCACAGTCCCAAACTTTCCCCCAGCCCCCGCTCACCTGCCCTGGCCACAGCCACACAAGCGGATTGGGTTGGTTTGGGACTGGGTGGCTTTTGGTGGTAGAATCAGATAATTACATTCTTGTGAATACAGACAGTGCAATGGAATGTATGGGATCATGCTGAGCCTTAAATACCAAGGTTAAAGCTTTAAATTGAATATGCTGAGCAACCAGTGAACCACACTAACGCAAGGGTCAGGGTAGGCGGTAAATTAGTAGGTTAAAGACGTGGCAAGATAGCAGGTTAAAAAGGCGATAGTCGGGGCGCACTTTACTGTATGGGAGGGAATAGCTAATCGGATCGTTTACATACATATACATGCCGTGGGTGGAAAGGGATACGCGTCGAGTTAAAGAAGCAGTATGGATCGGTAAAAACAGATAGTGAATTGCGGGTTAGACTTACGCGGCGAAATTGTGAGTACACAGCGGGTTAGAAACGGGGTAACTGTGGCCGTGCTTTACTGTATCGGCCTGAATATGAAGCACACACCTGATGATGTAAGAGATCGTGTGTTCTCCATAGCAGGCCCAAAACTTTGGAATTCCTTACCTGAAATACTACATATGATAACAGACAAAAAGAGATTTAAAAATGAACTAAAGACCTGGTTATCTAAAGATACATACAAACCACTGAGACAGCCAAGATCCTTCTCAAAAAACCTCTTGGATATACCATCCGTCAGACTTGCCAGATTACATATAACGCGTAATAGAGCCTTCTCTGTAGCGGGCCCTATCCTGTGGAATTCATTGCCAGACTTTCTCTGTCTTACACCATCTAAACAACAATTTAAGATATCATTAAAAACACATTTATTTCAGAAAGCTTTTAATTCCCCTGCTAGTACTGGTTCTTAAGTATTACTGTGTCTCCCATCCTGACTTCCTCACCTACTGGCACTTTTCTGTATTTATTTTGTAACAGAGTTTGTGTTTTGTGTTATTTCTGTTTTACCCCTATGTTTTATGCTTTTTATTATTTTACACAGATTATGTATGTTTTAACATTGTGAACCATTTTGATTAATTTTCAATTGTAAAAGCGGTATACAAACACGTTTAAATAAATAAATAAATGCATACAACCTAACCTAAAACATCAGAACGTAGAGATCTAAAATAACAAGAAGGACAAGAGATACTATCTGATACATGATAAATAAATTAACGAGAGATTGTACTACATACAGATTGATATGTGACATTTTTATTTATTTTTTTGTACTTCACTTCTCATGGCCTGATCTTTAATTAATATGTATTTGATAATTCAGTTGATAGATGTTAAGGTCTGTTTATGAATACTTCCTATGTAATCTTTCATTCTTTACTGATTTATACCTATGAATGTCATTACTGTAAACCGTTGTGATCTTTACATGGAACTTAGTATATAAAAATGTCCAAATAAATAAATATATCATCATTCACTGCCATACACTCTAACTCTCCCATCTTACTTCTTAAACTTCTGGGATTGGCATACAGACATTTCAAAGCATGTTTTTTGTTTGTATTAACCTGCTTCTCATTTGACAGTGATAATTTGGAATCTTTTAGCTCAGGTGATTCTTTACTTATAGGCACCTAGACTACTTTTGCTTTTATTGGAACCTCTCTGTTATGCCTGTCGGCTGCAGATGGCTGCGACCGCGAGTATCCACTGCTTGCTCTACACTTCTGCCCTCCCCGGGTCTGCTCACCGTATGGGCCTGCCTGCATCGCCGCATTCCTTAGGCCTCCACGTGGAGGCACGGATGCCATCACTCCTTTCTCCGATATCGGGCCCTCCTAGGTGTGCGCGCGTCACAAGTCCCGCCTTTGAAGCTGTCTTGGCGGGAAGCTCAGGGGTGTCTCCTGTTGATGATGTCATCGGACTCCTATACTTAAGCTACATCGGCGCCCTCAGCCAACTGACTTGGCACAAGTTCTGTAAGAGTCCTTACCTGCTTCTGGTTCCTGAGGCGCTGCTATTACCTGCTTCTTGGACCCTGTCTGGCACCCGCTCCTCGGGGGTCAGTGTGCACTCCATCTGGGACCCGCTCCCCTGGCCTACCCCACTCCTTGGGTTGGCTCTGCGCCTCTTGGGTTCCACCTGGCTACTGACTCTACCACCCGGGTCTCCCTTGGAACTACTGCAGCGACAAGTGAATCCTCGGCTGGCCTTCCCACTCTTCAGGATTGTGCCTGTGTCATTCAAGACCGTCCGTGCTCTCCCACTCCTCGGGCTGTGCTTGCTATTTCAGAGACTACCTTGGGCCTCCCTGCTCCTCGGGGTCTGCTCCAGGAAATACTATTACTGCCAGCTGCCCCGCTCTGTGGGCCTGCTTCTCTACTACTCAGCTGGCTCTCCTTTGATCTCCAGGTACCTGCCTTCTAGAGCTGTTGGAACCGGGCTTGGGCTTCCCGCCATGTGGGTTGGTCTGCACACTGCTGTCTATGCCCACCACACCGCAGCTCAGCCATGCGGGGCTGTCCTACCGGAGAATCTCCTGTATATCAATCTCTGCGCCCACTGTACTGTGGACTGCTTGGCGCCCACAGGCTGCTACCCTACAGGGGTCACCTCCTGGTTCCTGGGGGTCCTTCCCCCGCTGTGCTCAGAGCTTCCTGCTTCTCCATCTCCTCGCCTCCTGACGGTGCTCCTAGGTGCAAGTTGACACTCCCTACAGGCAGTGTCAACTTGCACCTCAGGCCAAGGGTCCACAAACACACCAACCATAACACTCTGTTAAGATGCCCTAACTCTCCTGAATCGTTAGTATCTTTTGAAGATACCTCACTCTGAACCATGTGCTACTGAGTGATTGTCAGCTTTCCCCTTTGTTCTAGAGACACAGATAGGTGGGTGGATGTATCCCGGAGAGCAAGTGGGAACAGACAGGCCCTGGATTTCAAGGAGAAGGCAGGCCTGCAAGAAGGTGAAGGTAAAGAATGAATGTGAATACTGAAGATAAATACTGAGTGTGAATGTGTCTGAAGGTAAGCCACTGTTGTACAAAAGGTTTATATAAGAAAAATCAGAGTCCATAATGTGTCTGTGTTCTACGGAGTTAGAGATCTCTTGGGCTATCTCACATATGGTGTCAGCTATGGGTGTGCATTCGTTTCCTACGTGTTGGTAATCTGCAACGTATAGGGCCATATTCGTTGTATTCATGGGGAAGCAAAACGTATCGCAATTCCCCACGAATATAACGAATCTTCGCCAAATTATTCGGCCATCTAAAGGAGCGAATTTAAACAAACCCCCCACCCTCCTGACCCCCCCAAGACTTACCAAAACTCCCTGGGGGTCCAGCGGGGAGTCCGGGAGCCATCTCCTGCACTCACGCCCTCGGCTGCCGGTATTCAAAATGGCGCCGAGAGCCTTTGACCTTACTATGTCACGGGGCTACTGGTGCCATTGGTCAGCTCCTGTCACATGGTAGGAGCAATGGATGGCCAGTGCCATCTTGTGCTCCTACCATGTGACAGCGGCTGACCAATGGCACCTGTAGCCCCTGTGACATAGTAATGGCAAAGGCTATCGGCACCATTTTGATTACTGGCAGCCGACAGCTTGAGTGCAGGAGATCGCTCCCGGATACCTGCTGGACCACCAGGGACTTTTGGCAAGTCTTGGGGGACCCTTCTGACCCCCACAAGACTTGCCAAAAGTCCCTGTTGGTCCAGCGGGGGTCCGGGAGCGACCTCCTGCACTTGGGCCGTTGGCTGCCAGTATTCAAAAATGGCGCCGATAGCCTTTGCCCTAACCTTGTCACAGGCACTACATCGGCCCCTGTGACATAGTGAGGGCAAAGGCCATCGGCGCCATTTTGATTACTGGCAGCCGACGGCCCGAGTGCAGGAGATCGCTCCTGGACCCCCGCTGGACCACCAGGGACTTTTGGCAAGTCTTGGGGGACCCTCCTGACCACCACAAGACTTGCCAAAAGTCCCTGGTGGTCCAGCGGGGGTCCGGGAGCCACCTCCTGCACTCGGGCCATCGGCTGCCAGTATTCAAAATGGCGCCGATAGCCTTTGCCCCTACTATGTCACAGGGGCTACTGGTGCCATTGGTCAGCCTCTGTCACATGGTAGGAGCACAAGATGGTGCCGGCCATCCATTGCTCCCTCCATGTGACAGAGGCTGACCAATGGCACCAGTAGCCCCTGTGACATAGTAAGGCCAAAGGATATCGGTGCTATTTTGAATACCGGCAGCCAAGGGTGTGAGTGCAGGAGATGGCTCCCGAACCCCCCGCTGGACCACTAGGGAGTTTTGGTAAGTCTTGGGGAGGACAGGAGGGTGGGGGGTTGTAGTTAATTCAATTTTAGCCGGGAAATTAATATGAATTAACGCATGAACGTACCGGGGGCCCCCCTTGCCGAATGCAATGTATCTGCCCCCCGACGGATACGAATCCCGAGTGCAACGTATGGCGTCCCTCTGCACATCCCAGTGTCAGCATGGAGATTTTCTGCGCTAAACAGTATACAACCAGAAATCCATTCCTCAGGAAGAAAAGAAATGTTTGGGAATGAGTAAAAAAAGTTTGCAAAAGAGACTGGACCTAAACAAGGCACAGGTTCTGACAGGCAGTGAAGCAGCACAGACCAGTATTCAAACCTGAAAAAAAAAAGTTTTTTGTCTGTGGCTACTGCACAATGAAGCAGTAGAGTGCAGAAGCTGTGCTGGTAAGCATGGGTACACAGCCCTGAAAAGAGTAAAAGAGTGGCTGAAAACAATTTCCCCCTGGGCCTGGGTACATGAAACTGAAGGGTTTCAAAGTATATTGGGCCAAAGGAGCTTGCCCTGTGCTAGATGGTCAGTAGACCAGTGAGTACATTAAAGCCAAATAGGTGGATTTCTTTTTGGTTTGTCGAAAAGGAGAGAGGATTCTTTCATGCACAACTTAGCAAGCAGGGTGGGGTTTTTTTCTCCTGGTTTAAAAGAAAGGAAAAACTGATCAGGGTGTGGTCTCTGGAGACCAGCCAGCCTCTTTTGCTACAGAGCATAAGGAGGTGTAAGGAATCAGGTAGGCGAGAATAAGGTAAAAGTAAAATAATATGTTTATTGATATACAATCTTAATAATTCTAAGTATTAAAGGTATACAGTTCTAAGCACTAAAATATACAATTCTAAACATATACAGTTCTAAGAACTAAAGTATACAGTTCTAAGCATGTACAGTTCTTAAGCATTATTGCTAAGCATATTCATCTGTATCCGTGCACAATATTTCGGCCAATACTCACAACACCCTTTTCATCAGCCTGCCTCAGAGAGAGAGCCCACCACAGGCAAAAGGGACCCAGTCACTTCGTACGTCTACAAAGTGACACACAGCACTTTGCATGCCAGCAAAGTGAAAGTATCTTTCTCGCTCTCCCCGTTTTGCAGCCATAGCTGTTTGTCCTTTATAGCCTAATGTCAACAAGTGTGCGTGCAGGATAGGATTACTCACTATCCCTGCCAGCAGTTCCAGTCTAAACAATACTCAAGGATAGATAGTCAGGTCATCTCTACTCCAGGCCGAATGTCAGTGCTGCAGCTGATTCTGCAATATCCCTCACACTCCACCCCTGAGTAATCATGTCCTGCAATCCACAGTAGTGAAAGAGGCTATAGTAGGAGGGTGTGGCCAACTTAATTGGTGAACACAATGGGTCAACACAGGATACAAATACACATGACAAGTATGATAGGTTGTAGGAGCCAATTTAACATAGCGGAGCGACCGGTCGTCAATGATTTTGTGACTCAAAGAATGAAGATGTTCAGCTACAAATAGAGTTTTAAGTGACACAATATCTATAGACTTAATTAATGAGAGGCAGTGTGCTAATCTATATTTACATAGGTCAAAACAATATGTAATTGAACATGCATTAAACGCTGGTCCTCTTAGGACTAGCAAATATAGAAAAAAAACAAAAACAAGGGTACTATCAGATTTGCAAGAAAAAGCTCCTTCTGAGTAATGGGTCAGAATATCCTTATCAATACCTAAGCCCCATCTAAACTGCATGGCCCTGGAGTTTAACTGACACAGAGATCTGCCCAATTTAAAACCGTAGCAAGGCGTGCCTGTGGCCTGCCAGGAGTGTCCAAAGTGATTGGTCTCAGTATCTTGAATCTTCTGTCATCCATTGCGATCTCCATTCTTCTTGTTGTATGTGGTTGGCCTCTCTGACTTCTGGGGGACACCCAGCTCATCAGGAGATATATATATATAGGCCACCTTTCATTGATTATCCAGCATCAGGCCTACTGCGCTCAGTATAGCCTGCGTCCATATGTGCAGTTATTTGGGTGTCTCTCCACCCCTCGATGAAGTATGGTCTTAGGTCCTTGCTCAACAGCATCTCCCACTGGCAGCATGCAGCCTGCTAATCTCATTATCTTTTAGGTATCTGGAACAGTTAAACTCAGGTGTAGTACATACTCCCCCACACCCTGGTGGTGCCAAAAAAGAAAACAACAAAAATTACTGTTTCAAAAATCTAGTCTAGGTCTTTCTAAAAAAAACTATTGTCTGAACCATTAACACAGAGAAGAGCAACTACAGAGCAATAAAACTGCATCAATTCAGTATCATTAACGTGAGAATCAAAATAGTAACAATTGCAAGTAACAGTGTGACTAGGTATTACTGAGTGTATCATAATCATATTTCATCATAATTATCAGTTATTACATTTCAAAGAGATATACATATTACTTAAAAACATTGTCTAAGTAAGGCCACCCCCATGGAACAAGGAAATTCTGAGCACTTCAGTCCATAAAATGAAAGATTCAAGGTATCTTCTGTGGTAAAGGTGGGATGACTTCAAGTTATGAGGTCAATGACAAATGAAGTGAATATGTCTTGCAGCACAGCACTCTGGAAGCTGTCCTCGAAGTACAGCCGCTGCACTCCCAGCACTAATTCAGATGTTTGTGTGTATGGATTAATACCTGATATAAGATGAATAAAAACTGAAATTAAGTAAATAAGAAACTCTACAATAAACATCAATAACTTCTGGTATGCAATAATCCCTATATACACTATTTATATGGATATCCAATATTATTTTATCATAAGTCAAAGAAACAGCTACATAATATCTAATCCCTTCTTTGTTTCCCCACTTTTCTATAAAGCAACACAATATTCAGACAAAAGCAACCCAGATGCTTAGACATCCTTTCATTCAAACTGTCACACATCTATTCATTGCACAAAAGACAAAACAACAACGAACACATATTGTGAGCTCAAAAATTAAATCAAAAAGTAAAGTTAGACCAGAAAAAAAACTGGAAAATGTTTGAATTGGCCAGGGTAAAACAAAAATCAGAATTCTGTTTAAAAGTGGAAAAGAAAATAACCTGGAAAAATCTGGAAAAAAGAAAGATATCAGTCTCACTTCTTTCATGGCAGGAAGGCTGTCGACCTGGAAAATAAAATCTGGCATACAACAAAATTATTGATTACAGTCAAATTATTTCGTATTTCTGTTAAGCCTCAAGGAGGCGCTACTACAAGGCACTCTAACTTGGCCTCGGTCTTAGCAGGGACAGCTTTCTTCTTTGCCTTCGGAGCCACTGTGGAATAATATAAATTCAGTCAGCAGGAACTCTGAGATCTCTGCCCTCATTGCTGAAGAGAAAAAAACAAAACAAAACCTGTACTTCTGTGAAACATAATAAAAGCAATTGGAATTTGCAAGGAAAAGCTTGTGGGGTTGCTTTACTGGCTAGACCCCCCTTCAAGCCTGCTCAGTTTTTTTAAAGATTTGCTGACAGTGTCTACGGGATGATCCCCCTTCTTGGAGTGGAGAATTACGGACAGCAGCACTTGAACCTTTACCTAAAGTAATGATGGGACTAGACCTTGAGCTGGAGACAGCTCTGCAAAACAAAGTGCAGCTGCGGAGACTCAGAATTGTGTTTTCGTAGTAGGGAGGACAAATACATTCCGTTCCCTTGGGTAAAACTATACTTGCAAGTAATCAAAAGTCACCCCTTAGCATAATATACTCTAAAACATTATTAAAACATTTTGTCCATAAAACTTTAGCAGTGACTGCTTCACTTAAATGACGTCAGAAGCTATTGTGTATTCAGTGCACTTTTCAAAAAGTAGGCCTTTTAAAAGTAAAAACAAAAATCTTTAGATCCAAAATTAAGCAAAAATCAGATTTTTTTTTTTTTTAAAACAGATCTGTTCAGAAAAAAAACCCAAAACAAAATCTAGGAGAAAGAAAAACCCTCAGCTTCCTGTACAGCAGCTTTTATTCTTGTAAGTCTGTAAAAGAAAAATCTCACATACAAAGAGAGGTTAATTCTAATCTTTTAAATCACATTACAAAGTATTAAACGGCTAGCTATAAGTAACTGAGCAGCACCGTTAAGGTTAAAAATCACTACTTTGATTATCTTCTAACTAAAAGATTCTAATTGCTTAATCACGGAAACCAGAATTGTTTACATTCCTTCAAGTTTAGTCATGTGGGATAGATGGGAGAAAGAAAAAAAGTTTAGTCTCTCCCTGCTTCTGAAAAATCTTTTAGCTAAATCTATAGCTGCACAATTAAAATATTACAAGCTTTTCATTAGGTTATCAGCTGAGGCCACATAGGGGCCTGCCGGGAAGGGAAGGTAAATACTGAATGTAAAATCCAGGGGTTTGTGACAATTTTTTCCTGTATGTCCTTTTCTCAATAACAAATGCCACAAAACTTCCAACTAAATATAGGCTTCCCTTTAACATCCTGTCACAGATGCATGCAATGGCGGATTTTCACTCCCCCCTCTTCTGGATCATTTGCTCCTCTGTTCGCAGTGGTGTTTATATCACCTTATGTTTCATTCTTATAATCAGAGGAGGATTTGGTATTATGGTGTTCCCAAAGGATTTCTAAGTCTCACTTAAATCAGTCTTACACTGCTCATAGCGTTGTATATCTTTTGCCAAATGGGCAGGGAAAAGAAAGAAAAAAATAAATTTTTTTCTCCAGTTTTTAACAATAGTCATATGAAGGCTGTGCTCATTTTTGAGCATTGTGGCATGGATATACTTAGAAATCTTATTTTCTATATCACCAAAAGAATTTGTCTGCTAAGGCATTAGGATGCCATGGATTCTTCCCACATACTGCTGCTCTAAAAAGTGCTTTTTCTTAGTTGCTGCTTTTAATTCTAGTTTAGTGTCCTTGTGATTCCCAACAAATGACACCTTCTGTTGCGACCCCGGGCCGCCCCCGGGATCGCCACCCACCCGGACGCGGTCCCTTACCTGCCCTGACCCGGTTCCGGGCTTCCCCGAGCCGCGTTCGGGCCGTGCAGGCCCCGAGAACGGTGCTCCCACGCCGAGCTAGCAGCCGGCGTTCTCCCACGGCTGGCCCCGCCCCCTAGCCGCGCGCGGCAGGGCTCTGCTCTTAAAGGGGCCAGCGCGGGAGATTACAGCACTGCCCTCGGATGATGTCAGACGCTTCAGGGTATTTAAACCCTGCAACTAGAGCTTCTCTTGGCCTTGCAACGAGGTTCCCAGGTTCTTCCTGCTTCCAGTTGCTGAGTTCCTGCTTCGTCTCTTCTTCCTTGGTTCCTGACTCGGTTTGGCTTTCGACGTTCCTCTGGCTCCTGACTTGGTTTGGCTTTCGACGATCCTCTGGTTCCTGACCCGGTCCGGCTAGCGGTGATTCTCAAGTATCGACTCGGCCTGGTGTGCGACGTTCCTCTGGTTCTCGACCTTGGACTTCTTCAGGACTCCGTCTCCAAGGTATCGCCTAAGTCCCAGCGGCCAGGTTCCTACGGGCTCCTCCTGGGGGGACGCCGGCTTCCAGGGTGAATCTCCTAAGTCCCAGCGGCCGGACTCTTACGAGCTCCTCTCGGGGGAGTACCGGCTTCCAGGGCGAAGACCTCCTACCACCAGGCCAGTCGCAACCTCTCTTCTACTCCTTGACAGGCCCTTGGTCGCATAGGGCTTACCGTGGTTTCTCCGCCAGCCATCCTCGAGCCCGCCTCAGCCGCCTTCCGATCGGCACCAGTGCTGAGAAACCTCTCAGCCTCCATCCATTCATCGGTTCCGATCGGTCCAAGGGTCCACAAAGTTAACAGATTGCAAGGCCATGGACCCGGCGGATCTTGCCGGCCTGAAGGCTATTCCGGGCATCGCCCAGAAGCTACAACAGCAACAGATTTGCCTCGACACCCTGATGTCCACAGTGCAACAACTAGCGGACCGCGTGGAGGGGGCCTCGGCTGCCAGTGCTGCGGCATCCACTTCCCAGGCTAGTACCGGACCTTCTGCGCCCGTACAGATGCCGGCTCCCTCACGGTATTCGGGGAATCTGAAGGCGTGCCGCGGCTTCCTCAATCAGTGCTACATCCGTTTCGACTTGCTGCCAGCACAGTTTCCGTCTGATCGGGTCAAGACGACGTATATAATCTCCCTCCTGGATGGGAGGCCGTTGTCTTGGGCGTCGGCTCTCTGGGAACGTCAGGATTCCCGATTAAACAATTTGGTACAGTTCGTCCAATCCTTTCGCCGAGTCTTCGATGAGCCCTCTCGGTCCGCCACGGCCGCCTCAGAACTGCTTCAGCTACGGCAAGGGAACCGGCCACTGGAGGAGTACGCCATGGAGTTCCAGACGCTGTCCACCGAATTGGCGTGGGGAGCGGACAGCTTGCACGGCATCTTTCTGGAGGGTCTTTCCCCACGTCTCCAGGATGAACTCGCAGGTCGGGACCTCCCTGATGACCTTCAAGACCTCATCGAGCTGGCCGGCCGGGTAGACCGACGAATTCAACGTCGATTCCGGGAACGAAGGCCCACTCAGGGGCAAACCGCTCGCAGGACCACTCCGCCACGTATCCGGTCCTCTCCGCCCGCATCCACGCCCACTTCGGCAGAAGAACCCATGCAATTGGGTCGGGGTCCCCTGTCTTCCGAAGAGCGGAGGCGCCGCCGTTCCCAGGGACTGTGTCTCTACTGCGGGGGCAAGGGGCACTTCTTTGCCCGCTGTACCGAGCGTCCGGGAAACGCCCGAACCTAGAGTCTAGTGGGGAGTTGATTCTAGGCAGTACGTCACCCCACTCCCCATGTACCGTACTGGTAAGGCTGTGTCTCCCGGAGGGAGGATTTGATGCCTTAGCCCTGCTTGACTCTGGGTCCGGGGGAAATTTCATCCTTCGAGACTTGGTGCAGCAACTTCAGCTCGGGGTCCAGCCTCAAGTACCACCCGTGCGAGTCTCTTCCATCCATGGGACTCCGCTTCCGGGGACCATCTCTATGCGCACCTGTCCTCTGAAGCTTCAGGTCGGCGTCCTGCATACAGAGGAGATTTCGTTCCTTATTCTGGAGAAGTCTATCCATCCAGTCGTCCTGGGTCTACCCTGGCTCCAGGAACACTCGCCAGTGATAGATTGGAGTACGCTTCAGATCACGTCCTGGGGACCCGCATGTGTCCAACATTGTCTCCCCGCTCATCCTCTGCAAACGCTTCCTCTCCTTGCAACTCCGTTGACGGTACCACCGCAGTACCACGCCTTCCAGGACGTCTTCTCTAAAGAAAAAGCGGAACTACTCCCGGAGCACCGACCCTTCAATTGCGCAATTAACCTGCTGCCAGGAACCACACCGCCCCATGGGAGGGTCTACCCTCTATCGCTGCCTGAGACCCAGGCTATGTCCGCATACATCAAAGAAAACCTGGACCGAGGATTCATTAGACCCTCGAAGTCCCCGGCCGGGGCCGGATTCTTCTTCGTGGGGAAGAAGGACGGGTCTCTTCGGCCCTGTATCGACTACCGGGGCTTGAACCGCATTACCAGGCGTGATCGCTACCCGTTGCCCCTGATCCCCGAACTCCTGGATCGCCTTCAAGGGGCCAAAGTATTCACCAAGCTGGACCTCCGGGGGGCCTATAACCTGGTGAGAATCCATCCGGGGGACGAGTGGAAGACCGCCTTTAACACCAGAGATGGCCACTACAAGTATCTCGTCATGCCGTTCGGCCTCTGTAATGCCCCGGCTGTGTTCCAGAATCTGATGAATAAGGTACTTCGTGACATGCTTCATACCTGCGTGATAGTGTACCTCGACGATGTACTAATATACTCCCAGGACCTGAAGGTTCATCGTCAACATGTCTGCCAAGTACTCCAGAGACTGAGGGAGAATCAGCTGTACGCCAAATTGGAGAAATGCCAATTCGAGCAAGAGTCCCTGCCCTTTTTAGGGTACATCGTATCGTCCACAGGCTTCCATATGGATCCCGACAAGGTTGCCGCTATTAAGAACTGGCCGCAGCCACTGGGAGTTAAAGCGCTTCAGCGTTTCTTGGGCTTCGGCAACTTCTATCGTCAATTCATCCCACACTACTCCAGCCTGGTAGCTCCTTTGACGGCCCTTACTCGGAAAGGTGCCGACGCCAGGAACTGGCCTCCCGCGGCCGTACAAGCCTTCCAGCATCTCAAGGAGGCCTTCCTACAAAATACCTGTCTCCGCCATCCCAACCCGCAGGAACAATTCATCGTGGAAGTTGATGCTTCTGACGTGGCCGTAGGGGCTGTGCTAGCCCAAATTTGTAAGGCAGGTCAGTCCCGGCCCTGCTCATATTTTTCCCGGAAATTCACGCCCGCCGAAAGGAATTATGGTATTGGGGACAAGGAGTTGCTCGCCGTCAAACTAGCTTTCGAAGAATGGCGCCAATGGCTGGAGGGAGCCCTGCATCCTATAATAGTCTACACGGATCACAAGAATCTGGAGTACCTGTGCCGTGCCCAACGTCTCAATCCCCGGCAGGCACGCTGGTCCCTATTCTTTAGCCGCTTTAATTTCACGCTCCAATACAGACCAGCAGCTAAGAACATTAGGGCAGATGCCCTTTCCCGGAACTCCGAGACGGACGACACCGTTGAAACACCTCGGTATATCCTAGATCCAGCCAAGGTTCTCGTGGCCGCATCCGAAGTGGCACCAGCTGGGAAGACGGTGGTTCCACTCCGTTCAAGGAAAAAGGTACTTGCTTGGGCCCATGACTCACTAACCGCCGGACATCCCGGAGTGGCCCGGACTTTTGAGCTCCTAACTGAATTCTACTGGTGGCCACGGGTCAAGGAGGATGTTCGACTCTACGTCCAGTCCTGCGCCACATACGCTCGACAGAAACCCCTGCCAGGCCGCCCCTGGGGGTTACTCCAACCACTCCCTATTCCCGAGGAACCTTGGACCCACATATCCACGGATTTTGTAGTGGAATTGCCTCCGTTGGAGGGGAAGACAGTTGTCTGGGTCACCGTCGACCGCTTCTCGAAGATGGCCCACTTCGTGCCCCTTGCGAAACTTCCCACAGCCCCCGAGCTGGCAGAATTGTTTACCCGACATATATTTCGACTCCATGGACTGCCTCTACACATTACATCGGACAGGGGTCCTCAATTTACGGCGAAATACTGGAGGGCTCTCTGCAGGAAATTCGGGGTCCAATTGAACCAGACCACTGCTTTTCATCCCCAGAGTAATGGCCAAGTCGAACGCACCAACCGGACTCTAAAGATCTTCCTTAGGTCCTTCGTCGGTGAGTTACAGGATGATTGGGCTGCCCTCTTACCCTGGGCTGAATTCTCATACAACCGCCACAAACACTCCGCTACTCTACAGTCTCCATTCCAGATAGTTTATGGGAGGACCCCCAAGCCCCCTTTGCCATTGCCTCTGTCGGTCTCCTCCCCGGCGGCGCAACTGACCGCTGACCAGCTACATCACCTCTGGCACTCCACCCAGGAGAAGCTTCAGCAGACGGCCGCACGATCCAAGAAGTATGCAGATAAGACCCGGCGACCTGCTCCAGTGTTCCTCCCTGGGACCAAGGTATGGCTAAGCACAAGAAATATCCGATTGCGCGTCCCATCCATGAGACTTGCACCCCGCTATATTGGCCCCTTCCTTGTGGCTGAACGTATTGGAGCAGTGGCCTACAGATTACGGTTGCCCTCCACGTTGAAGATACATGACGTTTTTCACGTCTCCTTACTCAAGCCGGTGGTCCTTTCTCGGTTCCAGCCTCGGCCTCCAGAACCCAATGCGTCCGCTGTTGATCCAGAAGACACGTATACGGTGAAAGAAGTCCTGGACGTTCGGGTTCACCGCCGTCGCTGGGAATATTTGCTCTCCTGGGAGGGGTACGGGCCCGAGGAGAACTCCTGGGAACCTGCCTCTCATATCTTGGATAAGGACCTTATCCGCCAGTTCCATCTTGACCACCCGGCCAAGCCGCGACCCCCGGGGAGGGGGCGCAGGGGAGGGGGTACTGTTGCGACCCCGGGCCGCCCCCGGGATCGCCACCCACCCGGACGCGGTCCCTTACCTGCCCTGACCCGGTTCCGGGCTTCCCCGAGCCGCGTTCGGGCCGTGCAGGCCCCGAGAACGACGCTCCCATGCCGAGCTAGCAGCCGGCGTTCTCCCGCGGCTGGCCCCGCCCCCTAGCCGTGCGCGCACGCGCGCGGCAGGGCTCTGCTCTTAAAGGGGCCAGCGCGGGAGATTACAGCACTGCCCTCGGATGACGTCAGACGCTTCAGGGTATTTAAACCCTGCAACTAGAGCTTCTCTTGGCCTTGCAACGAGGTTCCCAGGTTCTTCCTGCTTCCAGTTGCTGAGTTCCTGCTTCGTCTCTTCTTCCTTGGTTCCTGACTCGGTTTGGCTTTCGACGTTCCTCTGGGTCCTGACTCGGTTTGGCTTTCGACGATCCTCTGGTTCCTGACCCGGTCCGGCTAGCGGTGATTCTCAAGTATCGACTCGGCCTGGTGTGCGACGTTCCTCTGGTTCTCGACCTTGGACTTCTTCAGGACTCCGTCTCCAAGGTATCGCCTAAGTCCCAGCGGCCGGGTTCCTACGGGCTCCTCCTGGGGGGACGCCGGCTTCCAGGGTGAATCTCCTAAGTCCCAGCGGCCGGACTCTTACGAGCTCCTCTCAGGGGAGTACCGGCTTCCAGGGCGAAGACCTCCTACCACCAGGCCAGTCGCAACCTCTCTTCTACTCCTTGACAGGCCCTTGGTCGCATAGGGCTTACCGTGGTTTCTCCGCCAGCCATCCTCGAGCCCGCCTCAGCCGCCTTCCGATCGGCACCAGTGCTGAGAAACCTCTCAGCCTCCATCCATTCATCGGTTCCGATCAGTCCAAGGGTCCACGAAGTTAACACCTTCTAACAAACGACACCTTCTGTTGTCACATAATGCTAAAGTTAAATACACACAGAATGGGATACATAATCATGACACATTTGTGTAAGAGCGACAGAACAAAAAAGTGTTCTACTACTGCAAAGAAAGGAATGATAGGGGCAATAAAATGTAACGGAGTGTTGCCAGGCACTCCCCTTTTCCTAAACCTGGTATTGTGTGTTACTGGGGTATTGTGTGCCACTGGGGCATCTACCCTATCTGCTGTTGTCTCACGACACTTTTCATTCTGTCCCTCAATTGTTCTTAAACACTTGTCTAAAGGTTTTAAAGAGGCTGGGTCATTATGCTGATAGCCACAGGCTCCAAATGTTTCATTAATCTGTTCATGGGCTGGGGAATCTAATTCTATAACGGGAGTACAATGAACTCTGTTCGTGATATCAACCCTAGCGGAGTTCCCTGTAGGCTGATTCAGTAGGGGGATAGTGGGGGTTGGGAGTTGGTGCTCTGAAGTTAAATTAGGAGTATATCCAGCTGCCTTTAAAGGCTGGTCACTAACTTTCTGTGTCTGTATAGCGGGAAATTCATGCCCCATTCTATCTTGCTGTGTGAAATCTTCTAACACTTGGGTAGCCTCCTGTTCTACTGCTTGCCCATTTGTCCTACGCCGAACAATAGGGCATGCTTGTTCGACAGTATTTATTTTTGACGGGGATTCTACTTCTGCTTCCTCTGCACTGTCTGTATCTGCGGAATCCCAAATATTCCCGTCCCATGTTTCGAGATTCCATTCATTTTTCATTTTATTCACTTGTCTACGCTTTCGATATTTATGCTGTGCCAGCCGCACAGCCGCTCGCTCTGCCACTGATTGATAATGGTCTGTTTTCTGGGAAACTGTTTCTAAGTGGCATCGCAACATAATATTGTCTTTTTCTAGTTCAGCTAATTTCAATTGCAAGTTGTGCTTTTCTTCGTGACACTTTCTGTATCCTGTCAATAAAAGCCAGCCACGTCTTCCTACTGCCTCTAGTTCCTTCCCTTTTTTTACTGGGACCTCTTGTAATTTGTCTACAATATTTACAGGCTCGCTACCTACATCCCATGCTTCTGCCAATCCCATATTCTTTGCCCATTCCTGTGCCAGCACAGAGTAGGGAAGTTTTTCCCATCCTGGGATTTTAACATCCACAGGAGTAACAGGTTCGGATGGCTGCTTTGCTTTCTTTTTAAATAAAACCTTTTTAAATAAAGCCATCCCACCCTCGTCGCCAAATGTAAGGAATCAGGTAGGTGAGAATAAGGTAAAAGTAAAATAATATGTTTATTGATATACAATCTTAATAATTCTAAGTATTAAAGGTATACAGTTCTAAGCACTAAAATATACAATTCTAAACATATACAGTTCTAAGAACTAAAGTATACAGTTCTAAGCATGTACAGTTCTTAAGCATTATTGCTAAGCATATTCATCTGTATCTGTGCACAATATTTCGGCCAATACTCACAACACCCTTTTCATCAGTCTGCCTCAGAGAGAGAGCCCACCACAGGCAAAAGGGACCCAGTCACTTCGTACGTCTACAAAGTGACATGCAGCACTTTGCATGCCAGCAAAGTGAAAGTATGTTTCTCGCTCTCCCTGTTTTGCAGCCATAGCTGTTCGTCCTTTATAGCCTAATGTCAACAAGTGTGCGTGCAGGATAGGATTACTCACTATCCCTGCCAGCAGTTCCAGTCTAAACAATACTCAAGGATAGATAGTCAGGTCATCTCTACTCCAGGGTCCGGAACCTCCGCTGAACGACCTCCTGCAGTCGATCTCCTGCCGGCGCCATTTTCCGTACGGAAAACGATTCGCGGCAGGAGATCGCTCCCAGACCCCCGCTGGACCCCCAGAGACTTTTGGCCAGCTTGGGGGGGCCTCCTGACCCCCACAAGACTTGCCAAAAGTCCTGAGGGGGTCCGGAACGACCTCCTGCAGTCGAATCGTTTTGGTCTATGGCCGCCGCCATTTTTCGCCGCCATTTTGAAAAATGGCGCCGGCTGAAGACAACACGATTCAATTGCAGGAGCCCGTTCCGGATCGCCGCCGTTCCGGACCGCCACTGGACCCCCAAGTAATTTAAGGCATTTGGGGGGGTTCGGGAGGGTGGGGGATTTAATTTAAAGGGTCGGGGGTGGGTTTTAGGGTGTTTTAGTGTGCCGGTTTTCCTGCCCTCCCCCTTCCCCCGATTTAGCTACGGACCGCCGCTGGACCCCCAGGTAATTTAAGGCGCTTTGGGGGGGGATTTAATTTAAAGGGTCGGGGGTGGGTTTTAGGGGGTTTTAGTGTGCCGGCTCACGATTTTAACGATTTTCACGATACTTTAAACACCCAAACGGCAACAATACGATTCCCTCCCCCTCCCAGCCGAAATCGATCGTTAAGACGATCGAGGACACGATTCACATCTCTAGATGAGAATAGGGTATTCTCTCCTAACTTCCAGATTATCAGAAGTGAGACTAGTGATGGGTTTGGAACCCCTGTATTTCCAGACGCAGCAACTCAGTAAGATGTCTGACTGCAGGTGTGAACCGTACAGAGGCAGGGAAACCCAGTGCAAGCTCATGATGGAGCCTTGCAGAATGGCCTGAGGAAAGCAGTTTAGACAAAGCCTGATGTTAGCAATGAAGAGAGGTCTAATGGAGGCAGAGCTGCTAACGAGAGACTTGAAGTGAAGGTAATAAAGACTGAGAAAGAGATGAAGAACTTTGTGAATAATGAAGAAAACAGAAAAGAGAAAAATTATCATGGCAGTGAAGAACCACAGCCTTCTAAGGAGCACAATAGAGAGAAGAGAGCAAACACGCTCCTGAAGTGCTGAGGAAGAACAAAGAGTTTGTCAGGAGAAGCAGTAGCACCCTAAAGGATACCAAGGAGTCCTGGCAGAAGGGGTTCCCAACTAAAGACCCACCTTTTTGAAATCGCTTTTAAATCTTAGCCCTGATTGTCTGCTTTTAGCTTCATTAACTAACTTTCTTTTTTTAATCATTGTCTTACTCTATGAAATGCCCCAAGTTTCTTGTGCTGTATGTTTGTCTTAATAGACTGTAAGCTCTATAGAGCAGGGACTGTCTTTTTTGTGTGTTTGTACAGTGCTGCGTATGTCTTGTAGTGTTATAGAAATGTGTAGGTGTAGTAGTAATAATAGTAGTAGTGATGTGGTTCAATACTAAAGCACAGTCTGTGAAGGTTCATTGAAAGGCAATGCTCCTAGACTTCAGGAAAACGAACTTAGATAAAATGGGAGAGTACCTCAAGGAGGAGGTAATTTTCAAAGGAGTTTCACATGTATATGTAACTTACTATCCTAACAATTTTCAAAAGTAATTTTCACATATAACGTGAACTTAGAAGTATAAATCCTATGGACAATTCAATGGCATACAGTGTAGCAATTTTCGAAAGCCCACTTGCATGGGTAAAGTGCATTTACATATGTAAAACCCGGTTTTAAGTGTGTAAATGATTTTGAAAATTACCCCCAGAATCGTTAGCTGGATGGGAAAATCTTGGATAAGTGGAAGAGCAGTGGGCAAAACTAAAAGGAGATATTGTAAGGACAACAAATCTTTTTATTAGGAAAATAAAGAAAGTTAAGAGGAAAAAGAGGTTTTCTAAAGGCTAAAAAGGTAAGGAAAAAAAGGTCTGCGTCCATTAGCTACAAGAGATCATGGAAAGAGAGGCAATGATGTTTGGAAAAGATAAGAAAAGCTGAGAAAACAGTCAGGAGAATGAAGTTACAAATGAAAGAAAAAATAGCGAGGCCCACATTCAGCTGCAGTGTGGCTTGGCTAGTTAGCCAGATAAACTTTTTAAAAATAACTAAACTAAAATTAGGAAAGCGATGGGGCCAAATGTGATTGCTTAAAATGAGTGCTTCGGACTCTGGAAAACGATCTGTCTCTATAAAGTGGATAGACAAGGTGAAAAAGAAGAAGATGGTATCAGATAAAGGA
This sequence comes from Rhinatrema bivittatum, assembly GCF_901001135.1. Lineage (NCBI taxonomy): Eukaryota > Metazoa > Chordata > Amphibia > Gymnophiona > Rhinatrematidae > Rhinatrema > Rhinatrema bivittatum. The sequence goes on along the minus strand of NC_042628.1, from coordinate 54,553,685 downwards.
GGGCCCTGAAAAGGACGCTAGAAGTGCTTCAGATGATTTGTCCTCAGACACAAAATTTCAAGAACACTCACAAGTGCTGACAGATTCGGGTAAAGCTTTTAAAAATTATTTTGAAGATTTCTCAGGCAAGATGGCAAAAAATATAGATGTCAAACTCTCCATTGTGGTGGAAAAAGTAGCCACTTTGGAGGCTTCGGTTACAGAATATGAGGAGTAGCTGGAAGGCCTAGATCTCTGTGTGGAGGTTTTGAAAATGCCTACACAGAATATGGAAAAAAAAATAGATAAATTGGAAGAATCAATAAGATCTTTTGAAGTAAAAACTAAGGATCTGGAAAATCGGATATAATATAAGGATCATTGGATTACCTGAACAAGGATAGGGGGTATGATAGTGTGGCATTTAACACAAAATGGCTGCCAGATCTTTTAGGCCTCTCATTAAAAAACAATTGGATAGAGGTGGATTGGGCAAATAGAACAATGACTCCTCAACCAGGTACTCAGGGAAGCCGTGTGCAATAATTGTACATGTGCAGAATTTCGCAGATAAGCAACGAGTGTTAGAATCAGCAAGACACCAAAAAGAATTGCTTTATCAAGGAAAGAGAATTTTAATCTTTCCTGACTTCTAAGTGGGACTGCAAAAACCGCACCAAAGTTACATGGATGTGAAGCTCCAAATGTGAGAAAAACATCTTCAATACTATATGAAGTATCCTGCCAAATTGAGAATTACAGTGAATGGTGAACCTCAAATTTATCAGATACCAAAGGAGGTTACAGAATTTCTTTAAAATGATGACTCTTCTGACCTTGATAATTGTGAGTGAAAACGTTGTTCACACGGCTTCAGTAAATTGAGTCGGGTGGGGCGCTCGCTTATTGAGCCCGGCTGGTGGAGCGGATTATCTCTCAATGTCTTTTTCAGTTTCAGTTACTTTTTGTTTTTCTGAATTTGTGTTGGACTGAGTATAAAGTTGTACACACATTGGGGAACAAAGTGGATGTGAGTTTTTCCCTGACAGAATATTATTATGTGTATCCTTCAAGATTAACGTGGCCAAGACGCAGGTTTCTTTCTATCAGCACATGTGAACCTGCCTATGGGAGCGGTTTAAAACTGGGTTCTTACAATTTTGTGTGCCACTATTTCCAGTCGTTTTGTTGTATTTTTGTTTTTGGTGGATAATTTTATTTTTTCTACAGTATTGATGTCTCAGATGTTGTGGACCACTACACAGGACTGGTATCTACTTTTTCTTTTATGGGTTTTTTTTTTATACAACTGTTTACTGGTTACAAATCTTTTGAGTTGCAATAGTTCTGGTTCATCAGTATTGCCTGCTCAGCGATGCAAGAGTTTAGGGGTTGTAGGAAGCTGTTATGGGGGAAGGGGAAGGGGTTGGGGAATGGATAAGGGGGTGCAAATATCTTGCTTACTGACGGGTGGAGGGAAGGCTGGGTATAAGGTTATGGGGATATTATATTCATGGCTGATGTATGTGTTAATGCTTTCTTTCCAGCTTCAAGGAAAGGATGGGAATAAAAGAAAAAACAGACACACTGTACGTCTCTATATGTCATGTTATGTGAGTGATGGAAGATTTGGAGATTTCATTTGTTCCGGGTGTTTAATATTATGTGACTCTTTTGATAATTTATTGATTCTGTTTATACTTTATATCATAGGAAATGTCTAGCTCAAACTCAAAGACTATTTTACTTAATGTGTGTGATTTATCTAATCCAATTAAGTAAAAGAGGATGCTGCAATACATGAAATATCAGGGGATCGTTTTACAGGAAACACACATGTCCAGATTGGAGCATGACAAAATGGCAAGGGGATGGCTTGGCACAGTGCTTGCTGCTTCCTATAGCACTATAAGTAGAGGAGCCTGCGTATTGATTAATAAGAATCTGCCTTTTACTCTAGAGTGGATCTTTAAAGAGCTGGGGGTTGCTTTGTGGTTATTGAAGGTTCATTGAATGGGAGGGATTTATTGTTAATTAGCATTTATGGCCCGAATTGTGGTCCAGAAGAATGTTTTGCCTCACTTTTTGAAAGATATAAAACCTTCTCCTAATGCTGTTTTATGGGGAGATTGGAATTGATGTCTTAACTCTGTAGTGGATAGGTCTGGGACTACGAGGCCTTTACCTCAGATTTCAGGTAGCCTTCGAAATATTATACAATTTTATAATCTTAGGGATACCCGAGAAGTCAGGACTATACCTTTTATTCAATCCGACATCACATATATAATCAAACTGATTTTTTCCTATGCAGTTCTTCATTGTTCCTGTAGTTGATTATGATATAGTGACTTTCTATCTTTCGGATCATCACCCTGTTTCCATGACATTGGATTTCTTGGGAGAAAGGAACCCTCAGAATAGATGGAGACTTAACCTTGACTTTTCAGATATAATTAGACAAACACTATAAGAATTTCAAATGCATCACTTGGCAACGGATTATGACCCATGGCTGAGGTGGGAAACATTAAAAGTAGTGTTACAGGGAGAAATAATTTTTTTTCAGAAGTCACAAAACGAAACAGCTACAAATTCAGCAGGTAGCCTTACTGCAGAAAATTAGGGATCTTGAAACCCAAACATAAATCTGATTGTTCTATAAAAACTTACAGGAAGTTACAATTACCTAAGGATGAACTTGCGGAATTACAAACACAACAGATAGAAAAGACTGCATTTCACAAGGCAAAAATATTGGGGTAGATTTTCAGACGAGCGCGAACAGCCTACTTTTGTTTGCGCTCCAGGCGCAAACAAAAGTACGCTGGATTTTAGTAGATACGCGCGTAGTCGCGCGTATCGGCTAAAATCCTGGATCGGCGCGCGCAAGGCTATCGATTTCGTATAGCCTGCGCGCGCCGAGCCGCGCAGCCTACCCCCGTTCCCTCCTAGGCCGCTCCGAAATCGGAGCGGCCTAGGAGGGAACTTTCCTTTGCCCTCCCCTCACCTTCCCCTCCCTTCCCCTACCTAACCCACCCGCCCGGCCCTGTCTAAACCCCGATCCTACCTTTGTCGGGGGATTTACGCCTCCCAGAGGGAGGCGTAAATCCCCGCGCGCGAGCGGGACCCCTGCGCGCCGGGCCGCGACCTGGGGGCGGGTACGGAGGGCGAGGCCACGCCCCCGGATCGCCCCGGGGCGTAGCCACGCCCCCGTACCCGCCCCCAAAACGCTGCCGGCACGCCCCCGAAACGCCGCGCAATCCGGCCCCGCCCCCCCGACACGCCCCCCGACACGCCCACTCCGAAAACCCCGGGACTTACGCGAGTCCCGGGGTTGTGCGCGCGCCGGTGAGCCTATGTAAAATAGGCTCACCGGCGCGCAGGGCCCTGCTCGCGTAAATCCGCCCGGTTTTGGGCGGATTTAGGCGAGCAGGGCTCTGAAAATCTACCCCATTATGAACATAGTAATAAACCTGGTTCTTTGCTTGCGAGGTTGATAAATAGTAGGCATAAGGGTCATGTTATAGGAATAATTAAAGATACATCTGATAATTAATTGCATTCTATCTCCTAAATTCTTAATGAATTTCAGGGGCACTTTGCAAGATTATATAGATAGTTGAGGTTAACATATACTGTTTAGGGGGGTCACGTGAGGCGATGTGCTGAGGCGGACGTGTTCTCCCTCAGCTCTGGGTACCCTCCCCCCGCATCTACCGGCATCGTGCTTCAACGGCCCACTCACTGGTCTTAAACTCACAGCAACGAATAAGTTCATGTCCATAGTTCGCTATATGAGTAAAGCTCCCCCTCCGATGGCTGCTAGAGGAGGAAAAAAAGATCAAGACAAAGGGAAAGCCGCGGATCCCAAAATGGCGGCCGGGCCTGGAGAAGTGGAGAAGCCGGTAGGAGAAATATTAACAGTGGCGGTTCTGCAGGAGACACTAAATGACACCCTGGATTCAAAACTGGCTGGGATCTCACAACCTCGCCGAGGTGAAAACAGCGCTAGCGGACATAGGGCCGAGATTTGATCTGCTAGAAGAGCGGGTTGGAAACTTGGAAGACCGCGAGGCAGTGTGTGCCACACTGGTGGAATCGCAGGCGGAGGCCCTAAAAGAGTGTCGTGCCAAACTTGACAACTTGGAGAACCAGCTTCAACGTGACAACCTACGTTTTCTGGGGTTGCCGGAGGCATTAGATGAGAAAGGTTTGGGGCCCTTTCTAGAAGGGTGGCTACCTGACGCAGTCGGAGTACCTGAGCTAAGGGGAGCGATCTGGGTTGAAAGAGCGCACAGGCTGGGGATACGCTGCCCTTCTGATCCTAGGCCGCGTATTGCTATCGCAAAAATACTTAATTCTGCAGATAAACAACGCATATGGATGGCGTACCGAAAATGTCCGGAACTGTTGTACCAGGATCACTGGATACGTATCACCCAAGACTACGCAGTTTTGGTCTCTCAACAGCGGCGAAAATTCTCCCCAGTCTGCACCAAGCTTTTTGACCGGAAGCTCAAATTTGTTTTGCAGTTCCCGGTGCCCCTAAAAATTTGGCACAACGGCACCCAACATAGCTTTTCCGATCCAGAGGCAGCGCTAACTTTTGTACAGAGCCTGGATGATTGAACACAGAGTTCTCACCTTTGGAACTGCACGGAAGGCCCTACACGTCTTCGGAGACCTACTCTATGCCCTAATTATCAGACATGGTTTGCGGGAACCTTCAACCTCTAAGAACAATCCTCCGACTAACCCTGCTCCATTAATCCCAATTACATCGGGAGTTTCCAATGAGGCACAGGGTCTAACTGGCGGCTTGAGCAAAATGGACAGACCCACTCACGTGGTTTGACTGTAAGAGGGTGGTAGGAGGGAGATCACGTGACACGTGAGAGGGAGCGGATGTAGCCGACCCTCTCGGGCTCCCTGATTTCTAATCTAACCCCATCCGGCCCTATTTGCTGTTCATTTTTGCGTGGAAGTCTCTCAATATCCCAGCGGCTATTATTGGTGAGTGGAACGGTAGCCAGATGTCGACCCGCACGGTGCGCAGGGACAAGGATTCAGCAAAAGAAAAAGTCAGGCCTACTGACTCTGCCTCTGAGGAGGAACACAGCATGGCGGACCTACCGGCACCAGTGAGCTGGGCAGATCTTCGCACCGCGGTAGTAGAGGCACTGGAGCCAGAGTTTAAAAAACTTTCGTCCCAACTCGGCGAGGTGACCGCAGCACTTGCTGGCTATGAAGCGCGATTCTCAGCCCTAGAGCAACGGGTTTCGGACGGTGAAGATGGCGCCCAGGCCACGCGGTCAGAGGTAGCGGAGCTACGTGCGGAGATCACCCGACACCCAGCGCGTATTGAAGACCTTGAAAACAGGTCCAGGAGGTCCAATCTACGTCTGGTAGGCCTCCTAGAGGAAATTGCGGATCGAGATTTGCCCCAAAAAATAGAAAACTGGTTGATTCGCGAACTGTCTCTGGGCACTGAGCACGGTCCCCTGAGAATAGAAAGAGCTCACCGGTTGGGGCAGAAAAGGGCTCAGCAAGAAAAACCACAAGTAGTAATAATAAAACTGTTAAATTATGCTCACAAAATAGCGATCCTGCAGGTCAGCCGTCGGGGGAAAGCGTTGTTGTATGAAGGAAAGAAGATTCTGATCTTCCAAGACTTTTCAGGGGCCCTATCTGCACAGCGCAGAGCTTTCTCCCCATTGTGTACACAGTTGTTTAATCTGGGTCAGAGAGCTGTGGTAGTATACCCAGCAAAGGTCTGTGTAAGTACACCTGGAGGACCCAGATGGTTTAGTGAGGTCGCTGACTTAAAAGCTTACATTGGAACCCTGGATCGTGGGGCTGGAGAAAGACCGGGCGGACGCAGCCCTGGGTCGGATACTGGATAAATGTACAGGACAGGCAGCCAGCTACTTAAGCTGAGAAGTTTCTACCGGCATGGCATGCATTGCCTAATCTATGGCTTATGGGGGCAGGGAGACCTGCACCCTTTGGTTACTTAATATTTGACAGTTAAGTCTGTTCACTGTTTTTTTTTCTCTCTTTTTTCAAGTTTCTGGCACATGCTGGAGCGGTGTGAGCAGGTCTCCATTTTGTGCTGCAATGGGATATTGGTATACTATAGGTGTTTCAATATTGTATTGTGAAATTGTTTCTAGGGGGGAACAAAAGCTGTTATTTGTTCAACTTTTATGTTATGTTATTTCTATGGAGTCCCATCCCTTGTTATGTTGCTGCAAGCTGGATGGGGGGTGAAGAAAGGGGGGAGGGGGCAGAGGAGCCCGAGTGTCTTAACAGGATCTCTTAGGTGGGGAATTAGTTGAGATGAGACTTCTGGGGAGTCTAGTTAGGGGAAGGGGGGTGGGGGGGGGGAAGGAGAAGGGGGGAGGAATGGAGCGGGGAGGAGGGTCAGGGAAAGATACAAGGTGCTGGCATGATACAGATTTCAAAAATTTTGGTGGCATGTGGCGTGGGGAAATCACATTCACAGGGAGATGGCCAGAGCTGGGGTGGTCATCATTCCCTTGGAGTTGGGAAATTCTCATTGTTCAAATTACTTTTCTATGGCGTGATATGGGGTAAATGGCTATGCGTAATCTCAAATTGATATCCTGGAATGTATGTGGTATTAATACACCTGTCAAATGGTCGAAGGTATTACAGGCCTTGAAGAGACAGGCTGCGGACATAGCATTCTTGCAGGAAACCCATCTTACAGGTGTGGGTCACCTGAAATTATGTCAGTCTTGGGTGGGTTCGGTGTATTATGCCTCCGCCACCACGAGGTCAGCGGGGGTAGCTATCCTGGTGCACAAAAATCTCCCGCTACAAGTTCTTTCTGAACATAAAGATCCTCAGGGTTGCTTTCTTATTTTAGAAGTAACAATTAATCAGATGCCTGTGGTGTTGTGCAACCTGTATGCCCCGAATTCTCAGCAAATGCCTTTCTTTCAGAATATACATAAAATGTTACTTTCATATATGGACAAATTCCTGGTAGTGGGGGGAGATTACAATTCTTTACGGGACCCCGAATTAGATAGCTCTGCCACTCTGCGGCGGACGGGGGTCAAGGGTCGGGGGATACAGCTCCTTGAACAGAGTTTGCACCTGGTTGATGCATGGCGAGCTCTAAACCCTTTTGAGCGGGACTTTACACATGTCTCCAGAGCTCATTCCACACAATCCCGTATCGACTATTGGTTAGTCAGCACGCATTCCTTCTCCAAAATTTCAGGAGTAGGAATTGGAGACATTATTGTCTCAGATCATGCCCCAATTTGGGTGGATCTGGCAGTGCTCCCTCAAGTGAGTGACTGTAGGGGCTGGCGCTTCCCTTATTATCTGGCAGAGGACACAGCGTTTCAAACCTTTTTATTGGAATGATGGACAGATTTTGCAACCCTAAATGCCCAACATAGCAGTGATCCAGTACTGTTCTGGAACACTTCTAAAGCTGTCCTTAGGGGAGATATTATCTCGTATATATCACATCGGAAAAAAGTGCTAAATAATCAATTATTGACCCTGACAAAGAAATTGCAACAGGCTAAAGGGGCGCTAAATCGTTCTTGCACATCGGTAACCAAGAGTGATTATAGAACCATTCAATCAGCTTTGAACTCGCTGCTACACCAGAGGGCTAAACACAGCATTCTTTATCACCAACATAGGCTCTATAGATATGGTAACAAATCTGGGAAGCTTCTGGCCAACTTAGTTAAGTCTAATAGAGGGTCCCGGCATATCACGGCTCTTCGTACGCCACAAGGCCACATAGTTCATGAAACCCCTAAAATCCTAAAAGTTTTTCGGGATTATTATGCGGCGTTGTATCGGGCTGAGGGCTGGGACTCAAGTCAATGGGACTCCTTTAGTGCCGCGTTAAACCTCCCTATCCTGACCCAGGCTCAGCAAGAGGGGCTTAACCGACCCATTACGGAGGATGAGGTTCGACAGGTTATTTGGAGTTCCCCAAGGTTTAAGGCCCCAGGGCCGGATAGATATAGTGCAGACTTTTATAGGTGTCTTTCAGAGCCCCTCTCCCCCTTGTTGCCATTAGTTTTTATAGCACTAATCTCGAAGGGAAGTTTTCCGGTGCATGGGAATAGGGCCCACATCATTCTAATTCCCAAGCCTGGGAAGGATACCCTGCACCCTGCTTCCTATCGCCCTATCTCTTTATTAGATGTGGACCATAAACTGTTGGCGAAAATTATGGCAGATAGATTGAGTGCCGTTTTGCCACAGATGATTCAACCGGGCCAAGTAGGCTTTGTGAAAAAACGCTATGCCTTGACTAATATCCGGAAGCTAACAATTGCTATGGATCTCTGCACCAGACACAATATTCCCTTCCTCATTGCTTGTCTAGATGCAGAGAAGGCTTTCGACCGGGTGGAATGGGGGTTTATGTTTGCCCTATTGAGAGACATGGGATTTGGAGGTTTTTTCTATCAAGCCTTGCAACTCCTATACTCGGGCCCGGTTGCCTCATTAATGGTGAATGGTCAATTTTCCCCTGAATTCCAGGTCTTTCGGGGTACCCGACAGGGCTGTCCCTTATCCCCTCTCCTTTTTCTCTTGACCCTGGAGCCTCTATTACTGGCTATTCAAATGTTCCGAGCGATCCGAGGGGTGTTATTTCAGGCTCCGGGGAAAAAGGAGATTTTCAAATATGCCGCGTTTGCGGACGATCTCTTGGTATTCCTTACTAATCCAAGAGACTCCTTGCTGGCCCTTTTGGAGGTGGTTAGGGACTATGGTGGTATTTCGGGTTTTCGCATTAATTGGGAGAAATCAGAGGCCATGGGATTCCCAATGTCTATACAGGAGCAGTGGGAGGGCCCTTTCCCACTGCACTGGGCGAACGGTGTAATAAAATATTTGGGGATTGATATAGCCTTAGATTTACTTAAGTTATACGACTTAAACATCCAAAAATTACTGAGACTCATGAGAGATAAGCTCAAACTTTGGAAAAGCCTCCCTCTTTCCGTAGGGGGGCGAGTTAATTTGTTTAAGATGATCATACTACCTAAATGGTTGTATGTGTTGCAGAACCTACCTCTTATGCTAAAACGTAACGATTTGGCCGCCCTTCAACAGATGATGCGGGCATTTCTTTGGCAGGGGAAAAAGGCGCGCATACCATTGTCCTGGCTTATGTTGCGTTGGGGAGCAGGGGGAATGGGAGTTCCTGACCTTCAGTCTTATTGTGTGGCGGCCAACCTCCGGATTGTTAGGGAATGGATATTGGGAATCCCCTTTTGTATTGACTTGGTGGCTGAATCCACATTGGTGACCCCCTTCGCGTTGACCTATGTACTGATGGGGCCGGGGAAGGAGCTACCGTCTGCAATCTCTCGGAATCCACTGGATGTCCCGTTTCGAAAATCCTGGCAATACCTTACAAAGAAGTTGGGACTGCCTCAATGTAACCCTTACCTTCTCCCAGTTCAGGGCAACCCAGAGTTTTTACCAGGATCCCAAGATGTTAGTCTGCGGGGATGGGCCTCGAAGGGTATCACTCATTTGGGGCACTTGGTGAACCCGGAAGGGATACTAATGCCGTTCCCCACAGTACAACGTATATATGGTTTGACCCGGGTCCAGTTCTTTGGGTATCTACAAATCCGACATTACATATTATCATTGCAGATTGGTACTCAGACTTCCACACATTTAGCGGCGTTAGAATCCTTTTTTCAGTTGGGAAGGGAGCGGCCATTATCTCTCTCGACATATTATAGGGCTCTTCAACGAGGTATGTCACAGCGTACCTATGAGACTTCAGTAGAGCGTTGGACCAAAGATGGAGTATTCACGGTTACAGTGGCAATCTTCTCTGCATTTATGGGGAATTTAAAAAGGTCCAGTGAAAATATGTATTACCGGGAAATGCAATACAAGTTTCTGCGGAGGGCCTTTGTCTCTCCACAGGTTGCGTGGAGAGCGCGGCTCATAACAGATTCGACATGCCCTCGTTGTCACCTTGCAATTGGCACTTTGTCTCACGCATTCTGGGCTTGTCCCCTTGTTCAACAGTTCTGGCAGAAAATTGTAAATTACTTACAACGCCTCCTGAAAATACGTTTCCAAGTTACCCCGCAGCTGATTCTTTTTGATTGCATTCCCCAGTCGGTTATAAGAAAAGCAGGATTGAGAACTCTGATTAAAAAGGCCTGGCTGGTGGGGAAAAAAGTTATTCTACTTAATTGGTTGGAGATATCTGCACCATCGTATTGGACTTGGCGTAATCATTTTCATCGAATGATGTATATGGACAGTTTTACTTCTAAGTTGTCGCCAACGCACCGAAGACTTTTCTTGGAGACCTGGGAGGTATATGTGCAGACTTTGCCACATCGGGCTCGCAGCTTGATCCTCAATGCCTGATGTTTGTTTGTTCTTCTTTTTTTGTTTTTTGGGTTAGCGATAGACCCATGCCTTCAATGTTATGATTGGACTCTAGTATACATGGATGTCTCAACTGGTTTGTCAGCCAGGCTTTGGGTAGGGGAAGGGGGGGGGGGAAGGGGGGGTAAAGGGGGAGAAGCGGGATGGGGAGGTTTGGAGAGGGTGAGGGTTTGGGGATAAGCATACTGGACTCCTGTTCCTTCTTGTTTAAGCAGAGCTAGCCCGCTATAGTTGTTGAATATGTCAGACTGGGGGAGGTATCAGAGTGCAGCCTCTCCTAGTTTGTTGGCGACATGAGTATTCTCTAGGGTGGCTCTAGAGATGTCTTAGACACAGTTATAGATATCTGGAAGGGGGAAAATTGAGGAGTGTTTCCTCATGGTTCTGTGATTTGTGTCATCAATATCGTTTGCTGTATTATGTTTGCTTGTCTGTTATCGGCAAAGTTTCATATTGTGTCTGAGGATCACTCAATAAAAATTGTATTACAAAAAAAAAAAAAAGAGGGTGGTAGACCCTACATTTTCCTTCTCAGTTTCATGTTTATGATTTTCAAATGGTTATGATTTAAAGTGTAAACGGGACATGAGCTACCAATGCCGTATTGACTTGCAAGCGCCAGCCAGAGCTGTCTGATCCCTACAGGTCTCGAGGGGTTTTTTTTGGCAGGGGGGGTGGGGGGTGCCCATACGCCCCACGAACGTGACCTCCGGCTCTGTTCCCCCCGAATTGGAGGTGGGACAGGCCATATATATCTGGATTATGCTTGCTGGGGTGATCAGGGTATGGGAGGGGGGGGGAGAGGATAGGGAGGGAGGGGAAGGTAGGGGAAAGAGGAGGGAGAGGGAGGGATCTTGTGGGATGTGTGTATGAATGGATTTTTGAGATTATACCGCAATTCAAAATGCGTGCGGCAGTGACAGATAGATGGGAGCTATGGTGGGGAAGCTGTGTTGGCAGAGCAGTGGCGAGCAAGAAGGGGGAGCAGCTGGGACTTCCCTACTCTATGGGTTTAACACTCATCCTTTGGCGTTGTTACACCATTGCCGTAGGTTATGGCTAAACTAATAACATGGAACGTACACGGATTAGGCCCACCTGTCAAGCGCAAGAAAGTGCTAACCCATTTAAAACGCCTGCTGGGGGAAATAGTGTGCCTACAGGAAACTCACTTAAATGAAAAGGAAAGCCTTAAGCTAACACGGGATTGGGTAGGGAAATGCATTTTTGCGCCGGCACAGCATCGCAAGGCTGGGGTAGCAACCCTTATTAGCAAATCAGCAGATTTTACACTGGATGCTTCCATAATAGACCCTGCGGGTAGATATGTAATTGTGACTGGCAAATGGAAGGGCACATCAGTTACTATTTGTAATGTATATACTCCCACCACAAATCCACAACAGTATTTAAAACATTTTAGCAACGTAGTAATGACCCACAGAACGGGCTTGTTATTCTTAGCCGGCGACCTGAATTGTGTAGCAGATAATACTTTGGATAGGTCGGTGAAGCGGGGAGAGCGGGGAGGATCCCAAAAAGAGGGAGTGGAGGTTCTAGCTACTAATTTGCGATTTTTGGATGTATGACGAACATTGCACTCCACTGAAAGGGACTACACTCTTTATTCTCATCCCCACGACTCCTTTTCCAGAATTGACTATATTCTAATAGCAGACGAGGTCTTCCCTAGAGTCGCTAGGACGGATATAGAAACGCAAGTCATTTCTGATCATTCCCCTGTATCTCGCATGCTCAACCTAGGGGTTCAAAGAAAGGGAGGGACCGCATGGCGTTTCCCCCAGGGCCTAAAAGGGGATATGGAGTTTCAAAAATACCTGAGAGATAAATGGCTTGATTATAAAAGCAACAATAGCCAGCATGAAAATAACCCCCTCTTGTACTGGGAAGCTGGCAAAGCGGTATTGAGAGGAGAGATTATTAGCTACATGGGGGCGAGACACAAATGTATTCATGGGGAAATAGTGCGGCTAGATGCCCTAACTAAAATTGCTCGATGCACGTGGTTACAATCTCCTTCGGAGGACAACAAGAAGTCCTACTTTAGCATCCTGGCACAATTTAACACGGCCCTTCACAAACAGGCGGATAAGGCCTTACAAGTGCCTCAACATAATTATTTTAAATTTGGCAATAAAGTAGGCAGACCTCTAGCTAACTTGATTTGAGCACACAGGCCACAAATGGTAGTACCAAAAATGCGCACCATACACGATAAATTGGTTACTGATACCGCAGAGATTTGTGAAGTATTCCGCAATTTCTATGGCACCCTGTACAAGGCAGACTCACCTCCTTTACCAGGCACAGAGCAAGATTTTTTCTCCACTCTTCACCTCCCCACTATTACAGCATCTCAAAGGGAATTCCTAAACTGCCCTATCCAATCCTATGAGGTCTTACAAGCCATTAACACTATGGCTTCGGGTAAATCTCCTGGACCCGACGGATTTTCTTACGATTTTTATAAGATGTTAAAGGTCCACCTGGTTGCCCCATTAATGGAATTTTATAAAGCGGGTCTAAATATGCAATCTTTTCCAGGGGATTTCAATAACGCCCACATTATTGTCTTACCAAAGGCAGGAAAAGACCCGGAGAAACCGGAATCTTATAGACCTATTTCTTTGCTAAATAGCGACCTTAAGATTCTGGCCAGGGTACTGGCGGAAAGATTAAACACATTTCTCCCCCACTTGATTTCACCTCCTCAAGTGGGCTTTGTTAAAGGCCACAAAGCCACTAGTCTCATTTTGAAGTTACTAACGGCCATGAAATACTGTCAACAATTGCAAATCCCAGCAATGGCTATCGGCTTCGATTCTGAGAAAGCCTTCGACAGGGTGTCATGGTCTTATATGTTTTCTGTACTATCTAGATATGGCTTTGAAGGGGATTTTCTACAATATATCCGACTATTGTATGATATGCCCACCTCTCGCATAATAGTTAATGGCACTTGTTCAGAAAAAGTCTCTCTTCAACGAGGGGTAAGACAGGGCTGCCCCTTATCCCCACTTCTTTACATACTCACTATAGACCCGCTGATACGAAAAATACTAGCAGAAGAGAGTATATGGGGCTTTGAGAGAGCGGGCCATGAGTTTAAAGTGGCGGCATTTGCCGATGATATCTTAGTGTTTTTGACTAACCCCCTAAAGTCACTAGGCCCTTTACTATCTCTGCAGGAGAGCTTCGGTGAGTTTCCGGGGCTAAAAATTAATAGAGATAAATCTGAGGCCCCCGATGTCACTCAAACGGTTCAACGGACCTGGGAAGGGATATTTCCATTAAGATGGGCGCCTGGTGAGCTTAAATATCTGGGGATCCAGATACCAGCCTTACTAACTGATATTTATCGCTGTAATATATCATCTAAACTGACTTATACCCAAGACACATTGAGAAGGTGGAGTACCTTGCCCCTCTCTTTGAAGGGCAGAACTCATTTATACCAAATGGTTATATTGCCGAAGTGGCTATACACATTACAAATGTTGCCCCTCCGGCTCGCAGCACAAGATATTAAGGCCCTCAATCGGAGTCTACGTCTTTTTCTTTGGAGGGGCCGTAAGGCTCGAGTCCCCCTGGATATGTTATACCAGCCCCCGTCAGATGGAGGTTTGGGGTGCCCTAATTTGGATCATTATAATATAGCGTGTAATTTACGTATTATAAAGGATTGGATTTTTGGGACATCGACCTATATTCCCCACATCACTTTTTACGGCATGGTATAACGTCTCGTCTCTCAATGACCTCCTTCATATGCCGCAAAAGCAGGTCCCCTGTTTCCTAAAAAGTCACCTATTGGTAAGCAACTGCAGGACCACATGGGCCCACCTATGCAAACTACTACACCAGTTGTGTGGAGTCACCTGCCTGTCGCAACTAGTTAATAACTCCCGTTTCCCTCCAGGTGTTGGGGTGACGCCTTTCTTGCACTGGTATGGCAAAGGCCTTTGGAGTCTTCACCAGTTGATTAACCCTATCACGGGGGTGCTATACACGTTCTCCGAACTCCAAGAACAATACTCTATTCCCAGAAGGGATTTTTACACCTTCCTACAGGCCCACCATTTTATGCAGAAATACTTCCAACAATGGCAGGACATTAAACGAAACAATTCCCTTTTAGATATTCTTTCAGGTACATCCGCTAAAGACTCCTCTATATCTACCATATACCGAGAACTGAGGGAAAAAAGCAGGGGCCACTCACACCTTCAAGCTTTATTTGCGAAATGGAAGCTGTGGCCACCATTTACCCTGTCATAACAAGAATTTTTGAGAGCTTTCTCTCAAATCCAACTCATTACCATTAATGAAGATTTGCGGGAAACCCAGTTCAAATTCCTGTGGCAGGGATATATAACGCCGGAACAAGCCTTCCGGTGTGGGATAGACGCATCCCCCAATTGCAGGAAATGCACACATTTGAGTGGCACTTATTACCATGTTTTTTGGGAGTGTCCTCAGATCCAGGGGTTCTGGCAGAAAAAACAGGCATTTTGTGTTTCCATCTGGCAATGCGCCATCCCACTAGACCCGCTCCTATGGCTATTTGACTCCAAGACCCTATTGGCAGACAGCAGGAAAAAGGGGTTGTCTGAATTCATAGCGAAAGCAGCGCTTATTGGAAAAAAAAAGCTATATTACTTAAATGGTTAGACACTATGCCTCCCACAGTGGATCAATGGTTCCTTCAGCTCTTAAGATTATGTACACACGAGATCCACATTCGTAAACACCAATGTGCTTCCTCTCCAGATGGAGGGGATACTATATGGATCCCATTTCTAACATACTTGACACCCTCTACACATCCTGTTGACAGGGACAGGTAAATACCCTAACCATCTTGATTTCCTAATCATCCAATTAGATGTACTCAACCCATGCTAACATTCGCTGGAAGTTGTTGTAGCAGATTACATGTCGTAGCTCCTATTTGCACTATTTGCACTCTTGTAACCTCTAACCGCATCTTGATGTATTTAATATGGACGATGGTTGCCAGTTATGTTTTGTGTGTATTCTATACCGTTCACACACACAAACTATGCTCTTTGATGTAATTATTGTTTACCGATACACAAGCATATGGGGAGGGAAGGGTTGGGATGGGAAGGGTAGGGTGGGGACTAAAGGAGATTGGCATACCTGTTATTTGGACCATAGTATCACATGATATCAACTTTGTATTTGCTATTACTGTTTTATGGATACGTCAGTTATTCTTGTTACCATGTTCTTTCTGGCCTCTTTCTTTTTGTACGTTGATAAAATATAGAAATGCCTAATAAAAAGAATTACAAAAAAAAAAACCAGTATACTGTTTATTTTATTTGAATGTTATGTATTTTATTTGTTTTTATCTGTTTTGGAATTTGTATATATTGATTGTATTCTTACTGGATTTGATTGTAAACCACTCTGACAAGATCTGGTATCTAATGAGCGGTATATAAGAAATTAGAAATAAGAATAAATAAATATATGAGGAATCTACACACATTACAGATGAGATTTTACAATTTTTGGAATCTGTTCATCTTTCTAAACTTCCAGCTTGTTACAAATTTCAGCTGCTATGCAGCATTCCCCTCCACCAAGGGACTCTGAAATACATACCATGCACCACACCCAGACTCCAGCACTACTTACCCCTGCCTTGTTAGTCCCAAAATGCTTCTGCATCGAATTTCCCTTGGCTCCTTGCCCTAGCCACTCTTACCTTGAGGCCTACCCAGGCCTATCCTCAACTTGCCACATGGTCTCTGGGTTTCTGACCTCAGCCTTGCCTTGCCTTGACTCGTGGCTTCCTGACCTTTTCCTTGCCTTGACATACCTTGTGCCCTTTGTGCCTTCTAGGTCTCTCCCTATCTTACTCCTTGGAGCCCCTCTGTATTGCTATCTTCAGGCTTTATGTTTCACATTTTCTGTTGTCATTGTCTCACCCTTTCCTGTCTTGTCTTAGTCTGTTCCTGTCTAAGTCTTAGTTCCAGCCTTACCTGCAATCTGTTCCAGTCCAAGCCTTAGTTTCAGTCTTGCCTACCCTCTGTTCTAGTCCAGGCCTTGTACCAGCCTTACCAACATGTCCAAGCCTTGCTTCAGTTGTATCAGGCTGTCCAGGCTTTGCTCCAGCATTGCTAGACTGTCCAAGCCTTGCTCCAGCCTCGCCCTGTTGCCCTGTGCCACTCCGGGAGTGCTGTTCACCACCTTCACCTGGACTGGAGCCAAAACACTGCTGAGATTAAAGAGATTTTAGTTCAAATTTTCAAATGCCTACGCATGTAAATCCCGGGGTTTACGCATGTGGCTGGGCCTTGCGCGTGCAGCGCACATTTTATAATGGGCTCGGCCCCGCGCATTAACTCTGGTATGCGCATAAGTGCCGGGCCCTGAGCAGGCCTGGGGCGTAGTCTGAGTGTGGTGGGGCGGAAGCCGGCTGGGACAGTGGCCATTAGCTGCTGTTCCAGGGAAGTATGGCCGGCAGCTGGCCAGCGCGCGTAACTTGCTTCTGCTCCAGAGGAGCAGTAAGTAATAAAATAAAAAATTTAGAGAAAGGTAGGTTAGGTTTAGGGGGTGGGAGGAGAGGGGAAGAGGGAGGAAGTGTAGGTAGGGGGTAGGGAACTGGGGAAGACATGATTGCGTCGTCGCACGTATTTTATGAAAATTTGCCCCTCTGCACATGCCACCCACACATACACGTGTGGATTTTAAAATCCAGTGCATATAACACAATCCCACCAGCACTTATCATCCACTTGGGAGAACATTTTATGTAGCTGCTTGGGTGTTAGGTACCATCTCAGTAGTACTTTATAGTCATTTTCCTGTAACATAGCTGAGATGGAACAATTACTAGGGATGTGAATCGTTTTTCAACGATTAAAATTATCGTCCGATAATGTTTATATCGTCTTAAATCGTTATAGAACACGATACAATAGAAATTCTAACGATTTATCGTTAAAAATCGTTAAATCGTGTTAGTGCGCACTAACTCGAGTTAGTGCGCACTAACTGAAAATGATACAAATAAACACTTTCCAGGTCACTGAAGGTCAGTTAGGAATGAATATGTGTTCCTATTGGCTGGCTGCCCTCTTATCTATTGATGTTACCAAGGTTACCACTGAGGTGATGGTTGGGGGGATGGGAAATGGAACTGGAAACTAACGAACACCAACAGAAAATGAAACAAAGTGTTCACACTTCCCAGGTCAGTAAAGGTCACTTAGGAATGAATATGTATGTATGTATTCCTATTGGCTGGCTGTGCTCTTATCTATTGATGTTACCAATATGGTTGGGGGGATGTGAAATGGAAACAGTTGGAAGCTTGACAAAAAAAGTAATGTAATGATCAGCACTCACGTGACTAGAACTTGTTTGTTTATTATTTTTGTTAGCAGGCACCTGAAATGCTAGTGCATGTTGAATTTGCCAATCACTGTGCATTTTAGACAGGTGGTCCTGGCTGGAACTGTACACAGTTCAAATATATGTAATTGATTGTTGGTAAGTGTATTTTTTAAGTAGCCACACTGGCACCAGTATGTTTACTTTTCCTCCTACTTAACTCACTAGCTCAGCTTTGTAAGAAGGGCTTCTCTGCTTGTGTGTTGTTTTTGTTTGGTGTGAGGAGAGCAGAAACATCAGATCTTTATTCAATCTACTACAGTCATCTCTTACAGTGCCCTATCCCTATTAATACCAGGAGTGTTGTGATCTTCCTGCACACAGTGCCCTAACCCTGATACCAGTCTGAGACAGCTCCCTCCCTGCATTACTAGTGAGAGGCTGGCTTCACAGACAGGGGGGAGCTGCCTGACCCTCACTCCTGACTTCCCCCATGTCCCAGCTAGTGAATGGTGTGTGGGTGAGGGGGGGGGGGGGGAGGATGGTGAAGTCTGAGACAGCTCCCTCCCTGCATTACTAGTGAGAGGCTGGCTTCACAGACAGGGGGGAGCTGCCTGACCCTCACTCCTGACTTCCCCCATGTCCCAGCTAGTGAATGGTGTGTGGGTGAGGGGGGGGGGGGGTGGATGGTGAAGTCTGAGACAGCTCCCTCCCTGCATTACTAGTGAGAGGCTGGCTTCACAGACAGGGGGGAGCTGCCTGACCCTCACTCCTGACTTCCCCCATGTCCCAGCTAGTGAATGGTGTGTGGGTGAGGGGGGGGGGGGGGTGGATGGTGAAGTCTGAGACAGCTCCCTGCCTGCGTTACTAGTGGGAGGCTGGCTTCACAGACAGGGGGGAGCTGCCTGACCCTCACTCCTGACTTCCCCCATGTCCCAGCTAGTGAATGGTGTGTGGGTGAGGGGGGGGGGGAGGATGGTGAAGTCTGAGACAGCTCCCTCCCTGCATTACTAGTGAGAGGCTGGCTTCACAGACAGGGGGGAGCTGCCTGACCCTCACTCCTGACTTCCCCCATGTCCCAGCTAGTGAATGGTGTGTGGGTGAGGGGGGGGGGGGAGGATGGTGAAGTCTGAGACAGCTCCCTCCCTGCATTACTAGTGAGAGGCTGGCTTCACAGACAGGGGGGAGCTGCCTGACCCTCACTCCTGACTTCCCCCATGTCCCAGCTAGTGAATGGTGTGTGGGTGAGGGGGGGGGGGGGGAGGATGGTGAAGTCTGAGACAGCTCCCTCCCTGCATTACTAGTGAGAGGCTGGCTTCGCAGACAGGGGGGAGCTGCCTGACCCTCACTCCTGACTTCCCCCATGTCCCAGCTAGTGAATGGTGTGTGGGTGGGGGGGGGGGGGGGGAGGATGGTGAAGTCTGAGACAGCTCCCTCCCTGCATTACTAGTGAGAGGCTGGCTTCACAGACAGGGGGGAGCTGCCTGTCCCTCACTCCTGACTTCCCCCATGTCCCAGCTAGTGAATGGTGTGTGGGTGAGGGGGGGGGGGGGGTGGATGGTGAAGTCTGAGACAGCTCCCTCCCTGCATTACTAGTGAGAGGCTGGCTTCACAGACAGGGGGGAGCTGCCTGACCCTCACTCCTGACTTCCCCCATGTCCCAGCTAGTGAATGGTGTGTGGGTAAGGGGGGGGGGGAGGATGGTGAAGTCTGAGACAGCTCCCTCCCTGCATTACTAGTGAGAGGCTGGCTTCACAGACAGGGGGGAGCTGCCTGACCCTCACTCCTCCGGGGTATTGTGATCTTCCTGCACACAGTGCCCTATCCCTGATACCAGGGGTGTTGTGATCTTCCTGCATGCAGTGCCCTATCCCTATTAATACCAGGAGTGTTGTGATCTTCCTGCATGCAGTGCCCTATCCCTATTAATACCAGGAGTGTTGTGATCTTCCTGCATGCAGTGCCCTATCCCTGATATCGGGATGTGTGCAAGAAGATCACAACACCCCCGGTATCAGGAATAGGGCACTGTGTGCAGGAAGATCACAACACTCCTGGTATTAATAGGGATAGGGCACTGTGTGCAGGAAGATCACAATACCCCTGGTATCAGGGTTAGGGCACAAGTTCTAGTCACATTGACTGATCACATTACTTGTTTTGTCAAGCTACCAACTGTTTCCATTTCCCATCCCCCATATACTGTCAGTGGGAAACTTGGTAACATGAATAAATAAGAGGGCAGCCAATAGGAATACATATTCATTCCTAAACTGACCTTAACTGACCTGAAAAGTGTCAAATTGTATCATTTTCAGTTAGTGCGCACTAACTCCCAGTTAGTGCGCACTAACTCCCGTTAGTGCGCACTAACTCGAGTTAGTGCGCACTAATCGGAAAAAACGATTTTTAACGATTTTTTAACTAAAAAATCGTGCCTAAGACGATTTTCTTGCCCTGCCACACGATTTCTATCGTTAAGACGATATGGAAAACGATTCACATCCCTAACAATTACTTGTATAAAGAAAGGCCAGATCCCACCCCTCTATACTCAGAGGAACTTCCAAGTCCCTAAGCCAAGCCCAGATATACCCAGGAGACACCAAAGGTTCAATATATTATATAATTTTGAGGTAACCCCTCGGAGGGTATCAGCCTTGTCACAGTAGTTTTCAATTAATGTTTTACCTCTAGCAAATAATGCAAAAACTTTAGTCAAGGATAAAAAGTGTCTCACTAGGGCAAAAACCAGGAAATCAGAATCCAATAAACTATACTTATGGATCACATTAGTAAAACCTAAAAGATTCCCCCCACCATCAAGTGCCCAAAACAGAGGATCCCCTTGTCTTTCCACCTCTCAAAAGCACAAGGGTGTGATCCAGCAGGTAACTCTAAATTATGAAAAATATAGGAAAGATAAAAATAGCTTGGTCTACCAATTTATCTCTCCGTTGTGACCAGACTTTCAAGGTGTTGTTTAAGGCAAATACCATATAACAAATGTTCCTCCAAGTCTGCTTAGGCTGCCATGTTAAGGCCTGAATGAGCATCATACCCACCAATGAATGTACTAAAGCTACCCACTGTTTCACATTAGTCTTCCTAGGCCACTCTATTATAATGCTCAACTGAGAAGCCACAACAGATTAGGCCACTCTATTATAATGCTCAACTGAGAAGCCACAACAGATTGGGAACACCCAGACCTTCCCTGAGTTTAGATAAAAACATCACAGAGCAAGAAATCCTAGGGGTTCTTAGTCTCCAAATGAAATCAAAACCCTTTTTCTGCCATGATCTCAATATTGCAGAAGAGATATAATTTATTTATCTATTTATTTAACATTTTTTTGTATACCGTCGCTCAGAGTCCATCGAAACAGTTCACAATAAATAAATACAATAAAAAATTAAAAATATAATAAAAGCCTAGAGCTAACCTACATTACTAAAATACATTGTAAAACCTAAGGCTAGCATACATTACATCCATAACATAAAATCATTAACCTAACATTATTCCCCTACTTTAAAACTCCTAAAAGCTAGATTCCTTCAGGTCTTACAACCCCCCGGATTCTCCTTCAAAATATAAACCGGTAATGTTATAAATAAATATAGAAATCCAGGTAAAATATTCATCTTGATAATCTCAATCCTCCCTAACCATGAGAAACCATATCCCTCCCATTTTTACAAATCTTTCACAATATTTTCAACGAGGGGAATATAATTCAATGCAAATAACTCCTCCACACAATTACTAATCTGTACCCCTAGATACTTAATTGTATGTGTAGTCCATTTAAATGTGAACCGATGCTTAATAAATTCAGCCTCAGCTGCATCAACTTAGATATTTAACATCTCTGATTTGTCTAGTTTCACCTGAAACCTGAAACGGAACTAAATTGGTTTATTTCTTCTGCAATACCCTCCAAAGATGTCCAAGGGTTGGTCAGTGTAAACAAAAAGTCATCAGCAAATAGACAATTTGAGATGAATATTTCCATGCTGAATACCAATAATATGTGGGGCTGCTCTTATTCTAGTGGTGAAGAGTTCAAAAGCAATGCAAACAAAAGTGGAGAGAGAGGACATCCCTGCCAACTACAAAACTCTTCCCATATTCTCTGTCTTTCTTCACACATTTATTTATTTAATATATATTTCTATACTGGACTTCACGAATAGAATTCACATCAGGCCGGTTTACATGGAACTTAGGGGATAAACAAGTGTAACCGAACAAGAAGGCTGAATCAAGCAAAGTTACATAAAACAGGGGCATTGAACTTGGGGGCTAGAGTAGCCAGGAAGAAAGGTAGGGCGGAAATAAGCAACAAATAAATAATATATAACTGGTTATGAGATTGGTGATTATCTCATTCCTTAGGCTGAGTTCGAAGTGGCATTTTGACTAGGGGAAGGCTTGGAGGAAAAGCCACGTCTTCAGTTGTCTTCGAAAGGTATGAAGGCAAGGTTCCAGTCTTAGGTCAGTCGGAAGTCTGTTCCATAGGACCGGGCCTGCTGTGGAGAAGGAACGTTCTTTGGTGGTTTTTAGACGGGTGTATTTTGAAGGTGGGACTTGAAGGGTCCCTTTATAAGCTTCTCTGATGGGTCTTTCGGACGAGTGGTGTTTGAGAGGGTTCTGAAGGTCTAGTGTGAGCTGTTGGTGAATAGATTTGTGGATTATCGTGAGAGCTTTATATAGAATTCTATATTTTATTGGCAGCCAACGCAGGTTTCGAAGGATGGGGGTAATGTGAGCACGGCGGTTGGTATTGGTTAGGATTCTCGCTGCTGCATTCTGGAGCATTTGTATAGGTTTTGTGGCTGAAATGGGGAGCCCCAGGAGTAAGGCATTGCAGTAGTCTGTTTTTGAAAATAACGTGGATTGAAGGATGGTTCTGAAGTCCTGAAAGTGGAAAAGAGGTTTGATTCTTTTTAAAACTTGAAGCTTATAGAAACAGTCCTTGGTGATATTATTAATTGATTTCTTTAGATTTAGATGATTGTCTAGTATAATTCCTAAATCTCTAGTTTGAGAGATCTGTGGGTCCAAAGCTGTAATGTCAGTGTTGGTCGAGTGTTCAGGGGAGATAAGAAGGATTTCCGTCTTGGATGCGTTTAGAACCAGGTTCAGGCTAGAGAGGAGGCTTTTTATGGACTTCAGGCAATTTTCCCAGTAGTCGAGCGTTTTTGGCAGAGAATCTTTTATGGGGATCAATATCTGCACATCATCTGCATAGAGGTAATGTGTTAGTTTTAGGTTTGTGAGTAGATGGCAGAGGGGCAGTAAGTAGATATTGAAGAGGGTAGGGGATAGAGAAGAGCCTTGTGGGACACCTAGTGTTGCTTTATAAGTTGGTGATTCTCTGTTGTTGACTCTAACCTTGTAGCTTCTGTTTTTGAGGAAAGAGTTGAACCATCTGAGGGCGAGTCCAGCGATTCCAATGTCAGATAAGCGGTTTAGAAGAATGGCATGGTTTACCGTATTGAAAGCCGCTGAGATATCTAGGAGGACAAGTAGGTATGAAAGCCCTTTGTCAAGACCCAGGAGGATATGGTCTGATAGGGAGATGAGGAGGGTTTCTGTGCTGGAGGATTTCCGGAAACCGTACTGTGAGGGGTATAGTATTTTATGTTCCTCGAGGTAGTCAGAGAGTTGTGTGTTCACAATTTTCTCTGTGAGCTTTGCTAGAAACGGGAGGTTGGATATAGGTCTGTAATTGGAGAGTTCTTTTGTATCCAAGTTATGTTTCTTCAAGAGGGGTTTGAGAGATGCAGATTTTAGCTCATCTGGATAGTTTCCTTGAGTTAGGGAACAGTTTATGAAGTTAGTCAGTGCTCTAGAGATGGTGCTGGGGATGAGGAGCAGAAGTTTAGTAGGGATGTGGTCCGTCGGATGGCTGGATGGTTTCATTTTTTTAAGGGTTGATTCTATCTCCAAAGTGGTTGTAGGTTCGAAGGAGTCGAAGGTGGCTCTGGGATGATGGGTGGGATTGGAGTCTAGAGCTGGGTTCATTGGGTTGGTAGGAAGGAGTGCCAGTGTGTTTGTGATTTTATCTTGGAAGAAGCGTGCTAGTTCATTGGCTTTTGATTGAGCCTGTTCATCTGGGATAGTAGGGGCAGAAGGTTTTGTGAGTTGGGATACGAAGGAAAACAGGGCCCTGGCATCGTATTGTATGTCGTGGATTCTACTAGCATAGAATTTTTTTTTTGTCTGTAGAATAGAGATCTTGTAGAAATGCAGGGTACGTTTGTAATCAGATAGAGTTGTGGTGTTGGGGTTATTACGCCATAAGCCTTCTTTGTGTCTGAGGTCTAGCTTCATCAGTTTCAGTTCTGGGGAGAACCAAGGTTGTTTCTTTTTTTGTGACCAATTGATGGTTTTCAACACTTTAGGACAGAGTTTGTTGGCTATTGATTCCGTGATGTTGCTCCAAGAGAGAAGGGCCGCGTTGGGGTTGGAGATATCCATATTAGGTAGATCTTTAGTTAGATGTTTGCTAAGAGTGTCGGAGGGGCATGCTTTCCGGAAGTGGATGGTAGATTGAGGTTGAGATTCAATATGATTTACTTTGGTGGAGAGAGTAGTTGATATCAGGGAGTGGTCCGACCAAGGTACAGGGGTGCAGTCTGGAGAATTATAGTAAGACAGGTTAGAATTAATGAATATGAGATCAAGCGTGTGACCTGCTTTGTGGGTTGGTTTATTTATGATTTGTTCAAAACCCATGGCTCTGAGAGCCCATAGCTCGCATAAAGCCTCATAACCAAGCCTCAAAAAAAGGCCCAAAATTAATTTTCCCATAGTTTTAAATAGAAAGGGCCAATACACATATCAAACACTTTTTCAGCATCTACAGTTAAGAGGAGGGATGGAATCTTCTCCTTTTTGACCCACCAAATAATGTCAGCTATTTTGCGAACATTATCCCCCTTCTAGCATTTCAAATTGGCCAATCTCCAAGTTGTACCTTGGCATCCTCAGTGATATGACCTGTGGCATGCATCGTTGCCTCTCTTGCCTCAGGCAGCAGATTATCTTGAGCCGCCCCTGGGGAAAGGCATGCGCAAAGAAGAGATGAGAAGAAAGAATGAAACAGGAGAAGAGAGCAGAAAGCGAGAAGGAAGGGAGAGAAGAATGAAAGTATCCACTCTGAAGGAAAGAGGCAAAAGAAGGAGAGAGAACTAAAACAGAAGAAAGGACACCAGACAGAAAGAGAAAACAAAAAGATCAGAGAGAAGGCCAGAGAATGAGCCATGCAAACGAGATATCTTGCCCACCCCTTACAAAGACCCTGCCTACTATGCACGTACGTTTGGAAATTAAATGTGACCTGCATAGTTTGCAAACACAACTCCGAAACACCCCTCAGAAGGGCAGTTTTCTATTTGGCCAAGCGTTATAAACATATACAAATATTTTCTGGTAGCTAAATATCCACTTTCCCAGATCTGACTGATTTAGGAGGGTTAGGTCTATATTTGCTTATCTAAAAGGAACCTAAGCCTTTGAAAATTTACCAATAGGTCAAAACAAAAGGCAAATTAATAAATAAACAACAGGAAATCCTAAAATAAACTAGAAGAAGAGAAAGCAGATTTGTAAATTTACTCCATAGTTTATTCTTCCCTAAAGATACTTAAAGCATCCTTGAGGTGAGATGTTCCTTGGAATTGCTCCACAGACTTCAGTGACCCGCAGTAGCTTTTCTGAACCATTCATATTTATTTTACATATTTTGCACAAAACAGTCCTTGTCAAATGCATAATCTCTGCATTAATTTCTCTGTATTATGAAGATGGAGATTTGCCTATAAATACATATTAAACAGGGAGACATTCTAATCCATGTCTAAACAGAGAGAACAGTAATATTTGGTTTTGGATTTTCGTACATCTTTTACTGAGCAAGTGTCTTGCTATTTACAAAATGTATTTGCTTAAAAAAAAACCATCAAAAAAGAGCTTATCTAGTAATGACATAGAAGAGAAGACAATAAGAAGGTTAGATTAGCAAGAAAAATAGAGGATACCGGATGGATTTCCGGGAGCCATGCCTTAACATGGTACGCTCCTAGATTGCTTTCCCCATGTTCTTTTTTGTCCCAGGTAACCTCGTAGCACTTACACATCACTCCTTTGGCTCAGAGTTCAATATCTGAACTCATGAGGCTGAGGGATTTGTTGAGAATGTAGAAAGTAGGAGGGGGCTGGCAAGGCTATATATCTCCCCCCCCCCCCCCCCAGTAGATGTAGCAGCGGCCATTTTGTGCTGTGCCTGCAAAGAATCATTCCCCCACCCACCCAGTTTGAACAGTTTGGCCTAAGTTAATTTATGGAGTCTTGGTTATACTATTGATAACAACAATTGCTGTATCTTTCTGCTGTGTATCATTGTATTTCTTATTGTATTTTGCTACAGTGGTTGGGCCAAAAACCAATAGTAAAAGCCTATTAGATGGGATAAAATTGCTGAATATGCATCGTGAGATGTCTGTGTGGGGTGGTGTAGACCCTAGAGAAGAAGAGAGTGTGTGCTGGGTGCAGCCATGTTGAATGGGCTAACCTAGCTCGGAACATGGCAGGCTGAACAGTAGCAAAGTACAGAATCTGGCTCTTAATCATGACTAAATAAAGTTGTGGCCATTAGATTCCAAACAATTCTGTTTATTTCTTGATTTTTTACACTGTAGTACAGGGTTGGAGATATGAGGTGGGAAAGCTGCGCCTGCCTATGTTATAGGGAGGGACCTTTGTTTTTAATTGTGCCTGGAATTTCAATGTTATAACAAAAAAGGTCAGTGGAAAAATGATTCTGATATAAAACACAGGAGAAAAATTAGTGGAAAAGTAATTTTCCCACTGATTTTTTCTTTATTCTAATATTAAAATGCCCAGATAAAACAAAATAAAAACTGAAAATAAAGTTCCCTACTTATAGGGATCTAAAAAAGAACTTGGAAATTAAATATAGCAAGTTTAAGAAGGTATTTGCTCGGTTTTACACTATTACTACTGATCATTTCTTTTTTTCTGTTTCTGTATAGTTAATTAATTTATATGGCTTCATTCCAAAAACACGTGAAACAGCAAATGAAGTATCCAGGACAGAAATAAAAACAGAAGAAAATTCAGGTAAATAAACAGTTCATTAAGATCCTTCCTAATAGGCTATTATGAAGGGGAGCGGAATCTGATATAGAAATTGTTGCATCTGTCGGACTCAGACGGCTTCATCCCACTTGCCTCACCTCAATGTTTGCTTTCTCCACCAGCCTCGGGAAAATGGCGACCGCTGCATCTGCTTGCCGCATTCTCCGGCGTCCCCGGAATGGCTATGGCAAGGCATTCTGCCATGATTCACCTGAGGACCTAGGATGCGCGTGCGCATGCTACCCACGTCTTTATTCCAACATTGGCGTGAACCTTGGGGGCGTCCCCCTCGAGTGATGTCACAACATCCGGGTATTTAGGTTGCCCATTTGCTGACTGACTTTGAGTTAGCAAAGATTGGACTCGTCCGGTCTAAGCTGCTCTGCCGCTTCTCGCTGCTGCTGGAAGCTCTCCTTACCCTCCGGGGTTCTACTAACTTGGGTACCCGCTCCTCGGGGGCCCTATGCTTCTATCCAGGTGCCTATCCGATATCCAGGTACTCGCTCCTCGAGGGCCTGAGCTGTCTACCTTGGTGCCTGCTACCATTACTTCTTCCTGCTGGGAACTCCACTATTACAGCTACAAGAGTGTGAGTAATCTAACATCTACCAGTCTGTCTCACCTACAGCTCCTCATTGAAAATATGCATCGAAGCTCCTTACACCACCATTGTGGGACGGGTCTCCTCAGCCGAGGACTCAAGACTGCTGCTGCAGGAATTTGCTCACTACTGCCACCTCTGGTGAACTCTACAAGCTGTATAATAAAATCAATCTCTGTGTTTGTGCATCTGAGTCTAGCCCGGTACTGCAGCTCCCCGCGGGGCTCCTCCCTGTGGGAGTGGCCATCACTGCAGCACCTAAGAATTCACTAACACCTCAAAACCCTAACAGAAATTAGGAATTTACAATCAAGAGATAAAAGAAAAACATTAAGGGATGCTAGGTTATTGCTAACAAAAGCAATGGGGGTGGGGGCATTTTCAGTCCCTGTGGGTAACTTGCAGGCAGCTGGGTACTTTGTATATTGCAGGTCAGAATTTGAAAGAGAAACGCCATACAGAGTATCCCTTGAATAATCTGGCAGTGGGCTGGTGCCATAAGGATTCTTTACATGCAAAGTGTGTGTGGGGGGGGGGGGGGGGGGGGAATACCCCTCCCCATCTGCCAACCCATTTTTGCTGCAGTGAAACGTGTAGACACTGTGCACAGAGTGCTGATTTTCCTTGCACAAGATGTGTGTGTAGGGGGGGCATAGGTGCAATTTTCAAATGAAACCTTATAAAATTGCTCTATAAGTCTGCTAAAAATATGCACTAGGGCCTGTGGATTAGCAATCACCAAGCTGGAATCCAGTGGGAGCATTGAAAGGAGAAAATCATCTTGCTGTTGGGTGCAGAGGATTGGTAAGTATTGCCTTGGAAAATTTTAGGACTTTAAAAATTGGGGAGAGGTGAAATAGTGGGGTATATTCTTTAGTGTGTGGGTGTGACTGATATAAAAAAGCAAGACAAAGGTAGTTAGTAGTTTAGAGTTTGAAAAAAGGCCGATGTAGTATGGGATGCTGGCATTTTGGACACGCAGCCATAACCCCTGATGCACAGAGCTGGTATTAATTTCTGAGCAGCCAACAAAAGTGTACAGAAAAGCAGAAAATATTGCTTTTCTGTACTTCCAGGGCTGTTCCTGATTGGTCCTTTCCACTGACATTTGCCAGTGAAAAGGAGCAATCCCCTTTCAGGACAGACTTCTGAAAGGTGATTGGTCCTTTCACTGACATGTGAGTGAAGGGACCAATTGGCAATAAGTGAAGGACTAAATAAATCAATATTAAAGTAACGGGCACTTAATATTAATTTATTCACTCTTTCATTTATTACTGATTGGTCTGTTCACTATTAATTTGTTCACTCCTTCATTTATTGTCAATTGGTCCCTTCACTGTCGTGTCAGTGAAAGGACAATCACATTTCAGAAGGCTGTCCTGAAAGGGGATTGGTCCTTTCACTGACAAATGTCAGTGAAAAGGACCAATCGGAGTTCAGACCTTGGGGGAAGGGAGCTTAGGGCAGGTGAGTCATGGGCACCCGATGCACTAGGGTTGCACATTTTTCCCTAGTGCGTCCTTTTCAGTGCCGCAGGTCATTTGAATATAACATCGGGTTCCCAGAAGAAGTTTTTGGGCGCGCATTAAGAAAGAGGGTGCTCAGCGAGTGCCTGCTTTCTACGCTCCAATACTGCATTGGCCTGTGTGTGTCTATGTGAGGGAGTGTATCAAAAACTCTCTGAAATGAATTTAAGGACTGGCCGCAACTATCTAGCTTGTTTTCCTCAAGGATCAGCCCCACAAAGGATTCTGGGTAAAGAACATAAGAACATGCCATACTGGGTCAGACCATGGGTCCATCAAGCCCAGCATCCTGTTTCCAACAGTGGCCAATCCAGGCCATTAGAACCTGGCAAGAACCCAAAAACTAAGTCTATTCCATGTTACCATTGCTAGTAATAGCAGTGGCTATTTTCTAAGTCAACTTAATAGCAGGTAATGGACTTCTCCTCCAAGAACTTATCCAATCCTTTTTTAAACCCAGCTATACCAACTGCACTAACCACATCCTCTGGCAACAGAGTTTAATTGTGCGTTGAGTGAAAAAGAACTTTCTCCGATTAGTTTTAAATGTGCCACATGCTAACTTCATGGAATGCCCCCTAGTCTTTCTATTATCCAAAAGAGTAAATAACCGATTCACATCTACCTGTTCTAGACCTCTCATGATTTTAAACACCTCTATCATATCCCTCCTCAGCCCCCCTCTTTTAAACATCTCTATCATATCCCTCCTCAGTCGTCTCTTCTCCAAGCTGAAAAGTCCTAACCTCTTTAGTCTTTCCTCATAGGGGAGTTGTTCCATTCCCCTTATCATTTCCCCTTATCAGGACCCAGAATGGTAGGGAAGCTCCTGGGAGCAGCAAGATCCCACATTATGAGAAGACCAGCTAGGTTTAATGTCTCTGTGCTACCTGAGCTTTAAAGTGAGCTGCAGCATTTTGCCTATTTTTTTTTTTGCTTTGCATTTTGCTTTCACTGTAAATAAATTGCATGAAAGGAAACAGCCAGCCTGCCTCCTTATTCCTCCTGGTGATTTCCCAAGCCACTATCTCCCATGGTACCAGATATGGTGTTAGCAGTGGGATCTCTTGCCAAGCACAAACAGGAGCCCACAGCAGCAGAGGCAAAGAAAAGCCTACAGTGATTTTTTTTCTCTTTTTCCCAGGGTGTCTCAGTTCCACTCACTCAGATGAACAGCCCAAGGGGTTAGCCCCATCTGGGCAGTCAGGATTCAGTGAGTCAGGGCCGAACAAGCCAGCAGTTCTATTTGCTTTTTTCTCCCTCTCCTTCCCCCAGAGAGATACCCAATTTGAAGGCAGCTTGGGAAGATGGAGCAAGTGATTCAGGTTCTTGTTACAAGGCAGCAGCAACTGCAGAAAGACCTACAAACCAAAATGACCAGCAGCAGGTACTGCATGAGCAACTTCTGCAGCATAACACAGTGCTTGCTAACTCAAGTAGCACAGGCCATGCAGACTGCTGTGACCAGGCCACCTTTCTTGTCGCCAGGAGAAGACCCCTATTGTTTTCTGAAGAATTTTGAACAGACCGCTCGATTGGCAGGCTGGCCAGAAGATGGTCGGATGACCTATATGGGAAATCTACTCACCGGGCATAGTCAAGCGGCCTTCCAAACTGTCAGTCTGGAAGGGAGACCTACATATCAGGAAGTCACAGCAGCCATTTTAGAGAGAGCGGGACTCACTCCAGAAGCCTACTGACAGCGATTTTGACAAGGTGTCCTTCAATCAGAGGAGAACCCACGGAACCTTTTCCTCCAACTAAAGGATGTGGCTTGGAAGTGGCTGCATCTGGAAGGGAAGAATAGGGTGGAGGTAGCCAACATGGTTTTGCTGGAACAATTCCTAGATGGCCTAGAATGCCTTTATGCTAGAAACGGTATTGGAAATGGTGGAGGCGTATTATCAAGCTCAGTCAATCCCTGAATCACCACACACTGAGGGGAGACAACCCGATCCAGGTAGAGGGTGCCGAAGTCCTAAGGACAGGAGACCCTGACAGCTGGTGGAGCCAGATTGACTGGACTTTTCACTCAACTGCAAAACTGTCTAAGTTCTCTCTAAATTAGCAGCATTTCACATTTCAGCTGCAGGGTGGAGAGTACATTTTGCACTGGACTGTCCCTGCAAAGAAGATAAGCCAATGGACGTTAATACCATAGCCCCACATTCTTGTAATTTCATGGATCTCCCCAGCCAGGGAATCTCTACTTTTCTGGTTGCAGTTGAGCTAGATGGCATTACAACCAAGGTATTAGTGAACTCTGGCAGTGACAAAAAAACTCATTCAAAGAGAAGAGGATCCAGATTGACTATAAGAAAGTCGTCGTGACCCTGGCATGCATCAATGTGGACCAACAGCAGTATCCAACAAGCTAGAAAAACTGAAGACCTCGGTCAGCCAAGACAGAATAGAGGAGGAAGTTCTTCCTTGGATATCCTACCCCATGGTGACAGGACAAGACTGCCCAAACTTTGAGAGCCTGTGGTTTGTGTAGCCATAACAATGAAGAATTGGCATTTCCAGAGCTCTTCCCCTTAGAAGATCCAGACCTGTACCATAAAGACTCTTAAAACTCCTAAGTCCCAGAGGCAGTGCCAACAGGACAAATACAGTTATGCTGCTAATTTAGAGACAGGTGGAGAGGAAGGGTCAGAGTCAGGAGAAGAGCAGCAACCTACCGAAAATGTCATCCCTGGCCCCTTTGAGTGAGAAAAGGGGGGTGACCCGGGGAGCTTCAGAGAGGCCCAGAGGGAGATGAGACCTTTAAATGGGCCCAGGAGCATATACAGAGGGTGGACGGAAAGCTAGTCCCTGGAGCACAGGGTACAGACCCTATTCCTCCTTATTTCATAATGAAAGGGGACCTACTTTACCAAGTTACAAAGGGAAGAAAGAAGGGGAAATTGATAAAACTCTTAATTTCCAAACCTAATTGCCAGAAATGTATGCAATTAGTACACAGCCACCTTCTAGGGGGTCACCTGGGGGAGGAAAAAACCCAAGAGAAAATATTGGCACAGTTCTATTAGCTGGGACTGCATAAACAGGTCCAGTTTTATTTTTGGTTCTACCCTACCTGCCAGCTCACAAAGCCTGCCAGCATACGGATGGCACCTCTCATACCAATGACCATAATGAAGACTCCTTTTAAAAAGGTAGGCATGGACCTTGTAGGGCCACTAGAGAGATCTACTCGAGGAAATATGTATATCCTCATTATTCTGGACTATGCCACAAGATATCCGGAGGCAATATTGCTATGGAATATGAAGACACTGATGGTGGTGACCGCTGTAAGGGAAGTTTTTTCACAACTTGGGCTGCCCAAGGAGATGCTGATAGATCAAGGAACCACATTCATGTCCAAGGTAAAGAAACAACTTTGCACTTTGCTTAAGGTAAAAACTCTGCATACCTCGTTGTACCAGCCACAGACCAATGGCCTTGATGAGCGCTTCAATCAGATGCTCAAACAAATATTGAGAACATTTGTAGATGAAGTTGACAAGAACTGGGACACATTGCTACTCTACTTGCTGTTCGCAATCCGCAAAGTGCTACAGCGCTAGATGGGGTTTTCCTCTTTTGAGTTACTATATGGGAGGAGACCACGAGAAATCTTGGACATAGCGAGCAAGACTTGGGATGATGAAGGGAATCCTGGGTAGAACCTCATTGCCTACAAAAGGCTGGAGAGGGAGCCCACTAATGTCTAGAGAAGGCTCAGGCTACCCAAGCCCAAGGTTAGAATCGCCCCACGGCCCAAAGAGTATTCCGCCAGGGGACCACATCTTTGACCTCTTCCCATCTTCAGAAAGCAAACTGTTAGCCCATTGGCAAGGACCCTATGATGTTTTGGTTATAATAGGGCTCATAGTTTACAAAATAGCCCAGCCAGATAAACAAAAGAAAACTCAAATCTACCATGTAAATCCCCTGAAGCAGTGAGTTACACAGGAGTGTGGAATGGTACAAGAAGGAGAGTTTGGTCCAGAGGTCGGACCTGAATTGGACTCAACCCAGACTTCTTTCAGAAAGCAGCTGTCCACCACACAGACAGCTGACATAATGCAGGTGGTGAAGCAAAAGAGGGAAATCTTCTCAAACCTATCAGGTCATAACCACTTGATGCAGCATGACATCTTTATGCCTCCTGGAATTGTAGCCAGGAGCTGCATCATTGAGACCGAAGTGAAAGAGATGTTCTGGTTTGGGGGTAAAGAGGAGTCTAACAGTGATTGGTCCTTACCCATAGTGTTGGTGCCAAAGCAAGATGGGAGCATAAAGTTCTGTATTGATTTTAAAAAGGTCAACAAATTCTCAAAACTTGATGCATACCTGATGAATTGATTGTCTGGGATCAGCCCAGAGCATCTGGGATTTTTACCCTGGAAGTACCTCTCATGCCAGCAGCAAAGGAGAAGACTGTGTTCTCAACGCCAGTTTACCATCCTCCATGGCACTCCTGAAATATATCAATGCTTGGTTGGCTGCCTGCTCCGCCCACATCAACAGTACAAAGCCGCCTACTTGGATGATATCGTGGTGTACAGCCCAGATTGGAAAACACATCTAAGCCATCTCCAGGCCTTGCTAACCAGTCTGAGGAAAGCAGGACTGATGGCCAACCCTAAGAAATGCTTGTTGGGATGGCATGATATCTAGTATCTTGGCTGCACCATGGGGAAGGGCAGGATCCATCCACAGACCTGGAACATTGAGGTAATTACCCAGGTGCCAATCCCACAAACAAAAGTGAAAGTGAGAGCGTTCCTAGGCCTTATGGAGTACTACAGAAGTTTTATTCCCAATTACTTGAAGAAGTCTGATATAAAAAACAAGCCTAAGATAGTTAAATAATTTACTATTTGTGTGTGTCTGATATTAAAAGCAAGTTTGGGGAAGAATGCCCCTTTTATAGAGGTTTGGAAAAAAAAAGATACATGATATTGCACTGATTGAGAAACTTACTTTTCTTTTAAAGTATATGAGGGTGGTTATTGGGAATATTGGAATACTACAAAAGATGCTTTTACATTTTATTAAGAGGAGGTTAAGTAGCCTGGCCACCTTGACTTTTTATATTCGAGGCTGCTTGGAAGTGGCCAGTATAAGAAACACTTTGTAAAGGGTTATGTATGTACATAAGGAGTACACACTAGGCTCCGATTGTTACGTAAAGCGGCCTCGAAGGCCTTGCATTCTGTTAAGAAGGGGGTGTTTAGTGTGGAGATCGTAATTGTATACTTTTTCAGATTGAACAGCGGTGGATATTCATTTTAAAGACAATACATCCGGAAGGACTCAATAAGGATGTGAATTGGTCAGTGTTTTAGGATAGAGGATATGCAGGGCTGTGATTGGTGTAATTCAAAGGTCTTTGTGAGTTTAAAAAGGGAGTAAAATATGGCGCTTGATGAGTGTTTGTCGCCATTTTTAAATGAGCTTGATGAAGAACCTGATTATCAAAATAAAGGGTATGTTTTATAAGGGTAGCCGTCTGGTATAAATTTATGAGGATAAAAATGTTAAAAATGTTATTAATAGACATTATTTGTGCTCTTTTGTAGAAAATGTTGAAGAAAGCATTCAATGCCGAAACATTGTCAATGTTGGGATTCTTGTGGGATTGAGTTTTGAGCACCACTCTTGAAGAATAGTAGGAACAAGAAGCCGTTTGTGATTTCAGATAAGTATTATGTGAAAAATGAATAAGGAAACATAATTTAGTAAATTGTAGAAAGTTTTGAAGTAATGTTTTTAAGAGTAAATAAAATAAAAATTATGGAAGTTAGGAGAAATGAAAATGGGAATAAGAATATGATGTGAATGAGATGCTCTAATATATGATACTGGTTGAAGCTCATTGTGGGCAAGAGCCTGTGGATTATTCCATTGGGAGCACAATTTTTCTGATACTGATTTCCCATAGTTTTTAATTGAGTAATTCTCGCCCTCATAGGTGAATTGTTTAATGAGAAACATTAAATACACAGGAGGTAGTGCATGCAAATAACTGTCATGCATATACATTAGAGATATCCTGAAAACCTGACTGGCTGGGGGAGCCCTATGGACCTGTTTGAGCACTTTTGATTTATATCATGCTTTTCCAGCAGAGGAGTTCAGTGCATATTACAGAAAGTTAAGTAGATACATAATGCACATAATAAATATAAGATATAATATATATAAGGCAATAGATAAATCAAATATAAAATATAAAGAGTGTACAATGGTGCCAGACACAGTATACCAAGTACAAAGAACTATCAGAGTTATGACAATAGGAGCAAGAGTTTAGTGCCAACAGCCTCAAAGTTGAAATTTTGGGGTAGTTTCTATATTGAGGTGCCATGGATTCCTGGATTGGGCTGGTAGATCAGGGGAAGAGGTGACGGCTATATGAAGGGACCTGAGTGAGGGCAGGTGCAACAATGGCAGACAAAACCCTGAGTCAAGGAATCAGGTTTTCTTTTGGGGTACATGAAGGAAACTCAGTGAGGGCAGAGTTTATGGGATGGCTCGAGCTGCATGGGAAGTGGAAAAGCTTTGTTACGAATCGGGGGTGTTTAGTGTGCCCTTGGGCCTCAGCCCAGGCCCAGACCTTCAGGGCCGAGCCAAGGGTTGACGGCATGCTCCCGCATGGCTGACGGTCTTACCCTCTGCCAGGCTGGCAAGCTCCCATGGCCAACAACAGATGATGTTGGAATGTGAATGGTCCTCCGACCATTCCGAGCCCTTTCGGACCTGCCGCTTGATCGGCATTGGAGCAGCAGGCCTGGCCTGAGGTTGAGGGCAGATGGACATGACAGCAGGATCGATGCAACAGCATCGCAGATGAAGACATGACACCAGGATCGATGCAACGGCATCGAGGACGAAGACTTGACACCAAGGCTGATGCGAAGACATCATGGACCAGTGGTCGATGCGATGGCATCCCGGACCAGGGTCGATGCGATGACATCAGGAACAAAACATGACACCAAGAGTGATGCAACGGCATCCAGGACGAGACGAGGAACTGACGAAGTCCAGACGAGAAGAGAAGCTGAGCAGAAGGACATTGGCACTGTCTCTCAGGGCGCCCTACTCAGCCCACCCGCGGGACTAAGTCACGGACCACCCTGTCCCACTGCGCACCCTACACAGCCTGAGGAGGCTGGTTGCGGACCACCCTGAGAACAGGACGAGCGCAGGGAAGGATCCAGTCGAAGCAGAATCCAACGACGGAGCCGGTGTCGTCCGAAGCTCCACCCACGGCTGGCAGGACATGACGGCTCAGGAGCACAGGACAACAGTCCACCTGTAGGCCAGTCCACGCTCAGGCACACATCATCCGAGGGACCCCCGGCCTAACAGGTATCAGAAGGCTCAAGGGCGCTGAAGACGAAGACGCAGGAACAGGACATCAAGGAACCAGGAACAACAGGAACAGAAGGTCAAGACGAGACACCAGGACACCTGGACGGGGACCTCAGGCAACGAAGACATAACTTGACGTAGCGAGACAACAAAAACTCCATGGAGAAGACGAAGAAGACCTGACGGAGCTCTGGCAGGCGGAAGCCTCCAGAGTGAAGCAACTCCGATGCAAGGCAAGGAACAGACTGATGAAGCAGCCCTTTATAGGGTTAAAGTAGGAAGTCCCATTGAAGGTGGGGCCAGCTCACTTCCTGTGCCTGGCCCTTTAAAGCAGGGAGAGAGTTGCGGGCCGGCACCTAAGAAGCAGCAGGAGCAGGGGCTGTGCAGGACCGTGGACAGCGGCCTGCACAGCGTCTGTGCGTATAGACGCAGGCAGGGCCTGAGGAGCAGGCCCTGACGTCGGCAGCGGCTCCAGCCACTGCGGGGAGCCCCGGGGACAGCTCCAGCTGCCGGATGGAACCGGGGCTTGCAGCCTAGCGCCGCAAAGATGGAAATCGCTTCGGGGGCGGTCCCAGCCCTGTGGAGAGAAGCAGGAAGGGCCGCGGTTTCCGGCTGCGGAAGAGATGAAGATCCAGGGCGGCCTCCGGGCCGCTTGGGGCAAGCGAGACCGCGGCTCCAGCCGCGTTGGAGGCCCGACGGCAGCGTCTTGCCACGTCGGGTGAAGAAGGGCAGCGTGGTAAGTGAGTCTGCTCACGGGGAATCCCGCGGGCAGCAGAGTTCATAACAAGCTTCATTGAAGAGCCAGGTTGTCACCAGTATCCTGCAGGAAAGGAGATCCGGGGCTAGTGTGATGCAAAGCGGTAGGAGTTCCTGAGTGTTGGAGCAGCTTCTGGGAAGGTCTCCTTTCTGGTGCATGTGAGGCACGTTGTTTTGGGAGCTGGCATGACCCGTTGTACTTGAGGTAGAGAGCACAGTGTGTTCAGGAAAGGAGCCTTGGTGGTACTTTGGTGTTGCTCTTTATCATGGAGAGTCATCTACTTACCGTACCTGAATGTAACACACCTTGGGCCACCAAGAAAAAAGGGTGAGGTAAATATACAATAAAATAAAATAAAAATAAATCTCTTGTACAGTTCAAAAGGCAATGTTTAAATTACTAATGGTTCGTCAACTAAACCCTTATTTGGCCCTGACTGATTTAAAAAAATTAGTGCTTTGGTGCTCTCTTGTATGGATTACTGTAAGTCCCTTTTAATGGGTCTTTCTAGTAAAAGTTTCAACAGATTACAGTGATTCACAATGTGGTTGCCAGGGTAGTGGTAGGCTGTATCGTCAGGAGCCATATTTCTCCAGCTTTGAGTTACTTACATTGACTTCCTTCCTCATTTGTATGCAGTTTAAAATGCTCTGCCTCACCTTTAAGACCATGAATGGCCTGGGCCCCGGTTACTTGACTGAAAGGTTAAGCTGTGCACCCCGAGGCATTGTTATAGATCTGCCAGAGATGGTCTCACTTAAAGAATTCAGACTGGTCGGATCAAGGACCTGTGCTTTTTTGTGTGCTGCTCCTATTTTATGGAATCTCTTACCATAGCATGTTAAGTTAGAGAAAGATTATTTAAGGTTTAAGAGATTTGTAAGACAGAAATGGTTAGGGGTGCTTTTCCTGACACCTAATTTGGACATAGTGGGTATTGTGTGCTTTTTACGTTATGTTTTTAGCTTAATACTAATATCTGAATGGCCCTTATATGGTATGTTTTTAGTATTGTATTTTATTGACACTAATGAAAAGTCCGGGTATTACTTGGGGTATTTTGGTCTATAACAGCCTGTGTGTATGCCTATGCCTGTGTGTGGATGTTTCTCCCAGTCTGTGTGGGTGCCTGTGCCTGCTTATGTGTGTGTGTGTGTGGGAGAGCCTGTGCCTCTACGTGTGTGCTTATGGGGGGGGGGGGCCCTATGTCTGTGCCTCTGAGTGTGTTTGCATGTGAGTGTGCAAGCCTGTGTGCATATGTGAGCCAGTGTGTGGGAGTTTGTGCACACATTTGCAAGCTTATGCATGCTTCCACAAGTTTCTTTGCACTTCTACTTGCTTGCATGTGCATGCTGGAGTGTGCTTGCATGCACTTATGCAAGCTGGCTTGTGGCTGGTGTGAGCCTGTGTCCGCCTATGTGTACGTGCCTATGTCTGCCTGTCCCTGTATGTAGGAGCTTGAGAGACCGTGCTTCACAGTCACTGTGATTGATATGACTGACTGACTAATACAATCCATTTATATGCATATTAGATTGTATATTGTCTAGAGTTTTGTTTTTTTTAAATAGGCATTTCAGAAATTTAAATACATAAGCGGAAATGGGGCTGTAACAGAATGGAAGATGATACTGGGGATGGGTGTGAAGGAGTGTGGCTCACTCCAGTGGTTTCTGATCATAGTCACTTTAATTCTATCAATAAAGAGATGCAAACCTTCTTAAGTAGTGTGCGTATGTGTGGCTTGGGGCCACATGAAACTTCAGTCTCTATTTCCTAGGGATGTGAATCGTTTTTTTATGATTTAAAAAAAATCGTCAGATATTTTTTAAATCTTCAAAAATCGTTAGAGTGCGTGAAACAATAGAAATTCCCCTGATTTATTGTGAAAAATCGTTAATGGGGTTAGTGTCCACTAACGGGAGTTATTTGGGGGGAGGGCGGGAAAACTGGCACACCAAAACTCCTCCTAAACCCACCCCGACCCTTTAAAACTAATTCCTTACCTTCCCCCACCCTCCCGAACCCCGCCAAAACCTTTTAGAAATACCTGGTGATCTACTGGGAGTCCTGGGAGCGATCTCCCGCTCTCGGGCCATCGGCTGCCATTAATAAAAATGGCGCCGACGGCCCAATTTAAAAAACCCACCCCTGACCCTTTACAAATGACCCCTTTGCTTCCCCCACCCCCCAAAAACCTTTACATGTACCTGGTGGTCTAGCGGGGGGTCCGGGATCCATCCCTGCACTCATACCCTCAGTGCTGACTGGTTTCAAAATGGCGCCATGGCCGATGGCCATGTGACAGGGGCTGCCAAATGGCACCTGTAGCCCTGTGACATAGTAGGTCAAGTGGCTATCGCGCCATTTGATACCGGCACAGAGGGTATGAGTGCAGGGATGGCTCCGGACCCCCCCCCCCCCCCGCTAGACCACCAGGTACATGTGAAAGGTTTTGGGGGGGTTCGGGAGGGTGGGGGAAGCTAACGGGTCAATTTTAAAGGGTCGGGTGGGTTGTTTTTTTTATCTGCTCGGGCCTCACTAAAAAAAAAATTAGTGATGTGAATCTCTACCGATCAGATTTTGTTCTCCCTCCAGCCGAACACGATTCACTGTTTCCTATCTGAAGGCTGCACTTCTGATTTGTGCATTCTTAGTTGTCTCCTGGAAATCATTTATTAATCCAGAAAATTCACACTTTGGGGAACATAAGAGCTCTGATGTGTAACTTTTCAGCTTGTCCTCAGTATGATGCAATTAGAAGGCAGTGGTTTTCTCTATCAAGGTTAATAGGCAGTATCATGGAGGGGAAGGGATGTGATTTTGGCTCCTTTTGTCAATTTAGAGTTTCCCATGTCAGAATTTCATATTTCAGATCTGGCAACACTGTTGTGCAAG
This sequence comes from Rhinatrema bivittatum, assembly GCF_901001135.1. NCBI lineage: Eukaryota > Metazoa > Chordata > Amphibia > Gymnophiona > Rhinatrematidae > Rhinatrema > Rhinatrema bivittatum. The sequence continues at coordinate 54,513,552 of NC_042628.1, read as the reverse complement.
AAGGATTATGAGTGTGTGTGCTTTCAGATAGTGCTGAGCCTCTTATCGTGGGTGTGTCACTTCTGAGTGGGCTCTATTGTCTTGACAATGCTTACAAAAGGTTATGTCAGCATTTCACAAATCCCTTGGAGAGGAGGAGGCCAAAGCATTATTGATTTTTTTTAGAGGAAAATCCTTTCATTCTTTCAGTGTTTGCAGTCACGGTATCGGCCCTTCTTGGGTGTCACTCAGGTGCAGTGTGTGTATATAAAGCCCTGCCCCAGCTTATGAAGGCATGAGTTAGAGCAAGGATGATGAAGATGAAGAGACTCCAGGTGTCCCTGCTGCTGCAGCTGCTTCTTATTGGACTGAACTCAGGTAAACAAAAGGGGAGGAAGGGGGAAATCCTGTTACAGAGGAAAGGTGCCCTGACTAAGGAATATCTGAGAACTAATCCCAGTCGTGCTTTGTGTGGCCCCAGGAAAGTCATTTTACCTGCCTGAGCCTCAGTTCTAATCCCGACTCTGTCACTGCCTCTGTGTGACACCAGGTGAGTTCCTTTATCTCCTGGTACTTTAATTTAATACTGTACCTCTCTCCCTTATTAATTAGGAATTAATTATAGCTTTCTCCTTTTACCCCACCATTCCTGTAGTTCAAACTGCAAATTAGTGAGAGCGATTTAAAAAGCCACCCACACCAGAGGCAGCTTTTCTGAAATGCATTTATTTATGGTTAAATATATTTTATTTTGGCAACATATGAGCATCCAAAGTCAAGGTACGTACACTCTGCTGCACCCCGACATCATAATCACCAAAGAACAAGCAACTAATATCTCCCACCCCCCAGCCCAGATCAGCTCAGAGGGAAAGGACAAAGAAAAAAGAAACATAATGTCCTGAGTGGCAACATCCATGTCAAATCATTCAAAATTAGATTCCTCGCTCGAGGGGTAGATGCTGCAAATAGAAATCCCAAATTTTCAGGAAAATCTGTGTTTTTTTTCTGGAAAATCCAATTGTTCTGGCATATTCTCTCCAATTGGCAATATGAAAGAGCAGGTTCTTCAGTTGACCGATAGTGGGGGATCCCCTGATGTCCATTTTTGTAGAATGCATTTTTTTGCCAATAAAAACGCTTTTAGGCACCATAGTTTTGTATGGCTCGATGAGAAAGTATAAGTGCAGAAATCATCAAATAAAAACACCTTAACATCTAAGGCAAATGACATACCCGTTACTTGTAACCATGACTGCATCTCCCTCCAGTAGGCTTGAATGCACTCACATTCCCAAAAACCGTCTCAATGACCCCACCTCAAGATGGCATTTCAGACAGATATCAGAAGGCACCAAGTGACAATTAAACGCTTGAGATCGAGAATAAAATACCGTAAAAGAAACTTAAACTGAATTTCCCTCAACAGAACATTAATAGTAATACGACGTACTTTAGAAAGACAGTAGGCAATGTAATCCCCCAAAAGGCTCAGATGGATCTCCCTATTCCACCCTGACACCACTTGCTCATAACCCGGACCCTTCTAAGGGTTCTGTAACAGTTTATACCAAAAGGAAATGGAGTGACGATCAGGGTCATCTATATCAAACAGTTCAGGTTGCATGTCCCTTTGGTCGCCTTGTAAAGCCTTAAGATCTAGAGACTTGAGATAATGGGACAGTTGGTGGTAAGAAAACTGTAGTCTCATGGAAATGGCAAATTTAGAACAGAGGTCTATGTACGGCACAACCGAGCCATCTTCCATGAGAACCTGCTGTATGATGTGAATCCCCTTGTGAGCCCAATCCCTAAAAGGGTGAGAGTGAGACCTCGGACTAAAATCAGCATTCCCAATAATAGGCAAAAAATGAGAAACCCTATCATCAGCATTAATAAGCCTACAATACCAGTGGCATGCTTTGATAATGGGAACTATAAGCACACTGCGCTGACGGTGAGGTGGTAGAGCCAAATGCAAGCGATGTAAGACATAACGCAGCTCCTGGGGAGCCACCAAGCCCAGTTACAAACTCAAGGGGGGGAAAAAAGCGGTTCCCATTAACCAGTCCCCTACATGGTGCATATTACACGCCACGTTATGGTACCTCATATTTGCTAGACCCAGTTCCCCATCATCTCGATGCCTCATTAAACAAGTCAAATGTAGCCTTGGCCGAGTCCTATGCCACAAGAAATTACACATTTGCCTCTCAATGCCAGCTACCTCCCCTCTTGTCAACCAGCACAGCATCATTTGAAAAAGTTAAAGCCATCGTGGAAGAATTGACATTTGATATCAATTCACCCACCCCAATATGGAGGGGGGAGATCTAGCCAAGAATCCAAAAGTTTAGATCCCATTACATCCCATTACAATCCGTGGAGCCTCCCTGTAGAGCATGATCCCCAAATATTTAAAAGAATCATGAACCCACTTAAAGGGGAAAATGGGACCCACACAAGTTCTGTACATCATCCATCATCTGTAAGGACTCCGTTTTACCTAAATTAAGTTTAAACCCAGGCAAAGACCCATAAGTCTGGAATTCCACAAACAGGACTGGCAGAGACATGGTCGCATCCATAATATGAACCAAGATATCATCAGCAAACGCTGAAAGCTTAAACTCCTGCTCAATACCCTGCCCCAAAAGATACACCCCGAATAGTTACATTATTCCTGATCCTTATTAATAAGGTGCCAAAGTAAGAAGAAACAAAAGCAGGGAGAGGGGAAGCCCTTCCGAGTACCACTTTTTAACTCTAAACTTTCCGAAGGAGCTCCATTCACCAAATAGACGCGGTTGGATGAGTATACTATACAGCAGCTTTACCACCTCACAAAAATATCCATCAATACCCATGGCCGTTAACACCTCCCACATAAACTATCAGTTAACCCTATCGAATGCCTTTTCGGTGTCAAACTAATAGAAGGAAGGGCAAATGATTTAATTTACTATATTACATAGTGGCTATCACTTTCCGGATATTAAGCACAGAATTCCTCCCTCTAACAAACCCTATCTGGTCATCTCCAATTAATCCTGGCAAGAAACAAGACAACCTATCTGCCATAATCTTTACCAATAGCTTAATTCAAAATTGAGAAGGGAGATAAGTTGGTACGAGCCAGGTAGCAAGGGATCACGACCCTGCTTAGGTAGAACCACAATGTAAGCTAAATTAGGGGCCAAGGGAATGTCCTTTCGCAATTATTTCCTCATACATGTCCCCCAAGGATAAAAGAATTTTACCACCCCATTAACTTAAAAATTCCCCTGAGAACCCATTGGGGCTGGGCGCTTTCAATATGGGGCCTACTGAATTGCCCACTATATCTCCTCCGGTTTAACTGGTGCATTCAGCTTTTCTTTTCTGAGTACCCTGGAACCTTGGCAAGGTAATTTCTCCTAGATATTTAACAATATCCGTGCGCTCTACATGGGAACTGCTGTACAACTTCTCATAGAAAGATCGAAACATGACACTGATATCCTTGAGTTTTTGAGCACCCCGGATTCCTCCTTCAAGGCCTTGATATATCTCTGGACCTCCCATCGCTTCATTAAATTAGTTAGCATCCTGCCAATCTTATGATCATATTGATAAAATCTTGCTTTATAATACAGCAATGATTTCTGAACACGTTTATGTAAAAGGAAATTTAATGTAGCTTGTACCACCACAAAACACTGTTTATGAACAGGGGTCACCTGGGCCTCATAAGCCCTCTTTGCCTTTCATAATTGAGTTTCCAATAATAAAAAAAGTTTTGATATGACTTTCCTCTGGGAAGCTATGTAAGATATGTCTCTCCATAAAACTGCTTTAGCCGCTTCCCAGAAAAGGGCTGGGATTACCCTATGAACCTCATTATGCCGTTCATATCCTCCCATTTTTTGTGTAGATAATCTTTAAATCCCTGATCAGTATACAAATATCTAGGGAACTGCCATAAGAAAGGTACATCAGTGGGACGAAACCCCTCTAGATCAAGCCACAGCATAGCATGGTCTGACACCTCCAGGGACCGATCTCAACAAGTGTAACTCTAGAAAAAGTAGAAAACCCCAGTGAGCAAGTAATCGAGACGGGAATGGGAACCATGCGCCCTAAAGGATGTGCGTGTACTCCCTAATTTCAGGGTGTAAAACTCGCCATAGATCAAGTAAATCTAAGGCGTTACAGATATAAGAAACTCCCTTGGCAGAGCAATCCCCACGCAGGCCACACCCCAAAGAACGATCAAGCTTGGGGTTGTGTATGCAGTCGAAATCCCCACCCAGAAAAAATACACCCTTCAGCTTTATCAGCAAGCAATTTAGCAAGGTTCATGAAAAACAATGTTGATACACATTTGGGCCATAAACATTACAGATAGTGACCGTTTTGACCAAACAGCTTGCCAAAACTATTAAATAACGAACACCCGGATCAGTGATCACTTGAATCAATTGAAAGCAACCTGTTTCCCTATCAATATGGTGATTCCAGATTTCTTGGATTCCGCCTGGGAAGAATAGACCTTCTCCGAGCCACCCGTCGGAGCTTTGCATGCTCCTTCTCATCCAACAGAGTTTCTTGCAGCATAACAATAAGTATATGCTGCCTTCGTAAAATTTTCAACACTTTATTAGCCACCGACCCCAAACACGAGACATTCCAAGTGGCCACTCTTACTAAAGGTTGCTGTGGGCGACTAATTAGCCAGGGACCATATCAGGACATGCAGGCAGCATTTCCCATATCACAACCCATGCCTCCCAGCCTAAGTCCAGTCCACTGAAAACGTATCACCCAGGTCATACAGTAACTAAACCCCTCGAAATCATCAGTTTACCCCATCCCAAGTCAACCCCTCACCCCTTGTGCCTTATGTTCCTCCACACTCCAGCCATGATCCTCACACAAAGTAGGACAAGAGACCAGCCGTCGAGCATGGAGATCCCCCACCTCCCAACACATCAAACAAAAATCGGCAGAATGCATAACATAAAACAATTGAAAATGGAAGAAAAGATAATGCCAAGGATATACAGCGCACAATCTCAGCTCCTGGAGATCAAAAACAAAATAACCTCCCTGGGGGCCAAATATTATTGGGCAAAAGGAAGCTGAGTCAATCACTGGCAGTCTGACTTCCAAAAACCACATAGCTGAATCTTCCAGCGCATCAGCTTGCCAACTGAGACCATAGGCCATGGGCAGCCCAACCAACAAAAAGAACCTAATTTACCACTGAGCTGTATAAAACACCAGAAAGAATCTGTTGTTGAAACTAAGCCCAGCACATTGCAACCGCCAGAAGCCTTTTATCAACCAACCCGGGCTTCAGACATCGTGGTGAGGAATGCGGTGGCAGCATCCATTGACTCACAAATAGTCACAGTGCTATTATAGGTGATCTAAGCTTAGCTGGAAACTGCAGTGCGAATGGTACTTTTTTTTTCCACGAGTTGGGTGCAGATCGGTGCAAAAGCTTTGCACTTGGCTGCCACCTGTGCCGAATAATCCTGAAAAATCAAAACTGTTGCGCCTTCATAATCACGTTTCCGATGTCTATGATAGGCTTGCAATATCTCCATCTTATGAGCTGAATTCAGCAGCTTAGCAATCACAGGCCGTGGGGATGTGTTTTTTTGCAAAAGGAACGGCTCTAAACGTCAGGCCCGCTCTACTCTGAACTTGCCATCCTTCACTCCGATCTGCAGCGCTCAGGGCAGACAGTCCTCTAAAATGTCAATAAGAGCAGACTGGCTAATACTCTCAGGGATGCCAATAAATCTTAAGATCCCTTCTCAACCGGTTCTCTAGGTCGCCTAGTTTCTGAGACTGTGTGACCCAGTCAGCCTTAAGCGAGGCCACCTCCGTCTCCAGGGCCTGCATGCAATCTTTTCGCTGCAGACACTTTCGTCTACACCTCATGCATCTGCTTAACCATCTCCATCAGAAGAAAAAAGACTTCATCGAACTTTGCAATAAACTTTGTCAAATTTTAGATTCTAATGCGGCCACGACTGCAGCCAATACCTCCAATCCATTAGCTTCCCGTCGCTGCCGGAGATGGCGGCGCGTTGAGCGAAGTCGCCATCTTGGATCCCGCTAACTTCAGCTTGTCCGCTCGCGGCGCTGGCCAGTTTAGAGGCCATAAACAAAGGTGGATAAATAGCGAAGAAAGAAACGGCCAAATTGCATGGTAGTTGAAGACTGAGCTAGGCGAAAATGAGAAAAAAAAATCACCGCAGGGAACCGTTTAAAATAAAAAGAATGCGAGGTGGGGATCCGGAGCTAGGCAGGCATGTGACCTTACTCCACCATCGCGTCACGTGGTCCTCTTGCAATATTTATAACTGTGATTGGTATAATTTGGGATTGAAATCTTAGCCAGCTGATAACCATCAGAAACTTTCACCTGTTTATTTACATAATTATTTCCACACATGGGGATTAATTTGGAGAGAGAAAGCTTGATAAAGCTGTACCTCATGAATCCTGAAGAGGAGCACAGTTGTTAAACACAAGAGGGTTGGTGTGAAGGGGCAGGAGGCCTCCCATTTATTCTCAGAGGGCTAGAAAGAAAGGCTCAGCAAACCAGGGCTTGTTCCAGTATAAGGAGCAGGGGCGGAGTGCAGGAAAATATCCGCTTGGGGGATTTTTTCAAAACTGGCCCTTGGTGGTATCTGGCTTCTTCATGTCAAAACAAGCCACAAACATCTAATAATTTTAAAAGGTCACTTAAATTTGTTCTAATATTTGCAAATACCACTAAAATATTTCAAAAATAGTAGACACGTGAAATAACACCCAAAATTTAAATAGGATTAAAAAATGTCCAGCTCTCCCATACCGTAAATAAAGTAATACCAGGATCTTTTGATTTCTACTCACCCAGAGACTGTTTGTGGATTTGGGGGAAGGGGGCCACACAATCTTTATCCTCTGTCTCTCCCCTTCACACGCATAGGCACTCTCTCTCTCTCATACATGCATGAAGGTGCCTCTCTCTCTCATACAAACATGCAGGCGCTCTCTCTCTCAACATATGTAGGCTCTCTCTCTGTCTCTCATACACACATTCAGGCTCACACACAGGCTCTCTCTCTCATAACACTCATGCAGGCACTCTGTCGCCTCAACACATGCAGGCACTCTGTCTCTTGCACATATGTAGGCTCTTTCTTTCATACACATGTAAGTAAGTGCTCTCTATCTCATACACTCATGCAGGCTCTGTCTCTCATGCACACATGCAGGTTCTCCCATCTTATGCACACATGCAGGTTCTTCCTTCTCTCTCATGCACACACAGGCACTCTCCCTCATGCATGCACACATGCAGGTTCTTTCTTTCATACACACAGACCAACAGATGCTCTCTGTCATACACACATACCTTAGGCCTCCTCCTTTCTGCTGGGCCTTGGCAATGCCAGCGCTGCTCCTTATTTACTGCTGGGGGCAGGTGGGAGGAGGTCAATGCTCCTGGTGGCCCTGAAACCACCAGAAGCGTCATTCTTCCTTCTCTTCGGGCCACAGCAGGTAGAGCTCCTTCGCGGCCCTGCTGAGCCTTTCATCGAACCATGGCAGTTTGAGCTCCTTTGTGGCCCCACGGAGCCCTTTATCCAGTTGAGGCAGTTTGAGCTGTGTTGCATCCCGCCAAGCGCTTCTTCCAGCAGCAGCGAGTTGCGCTCTGTCGCAGCCTGCCTCAGCAGACCATGTGACCAGTGTGACCGGCCCACCAGGGGATGCCTGATCCCCGATAGGCCAATCTGCCACTGATAAGAACCTTTTCCACAATGTTGAAACCGCACATCTATTGCCTAAAAATATAGGGCCTGATTTACAAAAAGGAAAGAATTTATTGAAAAGTCCCAACAAAGCAACAAGATAAGAACTCTGATCCTCAAAATCGATTCACAGGAACAAAAAAATGTAGCAAAGGCAGTTAAGATTGAATTTTCAATCACTCAGTCTTTTTGAGTAATAACTCCTTCCTTCAAAGTAATTGTTTGTCCTGCTCCAAAGACCTAGGGACCTTGCATTAGACCAACTACCTAATTCAAACACATCTACTAGGACTTCCCTAGTTAGTACCTCTCTGCCTTTGGGAGAAATCTGAACGTGGATGATAAATCAGGGGTCTTCAACACTTCCAAACACCAACCAACTTCTCTAAGTTAGGGCTTCTCTTCAGCTCTCTCCACTCCTCCCCTCAGTGCTTATGGAAGCACCTTTTATACCATTTCATCAAACCCTTCCTCTTTGGGGGAATGACACCTCCTACTATCACCTAGCACTAGCTCTACACTTCCATGTATCCTTCCAAGGATCTTGCACTTTGCAGAGCGCTCTGGAAACAGAACTCTCAGTCCTTCTGTTGACCCCCTTAGAGAGGAGGAGTCCTTCAGAAATGCTTTCTAGTGACCATAGCCAGGGTTACAGACATGTAACAGTACGAGTGAAATCAGATTCTCTGTATATGTTTACCTGCCCTGCATGAAGGAGCTCTGGGGGCAGGGAAAAGGATTTACACGCATACGTTTGCAAGGAGAAACTTATACCTCATCGAGCAGGGGGAACCTTTCTGTGTGTAAGTCCATGTATAGAACACCAAACCCATGAATATTCAAAGCCCAGTTAGGTGCTTAAGTTCATTTTGCAAATTGGGTCAAAAATCTCCAAGTACAAGAACCTTCAGACTTTAGCCCTACAGCGGTTATTTGAAAATGACCCCCAGTGTTCTGGGAGGGAAACATCTTCACAGAACATTTTGGCAGGCAAAGAAATGAGCAGGAAGCAGTGCAGGACTTAAATTTTACCTTTATCGACAAACGTCTCCTGGCACTTTCTGCTCAGGCTTTGCACGTGCATAATTTGTTTTATTCAGAGGAAGTTGCAGGAAATGGAACTCTCTCCCCTCTTTAACCCTACTTCCCCTGCCACCGAGGGAGTACCTTTATTAATAAAGCTAGATCCTCCATCCCCTTACTCCCTGGAAATCTCGTAGTCCTGTCTCCTAAGGGACACCTTGTTACTGCATTATTTCAGTCAGTCCCCATCAATCTCCTCCTCTCTCAGCGTACCCTCCTTGAATTTCCCCTTATACTTAGTATTTAAATGTACAAGAATTTTATTAGAAATTGATTGTAATCTGCCTTGAGACCTGCTTGGTTTATGCAGAATATCAAATGCTTGCAACTAAATAAATAAATAACTCAAGGGCAAAAGTTAGGTTGTTTCATAATGGTTGCTGGCTTGCAGGCTTGGTACTCTTGTTTTTTTATTCCTGACTTTTGAATTGGGCTCCTCATCTCACTGTGGAAGTGCCTGATGGATCATGGCAGATATTCAGCTCACTTTCCATGGGGTGGGAGAGCCCATGAGTCAATGCCTGGCTAATCTTCTTTTCTCCTCTCTCCCTATTCCAGCTGATCCCTGTACTGAGATTCCTGGGAGTCTGAAGCAGATCGATGTTAGCAATGGCCAGGTCTTTGGTGTGAACAGTGCTGACCAGATATACACGTTGTACGAGAACAGCTGGACACAGATTAAAGGTTCTCTGAAGCATATCTCAGTGGGCCCTGCTGGCATCTGGGGTGTGAACAGTGGTGACAACATCTACCGACTGGTGGCAGGCAACTGGGTCCAGATGCCAGGTAAATCCTCACCAGGAAAGAGTCTGGAGAAACATAGACCATGATGGCAGATTAGGACTGTAAAGCCCATCTAATCTGCCTAGTTTGTTTCCTGTTGCAATATCATAGATCCCAGCTGATCTCTGGGTTTCTCTTGACTGTCAGTGTGGCAAAGATAAAGGTCTTTCTAACACGAGGTTCTCATCTTCCCTTTCCTTTCCCAGGGGCTCTCAAGCAAATAGATGCAGGCGGGGATCAGTTCATCTCTGGTGTGAATGCACAAGATGATATTTTCTGCCTCAGCAAGTCTGGGACCATTCCTGCAAAATACCAGACGACACCACCCTGGGAGAACTTGGAAGGGAAGCTGAAGTACCACACTTGTGGCTCGCTGAGCTGCTGGGGCGTCAACTCCAACGATGACATATTTTACCGCTGGGGATCCACATCAGATTCGTGCAAGGGCTCTCGCTGGCAGCAGGTGGAAGGAAAGCTGTCAATGATTGAGGTTGGGACAGAAGGCACCGTCTACGGGGCGAATGCCCAGGGCAGTGTTTTTCGCAGGTAAGAAGGAAAGCTGCCCTTTTTGGGGAGATCCTGGGCGGCTGTGTGGAAGTAGAGGTGTACCCTGAACTCCTTTCCCCAAGTACAGCACCGTGCATGCTCTGCTAGTGGGCAAATGCATGCAGGAGGGGCAGGTCTCCTGTATTCTCATGCACTGAAGAACAAAAAGTATAGGCCTCCTTTGCTCTCACACTGATCCTGAGTGATGTCAGATTCTCGGTGATATCTCAGGAGTGTGCCAGATACAATACATCAACTGCAAAGCAGATGAAGCCTGCAGATGGTACTCAGAAAGCCCAAGTTTGGATTGTGGAGTTCAAGGAGATGGGCAGGGAACGTCGGAGATGGGTGCAGAAGTGCAGGGCTGGGAGAGAAACAAAAGTTATAGTGTAGATGATGCCCCATCATATCCAAATTGGCAAAAATCATAAAACAGCATTTGCTAAATTCTGCAGCTTACAGAGAGGTCCATGGTCTAAAGGCTTTGTCTGGATCACTTTTGTTGGTTGTTAACCAGACATACCCTGATGTTTAAATTCCCACCCCCTTCCCCATTCTCCGCTCACTGGTTAAATCTTGCTAAGGCGAGTTATTGCCTGGAGAAAATGTATCTGCACAAAAAGAGAAGGTGCTGGGGTCATACCCAGGGTTACATTTTACTTTGGGTAACTGGCCGGACACATTGCTTTATTCAGATAACTTTAGGCAAGATATTCAGCCAATGCCCATTCATGCTGAATATCCAGATAAGTGAATTTGCCAATTTTTCCGTATGCGTGCCTTGTGGGCAATTTTGTAACGGCAGGAAAAGCTCTGTTTTACCCGCAGAAATTACTCTGAAGGTTCCCTCTACATAAAATAAAATTACAAACAACGGAAAAGAGCAATAACAAAGGCAAATCCCGGGTACTGGTGGTGATCAGGATTCCCTCTGCTCACACTGGGATGGAGACACCTAACCAGGGAGGGAGGTGGCTATAACAGACCCCCACCCCCGTGGCTAAATTTAGCTGCTGAAAATCTGGGCACTTTCAGGGGCAGGGTTGGTCCGGGGGGCAATTTAGGTGCCTAGCACTGGTTGACAGCACTAGGTGCCTGACTTTGGTATTTGGTACCCAGATTCAAGCTTTCCAACAGAGGTCTGAACCCAGGCAGCCCTAGTGAGCTCAGCATGAATATCCACCCATTACATTTCTGACCTGCTGCTCTGTCATGTTCTCCTCTTTCCCAGGATTACACTGAGTCTTTCCTGCTCATTCTTTGGTGTGAAGTCCTTGATTTTCTCTGCCAGCTTTGGGAAATGTGTATTTGCACAGAGCAGGAGAAATGCATTTCAGATTCTGTTTCTCCAGTGCTGCACTGCAGGCAGTGTCTGGCTTCTTGGAGTTTCCAGTTCAGTTTTTGTCTGCACATTTCTGTTTCTCATCAGGGCCAGCTTTGTGGCAAATTATCCCTGTCTTCCTACGCCCATTTTCTTACCTCTTTCCCTCCCTGCATTCTTCCCCCTTCTCCCACTTCCTCCAGGCATTCTGTCTCTCCTTACTCCCAGCATTTTCCCTCCTTCCTTCCATTCTCTTACACTTTTCCTCCTCTCCAAAACATTATCATCTTCCTTCCCCTTTCTTCCCACCCTCCAGGGATTCTTTCCCTTTCCATCCTGCCTGCCGAGTCCTGACTGTCCTAATTCTCCTCACTTGTGGCTGGCTTCCCCACTACAGGACTCTGAGTACAGAGAAGGGCAACCAAAATGATACAAGGGAAGGAACGATTCCCCTATGAGGAAAGGCTAAAAATGTTAAGACTCTTCAGTTTGGAGAAGTGATGGCTGACGGCAGATATGATAGAGGTCTATAAAATAATGAGTGGAGTGAATTAATTGGTTGTTTAGTCTTTCAAAGAGCACAAAGACTAGGGGATACAAAATGAAGTTAATAGGTAATACATTTAAAACTAATAAGAACATCTTTAATAAATGCATAATTAAAATCTGGAATTCATTGCTAGAGGATGTGGTAAAAGATGTTAGTATAGCTGCGTTTAAAAAAGGTTTGGACAAGTTCCTGGAGGAAAAGTCCATAAACTATTATTAAGGTGGAGTTGCAGAAATCCGCTGCTTATCCCTGGGATAAGCAGCTTGGAATCGTTCTACTCCTTGGGATCCTGCCGGGTATTTGTGACTTGGATTGGCCACTGTTGGAAACAGGATACTGGGCTTGATGGACCTTTGGTCTGACCCAGGATGTCAAATCTTATGTTCTTAAGAGTAACCTTTTGTGGATGGCTCCCCTTTTATTTTTTTCCTAGATTAACCTCCCTGTCCCCCATCTCCTACCAACCACTCATATTCTCAGCCAATCTACCACTCCTGACCCAATCACTGAGTCCACCTCCTTCCTACCTCAGTCTCTGCTCTCCTCACCCCTCCCTAAGTGCCAGCTCTTCCCCGTCCAATCTCTGAATCTCAGAATCCCAGCACTTCGCCTTCTTCCCCCACAATCCAAATAGTCCAGACCACCTCTCTTGTACAGTGTCTGATACCCTTGCTTTGGCCCTGTTTTTTCTATCTCAAAGTTGCCTTATAACTTCTCAGATTATGAAGTGAGATAACAGCATACATTTTTTCCTGAATGGCTGTGTCTCTCTCTTGGTTGCCTCCCAGCTCTCTCCAAGCTGTGTTCTTACTGCATGCGGAGAAAAGCTGAGCCTTCTCCATTCCTGCAGCACTTTCTTCTAAGGGCCACTCTACCTGAGCAGCAGCTTCCCATCCGAGCTGTCTCCTTAATGGTGCAGGAGTGGGCTGGTGGCATTTGAAGCACTGGAGAATCACTGCTGGCCCACCCTTGTGCCTTTAAGGGGGCAAATCTAATAAGACACTGCTACTCAGGCTGCTCAGTCCTTGAGAGAGAGAGAGAGGAGGTGCCCCTTTTACAGCCAGCTTACTGCTGCCACCTGCTGACCCACGGCAACTTGGGTCCGATGAAGACAGAAGCCACAGGTTGAGTCCAAAAACTAATTTATTTATTTATTTATAATCTTTTCTATACCGCTATTCGTAGCAACATCATATCGGTTTATACTATAACAGCAGGAGGAAATTACATTGAACAGGAGAGGGCTAAATGGGATTCATAGGAACAGTAAACTTAGCAAGGAAATGACAGAAAACCAATCAAGGACAACAGTTAGTATTGATAATGCACATAAATAATTATAGGAATAAGTATGATATAATTCTTTCAAAATAGTAAAAGGGATATGTACAGAGTTCAGCAAAAACTGGCATGTTAAGTAGATAGGGGAGGTGGAACTGGAATTGTAGGGGGAAGGCTTGTTTAAATAGCCAGGTCTTCAGGTTAGTTCGGAATTTGGAGGGATTTATCTGCTACACAGGGCAGTAGGGAAGAGGCAGGGGGAAACCAAACCTTGCTCTTGCAGCTCAGAAGGCTGAAATAGATTATTCCCTTGCCTTACATGTGCTACAGCTTTCTTTATTTTTCAAAGTTCCACATGAACACGTTTTCTGATTGAAACAAACTCCCAAACCAGGCTAACTACACAAAATTAGTGAATTAAATAAGAGCTTACATAACATTTAACAATAAAGAATAACTACCCATAGATTTAGAGAGAGTGCAGCCCTGCTTACCTCTCTACTCTCTTCTGGAGTCTCCCTGTGCAGTAACCTTGCACATTAAGCGGCAGAGTGGGAGGACAACATTGAAATTGACGCTGTTTCGTTGCACAATTTGATAGTTGCCCCTCGTCATCTGCTCGCAGTGGAAGCTTCCTCTCTCCACTCTCTGCAACACTGAAGCCAGGTCCCACCTCCCACTCTTCTGCACCAAACACAAGCTCTCAATGACACACTTCAGTTAGTAGAATTTGCTGGAATTCTATTGTGCATTTCATGCTTTGTTACTCTTTCACTGGCCACTGGGGTATTTCCTTTTGGGGGGGTAAGGGGCGGTAAGAGGGGGACCTCCATGCCTAGGGGTGCTGAAGAAGTTAATCTCGCCCTGGTCAGCAATGGGGTCCAGCCTCCCCTCCTACAAAAGGAGGAAAGCCAAGGAGGGTGAAAATTACAACTCTCCATCTTCAGCTACTTTAATCCTGTACTCTTCTCCTTCCAGAGAAGGCATCACTGACAACAACCCTATTGGGACCTCCTGGAGCCAGGTGGATTCCTGTGGCAACAACATCAAACATGTGTCTTTCGACCTGGGAAAGCTGTGGATGGTGACCACTGATGACAGGATCCTAACATGCAGTGCCTGCTGAGAGCTATCTCTTCCAAACCTGTAACCCATACCCCTCTTCCTCCCCTACTGAGAGAGACCTTTCCTGAACCTGTGACCTTTGCCCTGCTGAGTGACCTCTCCTGAACCTGTGAGCCTGCCGCCCTGCTGAGTGACCTCTTCTGAACCTGCAACCCCATTCTCTCCCTTTTCCTGTTCCAAAAGAAGTAACAACGTTCAGTAGTATCCTCTGCCTGTATTTCCATGTGCCTAAGATAAAAAGCTTCCTTCATGGATTCACATCCAGCTGCTTTTTTATAGTAACATGCCCTTTTTATTTCCATGGTATTGTTACACCTCTCTGACCTCCCTGGTTTTAACATGCACATCTGTATGGAGATGCAGCTATGTGGGCTGCTGTGGACAGGCCAAAGTGACCTTTATAGAGCCTCAGTCTTTCCATCAACCTCACAGGCATCAGGGCCCTGTCTTCCGCAGCAGCGCTGTCCCATGGGACTAGGATTAAAATTGTTAATTGGAGATAACTCAGTACTTGCATAAAAGGGGATTTAATTTGTAGTTTTTCCTGTGACAAGAGTGTAAGGAATAGGTTTGCAATCAGCTTTCTCTGCAGTTCTGGAAGGTGCCAGCAGAGGGCAGTGTCTTCCTATCATGTCTCTCTCTCTCTCTCTATTCCTTGATTGTTAATTTGAATAAAAGTTTCCTCATCTCCTGGTGTTTTTGTATCTAATTACTATTGTCTAGAGCTCAGATTCCACACACCTGCCCCCCAGGCCCACCACATGCAGCACACCTGCCGCACATCCAGCACACCTGTCCCTCGGCCCACATTAGCACACCTGTTTCTTTAATCTTACATTTAGCACACTTGGCCCACTTTTGTGAAGGCTCACTTAATATCCTCTAGGTCACTGGTGACTTTCAGTGTATACAATTTTTAATCACATCATAGTCTAACCTTGCTTCTTTCTCGCCCCTCGACACGGTCTCATCGCTTGACCCATTCTTGGTCATCAGATTCTGGGGAATTTCAGAGTTTCTTATAGAGCAGAACTGAGTTCAGTAAAATCACTCCTGCTAGAAGGGCAGCGCATTCTCCATCTGTAGTACTTTAACACGCTATGGCGCAGACGGTACACTCTTTAATCTGTCAGTGGAGGTGGATTTGAATGGGATATATTAGTAAATGCCCTGCCCCCAGTTTTGAGCACAACAGGAAGCCCCCTGCATGAGTTTATTCTAATCGGAGAGTGGCACTGCACCTGCTTCCCGTTTGTCACTTCCCATCATCGCAGCTTGTCCAATGTAAGATTTTATTGTTTTCTTAAAACATACAAAAATATACAAGTGAGTGCAAACTGATAGGTCTGAGTAGTCTTTATATCGCCGATCTAAAAAACATCATATTGCAGGCGAAAGAAAAGTTAATTTACATCTCTAGACCATCTTCCTAATCCCAAAGCACAACCCAAAGCTGTTTGCAAAGAAAAAATGCAAAATAATAAACATATATCATTCATCTACTACATCTGTAAAATACATAAATATAAACAGTTAATAATTACACTGGAAACTGATTGTAAACACCCTGAATGCTGAGCGAGGAGGTCTGTAAGGCTGAGTCTTGCATTATAGCAAACTGCCCTCATGCTGCCCCTTTCCCCATCTTATGCTGCCCTGCTTCCTCTGCTGCAGGATTGTGGAAGTCCAGTTTTGGTTTTATTAACTCACAGCTGAGCATTTGAAGATAAGGATATGCGTCACTACCTCTTCTGGATAAGGTGGACCTCCATTACAGATTCTGGCAGGGTCTCCCATGTGACTGTATAGGGTTATCAACATTAGGGCAGGCTGTGTCTCCCACCCTACAGAGGGAAAAATGCTAAGGGACCAATGCAATAAAGTACATCCAGCCTAGCTTATGGGTTTATGCATGATTTGTTGTGTTTACTGCGGTAGTGATACAGTGGAATCTTAGGCCGGACTGCAAGGAGGCGGAGTCTATGGGTCTGGCAGGACTTCACCCGGGACCCAGAATCCCCCCGGGAAGAGCCCGTAGGGATCCGGGCCCTTGGGACTTAGGTAGACGGTGGGCCGCAGAGGGTATGGCAGAAGCAGGCCCAGAGTAGGCAGGGATCAGCAAGCGAGTCCAGAAGCAGGCCTGGGGCTGACAGGCTGCTAGCCAATGGAGTACTGAAGCTGGACTGGGTCAAGACAGGTAGTAGGCAAGGAGAGTTCGGAAGCGGGCTAGGGCAGGCCCGGCAGCCAGTAGGCAAAGTTCTGAAGCAACCGAGGTCGTGGCTGGCGGCAGACTGGCAGAGTGCTGAAGCAGGCCGGGGTCGAGGCAGGCGGCAAGCTGGCAGAGTACTGAAGCTGACCGGGGTCGAGGCAGGCGGCAGACAGATGGAGTACTGAAGCAGACCGGGGTCGAGAACCGGGAAGACAAACGAGAAGTCACTGAAGCAGGAACGGGAGCACAACCAGGAACCAGCCGCGTCTGGAGGGCAACTAGCGTTCAAGGAACCTCGTTGCAAGGCGTCTACTAGGAGTCTGGACGCTGGTTAAATGCAGGCCCGGGGTGTGTGACGTCAGCTAGGGGGCTGTCCCGTACTTCCGGATGCTGGGCACACATAAGGGCCTTCCTCGCACGCGCGTGCGAGGCCAAGAGAGAGGCGGAGCTTCTGGCGGACAGGACGGCGTTCTCCACGTGGCGGAGCCGTGGCCACG
This sequence comes from Rhinatrema bivittatum, assembly GCF_901001135.1. NCBI lineage: Eukaryota > Metazoa > Chordata > Amphibia > Gymnophiona > Rhinatrematidae > Rhinatrema > Rhinatrema bivittatum. The sequence continues at coordinate 54,496,385 of NC_042628.1, read as the reverse complement.
CGGCCCAGCGGACCGGAACCCCGGCGGGTCCCCCTGTGGACTGGAGCGGAGGTAAGCGGACCCGACCCCGAACATGGGGGAGGCGGTCGGGACCGCAACAGTACCCCCCCATTTATGCCCCCTCTTCAACATACCAGGCTTCCCTGGATGATCGAGGTGGAACTGTCGGAGGAGGGACTTGTCCAAGATGTTGCGGGCAGGCTCCCAGGTATTGTTCTCATCTTCGCAGCCTTCTCAGGCTAGGAGGTACTCCCATCTGCGGTTGAAGAAGCGCACGTCGACAACCTCTCTTACTTGGTACGTGGGATCTTCAGCCACGGGCGTGGCAGAGGTGTCAGGAGGCTGCGGTGGAAGCGGGAGAGGACCAATGGTTTCAGGAGACAGACGTGGAAGGCGTCGTGAGTCCGTAGAGAGGACGGCAGCCGCAGTCTGTAGCAGACTAAACCTACTCTTTCGGCTAATCTCCTTGAGGGCATCCTTAAATGGATGTTCCGAGTACTGAGCCAGACGCAATCCCCAGGGAGGAAGACTGGAGCGGTTCGGCGGTGTTGATCGGCACATCGCTTGGCTGCCGTGGCAGAGGTGGCGAGCTTGTTTTGAGTGGCCTGCCACAGGCTCTGGAGCTGTTGGGCGGATAGCTGAGCTGCAGGAGAGGAACTGGGTGTAGCAATGGGCAAGGGAGGCTTGAGTTGCTTCCCATACACAACCTGAAAAGGAGAGCTTCTTGTGGCAGTATGGCTTTGGTTGTTGTATGCGAACTCCGCCCAGGGTAGGAGCTCGGTCCAGTTATCCTGTCTCCCATTTATGAAGGCGCGCAGGAATGTTTTCAAAGAGCGATTCATTCTCTCTGATTGGCCGTTACTTTGCGGGTGGAAGGCTGTGGAGAAGCTGAGCTGAACCTTGAAGCATTTACAGAGAGCTCTCCAGTACCGGGCTGTGAACTGCGGTCCCCGGTCGGAGACGATGTCTTGGGGGGAGCCCATGGATACGGAAAATGTTGCTGTGCAAACAAGAGTGCCAGTTCAGGAGCTGAGGGTAGCTTGGGTAGTGGCACGAAGTGGGCCATTTTGGAAAAACGGTCCACGGTAACCCAGATTACCGTTTTCCCTTGAGAAGGAGGTAAGTCTACCATGAAGTCCATGGCAATGTGGGTCCATGGTTCCGTAGGAATCGGAAGCGGCTGAAGTAGGCCACAAGGGGGTCCGAGGTTGGGTTTTTGTTGAGCGCAGGTAGGACAGGAGCTCACGTAGGCCCGAATGTCTCGCCGGAGGTTGGGCCACCAATAGTATCGGTTTCAGTAGCTCTAGGGTCCGCTCCTGCCCTGCATGGCCTCCTGTCAATGAGTCGTGGGCCCAGCATAGTACTTTTAACCGGGCGTTCTTGGAGACCACAGTTCTACCCTGGGATAGCACAGTTAGGGCCGTCAGGTGAACCTTAGATGGGTCCAGGATGTATCAAGGGGGTTCCTGATCCTCTTCTGACATCGAGGTCCGCGACAGTGCGTCGGCGCGGACATTCTTAGAGGCAGGGCGATACTGGAGTGTGAAGTCGAGCTGGTTGAAGAAAAGCGACGACCTGGCTTGTCGGGGGTTCAACCGCTGTGCTTGGGACAAAAATTCCAAGTTCTTATGGTCTGTGTAGACTGTTACCGGGTGAGCCGCTCCCTCTAGCCATTGCCTCCACTCTTCGAAGGCTAGCTTGATGGTTAGGAGTTCCTTGTCACCAATAGAGTAATTAGCCTCAGCAGGCAAGAATTTCTTGGAATAGTACGAGCAGGGTAGTAATTGTCCAGAGGGTGAGTGCTGGCTAAGGACGGCCCCTACTGCGACGCTGGAGGCATCCACCTCTACGATAAAAGGGCGTGAAGGATCCGGGTGGTGCAGGCAGGTGTCAGTTAAGAAAGCCTGTTTTAGGTCGGCGAAGGCTTCAGCGGTGGAGTCGGGCCAAGACTTAACGTACGCTCCCTTACGGGTCAAGGTCGTGAGAGGAGCCACTCTACGAGGTAATTGGGAATGAAATGTGTATAGAAGTTGGCAAACCCCAGGAATCTTTGCAGAGCCTTCAATCCAGATGGGCGGGGCCAGTTGGTGATGGCGGATACCTTCTCGGGGTCCATCTGGAAACCAGTAGAAGAGACAATGTACCCTAAAAAGGGCAAGGATTCACACTCGAACAGGCACTTTTCCAGTTTGGCGTATAGGCGGTTATCCTTTAAAACCTGTAACACCTGCTTAACGTGCCGTCGGTGAGTCTCTAAGTCTTTGGAATATATCAGCACATCGTCCAGATACACGATGACGTGGGAATGGAGCATCTCCCTCAGGACCTCATTCATGAGGTTTTGGAAGACTGCCGGGGCGTTGCAGAGACCAAAGGGCATTACCAGATACTCGTAATACCCAGCCCTGGTATTGAAGGCAGTCTTCCACTCGTCTCCTGGGCGTATGCGAACGAGATTGTAGGCTCCCCTGAGGTCGAGTTTGCTGAAAAGCTTGGCTCCTTGGAGTCTATCCAAGAGCTCAGGGATCAATGGGAGCGGGTAGCGATCCCTCTTGGTGATGGCATTCAACCCTCGATAGTCGATGCAGGGGCGGAGCGAGCCATCCTTTTTCCCCACGAAAAAGAAACCAGCCCCGGCAGGAGAACGAGAGGGATGAATAAAGCCCTTGGCGAGGTTTTCTGTGATATACTTGGACATGGCGGTGGTCTCAGGCAGGGATAGTTGGTATACTCGGCCTCGAGGCGGTGTGGTACCGGGTAGCAGGTCAATAGCGCAGTCGAAGGGCCGATGTTGAGGAAGGATCTCTGCCATCTCTTTGGAGAATACCTCCGCGAAGGCTTGATAGGGTGCTGGTAAGAGGCTCAAGGCACTGAGCAGGACTGGTCATGGAGGGCGCGGTACTTGGAGGCAGTGCGAGAAATAGAAGGGACTCACTGAGTCAATTGGAGAGTGTCCCACTGAATCACGGGAGAGTGGCGGTGCAGCCACGGTAGTCCTAGTACTACGGGGTGCACGGCCCTTTCCAAGACCAGAAACGATATTTCTTCGGAGTGGAGCGCCCCCGTTTGGAGAGTCAAAGGCACAGTGGAGCGGGAGATGATCCCGGGGAGCAAGGTGCCCTGGATGGATGTGACGCGTAACGGAGGACGTCTGGGCAGCGTGGGCAAACGTAGCTGCTGAACCAGGTCTGCTACTATAAAGTTCCCCTCGGCCTCAGAGTCAATGAAGGCCAAGGTCTGGAGTTCGCCCCCGGGATACTTGAGAGTCACTGGAGCAGAGCATTGAGGAGCTGAGCCCGCATAGCCTAGGAGTAGCTCCTCCGAATAACCTAGGCTCGGTCTTTTCCCGGACGCTCCGGGCAGTGGGCTAGGAAGTGCCCTTTCCCGCCACAGTACAGGCACAACCCCTGGGTACGGCGTCTCCTTCTCTCCTCGGCAGATAGCTGGGCACGGCCTAGTTGCATCGGCTCGCCGGGTGAGGAGATAGAGGCCTTAGGTGGCATGGGCCTGGCGGGCACGTGGGTAGGCGTTGCAGGTCTTCGTGGGAGGGCGCCCTCCCTGTCCCGTTGCTGTAGCCGGCGATCCACCCGGCCTGCTACGTCAATGAGGTCGTTGATATCGTCAGAGAGGTCCCGACCGGCCAGTTCATCTTTGATATGACCCGCCAAACCTTCCAGATAAATGCCTCTCAGGCAATCATCCCGCCAGCCTACTTCCATGGCGAGGGTACGGAATTCAATGGTATATTCCGCCACAGGCCGAGTTCCTTGCTTGAGATGCAAAAGTTCAGACGCCGCAGTGGCTTGGCGAGCTGGGTCGTCGAAAGCTTGTCAGAAATTGAGCACGAATTCCTGGAGATTGTGCAATAGAGGGTCCTGTCGCTCCCACATGAGAGAAGCCAGGTCGAGTGCCCTTCCATCCAGAAGGGAGAAGATGTAGGCTACCTTTACTGAGTCAGACGGGAACTGTGCAGGCAGCAAGGAGAACCGGACGTAGCACTGGTTCAAAAAACCCCGGCAGGCCTTGGTACCCCCTGCGTAGCGGGTAGGCGGAGGTAGTTGGGTAACTGGAGCGGTGCTGAAAGCAGGAGCCGGGGGTGTCGCTGGAGGCGTGTCTGGGGGCGTTGCTTCTAGGCGGGTAACCAAGCGCTCCACGGTGGCAGCGAGGACGTCGATGCAGTGCTGCTGCTGTTGGAGGCGCTGCGCCATTCCAGGAATGGCCTGTAGACTGGGAGCCTCCGCCGGGTCCATGGCCTTGCAAACTGTTGTGTTTACCTCGGTAGTGATACAGTGGACCCTTGGGCCGGACTGCAAGGAGGCTTCCTAGGCAGACCGGGAGGCGGAGTCTATGGGTCTGGCAGGACTTCACCCGGGACCCAGAATCCCCCCGGGAGGAGCCCGTAGGGATCCGAGCCCATGGGACTTAGGTAGACGGTGGGCTGCAGATGGTATGGCAGAAGCAGGCCCAGAGTAGGCAGGGATCAGCAAGCGAGTCCAGAAGCAGGCCTGGGGCTGACAGGCTTCTAGCCAATGGAGTACTGAAGCTGGACCGGGTCAAGACAGGTAGTAGGCAAGGAGAGTTCGGAAGCGGGCTAGGGCAGGCCCGGCAGCCAGTAGGCAAAGTTCTGAAGCAACCGAGGTCGTGGCTGGCGGCAGACTGGCAGAGTGCTGAAGCAGGCAGGGGTCGAGGCAGGCGGCAAGCTGGCAGAGTACTGATGCAGGCCGGGGTCGAGGCAGGCGGCAAGCTGGCAGAGTAGTGAAGCAGACCGGGGTCGAGGCAGGCGGCAGACAGATGGAGTACTGAAGCAGACCGGGGTCGAGAACCGGGAAGACAAACGAGAAGTCACTGAAGCAGGACCGGGAGTGGAACCAGGAACCAGCCGAGTCCGGAGGGCAACTAGCGTTCAAGGAAACTCGTTGCAAGGCGTCTACTAGGAGTCTGGACGATGGTTAAATGCAGGCCCGGGGTGTGACGTCAGCTAGGGGGCTGTCCCGTACTTCCGGATGCTGGGCGCACATAAGGGCCTTCCTCGCACGCGTGCGCGAGGCCAAGAGAGAGGCGGAGCTTCTGGCGACCAGGATGGCGTTCTCCATGTGGCGGAGCCGCAGCCACGCGGCCCAGCGGACAGGAACCCCGGCGGGTCCCCCTGTGGACTGGAGCAGAGGTAAGCAGACCCGACCCCGAACATGGGGGAGGCGGTCGGGACCGCAACATGATTGGGTGCGTGCTTTGGGCGTGCAGGACTAGCACCCAATGCAGTAAGGAGATTAGCGCGTCCGAAATGTGCCCTAACAAACATGAACCTGATAGCGCCCATCTCATGCAAATTCCATGTAGATGAGGACATTACCTATTATTGCCCAATGCAGGAAAGCACTGGGCACTCAATGTTCACTTTGTAATGTGTGAAATTTATCTCCAGCCCCAGAGGTAAAGTCAACTCGCAGTCAAGGGCTCATGAGAAACATTACAAAACAGGGTCCTCGTATTGCGATAAATATGTCATCTTCCTTAGTATTATCCCAGCTCTTGAATTCACTGCTTGTGGTGAGAAAAAACAAAAGTATATTGATTTGCTCAAAAAGAATCGGATATTGCTTTTGACTGCACAATTTAGACATGCGACATAATAAACTGCAACATGCAAAATCTGCATGTCAGTAAAATAACCAAAAGAAATGCAATCGAAATGGACGCTTGTATTGAGCGCCTGTTGCAATTGTGGGCGCCTGATGCAATAACCTCTTTTGAGTGCCAGAGACTCACATTCTCCCTTTTGTACACTGCCTCTCATTCACATATTGCATCGGGGCGCATAGGGATGTGGCTGCACACGTGTTAGGAAAACAGGCGCTCAATATGAACACCCGTTTTCAGCACGAATCTTATTGCATCGGCCCCTAAGCAAAGGTTTAAATCTATCCCCTCTATAGAGATACAACAGGGGTCAGAATATCACCTCCACCTCCTTTCTAATAAAGAAGCTTATAGAGCAGGTGATGAGAAGAGGAAGGCACAGGCAATTTATATGGGTGATTAAAAAAGGAGAGAGAGCGAGAGAGAGGCACAGGTGTTTTATACATGTGATCATGGGGTGCACAAACATTATGCCAGTGATTGGGAGAGTGAGACATTACAAAATTGCCATGAGAGGGGAGGTGCTACTGCTAGATGTTTTCCATCTGCTGGATGTTTATTGGGACATCCCGGCTGCGGTGTCATTTAGAAGCAGGGAAGTCCTGGATTGTTTGCACAAAGAACTGCTCTGGTAACAGAACAGACACAAGAGAGGGTGATACTGGATTTGGTGCTTATAAATAGGGAGGGTGTTTCTGAGATCACCTGAGAGCCAGCAATCACTGGATGGTTTGGTTCAGTATTAAAGCAAAAGCGGAGGTGGTGCATTCAAAGGCGAGGATCCTGCACTTCAGAAATACTAAATATTAAGATGAGGGAGAGGGAACGGGAACCTCAAAGAGGCATTAACTGGAGCAATGGACAAAACTAATAGGCGATATAAGGACAACAAACCTATTTGTCAGGAAAGTAAATAAAGGAAAGAATAAAAGAGGCCATTGTGGTTTTCTAAAGAAAGTGTAAGAATAAAAAGAATAAAAATTTGTCAGGAAAGTCAATAAAGGAAAGAATAAAAGAGGCCATTGTGGCTGAAAGTGTAAGAATAAAAAGGCTAACGTCCATAAGCTACAAGAGATAGCAGAAAGAGGAAGACAGGCTATGTTGTCTGGCAGGGCCGGTGCAAGGGTATTAGGCACCCTAGGCAAACCTTCTGCCTTGTGCCCAGCTCTCCACCCCACCCGCATCATGCCACCCCCTACCAGCTCGAGTCAAACTAGTTTGCCTTGGGCCGGTAGTTGGGTCAGGTAAGGACAGGCAGGTTGCTAATCGGTCGGCAGCAAGACAGAAGAGACAGAAACTAGTTTGACTCGAGCTGGTAGGGGGAGGCGGCGCGCAACGGATGGGTTGCTTGTCGGTGAAATATCCTGCCGGCAGCTGCTGAGCTGTCACTACTGGCGCTGTGGCAGCCGCTGTCTCTTCTCTTTTGCTGCCGCGGCTGCTGCCCCTGGGACCCTGGCGCCCTAGGCCCCTGCCTAGTTTGCCTAATTTCTTCTGCCAGCCCTGATGTCTGGAAAAGCTAAAAGAAGCTAGGAAAGTAGTCAGGACAGCGAAGTTACAAATGGAAGAAAACAATAGCAAATACAGTAAAATTAGGGGACAAGATATTTTTTAGATAGTAAGGCCTTTGACACGGTTCTGCATAGGAGATTTATAAATGACTGAGCGCCCTTGGTTTGAGCCCTAAGTGATTGACTGGCTTATAAACTGGTGGAGTGGGAGGTGACAGAGAGTAATGGTAATTGGTAAATGGAGTTCAGACAGAGGAAAGAGGGGCTATCAGTGATGTGCCATGGGGAATCGGACCTTGCTCCAGTTTTTTCCCACTTTTTTGTTAATATTGTGGAGGGGCTATCAGGAAACATTTGCCGTTTTGCAGTTGATACCAAAATGTGCCAACAGGGTAGATACCCTGGAAAGGGTGGAAAACATGAGGAGGGATCTACTAAAACTGGAGGAATGTGCTAGAGTCTGGCAGCTAAAATTTAATCCTAAATAAATAAAGGTCATGCATTTGGGTTGCAAAACCCCAAGGGAGCAGCAGTGTAGGGGGGTGCAAAAAAACAAGAGCAGGATCTGATTATCTCAAGGTGGCTAAACAGGTGCAGAAGATGATGACAAAAGGTAGAAATATGCTAGAGTGCATAGGGAGAGGAATGATCAACATAAAAAAAGAAGGCGATGTTGCCCCGTATCTGGTGAGACCTCGTTTATGAACAATTCTGAAGACCACACCTTTAAACATATATAAACCATGGAGTCGGTCAAAAGACAACTACTAAAATGGTCAACAATCTTTATCATAAAGATATGGGGACAGACTTAATCTACTATGTTATAGAGATCATGCTAGATTTCTACCAGGAAGTGGAACCATCCAGAATATTCCATTTGTGTGGGGAGGAAAAGAGTAATAATGTAGGGAGGTAGCTCCTCCATGTGGGAGAGTGTACATGATAAGCTCCTCTGCTAGAAAGACCACCATTTTACGTTCTGGATTTTCTGTTTCTTTCTTCAGAGGCAGCATGTCAAGGTTGTACTCTGATGTTACTGTTATTTGTCTTAATGCCTTCATGGAGGCTTTCACTTTGAATAAAAGAGGTTTTTCCACTCTTCCTATCCATTTTGTAATTTTGATGCTGATTTCATTAAGTTCTGAGTACCCATTAATTAGGGACTCAGTTACTTTCTATTTTTCTGCTCTAACAATAATGGGAAAGGTTTCCTTCACCGAAGAGGAATCTGAGATCATTGGGATATGTGGAGAAGGATGACTTTTCGCTATCCTGAGAAGGAGGAGAGAGGGGAGAAAGAAGTTGGGATGGAGAAGAAAAGAATAAATGGTGCGGTACTACGAGGAGACCAAGGAGTGTGTGAAAACAGCAGGGAGAGGTAGGAGATCAAATGATTGTGTATTCAAATAGATATCTAAAACTGGATTTCATCTCCAATATTTTGCCTACATTGGAAGGGAAGCACTAAATTTCTCATACCCCAGCGAGACCGGGAAACATCAGATGAAAGACTGACTTAATCGCCTTTAAACTTTATACAAGACTTTGAGAAGTCACATATTTATTGTGACCCATCACTTGCACCATCTTTAAGTGAATTAACCAGCTGTAAAAATCATTTAATTAATGTGCATCAACTCAGTAAACGTAATGTTGGAAACCAAGTCAGTTTCCAGTATGCTTTTTGCTACTCAGTGATATGAACACTCATCAATGCTGTTATCGTCACTGCTGTATACAATCACTTTGAACTGGGACTTCAGCATTTGCCATGCTAAGGGCCTTGAAAGTAATCTTTCTCCCCTGCTCAGGGAATCCTGGAGAATAAAGTAATTTAATATCAAGGGGCGTGAACCACCTGAAATTGTGATTTGAGATGTGGCCTCTGGAACCAGTATCTGGGACAAACTAGCCAGAGGGTACTATGTATATAAAAGGGAGATATGATAGAGACATTTAAATACTGCACAGGTATAAATGCACAGGTGGTGGGTCTCTTTTAAAGGAAAGGAGGCTCTTGAATATGGGGTTGTGTGATGAGGGTGAAAGCAGATAGACTCAGGAGTTATTTAAGGAAATATTTCTTTGTAGAGAGTGGGCTGGATGCATGCAACCACCTCACAGTGAAGGTGGTGGAGACAAGGACAGTACTGGAATTCAGGAAAGCACTGGATGCACACAGAGGATCTCTGAAGGAGAGGAAGGGACTGTGGAGCTGAGAGGATAGACTGGATAGGACGCATGGTCTTGATCGGTTGTCAGGATCTATGTAAGAGAGAAAGGCACAAACACTTTATACAAGTGATCAGTGGAAAGAAAGTCATGAACACTTTATACAGTTAAGGGAGCATCTGTGTCAGGTCTTCTGCCTCTTTCATGGCTTCTCCAGTTCTGGATCGGTCAGTTTTAGGTTGGCCACATCCTGGTATGTGGACTGCAGTCCCCTGGATATGTCCTCACACATGGAGCACTCGTCCAGGTTCAGCCCCTGTGGAGTTGAGCGCACAGGTCTCAGGCCAGCGAACGTTTGATCCCCTCCCTCTGCTGTCCTCAAACAGATAGGACATGTCCTTTAGGAGCACAGCTCACAGGCCCCCTAGACAGAGAAAGTTCTGCAGGTCCACAGATCCGAGCCCCCTCCTCTCCTGCACATTACAATCATCTTTTGTGGTACTTACAGTTAATAGTATCACTGTAGGGACAACCCCAGGGATTGGCACCCACGATGTGTGAACTGCTTGCAGAACTCACCCATGACATCAGGGGATGAGTGTCAGCACCTGGAGCTAATCACTTAACTCTCACTTCAGGAGTCCAGCTCCTGGTGCAGGAGAAGCTGCAGAGTCAGTGCTCATGGTCCCTGTGTGTGTGTGTGTGGGGGGGGGGGGGGATGTCAGGGGTCCTGGATTGCAGAAGGAGCAGCACTCTGCAATTTCTGACTCACCTCATATAGATTCTCCCCTTCATCCAAGTGTTTCTTCAGCTCCTGCATCTTCTCATTCTCTGCCCGCTTCTGCAGGAAGCAACAGAGCAAGGCAGTTCAGGGACAGAGTCATAGACAGAGCATTACGGACTCCTGAGGCTAAAGGAGAATGAGCTACATGAACAGTGTTATTGGCCAGTGCTGTAGGGAATTATCTCACTGAGAAGAGTGAGTGCTACAAGGAGTGTCTCTCTGGGGAGAGTGAGTGCTGCAGGGTGTTATCTCACTGAGAAGAGTGAGTGCAACAAGGAGTGTCTCTCTGGGGAGAGTGAGGACTACAGGGAGTGTCTCACTGGGGAGAGTGAGTGCTGGAGGGGGATATCTCACTGAGAAGAGTGAGTGCTACAGGGAGTGTCTCAGTGGGGGAGAGTGAGGACTACAGGGAGTGTCTCACTGGGGAGAGTGAGTGCTGCAGGGGGTTATCTCACTGAGAAAAGTGAGTGCTACAGGGAGTGTCTCACTGGGGGAGAATGAGTAATACAGGGAGTGTCTCACTGGGGAGACTGAGGGCTACAAGGAGTGTCTCATTGGGAAGAGTGAATACTGCAGGAAATGTCTAACTTGTGAGAGTGAGTGCTACAGAGAGTGTCTCACTGGGGAGAGTGAGTGCTGCAGGGGGTTATCTCACTGAGAAAAGTGAGTGCTACAGGGAGTGTTTCACTGGGGAGAGTAAGTACTGCAGGGAATGTCTCACTGGGGAGAGTGAGTGCTACAAGAAGTATCTCATTGGGAAGAGTGAATACTGCAGGAAATGTCTAACTTGTGAGAGTGAGTGCTACAGAGAGTGTCTCACTGGGGAGAGTAAGTGCTGCAGGGAGTGTCTCACTGGGGAGAGTGAGTGTTACAAAGAGTGTCTCATTGGGAAGACTGAGTGCTGCAGGGGTGTCTCACTAGACCAGTGAGTGCAATGAGTGCTGCCACTTAGCCAGATAAGTCAGTACTTATCCGTTGGGGATAATGAGTGCTACAAGGAGAATGTGAAGATCATAGGGGTGTCTCGTTAGGGAGAATGTTAAGATTTTGCTGGATAGAGACCCTGAATGCTGCAGAGGAAGTCCCTAAGTGTGGAATCTATGCAAGAGACGCTCACTCTGAAGAGTAGGATGGTGCCTGGGACCATGACACAGATCATAAGAACATAAGAACATGCCAAACTGGGTCAGACCAAGGGTCCTTCAAGCCCAGCATCCTGTTTCTAACAGTGGCCAATCCAGGCCATAAGAACCTGGCAAGTACCCAGAAACTAAGTCTATTCCATGTTACCATTGTTAGTAATAGTGGTGGTTATTATCTAAGTCAGTGGTTCTCAACCTTTCTAATGCCGTGACCCCGCAATACAGTTCCTCATGTTGCGGTGACCCCTCGCCACGCCCTCGCCCCGTGAGGGTGGGGTGAGGGCGGGGCTTTGGTCATATGGGGGCGGGGTTATGGATGGGGTTGGATTTTAGTGCACACTTATCATTTAATTATGACATTTATAATGTGAATGTAACTCAACTCACCATAGGTTCTCACATGCATGGCACACTGACCCATGATCGTCACGGGGCTAGATGTAAAAGTACAGTTTGTATCCACAGGAACCCCCCTGACCCACAATAATGGATGTAAAGCAGAATTATGACATTCCCCATACAACTCACTCTACAAAAAAGATATTCTGGTTCTAGTGACATCTCAGTAACAGCAACTCAAACTCCTTCTATTTCCAGGCTCAATAGCCCTACTTATGAAAAGACAGCAGTTTACCACCAATGCATGTCCTCTGAGAAAACACAACAAATAAGACCGATACAAACGCTTACATGCTAGCAAAATATCTCATCTCGGTAACAGACACAGAACCGACCTAACATACTCCCAGGATCTGTAGTAATGCACATAAACTAATCCGCACACAGTTACACCTGTATTATGGAATACACTCAAACAGGAGCAACCCTATCTATGAAAAGGCAACACTACAAATATTAAATCAGGTCCTAAAAACCAATACACCTCTTATTAGGAAAACAGAACTAGCAAGCAGCTATAGATCCCCACACAGAAATAATTGTAAAACTATACTAATAAGCAGAATAAATGTTTCAAAACAGCTATAAACATCCAACAATTAAAAATGCATAAAAACTATTAAACATTCTCCAAACACCAATAAAATATTTCAAAAAAGCAGACATCACACAATTAAAATGGCAGTCAAGAAAAATAAACTTAAAAAGCCACCTTTACTTACCCCCTCCAGCAGCTCTCCTACTCCCCTTCCCTGCAGGCCGTGGCACTCACCAGAAGCAGCAGTAGAAGCTAAGCTCTATACTTATGGTCCTCTTCCTTAGTGCCCATGTCTCTCACACACACACACACCATACCAGTCATGCCCCCATGACCAGTTTCTGTCTCTCACACACCAATCATCTCCCAAACAGTCTTTGGCACACACACACCAGTCACCTTCCTGAACAGTTTCTCTCATGCCATACACACACACACACACACACACACAGGCTTCCCACTCCCATGTTCTACTTACATATACGGGCTTCTCACTCTCATAATCACTTTCTCACACACACACACACCAGTCACCTTCCTGAACAGTTTCTCTCATGCCATACACACACACACACACACACACACACACAGGCTTCCCACTCCCGTGTTCTACTTACATATATGGGCTTCTCACTCTCATAATCACTTTCTCTGTCTCTCTCTCTCTCACACACACACACACACACACACACACCCACACCCACACTCACTCACTCACCAGTCTCTCACTCCCATGCTTGTTCTCTCCACATGCAGAGGCTTCTCATTCCCATAATCACTTTCTCTCTGTTACACACACACCAGTCTCTCTCATTTCCATGCTCACTCTCCACGTGCACAGGCTTCTCATTCCCTGAATCACATTCTCTCATATTCACACACACACACCAGTCTTTTTCTCTCTCACACACCATCACCTTACCAAGCAGTCTCTCTCTCTCATGCATGCACACTCACCCTGGTTTCTCACTCCCATGCTTTCTTTCACCCCCACAACACCAGGCTTCTTACGCCCATGCTTTCTCACATACCCAGACTTCTCACTTCCATGCTTTTTCTCTCTCTCACACACACACATCAGTCACCTCCCTGACTAATGTCTCACACTCTTACATACACATCAGTCATCTCCCTGAGCAATCACTTTCATTGTCTCTCACATACACACACACACACACACACACACACACACCAGCTCTCTGACCAGTCAATCACACACAGGCTGGCTGCCTGCTTCTCTCTCTTTCTCTCACTCACTTCCTCTTCTCCCCCGAGCACAAATGGGAGCTGCAGCAGCCTCCACTGGCCAAGAAAGAAGAATCCCATCGGCCGCGGGAGGCTCATGCTGCTGTCTCCTTTCTCCATTACCGGCTGCTTCTATTGCTCGGGGGCCGATGCTGCAGCCGCTGCTGCTACTTTTTCGCGCGGCGCGGCTCTCTCCTTCCCGTGCACCACGATTCACTTCCTGTTCCGGGTCACGGGAGGGGGGGGGGGCAGGCGCAGGAAGAAGAAAAGGCCCAGCCGCGGGTGCAGAGCTTCTTCTAGCGCCGCTGCCGTTCCCGCTGGGCTTGAACGTGCTGACAGCCCGGCGGCAACGGCAGCAGGAGAGACCGGGAGCGCGCGACCCCTGTGTTTTGGGCGTTCGACCCCCGCCGGGGTCGCGACCCATAGGTTGAGAACCGCTGATCTAAGTCAACTTAATTAATAGCAGGAAATGGACTTCTCCTCCAAGAACTTATCCAATCCTTTTTAAACACAGCTATACTAACTGCACTAACAACATCTTCTGGCAACAAATTGTGCGTTGAGTGAAAAAACAACTTTCTCCGATTAGTTTTAAATGTGCCACATGCTAACTTCATGGAGTGCCCCCTAGTCTTTCTATTATCTGAAAGAGTCAAAAACCGATTCACATCTACCCGTTCTAGACCTCTCGTGATTTTAAAAACCTCTATCATATCCCCCCTCAGCTGTCTCTTCTCCAGGCTGAAATGTCCTAATCTCTTTAGTCTTTCCTCATAGGGGAGCTGTTCCATTCCCTTTATCATTTTGGTCGCCCTTCTCTGTACCTTCTCCATCGCAATTATATCTTTTTTGAGATGTGGCGACCAGAATTGTACACAGTATTCAATGTGCGGTCTCACCATGGAGCGATACAAAGGCATTATGATATTTTCTGTTTTATTCACCATTCCCTTTCTAATAATTCCCAACATTCTGTTTGCTTTTTTGACTGCCACAGCACACTGAACTGATGATTTCAAAGTGTTATCCACTGTGACGCCTAGATCTCTTTCTTCGGTAGTAGCACCTAATATGGAACCTAACATTGTGTAACTATAGCATGGGTTATTTTTCCCTATATGCATCACCTTGCACTTGTCCATATTAAATTTCATCTGCCATTTTGATGCCCAATTTTCCAGCCTCACAAGGTCTTCCTGCAATTTATCACAATCTGCTTGTGATTTAACTACTCTGAACAATTTTGTATCATCTGCAAATTTGATTATCTCACTTGTCATATTTCTTTCCAGATCATTTATAAATATATTGAAAAGTAAGGGCCCCAATACAAATCCCTGAGGCACTCCACTGCCCACTCCCTTCCACTGAGAAAATTGTCCATTTAATCCCTACTGCCTTTTAGCCAGTTTGTAATCCACGAAAGGACATCGCCACCTATCCCATGACTTTTTATTTTTCCTAGAAGCCTCTCATGAGGAACTTTGTCAAATGCCTTCTGAAAATCCAAGTACACTACATCTACAGGTTCATCTTTATCCACATGTTTATTAACTCCTTCAAAAAAGTGAAGCAGATTTGTGAGGCAAGACTTGCCTTGGGTAAAGCCATGCTGACTTTGTTCCATTAAACCATGTCTTTCTATATGTCTGTGATTTTGATGTTTAGAATACTTTCCACTATTTTTCCTGGCACTGAAGTCAGGCTAACCGGTCTGTAGTTTCCCGGATTGCCCCTGGAGCCCTTTTTAAATATGGGGGTTACATTAGCTATCCTCCAGTCTTCAGATACAATGGATGATTATAATGACAGGTTACAAATTTTTACTAATAGGTCTGAAATTTCATTTTATAGTTCCTTCAGAACTCTGGGTTGTATACCATCCGATCCAGGTGATTTACTACTCTTAGGTTTGTCAATCAGGTCTACCACATCGTCTAGGTTCACCGTGATTTGGTTCAGTCCATCTGAATCATTACCCATGAAAACCTTCTCCAGTACGGGTACCTCCCCAACATCCTCTTCAGTAAACACTGAAGAAAAGAAATAATTTAATCTTTCCGCGATGGCCTTATCTTCTCTAAGTGCCCCTTTAACCCCTCGATTATCTAACGGTCCAACTGACTCCCTTACAGGCTTTCTGCTTCGGATATATTTTTAAAAGTTTTTACTATGAGTTTTTGCCTCTACGGCCAACTTCTTTTCAAATTCTCTCTTAGCCTGTCTTATCAATGTCTCACATTTAACTTGCCAATGTTTATGCATTATCCTATTTTCTTCTGTTGGATCCTTCTTCCAATTTTTGAATGAAGATCTTTTGGCTAAAATAGCTTCTTTCACTTCCCCTTTTAACCATGCCAGTAATTGTTTTGCCTTCTTTCCACCTTTCTTAATGTGTGGAATACATCTGGATTGTGCTTCTAGGATGGTATTTTTTAACAATGACCATGCCTCGCACACTTTTTACTTTTGTAGCTGCTCCTTTCAGTTTTTTTCTATTTTTCTCATTTTATCAAAGTTCCCTTTTGAAAGTTTAGCACAAGAGCAGTGGATTTGCTTACTGTCCCCCTTCCAGTCATTAAATCAAATTTGATCATATTATGATCACTATTGCCAAGCGGCCCCACCACCGTTACCTGTCTCACCAAATCCTGTTCTCCACTGAGAATTAGATCTAAAATTGCTCCCTCTCTCGTCGGTTCCTGAACCAATTGCTCCATAAAGCTATCATTTATTCCATCCAGGAACTTTATCTCTCTAGCATGTGCCGATGA
Source organism: Rhinatrema bivittatum (assembly GCF_901001135.1). Classification (NCBI taxonomy): domain Eukaryota; kingdom Metazoa; phylum Chordata; class Amphibia; order Gymnophiona; family Rhinatrematidae; genus Rhinatrema; species Rhinatrema bivittatum. The sequence continues at coordinate 54,480,183 of NC_042628.1, read as the reverse complement.
TACATTTACCCAGTCAATATTGGGGTAATTGAAGTCTCCCATTATTACCACACTACCAATTTGGTTAGCTTCCCTAATTTCTCTTAGCATTTCACTGTCAGTCTCACCATCTTGACCAGGTGGACGGTAGCAAAATGCCCTCAGCAGTGATGATCTTATTCTTCGTGAACTCCTTCAGTTTCAGGAAAGCTTCAGGGGTTTGTGCTGTAATGCAAAGAGAGAAAAGGATAATAAGCATCCATGGGGTAAGAGCTGGACATGGGGGACAGGGCAGGTAATGCAGAGAGGGGGGGGGGGGTGTCTCTAGGGTGGAGCCAGCACTGGAAAGAAGGGGGCATGTCTCAGGGTGGGAGCTGCAGTTATGGAGAGGGAGCGTTTCTGAGGTGAGAGCTGGTGCTGGGGGGGTGATACCGAGAAATGTACAAAGAGGCAGCACTGCCATGAGAATAACATAAAGAGGTAGGCACTAATGCCTGGGAGCCACCACATGAGGAGGAGGAAGTGAAGCTTTCTTAACAAAAGAGCTTCTCGGCAATTAAAGGGGTTTCAGACACAGTAGGCCGTAAAATCCAATATCAATCACTTCCCCCTTAAACAAGACAACAGACATGCCATGTTTCATGTTAATATATCTTTTAGAATGTGTTGAATGCTTCCCCCAAAAGATGTTCACAGTATAAATTCAGGAAATGGGAAGAGGGTGACACTGAATGGCCCAAAGGTCACCATACTGCTATAGCAGGCGGCACCCCAGAGATTCTTTGGACTGATATGGCCTTGTTGAATGTGGCTGAGCACTTCACTGTTTCTCAGTCTCCCCTGAGGCAGGGGTTGCTGAAAGATCAGTCGCTGTCAGAAGTACTGGCTGCTACGTGGACTTCTGAGCCTTGGAGTGTGTGCAGGATTTTCTGAGTGATACAGAAAGCAGGTGGGGTTTGCCTGACTCTGGGGGAGGAGGGAAATGATGTATTGAGAGAGGGGTGAGAGCAGGCACCAGATTGGTTAATGTAGGGAGAGAGGGAAGGGTTAGGTCGGCCATCATAGTTGGTGATTCGATTATTAGGAATGTAGACAGCCGGGTGGCTGCTGGGCGTGAGGATCACCTAGTAACATGCCTACCTGATAGGGATGTGAATCGTTTTTTGACGATTTAAAATATCGTCCGATATTTTTTTAAATCGTCAAAAATCATTAAAGGGTGCAATACAATAGAAATTCCCCCGATTTATCGTGAAAAAATCGTTAATTGGGTTAGTGTCCACTAAAGGGAGTTATTTGGGGGGAGGGTGGGAAAACCGCACACCAAAACAACCCCTAAACTCACCCCGACCCTTTAAAACTAATCCCTTACCTTCCCCCACCCTCCCACACCTCCACAAAACTTTTTACATGTACCTGGTGGTCCAGTGGAAGCCCCGGGACCGATTGCCAACTCTCGGGCTATCGGCTACCACTCATAAAAATGGCACCAATGGCCTGATAAAAAAAAACCCCACCTGACCCTTTAAAAGCGCCCCCTTAGCTTCCCCCACCAACAGATGTATCTGTTGATCTACAGTGGGTTGTGCTGGGGGGGAGGGATTTTGATTAGATCAAAATCCCTCCCCCCCCCCAGCACAACCCACTGTGCTGGGGGGGATAGAGGGGGGGAGGGATTTGTAGTAGATCTAATCCCAGCGACCCCTCCCCCAATCCTTCCCCCTCTATCCCCAAAGAAACAGCCACAGCGCTGCATACCTCCCACTCAGATGTGTTCCTGAAGCCCCTCCCTTTCCCCACCTCTAAGCCATGAGGATTTACATCTCCCCCCTAGGTAAACCGCCACATCCCTACTTAGCGTGTATGAGAGGCCTGACATTAAAAAAAATCGTCTCCTCTGACGCGTTACACCCGTCTCCCTCCCCTCAAATAGAACAGCAACAGGTAAACTGCATAATAAACATCCCCACACAATATTTATTAAGACCAGCAGCTCCAAAAAAAATAAAACTAAGAGCACCCCACTCAGCAGAGCGGGCCCTAAAAATGGGCTAGGCGATTCGGGGCCCCAAGCAGAGAGTCACGCGAACCCCGAAGAATCAGTCCGGAGTTTCCATGACAACCCCCTCGCCTTCTCCTGGGGTAGTTCTACCCTAAGGCAACCGGGGGAAACAGGTAAAAAAAACCCAAAAAGAAAGTCAGCGTCCGCAGTAAACAAAACAAAAACTCAACGCTTGCAAAAAAAACAAGCAAACCCATGTAGGAAAGGAGGACAAAAACTCCCGCTTGTCTCCACTTGAAAGAGGAAAAGAAAAAAAATAAAAACCACCACCAATGTTACTGGTAATGACGCTCTTCATTCTATCCAGCAAGTAATGGGGACGCGGACTCCGCCACGCGATGCAGTCGCCAAAACGGGAGGGCAAAAAGAGAAAAACAAAAGAAAAATAACTGTCCAATATTAAAAAAATGGACAGACCCCAAGTAGTGCGGTAAGTACTTCTGGCCGCGCGGTCCAGCAACAGGCGTCAGCAGTATCTCCACCGCTGAGTTTGGAGGTCAGAGTGGAAATGCGGGTGCCGACCAACAAAAAAAACGGCAAGCCACCATCCCCTTAAACAACCAGGGTGTCAACAAACTCCTTAGCTTTCACTGCCGAATCGAAGGTATGTGCTCGATCACCTTGCCAAATCTTAAGGCGCGTGGGAAACATCAAGGAAAATTTTATATTCCGGTTGTGCAGGGTCGTGCAAATCGCCCCAAAGCCACGCCGGGCCTCCGAAACAGCAGCAGAAAAGTCCTGAAAAATTCTTATGCGGCTGGACTGATACTCCAAATCTGGCTTGGATCGAGAAGCACGCCAAATTTCAGCTTTATGAGCAAAGTTGTGAATTTTGGCAATGACCAAACGCGGCCTTCCCGCCGCCTCGTTTCGAGCCCCCAGCCGGTGAGCCCTCTCCACCTCGAGTTTGCCTCGTAGTTGAGGCAAGTGCAGGGCGACGGGAAGCCATTCTTCCAGAATCTCCCTCAACTTATGCTCTTCAATAGCTTCAGGGAATCCCAAGAAGCGGAGGTTGTCTCTCCTAGCCCGATTCTCCAAATCATCAACTTTGGCCTGCAACGCGCTCAGAATTTTATATTGCGCGGCCATTTTAGTCTGGGCCTCCCCGGTCGTATCTTCCAACGCCGAGATCCGGGCTTCCGCCAAATCTAATCGGGGGGGGGGGGGGGGGGGCAACGCGGCAATCGTGTCTCGAACCTCTCCCAACTGGGCGGTCAATAAGGCCCATTTTTCATCTAAAGCCTCCTTAATAGCATCCTTAATGTCAGCCAATGTAAGCGGCCCACTTGGGGAGGGAGACTCACCCCCGGGCGCGTCCGCCATCTTATCTTCCGTGCCCCGCGGTTTATCTTTTTCCTTTTTGTTGGCTTTAGAAATCATCGATGATGTTATTATGCCCCGTGTGTGAGTTGCTGACATAGACCTCCTTCACCTCGGTCAGCCAGGCCAAGTTTAGAAGAGTGCTGTCGGGGAGATTAATCGCGATTGGCGAGGTGGCTCAGGAGCGGGGAAGAGACACGTCTTCCCTGCTACCACATCACGTGACCTCCTCATAATGTTATATTGTAAAGCGCTATGCTGAATTAATGTTATATGTAAACCGAGGTGATGTGATTCACGTGCCCCGGTATATAAAAAATCCGTAAATAAATAAATAAAATGCTAGAGAGAAAAAGTTCCTGGATGGAATAAATGACAGTTTTATGGAGCAATTGGTTCAGGAACCGATGAGAGAGGGATCAATTTTAGATCTAATTCTCAGTGGAGCACAGGATTTGGTGAGAGAGGTAACGGTGGTGCGGCTGCTTGGCAATAGTGATCATAATATGATGAAATTTGAATTTGAATTAATGTTATGCCCGTCAGTCGCAGATGGCTGCGACCGCGCTTACTTACATCCTGCACTGTTCTCCAGCCCTCCCCAGGTCTGCTCGTGGCACAGGCCAATCTCTACCGCTCCTCATCGCTCCTCATGGCGGCCAAGACGCTGCTGCCAGCTACATCGTCTCCTTCAAAGGATGGCCCGGTGATGTGCACGCGTGCACATCACCGGGCCCTCCTTTGAAGCCTCTTCAGCGGGAACCTCGGGGGCGTCCCTGCTTGATGATGTCATCGGATCAAGGTACTTAAGCTCCACCTTCGCCCTCAGCTAGCCGACTTGGCAACAAGTTCCGTATGTCTCTACTAGCTCCTGTTCTGGGTTCCTGTGGCTACGCTTGGACTCCATTGGACTCTGTCTGGTACCTGCATCTCGGGGGCCAGTGGGCGCTCTCATGGGGACCTCATCTTCTGGCCTTCCCCGCTGCTTGGGCTGGCCCTGCGCTTCCTGAAGTCCTACTCTGCAAGGGTCCCCGCTCCTCGGGATTGTGCCTATATGCTGTGTTGGACTGTCAGCGTTTCCCCGCTCCTCGGGGCTGTGCCCACCTACTTCTCCAGAGACTCTCAGCACTGTCCCGCTCCTTGGGACAGTGTCCTTGTGCTTTACTGTGACTGTCTGCACCTCCCCGCTCCTCGGGGTCACTCTTACGTGCTACTAGACTACCAGCACTTCCTCGCTCCTCAGGGCTGTGCCTCTCTATCATACAGAGACTGTGCTCCCTGCTCCTCAGGTTCAACCTATCTCATCATCGGAAACTGGATTCGGGCTTCCCTGCTCCACGGGTTAGCCTGCGTCACTACAGCTGCGCTTCCTTGCTCCGCAGCTCCGCCCCTCGGGGTGTCTCTCCGCTATCCCTCCTGCATGCCAGTCTCAAGCCACCCACTCTACGGCCTGCCTGGCACCTTCCCCTTCGGGGGCCTCAGTCAAGGTATTATCGTCAGCCTGCTTGTCTACTGGGAATTCCTCCTGACTCCTCGGGACCTCTCCACAATCTTACCCAGAGCTCCCTGTCGTGCCTGACCTTGCCTCCCAACAGTGTGGGCCTGTGGGATTTCTCCCCTCAGGTTGTAACAACTCATTGCTCAGGCCAAGGGTCCACAAACTCACAAACCATAACAATTAATGACTGAAAGGGGGACAGTAAGCAAATCCACAGCTCTTGTGTGAAACTTTCAAAAGGGAAACTTTGATAAAATGAGAAAAATAGTTAGAAAAAAACTGAAAGGAGCAGCTACAAAGGTAAAAAGTGTGCAAGAGGCATGGGAATTGTTAAAAAATACCATCCTGGAAGCACAGTCCAGATGTATTCCACACATTAAGAAAGATGGAAGGAAGGCAAAATGATTACCGGGCATGGTTAAAAGGTGAGATGAAAGAAGCTATTGTAGCCAAAAGATCTTCATTCAAAAATTGAAGAAGGATCCAACAGAAGAAAATAGGATAATGCATAAGTGTTGGCAAGTTAAATGTAAGACATTGATAAGACAGGCTAAGAGAGAATTTGAAAAGAATTTGGCCGTAGAGGCAAAAACTCACAGTAAAAACCTTTTAAAATATATCCGAAGCAGAAAGCCTGTGAGGGAGTCAGTTGGACCGTTAGATGATCAAGGGGTTAAAGGGGCACTTAGAGAAGATAAGGTAATCACAGAAGGATTAAACAATTTTTTTGCTTTGGTGTTTACTGAACAGGATGTTGGGGAGATACCCGTTCCAGAGAAGGTTTTCATGGGTAATAATTCAGATGCATTGAACCAAGTCATGGTGAACCTAGAAGATGTGTTGGCCTGATTGACAAATTGAAGAGTTGTAAATCACCTGGACCAGATGGTATACACCCCAGGGTTCTGAAAGAACTAAAAAATGAAATTTCAGACCTATTAGTAAAAATTTGTAACCTATCATTAAAATCATCCATACTACCTGAAGACGGGAGGGTGACTAATGTAACCACAATATTTAAAAAGGGCTCCAGGGGAGAGCTGGGAAACTACAGACCGGTTAGCCTGACTTCAGCGCCAGGAAAATAGTGGAAAGTGTTCTAAATATCAAAATCACAGAGCATATAGAAAGACATGGTTCAATGGAACAAAGTAAGCATGGCAAGTCTTGTCTCACAAATCTGCTTCACTTTTTTAAAGGAGTTAATAAACATGTAGATAAAGGTGAACCCGGTAGATGTAGTGTATTTGGATTTTCAGAAGGCGTTTGACAACGTTCCTCATGAGAGGCTTCTAGGAAAAGTAAAAAGTCATGGGAAAGGTGGCGATGTCCTTTTGTGGATTACAAACTGGCTAAAAGAGAGGAAACAGAGAGTAGGATTAAATGGACAATTTTCTCAGTGGAAGGGAGTGGGCAGTGGAGTGCCTCATGGATCCGTACTGGGACCTGTGCTTTTCAATATATTTATAAATGATCTGGAAAGGAATATGATGAGATAATCAAATTTGCAGATGATACAAAATTATTCAGAGTAGTTAAATCACAAACAGATTGTGATAAATTGCAGAAAGACCTTGTGAGACTGGAAAATTGGGCATTCAAAGGGCAGATGAAATTTAATGTGGATAAAGTGCAAGGTGATGTATGTAGGGAAAAATAACCCATGCTATAGTTACACAATGTTAGGTTCCATATTAGGAGCTACCACCCAAGAAAAAGATCTAGGCATCATAAGAACATAAGAACATAAGAAAATGCCATACTGGGTCAGACCAAGGGTCCATCAAGCCCAGCATCCTGTTTCCAACAGTGGCCAATCCAGGCCATAAGAACCTGGCAAGTACCCAAAAACTAATTCTATTCCATGTAACCATTGCTAATGGCAGTGGCTATTCTCTAAGGCAGAGCTTTCCAAACTTTTCATGTTGGTGACACACTTTTTAGACAAACATAATTTCGTGACACAGTAATTCAGTCTACCAGCAAACCAGAAGTTAAAGGTTAAACGAACAAAATGTATTTCAACAATTTATGTATGTTTCCTTAAATATATACATAAATAAAATGTTTCACAACACAACCTATCTCATAATAAATATTTGCAGGCTTCCACTTCCTCCATGCTGATCTCGTACATTGTGAGATTGGCATAGAGAAAGTGCTACTCTTGCACATTCTCAAAGATTACATGTGCCAATCACTAAAAAGTAATTTTTTTTTTTACCTTTGCTGTCTGATCTTAGTTTTCTAATCGGTCACAGGCTTTTTTTTCCACCTTTCCTTTCTTGTTTTTTTGCCAATTCCTTTTACAGGGTCTTTTTTTCTATTTCTTTTCTCTCCATCTGTCTTCCCTCAAACACACAATCAGGTTCTCATTCTCACACGCTATCTCACACATTCTCACACACACAGGCTCTCACTCACATGCAATCTCACACATCCACAGCTCTCACTCTCACATGCCTCTCTCTCATACATACATACATACTGTCTCTCTCGTGCACATGCTGTCTCACTCTCACACACACAGGCTCTCTCACTCCTACATGCTCTCTTGCTCAAGCACAGGCTCTCACTGGCACATGCTGTCCCTCTGCACGGGTTGCCGAAGGATGGGCTCTTCAGAGGCCCTGATCTTCCCTGGCCGTGACATGGGATCTGCAGCGGCCCTGCTTTCGGGTTTCCTCCTCTTCTCGGGCCGTCGCGACGTGGGATCCGCAACGGCCCATTAATGCTGCTCTTCTTCTGTACGCAGCAGATGCTCCTCCTCCTTCCTGCCCACGTGGCTCCGGCAACGATTTTCTTCCAGGGCTGCACAGGCAGGAAGGAGGAGGAGTGAATGTGACCCTTTTCTTCGGGCCGTGGTGATGTAAGCTCCACCACTGCCCGCCGATCTTCCTGCTATAGTTCCCTGCTTCCGCCGGCCCTGTGGACCGGGCGACACACCTCCACACTACAGGCGACACACTAATGTGTCCCGACACACACTTTGGAAAGCTCTGCTCTAAGGGGCGGATTTTAAGAGACCTGCTCGCCTAAATCCGCCCAAATCCGGGCGGATTTAGGCGAGCAGGGCCCTGCGCGCCGGTGAGCCTATTTTACATAGGCTCACCGGCGCGCGCAGACCCCGGGACTTGCGTAAGTCCCGGGGTTCTCCGAGGGGGGCGTGTCGGGGGCGTGTCGGGGGCGGGCCCGGTCGTCGCGGCGTTTAGGGGGCATGCTGGGAGCGTTTCGGGGGCGGGCCCGGGGGCGTGGTTACAGCCCGGGGCGGCCCGGGGGCGTGGCCGCGCCCACCGGACCCGCCCCCAGGTCGCGTCCCGGCGCGCAGGAGGCCCGCTGGTGCGCGGGGATTTACGCCTCCCTCCGGGAGGCGTAAATCCCCCGACAAAGGTAAGGGGGGGGGCTTAAACAGGGCCGGGTGGGTGGGTTATGTAGGGGAAGGGAGGGGAAGGTGAGGGGAGGGCAAAAGGAAGTTCCCTCCGAGGCCGCTCCGAAATCGGAGCGGCCTCGGAGGGAACGGGGGTAGGCTGCGCGGCTCGGCACGCCGGCTATACAGAATTCATAGCCTTGCGCGCGCCGATCCAGGATTTTAGCGGATACGCGCGGCTCCGCGTATCTACTATCTTTCAGATAGTTTTTCTACTATCTGAAAGAGTAAATAACCGATTCACATCTACCCGTTCTAGACCTCTCATGATTTTAAACACCTCTATCATATCCCCCCTCAGTCGTCTCTTCTCCAAGCTGAAAAGTCCTAACCTCTTTAGTCTTTCCTCATAGGGGAGTTGTTCCATTCCCCTTATCATTTTGGTAGCCCTTCTCTGTACCTTCTCCATCGCAATTATATCTTTTTTGAGATGCGGCGACCAGAATTGTACATAGTATTCAAGGTGTGGTCTCACCATGGAGCGATACAGAGGCATTGCTGATTTTGTAAATTTGTTAATTCTTTATTCTCAGTTTTTTAACACAGTTCCTATCAATTTCTCTCTCCCCTAGCACTTCACTACCTTTCTCCTTCCCGCAACTTCTGCGCTTGCTGTCACCTGGCCCCCATTATCTCCTTTTTCCTTTCCTGCTCCACCTCCCCCCTCCCTGTTATTTGTAATTTCCTCTTCCTCCTTTACAATGTTGATTGTGAACCGGCATGATATGTCCTATGAATGTCGGTATATTTTAAAAGCATTTAAATAAATAAAATAAATAAATAAAATTATGACATTTTCCGTTTTATTCACCATTCCCTTTCTAATAATTCCCAACATTCTGTTTGCTTTTTTGACTGCCGCAGCACACTGTACCGACGATTTCAATGTGTTATCCACTATGACACCTAGATCTCTTTCTTCGGTTGTAGCACCTAATATGGAACCCAACATTGTGTAATTATAGCATGGGTTATTTTTCCCTATATGCATCACCTTGCACTTATCCACATTAAATTTCATCTGCCATTTGGATGCCCAATTTTCCAGTCTCACAAGGTCTTCCTGCAATTTATCACAATCTGCTTGTGATTTAACTACTCTGAACAATTTTGTGTCATCTGCAAATTTGATTATCTCACTCGTCGTATTTCTTTCCAGATCATTTATAAATATATTGAAAAGTAAGGGTCCCAATACAGATCCCTGAGGCACTCCACTGTCCACTCCCTTCCACTGAGAAAATTGCCCATTTAATCCTACTCTGTTTCCTGTCTTTTAGCCAGTTTGCAATCCATGAAAGGACATCGCCACCTATCCCATGACTTTTTACTTTTCCTAGAATCCTCTCATGAGGAACTTTGTCAAACGCCTTCTGAAAATCCAAGTATACTATATCTACCGGTTCATGTTTATTAACTCCTTCAAAAAAGTGAAGCAGATTTGTGAGGCAAGACTTGCCCTGGGTAAAGCCATGCTGACTTTGTTCCATTAAACCATGTCTTTCTATATGTTCTGTGATTTTGATGTTTAGAACACTTTCCACTATTTTTCCTGGCACTGAAGTCAGGCTAACCGGTCTGTAGTTTCCCGGATCGCCCCTGGAGCCCTTTTTAAATATTGGGGTTACATTTGATATCTTCCAGTCTTCAGGTACAATGGATGATTTTAATGATAAGTTACAAATTTTTACTAATGGGTCTGAAATTTCATTTTTTAGTTCCTTCAGAACTCTGGGGTGCATACCATCCGGTCCAGGTGATTTACTACTCTTCAGTTTGTCAATCAGGCCTACCACATCTTCTAGGTTCACCGTGATTTGATTCAGTCCATCTGAATCATTACCCATGAAAACCTTCTCCATTACGGGTACCTCCCCAATATCCTCTTCAGTAAACACCGAAGCAAAGAAATCATTTAATCTTTCCGCGATGGCCTTATCTTCTCTAAGTGCCCCTTTAACCCCTCGATCATCTAACGGTCCAACTGACTCCCTCACAGGCTTTCTGCTTCGGATATATTTAAAAAAGGTTTTACTGTGAATTTTTGCCTCTACAGCCAACTTCTTTTCAAATTCTCTCTTAGCCTGTCTTATCAATGTCTCACATTTAACTTGCCAATGTTTATGCTTTATCCTATTTTCTTCTGTTGGATCCTTCTTCCAATTTTTGAATGAAGATCTTTTGGCTAAAATAGCTTCTTTCACCTCCCCTTTTAACCATGCCGGTAATTGTTTTGCCTTCTTTCCACCTTTCTTAATGTGTGGAATACATCTGGACTGTGCTTCTAGAATGGTATTTTTTAACAATGACCACGCCTCTTGGACATTTTTTACTTTTGTAGCTGCTCCTTTCAGTTTTTTTCTAACAATTTTTCTCATTTTATCAAAGTTTCCCTTTTGAAAGTTTAGCACGAGAGCCTTGGATTTGCACACTGTTCATTTTCCTGTCATTAAATCAAATTTGATCATATTATGATCACTATTGCCAAGCGGCCCCACCACCGTTACCTCTCTCACCAAGAAATCGTCGGTTCAGTGTGCTGTGGCAGTCAAAAAAGCAAACAGAATGTTGGGAAATATTAGAAAGGGAAAGCTGAATAAAACGGAAAATGTCATAATGCCTCTGTATCGCTCCATGGTGAGACCACAGCTTGAATACTGTGTACAATTCTGGTCGCCGCATCTCAAAAAAGATATAGTTGCAATGGAGAAGGTACAGAGAAGGGCTAACAAAATGATAAAGGGGATGGAACAGCTTCTCTATGAGGAAAGACTAAAGAGGTTAGGACTGTTCAGCTTGGAGAAGAGACGGCTGAGGGGGGATATGATAGAGGTGTTTAAAATCATGAGAGGTCTAGAACAGGTAAATGTGAATCGGTTATTTACTCTTTCGGATAATAGGACTAGGGGGCACTCCATGAAGTTAGCATGTGGCACATTTAAAACTAATTGGAGTAAGTTCTTTTTCACTCAATGCACAATTAAACTCTAGAATTTGCTGCCAGGAGATGTGGTTACTGCAGTTAGTGTAGCTGTGTTTAAAAAAGGATTGGATAAGTTCTTGGAGGAGAAGTCCATTACCTGCTATTAATTAAGTTGACTAAGAAAATAGCCATTGCTATTACTAGCAACAGTAACATGGAATAGACTTAGTTTTTGGGTACTTATCTGGTTCTTGTGGCCTGGATTGGCCACTGTTAGAAACAGGATGCTGGGCTTGATGGACCCTTGGTCTGACCCAGTATGGCATGTTCTTATGTTCTTATGAATCTACCTAGTATTTGGGTACTTGCCAGAATCTTGTGATCTGGATTGGCCACTGTTGGAGACAGGATGCTGGGCTTGATGGACCCATGGTCTGACCCAGTATGGCATGTTCTAATGTTCTTAGGGTGTACTTGGGATGAGAGCTGACTCTGGGTGAGGAGGGTGACTGATGGAGGGAGGGTTGAGAACTGGCACTGGGTGGGTGAAGTAGAGGCATGAGCAAAAAGTATCCGTGGGGTGAGAACAAGCACTGGATGAGTGATGAAGAGAGAGGGGCTGAAGAGAGTTCTTGTAATGAGCGCAGGTAATGGATGGGGAATGCAGAGAAAGGTGAGAAGTACCCCTGGAGTGAGAGCAGGTACCTGTCTGAGGCTGGAAAGAGTAATGTCACTAAGACAGAATTATTGCCTTACAATGGAGATCTCAGGGTACAGCCTATGGAAACAGGCAGGGTTTATATGGCAGGGTCTTGTTGTGACATCAAAAACTTGAACTCTGCTTGCTAAGAGTGATGACATCAAATCTCTTTGGTTGCACAGTAATGACAGGAACTCTGTTGTGTTACAGACTGATGATACTGTGACTTTATTTGCAGAAGGATGATATCAGCATGCCATGTTCACATAGTAATGGCATCGGGACTATGGTGGTATAGTGATGATGTGAAAGTGCAGTGAAATACAAGGGAAGTGCTCAGAGTTTGACTCACTGAGGATTCGGAGGTAGGTCCCGCAGCAGCCAGCTCTGAGACTGCCTCTTCCCTGACACCCTGCACACATACACCCAGGAGTCATTTCTGTCCAAGTTTCTGATGAAGACCGTGGCAGATCTATCGGTCTGGGTCAATGTTATCCTGACTCCCAGGTCTTCTCCAGCTGTAATGTTGATGGTCCTGCTCTCGTTGCCCTGGCTTTGGATCCTCTTCCATGTAACATTCACCTTGTCGCTGGCATTAAAGCGACATTAAGAGTCCAGAGATCACGACAACATCACCCACCACATCCCTATACTCAATGCCCCTCCCTCCTGGAAGCCACACAAACAATGGAGGGACAGCTATCCTGCTATCTCATGGACAAGGAAAATAAAGGGGAAAACAAAGGAAAAAACTCTCACACAACCATAAATGTCACAAAAAAAACCCCAAAAAACAAAATGAGGCAACTCAAGTCAACAAAAGTAAAATAAAAAAATTATTTTGCAAGCATTTTACAATAATTTTTATTAATAAACATAATGTACATAATTCAAATAATATACAAAATATAAATATTATACAAAATATTATTTAAACTAGCTTTTGGAGATTGAGACAAAGAAGGAAAGTAAATGACACTGGAAGCTGCTTGGCCACTATTATTGATAGTCTGATTGCAGATGTTAGAATGTTGAATTTTATTAATTTTATGTTGTATTTTAAATTGTATTTTAAATTGTTATAGAATTGTAAACTGGTATGATTGTACCAGAATACCGGTATAGAAATTTAAATAAATAAATAATGCAAAATATGTGTTGCGCCGGAGGTGGACCCTTGGGTCAAGGTGGGGTTGGTGCTACCCATAGGAGGGATCTTATGGGTCCCCACCATCGACAGGTGGAGAGGGCTGAAGGATGGAGGCCTACTGGTGCTTCACCAATACCAGCCCTTGTTCCCCGTGGGTTGAGCCTTTGGGTGCCGGAGCTGGCTGGACTTAGGTGGCCTCCATCAATTGTCGTCGATAAGAGGATTGAGGTAAGTCCTGAGGCAGCAATAGGATGGAAGAACAGTCTACACTGGACGTGGAAGGATCTTGGAAACCCGTGCGACAATAGCAGCAAAGTCAGACAGGGAGAGCCCGAGCAAAAACAGGACGAAGCCTGAATAGGCCAAGGCCAGGTCATAGATTGAAGGAGCATCGTGAGGCAAGCAGGGTTTGGGGCTGGCAGCAATCTGGAAGTGGTGGCAAGGAAGGCTGAGGTCTGGACGAGGAGAGAGTCAAGAGCATAGTCAAAGAATGCAATGGTCCAGGACTGGAGAGAGGCAACGGAGTAGTGAGGCAATGTAGAGGTCCAGGGCTGGAGAGAGGCAACGGAGTAGTCAGGCAATGCAGAGGTTCGGGGCTGGAGAGAGGCAACGGAGTAAGACAATGCGGAGGTCCGGGGCTGGAGAGAGGCAACGGAGTAATCAGGCAATGCGGAGGTCCGGGGCTGGAGAGAGGCAACGAAGTAGTCAGGCAATGCAGGGTCAAACTGTAAAGCAATCCGATGAGAGTTGGAGAACAGGAACACAAGAATGAGGACAACAGGAATGGAGACAGTGAGGATCAGGAACCAGGAACACAGGAAGGCAACGAGCACTTGACTAGCAAGGGGATCTGTTGCAAAGGCAAATTGAGAGAGTGGAGTCCGGGTTTAAATAACGGAGCTCCGCTGACGTCATTATCCGGGGCAGCGGATCGGTTCCCGCCGCAGGCCCTACTTAAGGATTAGATGTGCGTGCGTGCCTAGGGAGGGGCGCAGCGCTCTGAGGCAGCATCTCTGCACGAGCCATGCAGAGAGGCCCGACATGGAGCACCAGAAGCTGTAGCTGTGCCGGAGGCACCTGGGGCGGCCCAAAGACGGAGCCAGAGGCTACTGCCGCCAGAGACGAGGAACCAGATGCTGGATTGATTAGGAGAAGGTGAGGGGGCCTCGCCATGGGTCTGCTGCAGCCGGCAAGCTTAACAGTACCCCTCCCTTTACGTCCCCCTCTTGGAGGTCTGGGTTTGCCCGGATGGGCATGATGAAATTGGAGGAGGAGGTTTTTATCCAGGACGTTACAAGCTGGCTCCCATGAATTTTATTCAGGGCCGTAACCCTCCCAAGAAAGGAGGTATTCCCACCGGTGGCCCCTATGGCAGACATCAAGGACTTCATGAACCTTGTACGTGGTGTCAGTCTTTGAAACCAAGGGAGGAGGTTTGTGAGCCTTTCGCGAAGGCCAGGATAAGACCTCAGGCTTCAGGAGTGATACGTGAAACGTATTGTGGATTCCCAATGTAGGTGGCAACCGAAGCCAGTATATAACTGGTCCAACATAACGAATGATTGGAAAAGGTCCAATATACCTTGGTGCAAATCTTTGAGAAGGAATTTTGAGTCGGATATACCAAGTGGTTAACCAGACTTTCTGGCCAGGCAGGAACACAGGAGCTGAGCGTCGATGGCTGTCAGCAGATTTCTTGGCCCGGAAAGCGGCTTGGCATAAACGCAGATTCGTCTGGTTCCAGAGTGCCTTGAGGGCATCAGCAGTAGCTTGCGCAGCAGGAGAAGGCACTGATAACAGTATGGATAACGGTGGTCGTGGTTGCTTCCCATAGATGATGAAGGGCAACGTACTTGTGGCAATGGCAATATGGGAATTATGGGAAAACTCCGCCCAAGGGAGAAGTTCAGATCAATTGTCCTGATGGTCATTTATGTATGTGCAGAGGAATGACTTTAAAGAGCGGTTCGTACACTCAGCTTGTCCATTGGCTTGTGGATGGTACGCTGTTGTTAAACTGATGTTAATGCTAAATTTGCTACAAAGGGCACGCCAATATCGGGCAACAAATTGTAGGCCCCTGTCAGAGACAATATCCTTAGGCAAGCCATGAAGTTGAAAGATGTGCTGAAAGAACAGGTGTGCCAACTCAGGAGCAGATGGTAGGGTGGGTAGTGGAAAAAAATGGGCCATTTTGGAAAATCTGTCAATAGTAACCCATATGACTGTGTGGCCTTTAGATGGTGGTAAATCCACAATGAATTCTGTGGAGAGGTATGTCCACTGTTCTTAGGGAGCTGGAAGTGGTTGGAGCAGACCCCAGGGTCGTCCCACTGGGGGTTTCTGTTGAGCGCAGGTGCTGCAGGAATCGATGTATGCTTTAGCGTCAGAAGCCATAGTGGGCCACCAGAAGAACTGCTCGAGCAGTGCTATGGTTCGCGCTCGCCCTGAGTGACCGGAAAACTTAGAGTCATGCGCCTACTGGAGGACTCTTTCACGGAGTCGATGGGGCACCACAGTCTTCCCAGTAGGAACTGGGTGAGTAGTTAAAAGGCAAATGCAGGCTGGGTCATTAACATGACTGGTTTCTTCCAGAGTGCTTCTGGTTCGAAGGACCATGATAGGGAAGTTGCCCAGAGGTTTTTCTCAGCTGGGCAATAGCGAAGCTCGAAGTTAAATCTGGAAAAGAACAAGGCCCATCGGGCTTGATGGGCGTTGAGATGCTGGGACTGGCTCAAGTGTTCCAGATTCTTATGATCTGTGAATACTGTAAATTTATGTTGAGCGCCCTCTAGCTAGGGGCGCCATTCTTCTAATGCTAACTTGATGACGAGTAACTTGCGATCTCCAATGCTGTAGTTTTGTTCTGCAGAAGAGAATTTGAGTGAGTAGAAGGAACATGGGACTATGGATCTGGAAGCAGAGCATTGGCTTAGGACCACCCCAGCCCCAATCGCAGAGGCATCTACTTCCACTAGAAAGGGGTGGTTAGGGTCTGGATGATGGAGGCAGGATCCAATTAGGAAGGCCTTTTTGAGATGATGAAAGTTTGAAATAACCTCCGTGGGTCAAGTTTCGGGTATCTTGGCCCCTGTGGGTTAGAGCTGTAAGAGTAGTAATGTGGTATAAAGTGGCGGTAATAATTTGTGAATCCTAAAAATTGTTGAAGTGCTTTCAGGCCCACGGGCTGTGGCCAATCTTGGATTTCTTTGAGTTTCATGGGATCCATCAAAAAACCTCGTTGGGAAATTATGTACCCTAACAAGGGTAGACTGGACTGTTCAAACAGGCTCTTATTCAATTTCGCAAACAGATGGATCTCACAGAGATGTTGGAGCACTGTGCAAAGCCAGATCTTTGGAAAAGACAAGAATGTCATCTAGGTATGCCACAACTTTGATGTATAAGAGATCTCTGAATATTTCATTAATCATTCGCTGAAATACTGTGGATACGTTACAAAGGCCAAAGGGCATCACTAAATATTCGTAATGCCCATCTCTGGTGTTGAAAGCAGTCTTCCAGATGTCATCAGGACGAATGTGCACCAAGTTATAAGTTCCGCGTAAGTCCAACTTGGTGAAGATTGAGGCTCCGTGAAGTCGATCGAATAATTCAGAGATTAAGGGCAGACGATACTTGTCTTTGCGGGTGATCGCTTTTAGGCTGCGGTAATCGATACACAGTCTTAAGGATCCATCTTTCTTCGTAACGAAGAAGAACCCTGCACCAGCAGGAGAGGTAGAGAGGCGAATGAACCCTTTCGCAAGGTTCTCCCGGATGTACTCCGTCAAGGCTTTAGTCTCGGGAAGAGACAGAGGATAAGGTATGCCCTCAGGGAGGCGTGGTTCCAGGCAGAAAGTCGATGGGGCAATCAAACCTCTGAAGAGGTGGTAGGAGGTCTGCCTTTTGCTTTGAGAACATGTCTTCAAAGTCTGCATAAGGAGCTGGTATGCCTGAAGAGGGGTCACCAGGGAAACCACAGGTAGTGGCACCACCTTACGCAGACAAGTCTGATGGCAGGTGGAGCCCCATTCTGTCAGCTGGAGTGACCCCCCAATCGAATTGGGGGGAATGATGTTGGAGCCAAGGCAGTCCCAGAACTACCAGGTGGATAGATTTCTCTAATACCAATAGTTCAATTTCCTCGAATGAAGGGCAGCAGTAAGAAGTCGAACTGGCTCAGTAGACAAGGAGATTCGACTGGGTAACGGCTCTCCATAGATTGAGGTGATGCACAAGAAAGTCTCTAGAGGACGGGCATTTATACCCAGAAGTTGAACTAGATCTTTGAGGATAAAATTGCCTCCTGCTATGGAATCTATCAGAGCAAGGACAGGAAAGGAACGAGGGTCCCAGATCAAAGTAACTGACACAGATAACTGAGGGGCCAGAGACATTGCACCCAAGTTCAGGACCCCAACTGAACTTAGGCCGGAAAGTTTCCTGGACGGACTGGGCAGGTCTGTAGGTGATAGCCGGGTGCTCCACAGTACAAGCACAGGCCTGTTTGTCTCCGCCGGAGGCGCTCTTCTGGAGATAGCCGCTCATGGCCCAACTGCATGGGTTCATCTGTTCCTGCCACAGCGGAGGTCCCACCAGAGGCAGGGTTGGTAGCATGTAGCGAGTGAGAACAAACCCAAGAGGACTTCCTGGGCATCCGACTGTCCTGGTGATGCTCTTGGAGATAATGATCAATTTGGCCTGTTAGATCGATAAGAGCCTTGAGAGAGGAGGGGAGCTCCCTTGCTGCCAATTCATCCTTCAGTTTCAGGGAAAGCCCATCCAGGTAGATAGCTCGCAGGTAGTCTTTGTGCCAAGCGAGTTCAGACACCAATGTCCGGAATTCAATGGTGTAGTCAAAGAGGCCTCTTTGGCCTTGTCGAAGGTATAATAAGTTAGTGCTTGCCACGGCATGCTGCCCAGGATCATCGAAGGTTCACCGGAACACCGCCACGAACTGAGACAGTTCCTGTAGGAGGGAGTCTGATCGCTCCCATAAGGGAGAAGCCCACGCCAGCACCTTCCCCTCTAGGCGAGACAAAATAAAGGTGACCTTGGTTAGCTCATCTTGGAAGATGGAGGGCTGCAGAGCAAACTGCATGTAGCATTGGTTAATGAACCCTCTGCAGAGTTTGCAGTCACCATTGAAACGAGGCCAGAGCCTCGAGAAATTGTTGCTGTTCTTGTACCTTTGAGGCCAGGCCGGGAATAGCCTGGAGGGCACTTGGCTCCGCCGAGTCCATGGCCTTTGCAATCTGTTGCGCCGGAGGTGGACCCTTGGGTCGAGGTGGGATTGGTGCTACCCGTAGGAGGGATCCTACAGGTCCACAGTCAACAGGCGGAGAGGGCTGAAGGACGGAGGCCGACTGGCGCTTCACCAATACTAGCCCTCATTCCCAGCGGGTTGAGCCTTTGGGTGCTGGGGCTGACTAGACTTAGGTGGCCTCCGTCAGTTGTCATCAATAAGAGGATTGAGTTCAGCCCTGAGGCAGCAACAGGATGGAAGGACAGGCTATACTGGACGTGGAGGGATCCTGGAAACTTGGGTGCCCGAGCAAGAACAGGCTGAAGCTTGAATAGGCCAAGGCCAGGATGTAGACTGAAGGAGCATCATGAGGCAAGCAGGTTTCAGGGCCAGCGGCAATCTGGAAGCGGTGGCAAGCAAGGCTGAGGTCTGGATGAGGAGAGAGTCAAGAGCGTAGTCAAGCAATGCAATGGTCCGGGGCTGGATAGAGGCAACCGAGTAATCAGGCAATGCAGTGGTCCGGGGCTAGAGAGAGGCAATGGAGTAGTCAGGCAATGCGGAGGTCCGGGGCTGGAGAGAGGCAACGGAGTAGTCAGGCAATGCAGAGGTCCAAGGCTGGAGAGAGGCAACGGAGCTGTCAGGCAATGCAGAGGTCCAAGGCTGGAGAGAGGCAACGGAGCTGTCAGGCAATGCGGAGGTCTGAGGCTGGAGAGAGGCAACAAGGTAGTCAGGAAATGCAGGATCAAACCGTGAAGCAATCCAATGAGAGTTGGAGAATAGGAACACAGGAACGAGAACAACAGAAACAGAGACAGCGAGGATCAGGAACCAGGAACACAAGAAGGCAACGAGCACTCGACTAGCGTGGGGACCTGTTGCAAAGGCAAATTGAGAGAGCAGAGTCTAGGTTTAAATACCAGAGCTCCTCTGATGTCATCATCCTGGCCATGGCTCAGTTCCCACCGCGGGCCCTACTTAAGGATTAGATGTGCACGCACACGTGCCTAGGGAGGGGCGCATCACTGTGAGGCAGCGTCTCTGCAGGCCACTCAGAGAGGCCCGATGCGGAGCACCAGAAGCTGTAGCTGTGCCGGAGGCATCAGGGGCGGCCCGAGGACGCAGCCGGTGGCCTATCGCCGCCAGAGACAAGGAACCAGGCACTGGATTGGTTAGAAGAAGGTGAGGGGACCGCGCCGTGGGTCTGCTGCGGCCGGCGCGCGTAACAATATGATGACCTATAATTACATCGCTGGATGAGTAAACAAAGCACAACCCAATATCTTTATTTAAAATACCCATAACCCTCATACATCCATCATCATTCATTCAAACAACCCAAAACCCCTATGTGTGTGTATGTATATATATATATATATATATATATATAAAACCATGTACAGACTGGGGAATAAACACAATGCCTAAAGAACATGTAAAATAAAAGACATTAAAGAATGTACCAATGCCTGCTATGTAAATTAGTCTCAACCTAATAAATCACTTGTAAAAATGGTATGCTGTGCTAAATACCTCTCAAATGTTCCATTCTCTGTGGTAAAATCCGCAGTTGGTTTGAAGAGCACATACAGGCATAACCGATCTTATAAGAGCATATACGAGCATAACCAATCTTATAACATCCAACCGGTCTTATAACATCAAAAGTTCCCATTTCTCAATCAAACTTCCAATTCCCACTTTCTGCGGAAGAATTCATAGTTGGTTTGAAGAGTATGTACAGGCATAACCGATCTTATCAGACCGTATACAAGCGTAGCTGATCTTATAACATCCAACGTTCCCGTTTTTCAATCAAATTTCCAATTCCAAACAAAGAAGTATCTGTTTCATCCTCACAGTTCGGGCTTCTTCAGGGAAAATCGCTTCCACCCCCATCTCTACAATAAATAAAATCCTCATGTGAATAACCTTAATAATGTCGTCTACCTCACAAATGTAAAAATTGTTGCGTACTTCTCAAATTTAAAGCCTCTTCTACTCATCCTTCTTCAAAATGTTAACAAAATGTAAAACAACTTATCATATGTGTGCAAACACCATCCAGTGAGAAACATGGTCCATTGCAAAACAAACAGACAATTAAAACATTTAAACACCATCATGGAAATAAACCCCACATTACGAAATAAAGAATTGTTGATCCAAGATGGTGGCACGTTAAGAGTCGGAGCTAGTGGCGTCCTGCTTTTTTCCTGAAAATAACTAATTTCTAGAAATGCCACCTAAAAGGATGGGAAAGATCAGGGTTTATCCCTCGACACCCTCCTCGATATCGATTTTACAGCAGGAGATCATAAGTTTCTCACCTCCTCAACCATAGATCCAGGAGTCGAGGAACCCTTGGAGCAGAGATCTGAGAGTGAGTTTTCCGTTCCGGAGGAGACCACCCTGAGTCCAGAGCAGAAAGCAGTTCCGACGCAAGGGACAGGGCTCGTGTTCCAACCCGATGCGCTGGTTGGAGGGACCTCTTCCGGGTTACAGGCAGAGACGCCAGCGCTGACCGTCGCTTTACAAGCAACATCAACAAGCCCGGTCGTCCCGGTTGAAACGAGATCCAGCGTGGGAATTACAGAAATCGGACGGGGAGAAGGGGTTGATGGGGTAAGTCCAGTGAGTTTAAGCCTGCCAATACCACAGGATTTTACCCCATCGTTTAAACCCCTGAAAATCCCAGACCACCCTGAAGTTGTGACTATGACTGCCCTTTGGGATTTGATGGCGGGAGTAGCGTAGGCTGTAAATCATCTAAGTGAGAAAGTGAGGACATTGGCCTCTCAGAGCTCCAAAAATTCGACTGAATTTCAGGAGAAATTTGATCAAGTTTCTTTTTTTTTTGTTATTTCAAGCTTTATTAGAGCCTTAGAAAATGCGATACAAACAGTGAGACCAGCTTATACAGAAACATAATACAACAGCAATAAGTACGCCTCATAAATAAAGTAAAGGCAGCAAATGAACACACAACATAACAACTCCACGTCAACATTCAGTGGAGGTGTGATCAAGTTTCTAAAAGAATTGTGAAGCTGGAGGAGAAGGAACAAGAAAACCTAAAATTTAAAGCAGCAGTGGTTAAAGATAACCAATCAATTGCCAGAAGAGTGGAAACATTAGAGAACGCTTCCAGACATTTAAAAATCAGGATCTTAAATTTTCCTCTGGTATTGGGTGAGAACCCCTATATTTCCTTAAAAAGATTCATGATAGAGATCCTGGGTTTTGATGAAGGAAATATACCAGCAGTCAATAAATGTTATTTTTTGCCTAAAGCAATTTCCAAATAGAGTAAATATCCAAGAAAATTTAACTCAATTGTTAGAAGATTCTGCAATAGAAGTTTTAGATAGAGCTATTTTACTGGTATCATTGATACCTATTATGGATGTCCAGTCTATTATGAAAAAGTATTTCAGTAAGTTTCCAACTGTTTTTCTTAATGAAAATGTAAAAATTTTTCCAGACTTGTCTCCAATCACCCAGGGAAGGCGCAGAGAGTTTATAGCTCTATGCCAACAGTCTATAGCATTGGGTTATACCTTTAAAGTTAAATTTCCTTGTAAATGTTTCTTAAAGAAAGGAGCTGAAGTCAATGTATTTTTCACTCCTGAACAGTTGAAAAGTTTTCTCTTATTGAAAACTCCTATTACATCATCACCCATAACTACGTAATTGTAATGGTTGTGTTATGTGCTCGCCTTTATTTGTTCAAAAAAAATTTTTTTCTCTTGTTTAAAATCACTCTCAAAAATTTCTGGATCCTAAACCTTAGCCATTGGCTACATATATATTGATTTATAGTTTAAGAAGGACGGAGATATTTATATTAAGTTTATTTTTTCTTTGTTCTTATCTTTTCTCCTATCCGATCTGAGTTTCTGTATTTGCAAAATTGAAGGTTTTGTAAACTAAAAATTGATAAATAAAGAATTTAAAAAAAATAAAGAATTGTAAAGAACAGTCATTACCTGGTCTCTATCCTTGGGACATGGACTCTCAGGGCTTCGGCCCCTCTGTGCTCAAGCACTCTCAGTTTGTTCCAGTTCCTCAGTGCTTGGGTTTCCGTTCCGCAACCCATCCTGGATTGGACCACGCCACCTGTTGGCTGCTGTCTCTAGGCTGAACTACATCCTAGTATCACTCCTTTTCGAGGCCCGCCTAAGTCCTGCTGGCCCCGGCACCCAAAGGCTCAACCCGAGGGGAACGTGGGCTGAAATAGGCGAAGCTCCAGTGGTCTCTAGCTTCCCACTCCACCTGCTGATGGTGGGGACCCATGGGCCCTTGCCTATGGGTTGCGCCAACTCCGCCTCAGCCCAAGAATCCACCTCCAGCGCAACAACCTTCATGGATAAGATCACCTGTAGCTGGGGTAACAGAAAAGGAAACGTGTTTACAAATCTCCATCGGTGAATTTTTCTACCGGAGTATCAAATAAATGGAAACCAGCTAAAATAGAATGTGCAGTCTGGTCTGTATAACTGTGCAAATTATCAATGATGGAAAATCCTTCTAAGAGGAAACCAAATTGGTTCCGGAAAATGAAGGCGAAAACAAAGGTAAAAACCCTCACACAACCATAAATATCACAAAAAAACAAACAAAATGAGAGAAATTAAGTCAACCAAAGTAAAATTAAAAAATTATTTTACAAGCATTTTACAATAAATTTTATTAATAAATACATGGGGTAGATTTTAAAAGGTGCATTTTGGAAATTTTTTGTCACATTCCCCCCTCCCCCCACGAGCCTTGATCATCCTGACACCTTAGATGATCCCCACCCGGACCTCAAATCAGAGTCTTCAATCCCTGGGGATTTTGACTCTCTGTGCAGAGACTCAGTCTTTTTCATTTTTGCCAGATTTGGAGAGGTTTTCCTGTCCTAACAAGGGATACCCTGACCACTTGGAGACCTCACTTAGAAAAACTCTGGAGGGTGAGGGTTTCTCATATCCTGGTATGTGAGACTCATGCACAGATGTTGTAACCAGGAATGTGGACCCTTGGGCCGGCCTTGTGGAGAAGAGTAGTTGGATTCCACTGAAGAGAAGGCCGGGTTGGTGGCTGGCAGACTGAATGCTATGAAGAAGCTTCACCCTGGAAGTCCGCGGTATCCCCGAGAGGAACCCTTGAGTACCCGGACCGCTGGGACTTAGGCGGGAGTAATGAAGATGAAGTCTTTGCCCTGGAAGCCCAAGATCCCTCCGGGAGGAGCCCTTAAGGACCTGGACCGCTGGGACTTAGGTGTCGAAGGAGCAAAGTGATGAGAAAACTATCCGAAAGTCGAGGTAGGCAGCAGACAGGAGAAACGAAGAGATGCTGAAGTCAAAAGCCAGGAAATCAACAAAGGAATCCAAAACATATACTGTGGACTGGAACAGGATCAGAAGAATCAGGAGCCACTGGATCAGGAACCACTGGATCAGGAGTCACTGGATCAGGAGTCACAGGATCAGGAAAACTCTGAAGAAAAACTTCTTGCAAAGCAATTCTAAACAGACAAACGCTGGCTTAAGTAGCTTGCCGGCGTCTGACGTCAGCAAAGGAGCTGTCCGTTGCCTCCAGGTGCTGAGCCATTCAAAATCCTCTTGCGCGTGTGTCCGAGGGGGCCGGACCAAACCCAGATCTCGGCGACGTCTCCCTCATGGAGACGCTGCCGCAGCGCAGCCTAGCAGGCCCGAACTCACAGCGACTCAGCACGGCCTCCCAGATAAAAAAATAAAGTAAGCACCCGGTCGCTAGCCTAGCGACCGGGACTGCAACAGTACCCCCTCCCTAACACCCCCTCCTCAAAGCTAGTTTTGCAGATCGAGATAGCCTCCGTTGAACCGAATTCCAGAGGTTCTGTAACTGTAATGCAGACAGTTGAGCAGCTGGCAAAGGAACAGATAGTGGCAGGGGCATGGGAGGTTTGAGTTGCCGCCCATACACTACGTGAAAGGGTGACCTCCCAGTAACAGTATGCGTGCGATTGTTGTAAGAAAACTCGGACCAAGGGAGTAGTGAAACCCAATTATCTTGTCTCTCTGAAGAAAAGACATGCAGGAATATTTTCAAAGAACGATTCATTCGTTCAGTCTGCCCATTGCCTTGAGGATGAAAAGCCGTAGATAGGTTGAGTTGGACTCCAAATTTCTTACATAATGCCCTCCAATATCAGGCAATAAACTGAGGTCCCCGGTCAGATACGATGCTTTGCGGTAGACCATGGATTCGAAAGATATGTTGAGTGAATAATTGGGCTAACTCTGGTGCTGAAGGTAACTTGGAAAGAGGCACAAAGTGGGCCATTTTAGAGAAACGGTCTACTGTTACCCAGAGGACTATATTTCCCTCTGAAACAGGCAAATCTACCACAAAATCCATGGCAATGTGTGTCCATGGCTCTACTGGTATAGGTAAGGGTTGCAAAAGGCCCCAAGGTTGTCCTGTTTGAGGTTTCTGTTTAGCACAGGTGGGACACGACTCGACATAGGTGCAAACATCTTGTCTTATGTTAGGCCACCAATAATATCGGTTCAGAAGATCCAAAGTTCTTTCACGGCCAGCATGACCACTAGTGAGGGAGTCTTGGGCCCAACTAAGAGTTTCCTGACAATTCCGTCTAGGAACCACTGTCTTTCCGAGAGAGAAGATACGTTGATTTTTGCCGGGTCGAGAATGTACTGAGGAAGTTCCCCCTCCTCCTCTAATTCTGAATTGCAAGACAATGCATCCGCCCGAATATTCTTAGCTGCAGGTTGGTAACGTAGTGTGAAATCAAAACGATTGAAGAAAAGAGACCAACGAGCCTGCCTAGGATTTAGACGTTGTGCACGACTCAAAACCTCTAAATTTTTGTGATCGGTGTACACTGTGATAGGGTGAACAGCACCTTCAAGCCATTGTCTCCATTCTTCGAATGGCAATTTGATCGCCAAAAGTTCTTTGTGTCCAATATTATAGTTACATTTTGCAGTGGAAAACTTCTTGGAGAAATATGAACAAGGTAACAATTTTCCAGTACTGGATTGCTGACTGAGAACGGCCCCTACCGCTATATTGGAAGCATCCACCTCCACTATAAAAGGACAAAGCGGATCAGGATGATGAAGACAAGTATCTTGTAAGAAGGCTTCTTTAAGGTCCTCAAAGGCCTGACAAGCTACTTGCGGCCATTCCACGGCATTGGCCCTTTTTTGGTAAGGGCGGTAAGAGGAGCAACCCTAAGGGAATAGTGAGGAATAAATTGTCGGTAAAAGTTTGCAAACCCAAGGAAACGTTGTAAAACTTTTATTCCTTTAGGACGAGGCCAATCCTTTATAGCAGAGACCTTTTCGGGATCCATCTGAAACCCTGTTGCGGAGACTATGTATCCAAGAAATGGTAAGGACTGTTGCTCAAACATGCATTTCTCAAGTTTTGCATACAGATGATTGTCTTGAAGAATTTGTAGTACCTGCCTTACGTGCTTCCAATGCGGTTCCAGGTCTCGAGAGTAAATTAGTACATCATCCAGATAAACTATAACAGAGGTTTGTAACATTTCTCGAAGCACCTCATTCATCAAATGCTGGAAGACTGCTGGGGCAATGCACAGTCTGAATGGCATCACTAAATGCTCATAATGTCCATCCCTAGTATTGAAGGCTGTCTTCCATTCATCTCTGGGTCGGATACAGACCAAATTGTAAGCGCCACGTAAATCGAGCTTAGTGAAAATTTTAGCTCCTTGTAATCTGTCCAAGAGTTCAGGAATAAGCGCAAGAGGATAACTAGCCCTCTTAGTGATTGCGTTCAAACCTCTCTAATCAATACATGATCTCAGGGATCCAGCCTTCTTCCCTACAAAGAAAAAACCCGCTCCAGCAGGCGACTTAGAGGGTCTGATGAACCCCTTAGCAAAATTCTCTGAGATATATTGTGACATTGCTCGTGTTTCTGGCAAAGATAAAGGATAAACCCTTCCTCTAGGCCAGTGGTTCTCAACCCTGTCCTGGGGACCCCCCCAGCCAGTCGGGTTTTCAAGATATCCACAATGAATATGCATGAGACAAAATTTGCATACACTGCCTCCATAGCATGCAAATTTTCTCCCATGCATATTCATTGTGGATATCCTGAAAACCCGACTGGCTGGGGGGGTCCCCAGGACAGGGTTGAGAACCACTGCTCTAGGTGGTGTGGTTCCTGGTAAAAGTTCTATAGCACAATCAAATGGACGATGCTGTGGTAATATCTCCGCCTTCTTTTTGGAAAATACTTCTGCAAATTCTGCGTAAGGCGTGGGGAGCAATACAGAGGTATGCAAAAAAGGTATGCTAGGGGCACGTGGAATCTGAAGACAATTAGTGAAGCAAAAAGGACTCCATTGTGCAATTTGTAAAGTGTCTCATCGAATAACAGGAGAGTGCTGCTGCAACCATGGTAATCCCAACACTACTGGATGGACTGCCTTCTCTAAAACCAAAAAGGAGATCTCCTCTGAGTGTAGAACTCCGGTTTGAAGCTTGAGAGGAGCCGTGCAAGCAGAGATACTTCCTGGGAGCACAGTTCCTTGGATAGATGTGATCCGCAACGGAGGGTTACATGGAAGAATAGGAATCCGAAGCTGTTGCACCAGATCAGACAAAATGAAATTCCCTCCAGCTCCAGAGTTTATGAAAGCAAGAATCTCAAAAGACCCTCCAGAATATTCCAATGTGACAGGCACAGTACATTGAGGAGCAGAGTTAATGCAATCTAGGAGTAGCTCCCCCGTACAGCCTAGGCTCTGGTGTTTTCCAGCCGATCCTTACACTGAGCTAGAAAGTGGTCCTTGCTGCCACAATACAAACACAACCCTAATGTTCGACGGCGTCTTCTATCTTCTGCCGTCAGTGGTGTACGCCCTAGCTGCATGGGCTACTCTGCCGTTGTCTCTGAAGAAGCGGTTCCTAGAGCACTAGAAGAAGTTATTGGTCGGTTGAACACAGGAGCCAATGAAACCGTCCAACGAGGTGGGCGTCCCTCCTTAGCTCTTTGCTGAAGACGACGGTCAATTCTTCCAGCTAAGTCTATTACTCCACCGAGGTCATCAGGAATATCTCTAGCGGCCAGCTCATCTTTGATACGAGCTGACAACCCCTCAAGAAAGACTCCTCGCAGACAATCCTCTTGCCAGCCTACTTCCAAAGCTAAGGTGCGAAACTCAATCGCATAATCTGCCAAAGAACGGGAACCCTGACGTAATTGCAGTAACTCTGAAGTTGCAGTGGACAGGCGTGCTGGTTCGTCAAGGCCCGCTTGAAGATGGTTATAAACTGCTGTAGATTATTTAGAAGAGGATCATTACTTTCCCACATGGGAGACGCCCAATTTAACGCCTTCCCATCCAGAAGCGACAGAATGTAGGCCACGTTTACGGCGTCAGTAGGAAATTGGCTGGGCAGAAGAGAGAATCTAATGAAACATTGGTTCAGAAATCCCCGGCACCCTCTCACATCCCCAGAATAATGCGAGGGAGCAGGTAACTGCGTTGGAGCACTGACAGTCACCATCGAAGTAGGAGGTTGTACCAGAGGTGAATCAGAAGAAGTGGCATTGAGGCGGTTTGCCAAACGGTCCATGGTGGCAGTTAGTACGTCCAGACAGTGCTGTTGTTGTTGCAATCGTTGAGCCATTCCGGGAATGGCTTGAAGACCAGAAAGATCCGCCGGGTCCATGGCTTTGCAAACTGTTGTAACCAGGAATGTGGACCCTTGGGCCGGCCTTGTGGAGAAGAGTAGTTGGATTCCACTGAAGAGAAGGCCGGGTTGGTGGCTGGCAGACTGAATGCTGTGAAGAAGCTTCACCCTGGAAGTCCGCGGTACCCCCGAGAGGAGCCCTTGCGTACTCGAACCGCTGGGGCTTAGGCAGGAGTAACGAAGATGAAGTCTTCGCCCTGGAAGCCCAAGATCCCCCCGGGAGGAGCCCGTAAGGACCTGGACCACTGGGACTTAGGTGTCGAAGGAGCGAAGTGATGAGAAAATGATCCGAAAGTCGAGGCAGGCAGCAGACAGGAGAAACGAAGAGATGCCGAAGTCAAAAGCCAGGAAATCAACAAAGGAATCCAAAACATATAACGTGGACGAACAGAATCAGAAGAATCAGGAGCCACTGATCAGGAGCCACTGGATCAGGAGTCACTGGATCAGGAGTCACAGGATCAGGAAAGCAATTCTAAACAGACAGACGCCGGCTTAACTAGCTTGCCGCCGTCTGACGTCAGAAAAGGAGCTGTCCATTGCCTCCAGGTGCTGAGCCATTCAAAATCCTCTCGTGCATGTGTCCGAGGGGGCGGGACCAAACCCAGATCTGGGCGACGTCTCCCTCGTGGAGACGCCGCAGCAGCGCGGCCTAGCAGGCCCGAACTCGCCGCTACTCAGCACGGCCTCCCGGATAAAAAATAAGGTAAGGACCCAGTCGCTAGCCTAGAGACCGGGACCGCAACAGAGATAGAGAAGAGAGACTGCAAGAAAGAAAAGATCACCTGTGGTGTTGGGAACTGAATTTATTGTGCCATTTATCCACCTGATTATCCATCAGGAAAGATTTTCATTTTAGACACTAAATCAAAACCTCTAGTGTTTTCTTGGAATTTAGAGCACTCACAGAGGGGAAAATTCAGTTTCCTAGCACCCCTGCCAATCTGGGCCCTTTCTTTCCCCCCACCAATGAAGGACTCAGGCCCTAGGAAAGACACATGAGAGAGCTGGCCTGAGTGATCCAGCACCAAGAGAGACTAGAAATTCTTTTATGGCCCCATTGAATGCAGCCAGCACCCGGGGATGGGCTTAAATTAAGAACATAAGATTTCCCATACTGGGTGTAACAAGATGCCCGAATGGAAGGTAGGCAGACCTGCACCGTACTAAACACACACACACACTATGATACAAGATACGAGATATACAGTAATGAAAATATAGCTTTATTTACAGCACACATACTTCATTTCCCGTGACTATAATACATACCAAATCAGCATCCTGCCACTCATCAGGTCAGGGAACCCCAGTGCGACCGAAAAACAGGAGCACACAGCTAATCAGCATCCTGCCACTCATCAGGTCGGGGAACCCTGGTGCGACCGAAAAACAGGAGCACACAGCTTCAACGGGAAAGATCCTGCGCCACTCGTTAACACATGCATACAAAAAGTACTGTTATTAATACTAAAACTATTACAATGGGGTGAATTACCCAATTCAAAAAATTAGTAGCTTTTGGTGAAGCGCCAATAAAAATATCCCACCAACTATGGGCAGTGTCTGATTCAGTTTTAACTGCTAATTTGATAACTTATCCTGAGAAGTAATGGCTTGAGCTTTGTTGCCAACATGGACTGATTAATCAAGCTAACATGATGTTGCAATGTACAAAGTCCTTAATTAAAGAAGAAAATCCCAGTTTATTAGTCTATTACTCTCTCTCTCTCTTCTTTCTGGCTGTCTCACCTATATAAAACTTAAAAACCTTCAAAAAAGAACTAAAAACCTGGATGTTTACCAAAGCCTACCAACTCACCCAATGACTCTAAAACATCACTTCCCTTCTACTGACCCTATGCAAACATGTGGAGCCTATGCAAGCACGTAATATAGCACATAGCCTAAACTGTATAGTTTGACATCCAAACTACATTTATAAAGCCTACAATATATATGTTATCAATCACAGGAACCTTTTGGAAACTCTGTTAAACATCGAAACTTTGTAAACTGTTGTGATGGCGAAACCGAACAACGATATATAAAGCTCAATAAATAAATAAATAAATAACACTACAAATGATTGTGAAAACAACAACGTCCCTCCCTCTAAGTTCTTATCAGTTTTCAGAAACAGCTGTACGGCCTTCAAACTAGTCTGTGTCTGGCTGAAAACTCTGAATCCATTCGGCCTCTCCAACATATTCCACCCCTGGATTCAGAGTTTTCACACCGACACCTGCTGGATGGAAAGTTTGCTAATCTATATTTACATTGGTCAGAACAATGTCTATTAATTGTTGGATATATACATGCATTAAACACTGGTCCTCTTAGGACTAGCAAATATAAAAGACCAGGGCTACTACCAAATTTGCAAGAAAAGCTCCCTCTGTGTAGTTGGTCAGAATATCCTTATCAATACCTAAGCCCCATCTAAACTGCATGGCCCTGGAGTTTAACTGACACAAAGATCTGCCCAATTTAAAATAGTAGCAAGGTGTGCCTCTGGCCTGCCAGGAGTGTCCACAGTGATTGGTCTCAGTATCTTCTGTCATCCATTGCGATCTCCATTCTTCTTGTTGTATGTGGTTGGCCTCTCTGACTTCTGGGGGACACCCAGCTCACCAGGATATATATAGGCCAATGTTCATTGATTATCCAGTATTAGGCCTACTGCGCTCAGTATAGCCTACGTCCACATGTGCAGTTATTTGGGTGCCTCTCCATCCCTCGATGAAGTATTGTCTTAGATCCTTGCTCAACAGCATCTCCCACTGGCAGCATACAGCCTGCTAATTTCCTTATCTTTTAGGTATCTGGAACAGTTAAACTCAGCTGTAGTACATACTCCCCAACCCCCTGGTGGTGCAAAAAAAAAACCACAAAAAATTCCTGTTTCAAAAATCTATTCTAGGTCTTTCTACAAAAAAAAAAAAAAAAAATACTGTCTGAACCATTAACACAGAGAAGAGCAACTACTGAGCAATAAAACTGCATCAATTCAGACTGTTTCATTAATGTGAGAATCAGAATAGTAGCATCTGCAAGTAACAGTGTGACTAGGTATTAGCTGAGTGTATCATAATCATATTTCATCATGATAATCAGTTATCACATTTCAAAGAGATATACATATTACTTAAAAACATTGTCTAAGTAATGCCACCCCCATGGAACAAGGAAAGTCTGAGTACTTCAGTCCTTAAAATGAAAGATTCAAGATGTCTTCTGTGGCAAAGGGTGGGATGATTTCAAGTTATGAGGTCAATGACAAATGATGTGAATATGTCTCGCAGCACAGTACTCTGGAAGCTGTCTCGAAGTACAGCCTCTGCACTCTCATCACTAATTCAGATGTTTGTGTTTATGGATTAATACCTGATATAAGATGAATAAAACCCAAAATTAAGTAAATAAGAAACTCTACAATAAACATCAATAACTTCTCATATGTAATAATCCCTATATACACTATTCATATGGATATCCAATATTGTTTTATCATAATTCAAAGAAACAGCTACATAATATCTAATCCCTTCTTTGTTTCCCCACTTTCCTATAAAGTAACAATATTCAGACAAAAGCAACCCAAATACTTAGTCATCCTTTAACTCAAACTGTACATAAACCCCAAAAGGTGGAAGGAGGAAAAGTGGAAGAAAAAGAAAACAAAAAACCACCCCACAGTACTCCCCTTTACTTGCAAGTAAACAAAGGTTAACAGGGAAAAAAGGAGGAAGAGAAGAGGGAATAAAAAATAAAAAATTCAATTATCATCCCTTAGCACATTATACTCTAGAACATTATTTAAAACATTTTGTCCATAAAACTTCAGGGGTGACTGCTTCACTTAAATGATGTCAGAAGCTTTTGTTTATTCACTGCACTTTTCTATAGCCAGTAAACTCTGTCTTCATCTATACACAATGTAACATGTACAACACATAATGACTAGGGATGTGAATCATTTTTTGACGATTTAAAATATCGTCCGATATATTTTAAATCGTCAAAAATCGTTAGGGCCATGATACAATACCAATTCCCCCGATTTATCGTCAAAAAATCGTAAATCGGGGGAAGGGGGAGGGCAGGAAAACCAGCACATTAAAACCCCCTAAAACCCACCCCCGACCCTTTAAATTAAATCCCCCACCCTCCCGAACCCCCCCCCCAAATGCTTTAAATTACCTGGGGATCCAGCGGCGGTCCGGAACGGCGGCGGTCCGGAACGGCCCCCTCAATTGAATCGTGTTGTCTTCAGCCGGCACCATTTTCCAAAATGGCGGCGGCCATAGACCAACACGATTCGACTGCAGGAGGTCCTTCCGGACCCCCGCTGGACTTTTGGCAAGTCTTGTGGGGGTCAGGAGGCCCCCCCAAGCTGGCCAAAAGTTCCTGGGGGTCCAACGGGGGTCAGGGAGCGATTTCCTGCCGCGAATCGTTTTCCGTACGGAAAATGGCGCCGGCAGGAGATCGACTGCAGGAGGTCGTTCCCCGCTGAACGACCTCCTGCAGTTGATCTCCTGCCGGCGCCATTTTCCGTACGGAAAACGATTCGCGGCAGGAAATCGCTCCCTGACCCCCGCTGGACCCCCAGGAACTTTTGGCCAGCTTGGGGGGGCCTCCTGACCCCCACAAGACTTGCCAAAAGTCCAGCGGGGGTCCAGAAGGACCTCCTGCAGTCGAATCGTGTTGGTCTATGGCCGCCGCCATTTTTCGACGCCATTTTGGAAAATGGCGCCGGCTGAAGACAACACGATTCAATTGAGGGGGCCGTTCCGGACCGCCGCCGTTCCGGACCGCCGCTGGATCCCCAGGTAATTTAAAGCATTTGGGGGGGGGGTTCGGGAGGGTGGGGGATTTAATTTAAAGGGTCGGGGGTGGGTTTTAGGTGGTTTTAGTGTGCCGGCTCACGATTTTTTTTATTTTTGTAAGTCTTTATTTATGATTTTGCAACCTTACATCCCAGAGCAGTACCAAACAATCGAAAAATTAACATAACCTGGTAACGCACCCGTGTACTGTAACGGACCCCCACCTCCCCCCCAAACCCTGCACCCCTCCCCTACTATGCATCTCCAACAACCAACATGTATACAGTATGGCACAGACATTGCAATACATTGCAATACATTGCAATACAAGGGCAATACAAGGGCAACAAGGGCAATAAAAACAATAAGAAGAGTAGAGCAGCTATGTGTGGAAGCTGAATTCTCTAGAACAGATGCCTACCGTCCGATCCGCCCGACAGTGAATAATAAAAACAGAAGAAGAACGCATTATAGAGAGAATCAGCCCATCGGAACCCAGAGTCCCCCAGAATCCGTCCCAGAAGGGAGTTAGCTCAGCAGAAGGGCTCCCTGAAGACCGGGACTTAAGTAGCAAAGTCCAAAATTTTACTCCTCGCATGTTGATTTAATGTTTGAAGGTATGGTGTCCAAATGTCCAGGAACTGTTCACGTTTCCTCGGAGAAGAAGCTGCTTTTGCAGTCAGCTGTTCGAAAACCACCATCTGATGAAATTTTAGTCGCCATTGGGTAAACGTCGGAACATCCTTTTCCATCCAATGCAACAGAATAGTGTGCTACTGTGCTTAGCCAGTAACAGGCCTTTACGCAACAGAGAACCGGCAGGGCTATGACGGTTACCCAGTTCTAAATCCCCTGTTACGTGTAACAGACAAAGAAGAGGGTCCAGTGGGATAATGTGGTCCAAGAGCCGACCCATATAATGTAACACTGTAGCCCAAAACTGGCGAATCCCAACACAGTCCCAGAAGTTGTGCTTGAAAGTAGCCACATCCCCCCCACATTTAAAACATGCCGATGAGGAGGACATCTTCCAGTGACAAGCTTGAGCTGGGGTGACATATATTCGGTGCAGCAGTTTAAATTGAACTTCCCGTAACTGTACGTTTTCCGTGATAGAGCAGATAGATCGAAAACAGTCCATCAGTTGTTTTATAGAAAGCTGACACTGCAAGTCATCATTCCACTTATTTAAAAGGTGACTTAGACGCTCCACGGGATCTAGTACTACAAGTTGTTTGAGCATATAGGAACATGATGTCCTAGAATTAGCTGATGGGAAGAATGTTGACAATCGGTCCGTTGGAGTTCCATCCGACTGCTTCCTGTCCCACATAGTAAAAAAGTGTCTAAGCTGCAAGTAAGCATAGAAATTAGTGTGCGGAATCCCAAATTGCACTTGTAGATCAGCAAATGTTCGCACATCTGTCCTCGTGTCATTAAGAACCTGAGTAATATGGGTGAGACCCAACCTCTCCCATTGAAGAAATACTGAGTGGTCCCAGCTGGCAGGAAACTGTGGAAGTCCCCGTATGGTTGCAAACAATAAAGTCCTCCATGAGATGTTGAGCTTTGCACATAACCTTTTCCATACCACCCGACACGCTCTGATATACGGAAAGTCTCGAATGTGTACCGGAAGCTCCGATCTCTGAGCTATGAGCAAGTTAGGAATGGCAATAGACTGGCACCAGTCTCGCAGGAGATCCTGAGGTAGAAAAGTGCTAGAGCCACGTAGCCAGTCTTGAAGGTGGCAAAGCAAGCTGGCCACATTATATAAGTGTATGTTGGGGCAGGCAAGCCCTCCTTCCGGCTGAGAACGCATAAGTGTATTCAAACCGATTCTCGCCTTCTTATTGCTCCACACAAATTTCCTAAGGGCTGCATTCAACGCCAAGATATGCTGTTTCTTAATCCAGATGGGAAGCATTTGCATTATATACAACCATTTGGGTAATTCTATCATTTTAAACAGCTGGATCCTCCCTGTGATGGAAAGCGGGAGTTGCATCCATTCTGCTAATTTTTGTTTCGTTTTGTTGAGCAAGGGCAATATATTCACATCATATAATTGAGTAACATCAACCGGTATACGAATACCCAGATATTTCATCTCAGAGGTAACCCATCGTAATGGGAAAACTCCAGGCCAGAGTCCTTGGATTGAGCCTAGAATGACAATGGCTTCTGATTTTTCTCTATTGATTTTTAAACCCGAAAAGACCCCAAATTGCGCTTGCAGTTCAAGGACTCTGGGAAGTGAAACAACAGGGTTCACAACAAATATCAGGACATCGTCCGCGAAGGCAGCAACCTTAAATTGAGATTTCCCCACTCTCCAGCCCCTGCATCCTCTTGAATAGCTCTCAACAATGGATCTAGAGATAAGATATAAAGCAAGGGGGACAATGGGTAGCCCTGCCTTACACCTCTACATAACTCAAAAGGAGACGACATCAACCCATTTGCCACAATCATAGACTGGGGGTGTTGATAAAGTGCAGCGATGTTGTCTACTACCGTGCCTTGAAACCCATATCTCTGTAGAACAGAGAATAAATAATCCCAGGCCACTCGATCGAACGCCTTTTCGGCGTCAAATCCAACCGCTAAAGCTGGGATTCGATGCTTAACACAATGCGCGATTGCCATCCATAAGCTGACCAAGTGTCTGCTAGCTTTCCTCCCTTTCACAAAACCCACCTGACTCGCTGAAATTAAAGCTGGTAATACCCCATTAAGCCTGTTGGCCAAAATCCTAGCAAATAGTTTGACATCATAGTTAAGCAAGAAAATGGGCCGGTATGATGCAGGATTCATGGGATCTTTACCCCCCTTGGGGAGCACTGTAATATACGCCATGGTTGCTTCCTGGGAAAACCCAACCTGAGCTATATTCGCAAAATACTGTTGTAAGGGCTCCCCAACATCCGTTTTCAATAATTTATAAAAGTCCGCATTGAGCCCGTCCGGGCCTGGTGCCTTATGGGCCTTGCTGCCCCCGATGTTGTCCCAAATTTCCTGTCTAGTAATAGGGGCATTTTTTTTTTACAATTTGTCTTTTATTAAAGTTTAAACAAGTACCAACAACAGTATAACCGCATTCCAGTGTACAAGTAAAACAAACATGTTGAGGTAGTCGTAGAATACCCGTCCAAACATAACATAATGCAAGCCATTATCCCCCCCCTCCCCCCATTACAGGAGCTGTATAACTCAGCATAATCTTCAAAGAGATACAAAATTCTAGCTCTTGCAAGAGATACTAGTACATGAGATAAGCATAAATAAAGGTACAACTAATACACATGTGATAATAATACACTGAACCGATTCTGAGGAATGCCAAGATAAGATGAGTAGTATCAATTACTTGACAGGTAATCTATAAAAGGTTTCCAGGACTTATGAAAGGAAGCTTCTAAACGATGCTTCGTTGCAGTTAAGGAAGCTAGTGTGTGATAAAAGCGCAGTTTGGCTATTACATCCGGTAAGGAAGGTACCTGCGCCGTCTTCCAATTACTAGCCACCAGCGATCGAGCTGCAATGAATACATGTACACAAAACCTGTGATGGTTGGATTCTATAATGTCAGGAAATACATGCAGCAAGGCCATCTCCACAGATACGGGGAGCGTCAGAGAGAGAATCTGACCAAGCCAGTCAAAGATAGATTGCCAAAGTGGTGAAATCCTGGGGCACTCCCACCAGATATGTAAGTAGGATCCCCGCCCCCCACACGTTCTCCAACATAAATCGGAGAGGGTCGGGTAGCATCTATGCATTTTGACTGGGGTGATATACCACCGGTAGACCATCTTGAAACAATTCTCTTGTAATTTAGCTGAAATCGAACTGGAGCGCGCCCTTAAAAATATCTGCCCCCATACGTCGTCCCCCAAGGATTTCCCCAAGTCTATTTCCCATTGAGCCATAAATCCACCTCGTTGAGGAGAGGAGGGTATGAGTAACTGATAAATTTTGGAGATTATGCCTTTAATGGCGTCGCAATGTAGAATATAAGACTCCAATAAGGAGCGCCCCGGCCTCAGGCAGGAGGTTCTCTGAAGTAATCGTATGAAATGTGACACTTGAGCATAGGCATAAATATCTCTATGATCAAGGTGGTATGTGGCAAATAGCCTATCTGGAGGAATGAGGGTATCTTGATGAAACAGTTGACCAATTATATTTAAACCCCGTGTCCTCCACGCCACCAGCCCGGGTGACTGTAATAGGGGCATTTAATAGTGCCAATTGGTCCGCTGTAATTTTGGGAAGGGACATATTCTGAAAAAATTCTGATTCCGCTAGTGGTGCTCGCTGTGATCTGTCATTGGCATATAAACTTTCGTAGAACTTTCGAAATATAGCACATATTTGGGAACCAGATGTGTGTCGAACACCCGCAGAGTCCTGTAAGCCAGGAATAAAAGTCATACCCCTCTGGGCTTTAACCTGATTCGCTAACATCTTCCCCATCTTATTCCCATACCGATAAAACCTATGTGACTTATGTAGTAAATCCCTCTGTGTCCGTTGGTGAATGTAACAATTTAACGTATAGAGAAGGTCTCGATATGTACGCTTAGCCTGTGGCGAGGGATGATTCGTAAGGTGTTTCCTGGCCTTCGCTACCTCCTTTCCCAAATCAATAAGTTGTTTGTTTGCTATACGTCGTTGTCCGATGGCATAAGCTATGATTTCACCTCTCATCGATGCTTTCCCCGCCTCCCAGAATAAAGTCGGAGTAGCCAAATGCTGGGCATTATTAATGGCATATTCCTTCCACCTATCCTGAAGATGGGTGCGTAGTCCCATATCATCAGATAAATAAGCTGGGAAGCACCACCTCGGCTGGTCTGGTTTTTGTCCCCCCAGTCTGACCTCCACCCAAATCATAGCGTGATCCGAGCATTCCTCCGGACCGATTTCTGCCTCTGTGAGCTTGTTAAAACACTGTGGGGATACAAAGATGTAATCCAACCTGGACATGGCTGAATGCGCCCGTGCTAAATGGGTATAATTACGTAAATCAGGATGTAATATTCTCCATGGGTCCACCAGTTGAACCTGCTGGCATAGATACGGCAAGCCTCTATCCTGTCGCTGACGGTGCCCCAGACCACTAGATGTCCTATCCAACTGCACATCCATTACCTGATTAAAGTCCCCTCCTACAAACAATAAGCCCTTTTGATTGAGAGTAATACATTGGATTAAGTTCAGAAAAAAATCATGCTGGTACCCATTTGGACCGTAAACACAGCATAATGTAACCATGGTACCAAATAGTTTCCCAGTAACCAGGACATATCTGCCTTCCGAGTCGGAAACTGTCTGAGCCTCCTCAAAGACCACATTTTTCCCAATGAGAATGGCGACCCCTCCTTTCCGCTGCACAGCTGAGGAATAATATACTTGTGCCACCCAGTCTCGAGCTAACTTTTTACTTTCCCCCTCCGTGAGATGAGTTTCTTGCAATAATGCAATTTTTGCTTTATGATGTCGCAGAGATTGGAGAACCTTAGCTCTCTTAATCGGCGAGCCAAGACCTGCAACATTCCAGGACACACACCGCATACATTCAGCCATGTTCTTTGGCATAGTAAAACATCACCCGTAGAATAACATACACTACTAACCTCCAGCATGTCCAGCCCCCCCAGCCTGGGACTAGACTCGGTGCAAAACTTTCTCTCCCATATCTCCCGGTGCCCCCGGCATACGCCAGTATAGTCCCATAACCATACATAGCATGAAATACAAAAAAGATTGTAATGCGTAGCAAAAACCTCCTCCCCTTGCCCACCCCTCCCCCCCCCCTTAATAGAAACCCATTTCTTGTCCTCCATTGTAGGAGGAGAGAGACCACCTGTTCCACCTCCCTCCAGCTCCCCCACCGACATCATGGTTAAGAGCAAAACCCGCCCTTATAAGCTCAACAATAACAATGCTCTCTGCAACAGATAGAAACCTGTATATCACACACTTAAGTCCATGGCCGAATGCAGCCCCATGCAGGCCTCCGAATCATCTGGAGTCTACTTTTTCCGTTATAAATTTCTTAACCGCATCCGCAGTCTCAAAACAGTGCCATGTGCCATTAAGTTCCATGCGGAGCCTCGCCGGATATTGCAAGTTGAATCTCATCTTTCTCTTAAACAAATCCGCACAGATGGGTGAGAATTCTCTCCGCTTAGCCGACACGGCCGCTGAATAATCTTGAAAGATTAATATTTTAGTATTCTCATAAAGTAATGAATCACATTTACGATAGGCTTGCATTATCGCTGATTTTTGGCTAAAGTTCAGAAGGCGGGCAATGACAACCCTAGGTTTGGAAGCCTCAGGTGTTTTTGCCCCCAAACGATGTGCTCTTTCAACAGCCATTTTGCCAGCTAAATCAGGCAGATCCAAAGCTGCTGGCAGCCATGCTTCAAGGATATGAGCAAGCTCTCTTTCCCCCACAGACTCTGGTAGCCCCACAAACCGCAGGTTGTTCCTGCGGGATCTATTCTCCAGATCCTCCACTTTTTGCTCCAGGTCAGAGATTTTCTTAGTGAAAGTACCCTGGGTCTGTAGCAGTTGTTGCGTTTCAGATTCAACATCAGCAACACGTTGTTGGGTTTCAGCTACCTGTTGCTTGATTTCAAGCAACGTTTCATTTCCCAAATTTATTTTTTGTACTAAGTCACTAAAACGGGGTTCCAAGGCTTTCACCACCGCCCCAGTCACATCACTCACGAGATCGGGCGTTCCGGAGACCGCGCCAGGACTCGGGGGGCCGGCGGCCATTTTAGCTTCACTCTGCCTGCTCACAGCTTTCTCCTTTCTTGGCGGTTTTGCTGCCATCGCAGGTGCCTCAGCTCGAAAAAAAGCTTTGATGGTGGTTTGCGTTCCTTGGTCTGTCGGGGACGCCACTTTTTTCGCGGTTCCCCGGCCTGATTCAGCGTTAACGCGGTGGGGGAGCTAGGAGCACGGCTCACACGCAGCTCACCGGCTCATCGGGTCACGTGGTCCCCCGGCTCACGATTTTAACGATTTTCACGATACTTTACACACCCAAACGGCAACAATACGATTCCCTCCCCCTCCCAGCCGAAATCGATCGTTAAGACGATCGAGGACACGATTCACATCTCTAATAATGACACACAAACAGAACACATAATGACAGAGAACCACAAACAGAAAACAATTATCGAACATTAGAGCTCAAAGAGAAGGCCTTTTAAAAGTAAAAACAAAAAACTTTGGATCCAGAATTAAGCAAAAATCAGAATTTTAAAAACAGATCTGTTAAAAAACCCCAAAACAAAACAAAAATCTAGGAGAGAAAAAAAAAACCCTCAGATTTTACACCTTGTCCTGTACTGTTGCGGTCCCGACCGCCCCTCTCCTGATAGGGCTCAGGCCCGCCTACCTCCGCTCCGACGGCCACGGGATTCCTCCTGGTCCTGGTCCCGGTGGGCTCCCGGTACGCGCACTTCCCACGTGGCTGACGCCATTACGGGCCCGTTCCTCTCTGGCCTTGCGCGTGCGCGAGGACGCTCTTCTTGTGCGCCCAGCTCCCGGAAGCCCGGCTGTGCCTCCCCGGCTGACGTCACACTCCGCTCCCGAAATAACCGGCGTTCAGTCAGTCCCTAAACGCCTTGCAACGAGGTTCCCAGCTTTCTAAGTTGCTTCCAGTTGCGTTTCCTGTTGTCTTCCTGGTTTCAGCCTTGACCCCGGTTTGCTTCTGACTCCTCTTCGCTTCTCTTACCAGAGCCATATCAAGCCTTCGCTGACGTTTTCTCCAAGGAAATGGCAGAGATTCTTCCCCAACACCGGCCATTTGACTGCCCTATCGATTTGCTACCGGGCACCACACCTCCTCGAGGCCGGGTGTATCCGCTATCCCTGCCAGAGACTGCAGCCATGTCTCAGTACATTACTGAGAACCTTGCTAAGGGCTTCATTCGACCCTCTCATTCCCCCGCAGGAGCCGGTTTCTTCTTTGTGGCTAAGAAAGACAGCTCACGCCACCCCTGTATAGACTATCGTGGCTTGAATGCCATTACCAAGCGGGATCACTATCCCCTTCCACTGATCCCTGAATTGTTGGACTGCCTCCAGGGCTCACGAGTGTTCACAAAACTGGATCTCCGGGGGGCCTACAACCTCGTACATATTCGACCAGGAGATGAATGGAAGACGGCCTTTAATACCAGGGATGGGCATTATGAGTACTTGGTAATGCCCTTTGGACTCTGCAATGCCCCAGCCGTCTTCCAGAACCTCATGAACGAGGTTTTACGTGAGATGTTACACTCTC
This sequence comes from Rhinatrema bivittatum, assembly GCF_901001135.1. Classification (NCBI taxonomy): domain Eukaryota; kingdom Metazoa; phylum Chordata; class Amphibia; order Gymnophiona; family Rhinatrematidae; genus Rhinatrema; species Rhinatrema bivittatum. Next base: position 54,439,011 of record NC_042628.1, on the reverse strand, counting down.
ACGTCATTGTGTACTTAGATGACGTGCTTATCTTTTCAAAGAACCTGGAATCTCATCGCCAGCACGTCCGACAAGTTCTGCAAGCACTTCGGGACAACTGTCTGTATGCCAAACTAGAAAAATGTGTCTTTGAAGCAGAGTCTTTGCCCTTTCTGGGGTACATCATTTCGTCCACTGGCTTCCGGATGGACCCCGAAAAGGTCTCGGCCATAACCAAGTGGCCTCAACCCCGGGGCCTCAAGGCTCTCCAAAGGTTCCTGGGGTTTGCTAACTTCTATAGACATTTTATTCCTCGATACTCGCATCTGGTCGCTCCTCTCACTGCCATGACCCGCAAGGGAGCTGACGCCAAGAACTGGTCCGACGCAGCAGTTAAAGCCTTCTCAGACTTAAAGGAGGCGTTCATAGCTGACACCTGTCTCCGCCACCCGGACCCAGCAAGACCCTTCATCGTCGAGGTCGACACTTCCAGCGTGGCCGTTGGGGCGGTCCTCAGCCAACACTCCACTTCAGGACAGTTACTACCCTGCTCGAACTTCTCCAAGAAGTTCTCCCCAGCAGAAGCGAACTACTCCATTGGCGACAAAGAACTTTTAGCAATCAAACTCGCCTTCGAGGAATGGAGGCAGTGGCTCGAGGGAGCGAACCACCCCATCACCGTATACACAGACCACAAGAATTTGTAATTTCTCTCCCAAGCCCAGCGACTAAACCCCCGTCAAGCCCGATGGTCCATGTTCTTCAGTCGTTTTGACTTTACATTACAATACCGCCCTGCAGCTAAGAACCTTCGGGCCGATGCCCTGTCTCGGACCTCCCTATCTGAGGATGATCCTGAGCCTCCTCAATACATTCTGGATCCTAGCAAGGTCCGCCTGTCAGCCCTGATGGTCCTCTCCCAGGATAGGACCATAGTTCCCCGACGAGACCGTCTAAAAGCCTTGCGCTGCGCTCACGTCTCCCTCACTGGAGGCCACGCCGGACGAGAAAGGACACTGGAGCTTCTCAACTGGTTCTACTGGTGGCCTAATCTTCGACAGGACGTCCGCACCTACGTGAGCTCATGTCCCACCTGTGCTCGGCAAAAGCCCAGTCCTGGTCCTCCGTGCGGCCTTCTGCAGCCTCTCCCGGTTCCCACAGAACCCTGGACACACCTAGCTACTGACTTCATGGTCGACCTGCCAATGTCTCACGGAAAGTCAGTCAGCTGGGTCACCGTCGACCGTTTTTCCAAAATGGCACACTTTGTCCCGTTGCCCAAGCTACCGTCTGCGCCTGAACTGGCTCTACTTTTCGCCCAACACATATTTCGGATTCATGGGCTTCCCCAGGACATTGTTTCTGACCGAGGGCCACAGTTTACAGCACGCTACTGGAGAGCTCTCTGCAAATGCTTCAAGGTGCAGCTCAGCTTCTCCACAACTTTTCATCCTCAGAGCAATGGGCAGTCTGAGAGAATGAACCACTCTCTAAAGACCTTCCTACGGGCCTTCATCAATGAGAAGCAAGACAACTGGACTGAGCTTCTGCCCTGGGCCGAATTTGCCTACAATAATCAGTTTCATGCCACGACCGGAGTCTCACCCTTCCAGCTAGTATATGGGAAGCAGCTGAAACCCCCGCTCCCCATTCCTATGCCTAGTGTTTCTCCGGCCGCTCAGATGATGGCTCAGCAACTACAGACACTTTGGCAGACAACTCAGGACAAGTTGGCACTCTCAGCCTCCTCTGCCAAGCGAACCGCTGATTGCCACCGGTGTCCAGCGCCCACCTATCAGCCAGGAGATCGGGTTTGGCTCAGTACTAAGAACATTCATCTCCGACTTCCTTCAAGGAGGTTTGCACCCAGGTTCTGCGGTCCCTTCCGCATTGCGGAGAGGGTGGGCTTCGTTTCCTATCGCTTGAGATTGCCCTCCTCACTTCGGATCCACAACGTCTTCCATGTCTTGCTGCTAAAACCCTTGGTCCTTTCCCGCTACCACCGTAAACCTCCGGATCCGTCTGCTGCTCCCATCGCTGATGATCCTACATATCAAGTACGCGAGGTACTAGATGTACAGTTCAGCAACCGAAGATGGGAGTATCTCCTTGCCTGGGAAGGTTGCGGCGACGAGGACAATACTTGGGAACCCAGCCGTAATATCCTGGACAAATCCCTGCTTCAGCAGTTTCACCTTGAACACCCAGAGAAACCCGGTCCTCTTAAGAGGGGCCGTAAAGGGGGGGTACTGTTGCGGTCCCGACCGCCCCTCTCCTGATAGGGCTCAGGCCCGCCTACCTCCGCTCCGACGGCCACGGGATTCCTCCTGGTCCTGGTCCCGGTGGGCTCCCGGTACGCGCACTTCCCACGTGGCCGACGCCATTACAGGCCCGTTCCTCTCTGGCCTCGCGCGCGCGAGAGGACGCTCTTCTTGTGCGCCCAGCTCCCGGAAGCCCGGCTCCGCCTCCCCGGCTGACGTCACGCTCCGCTCCCGATATAACCGGCGTTCAGTCAGTCCCTAAACGCCTTGCAACGAGGTTCCCAGCTTTCTAAGTTGCTTCCAGTTGAGTTTCCTGTTGTCTTCCTGGTTTCAGCCTTGACCCCAGTTTGCTTCTGACTCTGCTTCAGCTCGCTGCCTGCCTTGACTCCGGTTTGCTTCTGACTCTGCTTCAGCTCGCGGCCAGCCTAGACTGCAGTTTGCTTCTGACTACGCCGCAGCCCGCGATCACCCATGCCTCCAGGTTTCCTTCCACGTTTTGCTTCAGCCTCCCAGCAACCCTACCCGGATTGCCTCGAACTTTTACCTCAGCTCGCTTGCGCTGGCTCCAGTCTTCCTTCAAGGCCAGCACCATGTCCTGGTCTCTACTGTGACTCTCTGCCAACACTCGACCCGCCTCTGCTACTGCTAGGCCTCCTGCCTTCCCTTCGCAGACGGCCTTTCTGGACATTCACTACAGCGCCTAAGTCCCAAGGGCCCGGGCCCCTATGGGCTCCTCCCAGGGGGGGGTCCCCGGCTCCAGGTGAAACCCTACCAGCTGGTGTCTCCGCCTCCCGGCCTGCCCTATCACCATCAGTAGGCCGGCCCAAGGGTCCACATCTACTCTCACAGCAGTCCAGCCGCAACACTGTACAGCAGCTTTTATTCTTGTAAATCTGTAAAAGAAAAATCTCACATATAAAGAGAGGTTAATTTTAATCTTTTAAAGCACATTACAAAGTATTAAATGGCTAGCTGTAAGTAACTGAGCTACACCATTAAAGGAGAAAAACACTACTTTGATTAACTTCTAACTAAAAGATTCTGATTGCTTAATCACAGAAACCAGAATTGCTTACATTCCTTCAAATTTGGTCATGTGAGATAGAAGGGAGAGAGAAGAAAGGAAAAACGTTTACTAGAAAGATCTCTCTCTGCATCTACAAAATCTTTTTGCTCAACCTATAGCTGCACAATTAAAATATTACAAACTTTACATTAGGTTATCAGCTGAGGCCAAACACCCCTCTGTTTTAAATAAGATTGGATGTGCCAGATTGTAGAAGGACTGGGGTCAGCCACCCCCAACTTAATCTGCGGGCCTGCTGGGAAGGGAAGGTTTACTGAATGTAAAATCTGGGAGTTTGTAACAATTTTTTTGCTGTATGTCCTTTTCTCCTGCATCAATAACAAATGCCACAAAACTTCTGACTAAATACAGGCCTTCCCTTTAACATCCTGTCATGGATGCACGCAGTGGCGACATTCTCACTCCCCCCTCTTCTGGATCATTTGCTCCTCTGTTCGCAGTGGTCTTTATATTACCTTCTTTTTCATTCTTATAATCAGAGGAGGATTTGGGTTTACCGTGTTCCCAAAGGATTTCTAACTTCTTCTTTATCAAGTAACTATTTAGACGGCTAATTTCAGACTTTAAAGCTTCATTCTGAGTACTAGCAATTTTTAGCTTCTCAATTAAATCAGTCTCACACTGCTCATAGCGTTGTCTATCTTCTGCCAACTGGGCAGAAAAGAAATTCTCCAGTTTTAGCCAATTACAGTTTTCTTGTCTCAACCTATCTGTCAATATCTTAAGGCATTGTGACCAAGCATTTGTAATATTTAACAAGTCATATTAAGGCTGTGCTCTGTTTATTCTTATTTTTGAATATTGTGGCATGGATATACTTATAATATGGACATCCAGGACACCACTCGCTCCCCATTCTCATTCCCCCATCCCAGTAAACACATTACACCTTTATGGGTAAAATATGGCCGCAGCTTTTATTGACTTGGAGACCCGAGCCCCACATAACATAGCAACCCCCTTAACATCATGCAACAAATATGTATTAACAATCAACAGTAGCGGTTTCAGCATCCCCTTTTCAACCCTCCGCCGCTCCCCCCGGCAGGAGTGGTCCCCACCAGCCTTCGGCTCAACCGCACCGGCTCTTCCCCCCCGGGTTCAGGCTCCCGCCACCTGCCTGCAAGGAGCCCTCCCGGGTGGACTCCCGTCGCCATCCTGCAAGGAGTCCCGCCGGCCAGCTCCCACCACTTCTAGCAAGGAGCTCCCCCTTTTGACAACAGCCCCCCCTCAGTTGTCATCGCCGTCTTCCGCTGAAACCACAATTTAACACTAAACCAAATATACAATTCAGGCTCGGGCCCTCCGCCAAAGACACGGGCAGCACTTGCCCGTGCCCCCCAAAGATGAGGCCTAAAGCAATGGGAATAATCCCTCCAGGACCTCCTGGATGGCAACCAGAAAAAGGTCCATCCCCAGAAAAGACAGGTGAACCCCGTCCCTGCCAAATAACCCCGCAGCGCTACCCCACGACCACTCGTGTCGTATGTGCTGACCCCCCATCCGGACCAACCAAGCCCCAATCTGCTGATTGGCCTTGGCCCGGCTCCGCCGCCAAATAACCCGGTCCGCCTCCACCGGGCGGAGAACCATGTCCGACCAGAAGAGGACGGTTTTTGGCAACAACAGGGAAACAGTCATCAAGTCCTTCCGGACGATGCAGATAAACTGCTTCCCCGGCAACTTCCCCCAATCATTCCCGCCCAAATGGATCACCAACGCCTGCGGCGCGCCGCGCCGCTCACATTCCCACCGGACACAGGGCACTAGCTCATCCCACTTCATCCCCCTCCTCCCTAGCCAAAGCACCCGAACTCCCCGGCATGCAAGGTCCAGATGAGCTCCATACGGGCGTCCACAGGCGTGCTGGTGAGCCCAGTGCGTATAGGAATGTCCTATGATCCACACCGACCTCCCGGCCACCACCGCACCTGCAAAGAAACCAGCATTAGAACCGTTCACCAAAGGCCCTGGCCCAACCGGACATACCCCTGGAACGCCGGCGAGGCCCAACGACCGATTCTCTGGATGACACCCCCACCCAGTCCCGCCCTTGCCGCGGAAGTCGCTGCCCCAATACAAAAAGAATGCATCCCGAAGGCACGCGCATCCAATCCCGATGCCATCAATGCGCGCCGCAGCACCATTTCGAACTGGTACCTTGTCAGCGGATGCGAATCCCCATGGACCAGGAACCCCAGCGCCCCCGCCGGCCGCAGTCAACAGTAACTCGCCGCATTGCCCACCGGGCACGACCGCAACCCCGGGACCGCCTTAAGCACGATCGATACCCCTTTTCCCCACTGGTCCGTCTTAGAACGCGGGAGACGAATAAACACCGAACCGCTGGTTACCACCACATTAGCGGCTAGCAGCCCCGGGCAGGCGGTGCTGCTCGCCGCCCGAGCCACCAGCTCACACACCCGAAATGCCCCGAAAAACGCAAACACGAACGCTGCCCGAAAGAGAACCACCTCACAACCAGACGAACAGACTTCCGGCAAGGCATCCCACAAACGCAACAGCACTTCATGGGTGATTGGCATACGCCGGTCCGGCCTCTTCCCCACCGACCGCCGCCAGCCCGCAAGCACCCTCCGTACTACAAAGCGGCCCGCCGGATATCCCCACCCATGCGCCCGCATGAAAAAGGAAAACCCCGCCAGGTGACGCCCCACCGCCGCCTGCGTGTAGCCCGCCTCCCTGGCCCATTCCAAAAAGCGCACCAGGGCCACGTCCGGTACCGGACCCCCCGGCCACCCCAAAGCATACAGAAACCCCGCCACCTTCCTAGCACCCCCTACGTAACCTGACCAAGTAGACGGGGCTAGTGAAGCCCGCAGCAAACTCCAGGCCTCTGGGCACCGAATCTCCATAGGGAAGATGGCACGACCGCCCCAGTCGGGTCCGCATTCGGGGCCAACTCTCGGAACAACTCCCACTTGAAACGAGAAAGAGAGTCAGCCACCCCGTTAGCCACCCCAGGAACGTGCCGCGCCCACACCGAAGCGTTGAGCCACATGCACTGCTGCACCATCTCCCGCAACAACTCTGAGACCAAAACACAACGGGCCGATCTTTTATTGATAACATCCACCACCCCCCGGTTATCACACCAGAAAACGACCCGCTGATCCCGGAGCCTCATGCCCCAAACATGCAACGCCACCACGATAGGGAATAACTCCAAGAACGTAATATTCTTGGTCGACCCGGCCGCCACCCAATCCTCCGGCCACGCGGCCACGCACCAGGCCCCCTGAAAATATGCCCCAAACCCCGCCGACCCCGCCGCGTCCGTGAAGAGCTCCATATCCTGATTGGACGCCGGCCTGGCTTGCCAGAACGCCGAGCCGTTAAACTGTACCAAAAAGGCATCCCAGATCCGCAAATCCGCTCGCAACCAGGCCGTCACCCGAATCCGGTGATGACGCTTCAGCACCCCTGCCGTGGAATGCGACAAACGCTGTAGGAAAACCCGCGCCATGGGCATTACTCTGCAGGCGAAATTGAGACTACCGACCAACGATTGCATTTCAACCAGCGTCAGCTTGGGCCGCTCCAACGCGACCCGCACCTGCCCCCGCAGCCGCACGACTTTCTCCTCCGGCAATCTTGACACCATGGCCTCGGAGTCTAACTCGATCCCCAGGAAAACCAACCGAGAACAGGGACCCTCCGTCTTTCCCGCCGCCAACGGAACTCCAAACTCCGCCGCCACACTTTGGAAGTGTCCCAGCACCCGCCCACACTCCCCCGAAGCCGCAGGGCCCACAAACAGAAAATCATCCAAGTAATGGACAATATCCAGGGACCCAGCCCTCTGACTCACTACCCAGTGCAGAAAGGAACTGAACGCCTCGAAGTACGCACATGCAATCGAACACCCCATCGGCATGCATTTATCCACGAAAAACGCGTGCTGAAAACGAAACCCCAACAGCCGAAAGCATTCCGGGTGAACCGGTAACAGCCGGAACGCCGACTCTATATCGGCCTTAGCCATGAGGGCACCCCGCCCACAGCGCCGCACCACCCGTACCGCCGAGTCGAAGGACGCGTACCTCACCGCGCAGAGTTCCTTAGGAATCCCATCATTCACCGACCGCCCCTCTGGGAACGACAAGTTATGAATCAAACGGATTTTGCCGGCCTCCCGCTTGGGAATCACCGCCAACAGCGAGATCACCAGGTCCGGTACTGGAGCAACCGCGAACGGACCCGCCATCCGACCCAATGCCAGTTCCGCCCGCAACTTGTCCCAAACCACTGCGACCATGCGCCGCACCGTAGGACAGTTGTCACCCCACCCCGTCCACTCCCGTACCCGGGATCCAAAACCAGTCCGAAAATCCCCCCCGCAACAAGCACGCCGCCTCCACCTCTAGGTAAACCCCCAGCCAAGGAAGCATAGCCCCCAGACGTATCGGCGTGGTCGCCCTACCCAACCCCTCACTTCCCTGGCCCTTTGACCCCAGGGCCACCCGCTGGACTATCACTCGGCTTTTTGGTACACCGGACGAAAGGATGCCCCGCTCCGCAGACCGAACATGCGTGGCGAAACTTGCAGTCCGGGAAGAGGCACGTGGCGCGGTTAAACCGCCAACACACGTCACTTCGTCCCGCTCCCGGCTTGCCCGAACTGGCGGGCGGGACCTCCCTCCGAAAGGGCCGGACGCCCCCCCCCACTACCCGCCGCACCGTTGCCCGCCGCCCCCCCAGACACCCTGGCCGCCATTTGGGTGAGACCCAAAAAACAGCAGGGTAGGCGATCCAGTGAAACCGTAGGAAAGCGACAAACAGAAGGATGCCACAAGAGCGTCTTTTCAAATTTAATGAAGGAGACGTGAAATAAAATGCAAGTGCCCGACTCTGGCCGAGTTTCGCCACCACCGGTAACGCGCGCCTCCTTACATTTCACTGTAAGGAGACGCGCGTTACCGGTGTACAGCTTGCATAAATGAACGTACAGTGTTGACATTATCCGGACCATCACGTGATTACGGTTCTTGAAACGTTCAGCCCCTGAGGCAGCCACCATAGGTGGCGAAACTCGGCCAGAGTTGGGCACTTGCATTTTATTTCACGTCTCCTTCATTAAATTTGAAAAAGACGCTCTTGTGGCATCCTTCTGTTTGTCGCTTTCCTACGCCATTTGGGTGAGCCACAAGCCCACGTCCTGGGTACCCCAAGACATGAACTTATTCTCCATGCGGTCCCTGAAGCGCTCGTCGTAATTCAGCCACGACCAGCCCTCATATGTCCTACTCGCCGCCAGTATGGCATCCGCGTACGCCAGCAACGGCCCATACTGCGCCGGATCCGAGTGCCCAACCACGCTCGCCAACCGCAGGAATGCCCGCATCCAATTATGGATGTTCCGGGCCACCTTCTGGGGCCCACCCACTGCCCTCTCCCCCTTACTCTTCTTCTTTTTCCCCTTCCTCCGGCCCCTCCGCCCCTCCAACAGGCGGAAGATATTGATAAACTGACGCCTCCTAATGCGCCACCGCAAAGACCGGGGCACCTCCTCCCACAACTCCGTCAGTGCCACCAACGCCGGAGCCCCCCGCGCCTCCTCCCCCCCCCCTGGAGGCCCCCGGTGCCAGAACTCGACGAGGAGGACGTAGAGGAATCAGAAGAGGAGGACGTAGAGGAATCAGAAGAGGAGTCCCTATCCCGCTTCCGAACCCTCTTCGCCCGTCCCCTCCTCCCCCCCCCCCTGGCTACCCCCGCCTCCGAGCCCGCGTGCGGTCGCCCGGAAGCCCCCCGCCCCATCCCCCCGTTCCCACCGGTATCCCCCGCCCTCGCCTCACCCCCCCTGCTCCCCGCTGCCGCCGCACTTGGGAAGAGGAGCAACTCACCTGCTGCCTCCTGCGCCTCCCCCACAGCGCCCGCCTCCGGCTCCGCTGCAATCTGCCGGCGCCGAACCGCCACTGGGTCTACGCTCCGCCATTCCTCGAAGTGCGAGGAGCCCGGCTCTTCCCAGGCCTCTGCTCGCCCAGCTGCCTGCAATGACACCACATCTGCCGACGAAGAGTGTGCCACGCCCCCTCTAGCAGCCCCGGCCTGCCACCACCGGCTCACCGGCCGCGGCAAACCCCGCTCCCTCTGAGCCCCCCCAGGCTGCCTATCTGACTCCTCCCCTCCACTCAGCGCCCACCCCGCGGGCGCCCCTGCTCCCACGAGGCCCCGGCCCTCCCGCCCGTCCTCCACAGGCGGGAGCCATCCCCTGTCTGACTCTGCCACAGACACCTGGCCAACGGGCCGGGCCGCGCTGAGCCACCCCCAATCGAACCCCGAGTCTTCTCCCGCCTCCCGCGTGAAGCACCCCAGCCCCGCCCCCTCCCACTCCCTCCCGCTCCGCGAGCGGGACCCCCCGCCCTGCCCCCGCAGACCCCGAACTGGCGCCACAGGTGAAGCCCCCCTCCCACGCCGCCGCGCAGCACACAGCACACGCGACCCCGAGCGGCCAGCCAAGGCTGCCGCTCTCATAGGTTCCTCCAGCCCCCCTGCTTCCTGATCTTCCACGACCTCCCCTCTCGGTCCACCCGACTGCTCGGCGCTCTGCCGCACGCCCTCGGGCCCCCCCTGCCTCCCCCCGCTCCTCTGGTGGCCAGCGGCAGACAGCAAGCCCTCCACCGCACCCCCCGTACCTCTGCCCCGCCCCCGAACGAGCCGCTCGCGGCCCTCTGCCCCTGCTCCCCCCACGCTCTCCTGACAAACCGGGGTCAGCAGGCCCAACTTCCGGCACTCCGACCCTCCCCCGGGGCACCTCCCCAGCGCCCTCCCCCGGAGATCTCCCCCTACAGACGGCCCTCGCACTTACCCCTGTCAACACCGCCATCCCCCGAAGGAACACAGCCAGCCCGCCGCACTCCGAGTCCGTGCCCTCATCCAGCTCCTCCTCCGCCCCCGGGACGCACGCCGCCTCCTCAGAATCCAGCTCCGGATCCATCGCGCCCCACAGCACCAGAGCGAAACCGCCGGATTCGCTCTGTTGCTCTCCTCCCGCTGCCTCCCCGAGTTCTCTCGTGCGCTTCCCCCGTGCCCCTCAGGTCTTCCTCACTCCTCAAACCCTGATGGCCAGCCGGCCAATCAGAGAGCCTCAGGCGCCATGGCGACCCTACTCCCCCAATCCCAACCTTTCCTCTCGCGTCCCCCCTCGCTTCCTCACCCCCCCCCACCCCTCTGGCCTTCCTGTGACCTGCCGCCTGCCCTTCTAACCTCCTCCCCCCCCCTTTCTCCTCCGCGTACCTCCGCCCCCCTGTAACGGCCTGCCGCGACGCTCCCGGGCCTGGGTCCACATTATCTGGCCCGGCCGGTCACGGGGCCCGATCGGGCCTCCAGAAATCTTATTTTTTACATCATCAAAAGAATTTAAGTCTGCTGCGACATTAGAATGCCATGGATTCTTCCCATATACTGCTGCTGCAATCTCCAAAAAGTGCTTTCTATTTGTTTCTGCTTTTAATTCTAGTTTAGTGTCCTTGTGTAACCATCTCTAAAAGTCAGTAAGGAGGCCCAGACAACTGATCCATAAAGATAGACTTTTATTGCTAGCAAGATGCAGCTAAGACAAAGGCTTAGTACAACTGCATGCCACGCCCCCTTAGGAGCAAACTTTTATACACTTTACAGTTCTTATCTTTCACACATGCGTTCTGGTTTTTGCTGAACAAACAATTTACAAACTGCTGAACAAGCATTAGCTAGCGTGGTCCTCTAGTAGGTGTAGCTTATGATCAGACTATTGTTTCGTCATTTAATTGACGTGTTAGACATTTTACAGCGGCGTTCGTATTAATACAATACAAATTATTATTCCAAAATGGAGTTACGTTCCACTAAATGTTAGTGCGTAACTACGTCACTACGTATTAGGTGCCGTTTGCGTTGCAAATGTTAGTATATCAAAAATGGCTGTGCGTTTCACTGCTGGCATAGTTAGACGAGAGGCTTTTCAGTTGTTCAGTCTTCAGAGGTTCACGAAATTGAACTCCTTCATTCCCCCCTTTGATACTTCAACTTCGACGGAAGGCGGAAGTATCACTCTTATCTGGGAAGTAACTGAAACGACATACAAGAATTAATACTGGTGACATACAAGGTGGGCCCTAAGATGTTGCCAGGTTGTTGGTTTCTTCACGGGTTTGAGACGGGCGGACCCTATTGGTGTCACCCCCCTTTGTAGCCCGGCTTACCCTGGCTAACAATGTGGCCCAGATTGGTTAGTTACTTCGGTTGTATTAGAGGTTAGTTTCAAGATATTCATCATCAGAATCAATATTAACATCGGAATCAGATGAATCGGATGAGGGAAATGTGGAAATTGACCATACTTATTCATCATCATAACATGAGCAGCAGCTCTTCGATCAGCAATGGTTTCAATCATGGAACATAAATTTCTGAAAATGAGAGGTAGACAAAGAGGAAATAAAACACAGGTTAGAATAAGAAACAACAGAGGGATGAAGAGTTCTTTCAGTCCTGGAATCGAAATAAGCCAATTTGGTAAGGAGGCTGTCCAGTCAAGAACACCAGTCCACGTCTGTACAGGAACATGGGCTAAGCGTACCATTCGATCAGTGATCTCTTCGATGACCTTACTCTTGTCATCTACCTGTAAACAACAATTAGAGAGATTAAATTTTCCACACACACCTCCTTCCTGAGCTAGGAGGTAGTCCAAGGCTAAACGATTTTGGTAAACAGCTGTGATAATTTTTGTGTTTTGTTTGGCAAGGATGTTAAGAGCCAAGGCAGAATCATTGGTCAGGAGTTCCAATACTGCTTGTAGTCGGATAATACGATTTAGCATATAAATAGGAGTTCTATATCCATAAGAACCATCTTCAGCCCAGGTGGCGGGGCCATAATATTGTACAATTCTTTCTGGAGGCCACTCCTGATCCTTCCAGTCTCCAATAGAAACTTTAGTATTTCTGCGACGTTTATTTGGTTTCATGGGACTGTATACAGGTACTCCTAACGTTTCTCCAGCAGTTATAGGTAAGAGAAAGAAGCTTGGTTGGATTGTTGCCAAGAAGCAGGTGCCATACCAGTGTGTGGGTAACTGTTCATAAGCCCTTCGCCCGCAAACAAAATAATATCCATCTGGAGCAGCGAAGGGGGTGGTGGGCACTCCTGCAGCAGTCCATGTTTTGTTTAAAGTTAAGTCAGTCCAAACGGGAGTGGGCATAGAAGAATTTTCGGTCTGCCACCAGGTGTGGTTGGTTAGGTTAGCAGTGAGAACCCCTGTACATGGGGAATTTCCAACAGATATAGTATATATACGTGAATGTTGTCGAGATATACATCGTCTGCCAATTACATCAGTCTGGAGAGCCCACTCATATGGATTAGTGTTCCGTTTATAAGTCACAGTTGTATTCAGGTTAACGAGGTCAGATTGGACTATCTCCTTGGCTTCCCAAGGCCATTGCTCTCCTGTCTTTGTACCCCCACACACGAAACAATTTTTAACTTCCAGAGAGAGAGCTATGTTTTCAGCCAAATTGACGAACATATTCTTTGCTTGATGTGAAAATGTATGTTTTCTCAATTCTTCGGTCACATGGGATATTTCATCAAAGAAGGATTGATAACCAACCACGGTGGTCTGGTGGATGATTGGACGGGGCTTGTCTCTTCGCTGTGTGATGGTAATGTAAGTCATTGGGTCCTTTCCAGTTCCGTCGATGCCAAATCCCCAAGTATCTTGCCAGGGGGATCCTTCACTTCTTATTGGCCATTGCAAGGACACAATGTTACCAGTTACTTCAGTTAATCTGCCGATTCCGTGGCAGCCATGGTAACCTCCACCAGTGTAGTCGCATACCAGGGCCCAACCAGACAGAGTCAGGTCCCCCCCACACGGTATCCAACTGGATGGATTGGCTGCTCGATTGTAGGGACAAAGGTATTTATGGTTGTAAACATAGGAATCTTTCCAGGATTGAGATCCACAATGGAGTGCGTTTGGATGTTTATCAATCGCTTCGCATGCATCGAAAGTGATTGTAACGCTAGATCCTCCTCCCATAAGGATCTTAGTTGAGTTGATGTAGTACAAAATTCCTTTTCCTTCTGGGATAATGCTGGAAGTGTAGCTCTTCGGCAACCCGGCAGTGAGGGTGATGTTATAGTACTTAGGAGTTGTTGGCGTATGACAAATGACTTTGTCACCCTCTAGACATCGATGAAACGATTGGTATCCTTGAGTAGTATTTAATGCACAAGCAGGTTGCGTTGTACACAAAGTAGGAGGTTGAGATTGGTGTATAATTGTAGAGACAATTTGAAATCCATCTGGAGTTGTAGTACGTATTAGTTTGATACATTCTGTACAATTCTTGCTCAAAGGCAGAATAAGAGATGTAGTTGATGTGCAGGAGATCAGTAGTAAAACCTGTAAAAGTCTTGCCAGCTGAGGGTACAAGTTAGAGGTAGCGTAGGTCCGGAAGTGTAGGCTGGGGCGACTTCCCATTTTCAGAATCTTTAGAGTAGATGTCTTGCACATTGCCTTGTAATTAGGACAGTTGATTGAGTCTGAAAGGAAGGAAAGAAATGTACACGTTAATACTCTTTAGCAAGGTACTGAAGTCTTCTACCCAGGACTAACTTGGTGCCTGCTTTGAGTGAATTTTAATTTGTGGTCTCCAATCCTGGAGACTTGCCAATTGGAGGCAGCTGGTTTTAGTCGAGTCCAGTGAATCCATGAAGGGCATCCAGAGACTTTCACAGCTGTGGGAGTGGTTAGTAACACGGTATATGGCCCCTTCCATCGTGGTTTAAGGAAATCTGATTCATCCCAGTCCTTCATCCATACAAAATTTCCAATTTGGAATGGATGAATCGGGGTTAGCAAGACTAGTGGTTCAATGTCGCATGTATAGTTCTGGATGGCGATGACTGTGTTATATAGTCCTTTAAGTTGGTTACTAAGGGACATTTCCCCTTGTATCTGCAGCGATTCAGGAAAAGATGGAAGGGGCGGAGGTCTTGCATACATCATTTCATAAGGTGTTAGACCAGACCTTTTTGGACTACATCGGACATGTAGTAAAGCTAATGGTAGAATGTCTGGCCATTTAGTCTTTGTTTCTTGGCACAGTTTAGCCATCTGATTTTTCAGAGTTCTGTTAGCTCGTTCAACAGCTCCGCTGCTCTGGGGTCTCCATGCACAGTGCAGATGCCATCTGACACCCAGAATTTGACTCAGTTGTTGTATAACTTCACTGGTGAAAGCTGGTCCATTATCTGAATTTATCTGCCTTGGTAATCCGTATCGTGGTAAGATTTGGTGTAGAAGCATGGACACTACCTCTTTGGCAGTTTCAGTTCGTGTAGGTGTGGCTTCAATCCAGTGGCGTAGCCAGAATTGATTTTTTGGGTGGGCACAAGGTTAACATGGGTGGGCTGTAGGCATGCAGGTCTACTAGTTGTATTTTTACTGATAAATAATGCCAAATTATGCAGCATAGCATTCACATCTACGCCTAAGTATGAGGTTTACTTAATGATACAAACATAATTCACGGTGATTTGTGGTACTTTAGCCTTCTTATTATTACGATTTTATACACGGCTCCTACCTGTCCATAAATTTTGAGAAAGCGGTTGTGTTGCTTATATTTAAATTGCTAACATCTCAAAATATAGATATATATTTTTACCTTTGTTGTCTGATCTTTGTATTTTTCTAATCAGTTGGTCCTGGTCTCTTTTTCCCTTATAGCTCATTTCCTAATTCCTTTTCAGTGTCTTTCTTCTATTACTGTCTTCTTCCCTTCCACACACACACACACACACACACACACACATACCCGCTTTCACAGACTCCCTCTAACACACTCAAGCTGTCACTCTCATATGCTCTCCCCCCCCCCCCCCCCAAGCTCACATTCAAGTTCTCACTTTCTCACCCCTCCCCAGGCTTATATTCTTATGCACACACAGACGCACATCCAGGCACCCATTCTCACCCACACACATAAACCCAGACTCCCATTCTCATCCACAAACCCATGCTCCCAGTCTCACCCACACATATTCAAGCTCCCATTCTCATCCATACATATACACATTTAAGGTACTATTCTCACCCACACATACACACATTCAAGCACCCATTCTTATCCACATATTCAAGCTTCCATTCTCACCCACCCACACAAACCCAGGCTCTCATTCTCACCCATATATACACACATTCAAGCTCCCATTCTCACCCACCCACAAACCCAGGCTCCCATTCTCAACCACACATACACACATTCGAGCTCCCATTCACCCACATATTCAAGCTTCCATTCTCACCCACATACATACCCAGGCTCCAGTTTTCACCCACACACACACACTCCCATTCTCATCCACACATACACATTCAAGCACGTGCACAGCTTCCGCTTTCTCCCCCAGAGCAGGAAGATCAGCTGCCTCTCCTGCTGCCACCGGCCTCCTGCTATCTTCGGGCGTCGGGCCGTACTGCCCGCCGAACTTCCTGTCGGGGGGGGGGGGGGCGGAAGCGCAGCGCACAACGTCCGCTTCCTCCCTCCCCCCCCCCCCCAAGCACGAAGATCGGCGGGCAGTACGGCCCGACGCCCGAAGATAGCAGGAGGTCAGTGGCAGCAGGAGAGGCAGCTGATCTTCCTGCATTGGGGGGAGGAAGCGGAAGCTGTGCGCGGTGCTTCCGCTCCCCCAAACAGGAAGTTCGGCGGGCCGTTTGGTCCGAAGATAGCAGGAGAACGGGTGGCAGCAGGAGAGGCAGCTGATCTTCCTGCATTGGGGGGAGGAAGCGGAAGCTGCGCGCGGCGCTTCCGCTGCACACCCCCCCCCCCCCTAACAGGAAGACCGGTTGGCCATACGGCCGCAGCAGCCTTCCCCATGTGTGCCGTGATGGCGCGCGAGGCGTGGGTTCTCTTGTTCGCTGTCGCGGGGATGGGATCCCGCGACAGCCTTGCAGTTCCGGTGCCAGTTGGGTGGGCCTGGGTCTAAGTTGGGTGGGCACCTGCCCACCCAGGCCCACCCGTGGCTACGCCACTGCTTCAATTCATCCAGTATAAGTACAGACAGCCACCAGCATTGCTTTGTATCCTTTTGAGGGAGTCATGTGGGTGAAGTCGATTTGACAAACTTGAAATGGCATAGTTCCTCGTAGGATATGTCCGGGGGCAGGACTAGGTCCAATTCTGGGATTGTTTCTTGCACATGTGACACATTGATTAATTGCATGCTTAGTTAACTGAGTGATTCTGTTGATGTAATACGTTTTTCCCAATAGTTTTGTTAAGGCATCTCGACCAAGATGGGTTTTGTTGTGGGCTTCCTTGACAATAGTCCAAGCTAATGCTTCAGGTATCCATATTCGGTTATCTTGCATAATCCACCAACCATTTTGCTGGTGGAATTGCTCAGCTTGTGCCCAATCATTTTCTTCCATAGAATAGGCAGGGATTTCAGTTGGGAATTGTAGAAGAGGACACGTTGTAGCTGGGATATGTGATAAATGTGCACGTGCTGCTTCTTTCGCTGTTTTGTCTGCCCACTGGTTTCCTTTTGCAATGGGATCTGATTTCCCTGTGTGGGCTTTACAATGCATAACAGCTACCTTTTTTGGTGCCCAAACGGCATTTAGCAATTGGTGTATTTCGGATGCATTAGTTAGTTGCTTCCCTTCAGCGGTTAGAAATCCTCGTTCCTTGTATAAGGCTCCATGTACTTGGATGGTGAGGAAAGCATACTTAGAATCAGTATAGATGTTTACACTTTGTCCTTCTGCTAACTGTAGAGCTCGGGTAAGAGCGATTAGTTCAGCCTTTTGCGCTGATGTCCCTGGGGGTAGAGGCTCAGCTTCAATGATGTCATCTTCAGAAACCACGGCATAACCAGCGACCCGGAGCCCATTTATAACCTGGCTACTCCCATCAGTGAATAAAGTCCATGCTCCCTGCCAGGGTTGGTCGCGTAGATCAGGTCGGCTGGAATGTACTGTAGCCATGATTTCTTCACATTTATGAGTAACTGGAGCGGGAGTCGGGAGTAAGGTTGCAGGATTCAAATTCTTACTGTCTTGTATTTGAATTTCGGGAGTTTCACATAACAAAGCTTGATATTTTACAAGACGTGAGTTGGTCATCCATTTTGGTCCATGGGTTTCTAGCAGTCCTTGAATGGTGTGGGGAGTTGTTACGTTCAGAGTTTGACCAAAAGTTAATTTGACTGCTTCTGGAATTAGTAAGCATGCAGCCGCAATGCTTCGAAGACAACCTGGCCATCCTTTTGCAACGTTGTCCATTCCCTTTGACAGATATGCAACAGGTCATTCCCATGAGCCTAGAGTTTGAGTCAATACCCCAATGGCCATTCCTTTTTTCTCATCGACGTATAGATGAAATGGTTTCATTACATCTGGTAATCCTAGAGCAGGAGGTTCAATCAAGGCGTCTTTCAGTTGTTGTAAGCTTGCTAGCTCATGTCTTTCCCATTGAAAAGGCTGGGACTCTGATTCTTTACCCCTCAACTTGTCGTACAAGGATTGGGCAATAACTGCATAGTTAGCAATCCACAGCCTACAGTATCCTGCAGCTCCAAGGAACGCTCGGAGCTCTTTCTTGCAAGTGGGTATAGGTTGACCTCGTATTGAACTGGTACGGGAGATTCCAAGACAACGGGTGCCTTCACGGATTTGGAAGCCCAAGTATTCCACTTCCAATTCACAAATTTGCGCCTTCTTTTTACTTGCACGGTATCCTTTTGAGTACAACGTCTTTAGCAAGTGGAGGGTGGCTACTGCACATTCGAGATACGTTTCACGAAACAACAGAAGGTCGTCCACGTACTGTATCACTGGCCCATACATAACTTGATACATCTTCAAGTCTTTTGCCAGTTGTTCACCAAACAACGTAGGTGAATGCTTGAATCCTTGAGGCAAGCGAGTCCATGTGTACTGCTGCTTTATTCCAGTGTGCGCATTTTCCCATGTGAAGGCAAAAATCTTCTGACATTCTTCCGCTACCGGAACGGAGAAGAAAGCATCTTTGAGATCAATGACACTGTACCACTTGGATGCAGGGGAAACTTGAGCCAAGATTAAATATGGATTTGGTACGAGGGCTACTAGATCTGCTACTTGATTATTCACCTTCCGTAAATCCTGTACCGGTCGGTAATCAGTAGAACCGGGTTTCTTTACGGGCAACAAAGGGGTATTCCAAGCAGATCGGATTCGCCGCAGGATGCCCAAATCATACAGTCTCTGCAAGTGTATCTCGATTCCTTGCCTGGCCATATATGGAATGGGGTAATGAGGTTGATTAATCACCTGTGCATTCTGTTTCATTTCGATCCAAATAGGGGTAGCATTGATGGCTATTCCTCCCGGATTCTGTTCGGACCATATTTTAGGCACGCTATCCATTAGCTGTCTTCGTTTTTCGTTGAGAAGGGTGTTATCTTCATATCGATGTTTAGTGATTTGCTCAACTACGGGGAGATGTAGTCTCCATTCCTCTTGGAGTGGACACATGAGAGAGACTGGATTATCAGCGAAGGATGCCTTGATTTCACCAGTAGACTCGAATTGTAAAGTAGCTCTTAATTTACACAGAAGGTCTCTCCCTATGAGTGGTACTGGGCATCCCGGGACGTAAAGGAATTGGTGGGACACTAATTGTCCTCCTACACTAACCTGTCGTTTCTGGAGAAAGGGAGCAATTAGTGGCTTTCCAGAGGCCCCAACTATAGAGATGTTCTTTGAAGTGGGCGTGGTGATAGCGGTGGTCATTACAGATCTTTGCGCCCCCGTGTCTAGCAATCCTTTGAATGTTTCAGTCCCTACTTTTATTTCCACCAAGGGATCAAGGGGAAGGTTTCCCTTGTCTAGTCATGCTTCACTGTCTTCGCCGGAAGTTTCACCTACGGCCATCTGCCATTCCGCTTCCTTAGGTTTGGACGGAGTATATCCTTCCTGTTTCACTTGCAGGGACTCCGGGCACTCAGACTTCCAATGTCCTTCTTGTCTACAAAATGCACATTGATTGGTTCCCAATGGCATTCTTCCACCTCTAAACGATCCTCCTCTATTCGCTCGTCCTCTTGGCGGCCCTCTAGAGGGCGATCTGCCTCTTCCTCGGGGTCCAGGATATCCTTGATAGTGCCTGGACGGATTCACGAAATTAGTTTCTTCCAACGCTGCGGCTAACAAACTGACACTTTCTCTTAACTTTCTACTTTCTTTCTTTTCCTTCTTGTCTCCGTCCGGTTCTCGGTTTACATAGACTTTATCGGCCATGGCTTTTAATTGGCTGATAGTCATTCCCTCAAAACCTTCCGATTTCTGTAACTTCCGGCGAATGTCAGGACAGGATTGTCCGACGAAGCTCATCACTATGATGGATTGATTTTTGGAGTCCTCTGGATCAAATGGACTGTATTGTCGGTACGCGTCCATCAACCGCTCCAAGAAGTTTCCGGGGGTCTCGTCTCTCTTTTGCACCACGTCTTGGATTTTTCCCATGTTCACAACTTTCTTCTTCCCTTTCTTTAGAGCTTCAAGAAACGCGGTTTGATAAGCGGCGATGCGCTCACGCCCTGCTGTGGTCTGGAAATCCCAGTTGGGATCTGCAACCGGGGCTTGTTCTTTCACTGCTTCATCAGGATGACCATCTGACCCGGCTCCTAATCGGGCTGCCTCTTCCAGGTTTAATTGTATCTGTCGACGTTCTTCAGTGGTAAAAAGAATGGAGGCTAAATGCCGAATGTCAGTCCAGTTGGGGTTATGGGCTGCAAAAATTCCTCGTAAAAAAACTATCATCTGATCTGGTTTATCAGCGTAAGAAGGGCCAAGCTGTTTCCAGTTAAAAAGATCACTGGATGTAAAAGGTATGTAGGTAAATAACTTTATTGTTTGCGTAGTGCGATGTTCGTTTTCTTCAGTCGGAACCACGGGAACTACAGTAGATGTTTCCCTGATCGGTAGTTGCAAACTTGCGGCTTGGGTTTTGCTGCGCGTGCCGTCTGCCATGGACGACTCGCCGCCGCCTTCAACTTTGGCGGCCGCCGCTTCAAGCTGGACTTCAGGAGCCGGTGCTATTCTAGGATCGGCTTGCGCATTGGAGGGGGCTGGGGGACTTGGTGGCGCAGGATACACCAGAGGACAACTAGGGGCATATGGTGGCGGCAAGAGATGTTCCGCGTCGGACAGTACTGCGGGCGGCAGGGGTTTAACTTTTTTTTCTTGAGTCTGTGGATTCCCTTGCACTACAAATATGGCCGCCGCAGATGACGCTTGATCTTTAGTTCCCAATATGGCCGCCTTTCCCTTTCTCTTCTGGTTTGGGGACTTCCGGTCACCCATTTTGTGCACCTGAGCTACCATTACGAGGGCGGCTCCCTCCACTAACTTCTTTGCCCATGACGGAGGATTTTCAATGACTGCAATCCAAGCAGTTATGTACGGTATATCCTCAGGGCAACCCAGATTCCCTTCTTTCAGAACTATATTCAGGACCCTTGTGGCCGTTTGGAAATTGAAAGTTCCTGCCGGAGGCCAATTTACACACAAACTAGGCCACCTATGGGTACATCGCTGAATCATTCCGGGTTTCGTACATTTTCGTCTGTCAAACACTTCACTATAGTGCTTCGTCATGACTTTTAGTGGAGTTGAATAGCCCCCTCCCATTAGGATAGAATCACAGACAAAGGAGGGAAGGGAAGACGGATAGGTAAGGGGTCCGTATCCGTCAGACACAAAAGGGTCACAATCGCCCCGACTAGGACGCGGTGAGCCCGGCCTAGAACTGCGAGGCCATTCACTCTCTTTCACACAACAAGAAACCTATTCCCGCTATCATATACTTCACTTATAATTTTTTCCTTTTTTGCGCGTGGTCTTCGGAACAGAATTCCTACTGAAACACTGCGCGGGGTGTGATCAAAGCCCCCTCGGTCCGCCTGGGGATGGACCTGTTATTTCCTTATCTATTCTTCACTCCTTCCCTTATTCCCATAATACTCGCCTGCAGGGGTCTTCCGATCGTCACGAAAGCCTTCTTCCCGGATCACCAGCCCAGAGGTCTCAGAAGAATTTTTGTGGAACGGTCCCTTCAGAAACCTGATCGCTGAACTCAGCGGTGGCCACTCACCAGGTACGTCTGGGGGATCGCTCCGCCACCAAACCACCGGACCCACTGGGGGGCTAAAATAGCGTCCCCGGTACCTCCTGGCTGGCTCGCCAAATGTAACCGTCTCTAAAAGTCAGTAAGGAGGCCCAGACAACTGATCCGTAAAGATAGACTTTTATTGCCAGCAAGATGCAGCTAAGACAAAGGCTTAGTACAACTGCATGCCACGCCCCCTTAGGAGCAAACTTTTATACACTTTACAGTTTTTATCTTTCACACATGCGTTCTGGTTTTTGCTGAACAAACAATTTACAAACTGCTGAACAAGCATTAGCTAGCGTGGTCCTCTAGTAGGTGTAGCTTATGATCAGACTATTGTTTCGTCATTTAATTGACGTGTTAGACATTTTACAGCGGCGTTCGTATTAATACAATACAAATTATTATTCCAAAATGGAGTTACGTTCCACTAAATGTTAGTGCGTAACTACGTCACTACTTATTAGGTGCCGTTTGCGTTGCAATGTTAGTATATCAAAAATGGCTGTGCATTTCACTGCTGGCATAGTTAGACGAGAGGCTTTTCAGTTGTTCAGTCTTCAGAGGTTCACGAAATTGAACTCCTTCACTTGTGATTCTTAACAAATGACACCTTCTGTTGCCGCATAATGCTAAAGTTAAATTTAAACACACAGATTATTCTGTGTGTAACAGATTTTCTTATGCACTATCCTGCTTTCTGCAGATTACAAGACAAATTCTTAACACATCAGCCCTTCACACTAAAAGATGAAGGGGAACACAGACGGAAATTAAAGGCTCATATAAAACTTTTACCTTTGATTCCCGGTTTTCATCTAGCATTCTTCCATCCCGGGATATCCAGGAAGTCTTTTAACCCGCTATCTTCACTTTTTTTTTTTTTTTTTACAAGATATATACATTTTATATTGCTTATTTAAATGTTATGCTACGCTAATTTCTTTTCACTTTCTGTGTAGCCCGGCTCACTCCACCACGCTGTATTTGTATTGCCCATATGGCTGCCCTCTCTGCCACCACTTGATTTATGTCCGTCCGCTTTATCTTTACAAAGCTGCAACTGACATTGGAACACCGCTCTATGCTGCTTTAACCTCTCTAATTCTTCTTGAGCTGCTGTTAGTTGCTACTGCAACTCATTTACCCTTAAGTGAGCTTTCCTATACCCAGTAAGAAGTATCCATCCCTGCCGGGCAATGCACACCATTTCTTTCCCTGCAACTACAGGGATCGTTTTTAAAATATCCACCATCTCATGGGGTTCTATGCCCACTTTCACACAAACCAGTATTACATCCCCACTCCTTGACCAACAAGGAGTAGGGTACATCTTTGCAGCTGGGAATTTCCATCTGGGGTTTCACCTCCTCCCCTGCAGATTCTTTACTGCCCTTCTTTCATTTTTCCTCTTAATCAAGGACACCCTGCTCGCTGTACCAAATGTAACAAGATGCCCGAATGGGAGGTAGGCAGACCTGCACAGTACTAAACACACACACACACACACACTATGATACAAGATACGAGATGTACAGTAATGGAAATATAGCTTTATTTACAGCACACATACTTCATTTCCCGTGACTATAATACATACCAAATCAGCATCCTGCCACTCATCAGGTCAGGGAACCCCCAGTGTGACCGAAAAACAGGAGCACACAGCTAATCAGCATCCTGCCACTCATCAGGTCGGGGAACCCCGGTGCGACCGAAAAACAGGAGCACACAGCTTCAACGGGAAAGATCCTGCGCCTCTCGTCAGTACACGGGTGAGGCTCCAAGTTCCCACCGGAGGACCCCGAACTTTTATAGGGCTTTGTAAACAAGTGTGTGTACGTAGATGAGCCAGCACCTGGGTCTGGGAATCTTTCTGTAGGGCTGCTGGCCAGGCATTCCTCCTCTTGTTGAATCAGGTCCCAGGCACAGACAAGCTACTCTCCCCCACAGCCGTGTAAACCCTGCTGATACAGCTTTTGCTTAAAAAACAAGTCCCCAGCTTAAAAAGTGACAGGACAGCATAATGTTTGTTCTGAGAGCAATTTTTTTTTAACCCATCATATTACACTGGGTCAGACCAAAGGTCCATGAAGCTCAGTATCCTGTTTCCGACAGTGGCCAATCCAGGTCACAAGTACCTGGCAGGATCCCAAAAAGTCGATAGATTCCAAACTCCTAATCCCAGGGACAAGCAGTGGATTTTCCAAGTCTACCTTAATAACGGTTTATGGACTTTTCTTCCAGGAATTTGTGTAACCCTTTTTTTTTATTTCTCAAATTTCAATAATAATAGAAAGTGAAAACAAACTTTGCATAGGAAACATTATGAAATAGATTCAAGTAAAAGAAACCAAAAACAAGACAATAAAGAAAAATGAAAAGATAATTTATTTATTGATTTATTTTCTTTTTTTATACTGAAATTCATTAGGATATATCACATTGGTTTGTTGTGGAGCGCTAGGAGAGCGATCCCACTCCTGGGTGATGTGTGTCCTTGGGCCACGGCTCGACCCCAGAGGGCTCTGAGGAAGGGCCGCGGGAGGCGTGGCATGCCCGAGCATGGGCTGGACGGGAGCAGGGCTGGAGTGACAACTGGCTGACAGGCCCTCCTCTGGACCTGCACGCTTCGGAAGACCCAACAACGCAATGTTGGTCTTGTGAACAGTCCTCCGACCGTTCCCAGCCCTTTCGGACCTGCCGCAGGGTACGGCACGAAGCGGCAGGCCAGATGGAGGCCAGGGCAGTGAAGACTGGAACATGGATTCAGACGAGACTCAGGAATGACGTAGACTCAGGCGTAGACGTGGACTCAGGAATGAGGTGCAGGATGCAAAGACGTGGACTCAGGACGAGGTGCAGGATGCACAGACGTGGAGACAGGAACGAGGTGCTGGATGCACAGACGTGGACTCAGGAACGAGGTATGATGCATACAGGAGACTCAAGGGCGAGGTACGAGACTGGCAACATGAAGCGCCCTACACAGCCCTCCCGTGGGGCTGGTCACGGACCACGACAGGGGTTGCCGCAGGATACCAGGCTTTCAGAAGATTCAGGAACAAGGTAAGGCATTCTCACGGACTTAGAAACGAGGTGCATGGCTTGCATCACGAAGCGCCCTACACAGCCCCGCCCCATGGGGCTGGTCACG